>NC_081825.1:3762500-4387500 GCF_030867095.1 Alligator mississippiensis | reverse complement strand
ACGCCCAAGGGTTAAAACTGCTAGCAATTCCCTCCGCTTAGACAGAAACGGACACCAAAGCATGCCGATAGCTACTTGCACAGCTTTCCTCTGTCTCTTCAGTTCAGCCACCAGATGGATAAAAGTAGAAGACAGAAACCAATTTGGATCAACCCATAACGTCCAACCCAAATCTTGCCTGCTTGGGTTGCCCTGAAACAAAACACGGCACCTCCACTTCAGGCACCTCTCTCAAAAGCAAAGCAATGCAAACAAAGGTCTCGGCTGGCATTCCCAAAGCCAGCAAGGAGGAGCAGTCCTGCTTTTACCCAGTAGTACAGCAGTCAACTGCTTCAAATAGGAATTGAATTGGGCTTGCTGGTGCCCCAGGTGAAGGTTAGCATGTCGACTGCATGGGCCACCTCTGTTTCTCCTGGGGATGCTTAATCTTCATTCACCAGAGGATGGAAATAATTCAGTAGCCTGGCTAGCACACTGACCTTGATGCATACCCTGTTCACCTTGTTTTGCATTTCCATTGCCGTTCTTGTACCAGCTGCGGCAGGGAAATACGGGAGCAATTGGGTCTATCAGTGCCATTCCTAGGTGTAGCATTATCGAGTCCAGGTATGCCTTGTTTGCCATCCAGCTGACTGATAGCAAATATTAGCGTATGCACCTGCACGCATTAGCCTTGGTGAATGTTTCGGGGATCTTTGCCAGCTGTCTTTAGGCCTGTCACGGAGATGTCTATTTGTAACTTGCACTTAATCACTCATTATCTGATCTTATCTCAGCTCACATAAACTGACTTGAACGGGCAGCTCTCCAGGATACAACTTTTGGAAAGGAAACGGCAGAGTGGGCCGCTTCTGCCAAGGATGATGGGAGTGCCCTGCAATTAAACGCTGCTGGAACAGAAGAGCGATGGAGCAATTGGACTGGTCCCCTCTGCTCCACGCGGTTTGTTGGGACTTGACGTGAAACAGCCCGAGTTTAGCCCAACTCCCTGCTTCTGCCTTCTAAAAAAATTTTTAATGCTGCCTGCATTGTCATTGTAAACCAGTGGCACAATGCAGATGTTACCTTTCTGCACTTGGGGTTCGGTTCTGGTTCTCCAACAACACCCATTGCAGGCTGGAGGCACAGAAAAGAAAGGCAAAGCCAAGGCCAGGGATGAATGGGATCTCATGCAGGAGATTAATTCATTGGAGAAGACAAATTATTCAATGAGACACTTCCTCTGAAACCTTAACTCCCCTTTACGGTGTGAAAAAGGCTGGGTATGTGAGCCCCTTGTTGCACGGGGCACTTGGCACGTGTTGGATTCGGATGGTAGTACGCATTACCATTTACCAGGCCATGTTCAGAGTTGCAACATGTTCTGCATAAAGTTTTCGATGATTTCCAAGTGTAACATGGGACAAAGTATGGATGGGGCTTCCATTCAAGACCAGGGTAGACAAAGCCTTGTCTGGGATAATGTAGTTGGGGGTGGCCCTGCTTTGAGCAGGGGGTTGGGCTAGATGTGACCTCCTGAGCTCCCTCCCAGCCTCATTTTCTATGATTCAATGATTGCAATACTCTGGAGGTCTGGGATGATGTAGCTGGGGGTGGTCCTGCTTTGAGCAGGGGTTGGACTATGTGCAACCTCCTGAGGTTCCTCCCAGCCTCATTTTCTATGATTCAATGATTGCAATACTCTGGAGGTCTGGGATGATGTAGCTGGGGGTGGTCCTGCTTGGAGAAGGGGTTGGACTAGATGTGACCTCTTGAGGTCCCTTCCAACCCTCCTTGTCTATGGGTCTATGAGAAGCCAGGTCTATTCAGTTTAGAAAAGAGATGCTTGAGCAGGGACATGAGAAGGGTTTACAAAATACGGATTGATTATTGACTGCCTCTCAATACAAGAACTAAGGGTCATCACATGAAACTAGCAGGTAGTAAGTTTAAAACGAACAGAAGGAAACTTTTTTCATGCAGGCTGTCACTCAAATGTGGACCTCGTTGCCACCAGATGTGGAGGAAGCTGTTAGTTTAGCCAGATTCAAAACAGGGATTGGACATATTCTTGGAGGAAAGGGGCATCGGTAGCTATTGAGCAGAGGAGTTAGGGTCATGGTCATCTTCTTAGATCTCAAATGCTGGAGGCTGAAAGTGAGAGAGGAACAGTGAGGGGGAAAAACCCTGGTCAGACCTAGTTCACTCTTCTTCTCAGCCTCTTCTCTCTGCCCCTGTGTGATGGGAGATGGGGCAAAGTGGATCTATGTCTTGATCCAGTAAATGGCAGTCCCTACGACACAACGCAAGCCATCAAGGAGCTGATTCAACCCTCCAGTATGGTGCCAGGGCTGGTTCAAGACAGGCATCACCACCAGCAAGCTGTGCTGGTATTATCTTGGTCAGGTGATAAGTGAACATACATGAATAAGACCTAGAGATACTCCTGCCTTGAAAAGTCTTAATTTCGGGACAATGCGATCACACTTAGCACACGATGATAGCCCATGTTGTGCCGCTTGAATGCGTGGGCACTCTTGTTTGAAGTGCAGTTGACATGCCATAAGTGCAACGTGTGACAGGGTCCTGATTTTATTTCTTCCTTCCTTGCAAATAAGGACTTTTTGAATGCATTTCATAGACATTTGGGGCTGGAAGGGACCTCGCGAGAATGATACAGGCAAGAGCCCTGTTTGGCAAAATGAAACCTGTTTGTTCTTGTAGACGGGTTGTCAGCCTGAAGCACAGGGTTGGAAGGGAACTGGAAGTCATCTAGACCTTGTGAAGAAACTGTGCTGCTCCTAAATCATCTGTGGAGAGAGAGCTACCCAACAGGGACACAGGTGGGAGGTATGATCTGTCTTGCTAAACTTGCTTTGCACAGGCAATACCTCGATTTGAGGATGATCTGATCTCTGCCGTGACTCATTGCTTGGTTTTGAGTCAAATCCTTGAGCCAAGGATGCATCCACAAAAGTTGCAGGTAATGGTAGCAGCTGCCAAATTGCACCCCTGTCTCAACCCAGGTGCAAGGTGACCATCAAGCTGCCACCACCTGCAAGCAGATCTGTGGCTGGGAACTGCTGAAGTCACTGGCCCTGTGTCTGGCCCACTGGTCCATTGCCATAGGGCTTTTGGAGGTTGGTACAGAAGAGTGTTGTTTCCTGTGGTAGAAACCTGCATGCGGCTTTGTTTAATGTGCAGAAGCTAGTGCATGGAAACTACAACCCCATAATCTTGACAAGGAGGGGATCTGGACCCAAAGGGAAGAGAGAATCCTAGATGAAAGGAGATCTCTGTCTTGCTGTAGGCTTCTTCTGCTTTTCCAGCGGTTGAAGTCCTGACATCTGCCTGATCTGCCATTGAGGATTTGGGGTTGGGCTGCAGTTTGACTGGAACCTCCCCTCAGGCCTGTTTGCCATGGGTGACTCTGGATGATGTATTTCTGAGGATCATTGCGATATCCAAGCCACCACTACAATGTCTCAGTCCCTGGGGAGGATTGCACAGGGTAAAGCACCCCAGAAACACATTCCTAGATGACCAATGGAGGTCCCATCCAGCCCTACTTCTCTATGATTCCTTCCCCAAATCTTACCCAAGTTTTCTGGGTCTGTACAGTAACCCGGTGTGATGGTGCAGTGCAGCCCTTATCTCCCTCAGGCCTCTTCTACCTTGCATTGCTGTGTAGCCAGTTCAGACGGCTCAATGCATAGTTTTGGGGGTTTCCAGTTCAATAACCATGAGCAGAGGTGGCTTTTTGCTAGATTGCAAATGCTCCAGGGCAGCCGCAGTAGCTTTACTCCATGTCTGTAACATGCTTGTGTAGTTGTGCCCTGGTTCGTGCCAGGCTGCGGGCTTCATGGCAATACGAACAGTTGAGCAAAGGCTAGCAAAGTTTGCTGATGACACTAAGCTCTGGGGAAGTGCGGTTATGCATCAGCATATCCAGGCAGACCTGCACCAATTCATTAGATGGGCAGACCAGAACTGGATGCTGTTCAACACTGAGAAGCGTCAACTGCTCCATATGGGGAGGCAAAATCCACAGCAAATGTACAGGCTCGGTGGTGCTACGCTAGCTAGCACCACGTCCGAAAAGGACTTGGGGCTAATAATTGTCCATAAAATGAATATAAGCCACCAGTGTGATGCCATAGTAGCAAAGCAAACAATATGCTGGCGTGCATCGACCGTTGTATCTCAAGCAAAACTAAGGAAGAGCTCTACTTGGCGTTGGTGAGACCGCAACTGGAGCGCTGCATCTGGAGCTTTGCTTCTTCACGGTTTGTGTGCCCAGACTCTGGATAGACCCCGAGCGAAGGGGTGGTGCAGAAGGAGGAAGTCCAGAGTGATCTCTTTTTTTGCTTTGAGAATCGCAGCACCGGTTCCTGTCGTGCAGTGGTAGTTGCATGCTGAAGCCAAGAGGTCTGCAGTGGCCCTTTCGTCCCAATGTAGCACCAAGCAGGCCGTTACTCAAACAACCTTTCCCATTTTTTCCCCTCTTGCAGGGATTGACATATTCACGATGCTCCAGCTACATAAATCTCAGCACAATAATCTCAAAAACGTTTTTTTCCCCCAACTTTTTTCTTTTCTTGGCAGTTGCTTTGCTGGTTGCCTGGGCTTCGATACTGGAACCGTTCTCAGCCTGTGAACTTCCTGCCGGATTCGCTGCGTGTTCCTCTTGGCATGCAAAGCTGCCAAACATACTGAGTGCTGATTTATGTGTCGACGTCCCATGCTTTCCCTCTGTGTCTGGACAGTCAAGGAATAGGAGTGTGTGTGTGTGAGTGTGTGTGTGTGCACACTTGCACACGTCCAAAACATCTCCGTGGCCAGTGCCAACATTCTTGGACTTCCAGATCGAGATCAGATTGTGTCCAACCGCCCGGCTGCATGAAGATAAGCCACATGCACAGACACCGGTTTCTGAGGTCAAAAATGCTAGATTGCATCTACTTGGATTTCCCTGTTTCCTCCAACCCCGACGATGGTAGGTGCAAGACTCGGGCCGCTCAGATTTAGGAACTCTTCCCAGAGCTGGTTGCAGCAGGGTCAGGGAGAAGATGGGCTGGCAGCTGGGTAGGAAGCCAGGCGAAGGAGGGTAGAGGGGTTGAGGTGTGGGCGCCAAGCTTGAGAAGCTGCCGGTGGCTGAAGCTGGTCCCTTGAGCATCTTCCTGCAGCTGGGGTGACGGCAGGACCCTGTCCTCCCAAGCGCTGATGGCCTTCTTGGTAGATGTTGGATGAACCTCTTCAATAAGAAACATCTCTTGGGCCCGTGAGGAGCTGGGAGAGATCGCTTTGCCCTTGACCTCAGGTTGCTTCCTCTTGCCCCACCTGGGCTCCTGGGGACTCTGCTCATGGTTTTCTAGCTGGCTCCTTTCTCTTGTGTGCTCAGGTGCTGGCAGCTAAGTCATCTGCAAGGTTTCCTCAGCTGCTGTCCACTTAGTGGAGCCCTAAACTAGCTCACGGCTGCTTCTTCCTTACCCCTCGCTCCTCCTCGACTCCGTTTGCCCTCTTGCTTGCTTCTCAATCTCCTGCCTCCCCACCGAATTCATACCCACCCCTGTGGGCTTCTCCTTTTTTTCCGATGAGGGCTCCTGCTTTTGGCAATGCTGTGGATCATTGCATTTCTAGGGGCTGCTTCAGTCCTTCCCCCCAATGTTGCACTGATCCCGTAGCTCCGGCACCCCAGTATTAAGCCAGTCCCACCAGTGCTTCCCAGAGCTGTGCAAAGAGCCGTTCTGGTTTTCTGGCAGACATCGTTCCCACCAAGGGGGACGTCGTCCAGCTTGAAATGAAGCTTTTGGGGTTATTTTGCTTGCATTCGGGCACATGGGTCTGAAAACATCCCTTGGCTGTGAGAAACGGAGCCATTTTCAAAATGTCTAAGCAGAGCATTTCTGACTGGTTTTTGGCCCAAACTATTTGCTGAGTTTGCACATAATTTGGGTCAACCCATAACCACATGTTTTGATTTTTTTTTTTTTCTTTAGCAAATAAATTATTCATCCAGCTCCGGTCCTTGCTGAATCCACAGCCGGATCGTGTGAAGAAGTCGCTTGACCTCAACTAACACTCGTCGTCTGCCCCCAGGTTCCTGCCCCACGCGGTACGGTCAATCCCGGGGAAGCTGCTATTGTGCTGGTAACTCGCTCCTGGCCTGGCTCAGCCTGACGTGCTGACTGGTCCCACGTCTAATAACCGCCCGACGGGGAGCTGAAATGTCGTAAGTAGACAACTGAAATGCAGAGGCCTCCGTCATGCTTTCCCCCTGCGGCGGTGTGAACTTCCTTGACTCTGCTCCTCCTGCAGATGCTTGAGCTGTCTTTAGAAACCCCAGAGAAATCCTGCCATTGAAGCTTTTGTCTTACGAACATCTCAGGAATCCAACCTGCGCTTTCTAGGCAGCGCGCTGACGTCTTGATCCCTTCTTTTCCTTTTGTTCTCACCTGCAGCTTGCTGCTGCTTGCTTTACTCAGCAGCTCCGCTCCTTTGCTTTGGCCTCTGAGTGGTTTTCCTCCCGGGCGCACCGGTCTGAATCACGCCTCTTGAAGGATCTCATGCGCGCTCTGCTTTTTTCTGGCTATGCATTTCAGCAAGCCTTGTGTGCTAGGACTCTGGGCTCTTCTTCAGCTGGGTGGTGGTTTCACCATCTTTAAAGCCTGCTTGTCCATTTGCATTTTACAACCGATATTCTGGTTTTCACGCAGAGCAGATCCCGATTGCATATAAAAGCAGGGTTTACACAATGCATGCACCTTGTGTTTGCTGTTGGCATTGTGTCCAAGTCGTCAGTTAAGTTGCAGGTGGGCACGGGCTTACGGGTTTGGAGTTAGTAGGGGCAGATGATGGAACAAGGAGCAATGGGTTCCAGTTGCAGCAAAGGGATTAGGTTGGATATTAGGAAAAACTTTCTCACTAGGAGGGTGGTGAAGCACTGGAATTGGGTTACCTGGAGAGGTGGAAGAGTCTCCATCCTTGGAGATTTAAGACCTAGCTAGACAAAACCCTGGCTGGGATGATGTAGTTGGGGCTGGTCCTGCTTAGAGCGGGGGGTTGGGCTAGATGTGACCTCCTCAGGTCCCTTCAACCCTAATTTTCTATGAGTCTAGGATCCTCTGTCTTGTTTCTAGGATCATCATGGGGCTGTGCTTTAGAGCCGTGATGGCAACATCCTTGCATCATGCAGACAGGGAAAGTAAGAGGAAATACTGACTTTGCACCCAGATAGATGCTTTTTTCCCTTGAGTATCTTACCATATTTCCTTGTCCAACCCAGTAATGATGCAGCAGGTCAGCACACTGCTGAAACATCCAGTCTCTCCAATATTTAACTGACTCTCCACACATCTTCTCCATCTAATGATGGCCTACATGCAGCTGTTGGGATCTAGAAGTCAGCTTGGCAACTCATTTTCCAGGCCAAAGGAAGGCACCTCCTATTTACAGTGGGGTGGAGATGAAGGTATCATGTGCCTACAAAGATGCTGAGCCCTGCCAAGTCCAGCTCCACAAGCCTGGAGCCTTTTTCCTTTCTTTTTTCAATTGCACCCTATAAAAGAAGCTCAGAGAAAGGTGGTGAGTGGCTGCTGTCAAATTAAATATGAGATGGTAAGTTTTCCAACACTTGTGAGTAATGGATTCATGTTGCTTTTCTCTGCAGTGATCACCTTGCCATTGTAGCAACGACCGAGGAAAAGAATAGCCATGGCAGGCCCTTCGGATATCTGGCTGTCTGCAGAACTGGTCAGAAAATGGCAAATTCCAGATCCGTATCCAGATCTCCATGGGCTTTAGAGGACCCAAACCACACACGTGTCATGGGAAGGGGCCTGGACAAGGTACCCATAGTACCACGCTGCTCTCTTGTTCCTGGCTGTGTCTCCTGAGAAGGTGCAGCTCAGGATGGAAGTGGTTGCAGATGCCAGGGGGCTGAAATGGTTGGTCTTACGCTAGCTTATGTCAAGGGATAGCAGCTCTGAATCCACCACAAGCCCACCCATGCTAAACTGGGGCACAAGTGTGCATGTGTGTCTGTGTGCAAGCATGTGCAGGCATACATGTGTGCATGTGTAGGAGGGAGAAAGCATATACTGCTCCAGTACTGTTCCCAAGCCATGGGCTCTCACCAGTCCATTTATGGGAACCAAGCTCCCATCCTTACTCTGGCAAATTCTCCATCAGGGCTCAGCCCAAGATCCATAACGTGGATGGAGCCAGCAAATCCCACTTTTTGGAAGCTCTTGGGCTGTGTGTATTAAAGCTGCATTGCATTAGCGGTGGATTGACTTGGCCATGGGGATATGTTCCTGCTGCACCAGCTGTATGGGCCAGGGTTGTCTTCCCTGCGACTCCGTTGCCTTTGGCTGAGCTACAGGCAGGATGGGTTGGGAAGCATCTTAGTTTAAGCTAAAGGCACTTTTCATCTGGCGTTGAGGCACCATGGATACACGTGAAGTCTTGCATTGAAAATCTCTGTTTAAACCTTCCTGCTCTCTCCATCCCTTTCTTCAGTAATGCTCTTTTTGCGAGCTGGACTAGGCGAGGTCTCTTCCAGCTCTTCTTTTCTATTTTTCTGTGATTCTGTGACTTGGGGGCATTATTCAAGTTCCTTCATATGCCCCATCTGAGCCAAGAACACCCATTGTTCCTGAGTTTTTGTGGGTTTTCTGGAGGCATTTTGAACCTTTTTCAATGGAAATCTCTCCATTATCTTCCATGGGTGCTGGATCGGCCACTTTCCCCTGCTCCTCACCGTGATATTTGATTTAAATGGTCTGCTGCAGTTGGCTTGCTTACGTATGCAGGCCTTTGGTACTGTATAAATTGGGCCCTGAACTTTGAAGGGGAGAGATTTTTTCCCTCTTTTCCTGATGCTTGAATAATTGCCATCTCTGCTGCAGTAGAGATACACATTTAGAAAGAGTAGCAGACTGAGTCACTCTAATAATCTCTAATTGGGTCTAATGGAGTGTGTCTGAACAGTTGGACTTCAGCTTCCTCTGAATTATGCTCCAAGTTTAAATGTAGCAGCATATGCCTTTGGATGGGTACCTTTTCCGTACACTTCTAGTAAGGTCTCAGATTCTTTAGCTATCATGGGGTGTGTCTACACGTGCATTTATGCTGGCTTAAATTTACTGCACAGTAAATTACTGTTCAGTAAATGGGGATAGGCCAGTGTTAAAGCACATTAACGCTGTGTGTGGACTGACTTGGGACTAAAGTTAGCCCCAAGTCAGTCCACACGCACAGTGTTACTGTGCAGTAAAGTGTCTATAAATGCATTGCTAACTAATTGGGCATAAATTTGATATCTGCATTGTACAGGTATCAAATTTACGCTTAAGTTGATGTAAGTCGCCATATTTACTGCGTGGTTTGGGCGTGCATTTGTAGACATGCACCCTTACTGTGCAGTAATTTCAGCTACTGTGCAGTAAATGCGCATGTGTAGACGTACCCTTGTGGTTGTTAACAGCTCTTCTGTTTTACTCTGATGGAGGCTCCTGTCCCTTGGCTGAATATTTTTTTTTCCCCTCCCCTGAGGTTCAGAAATAACACTGCATTGCATGAAAATAGAATTTTTTTAGCTTGAAATGTTCTGTTTCCAGATTACCTTTTTTCATCTGTTCATCTATTTGCTGCCTCTTATAGTATCTTTTTTTTTTCCTTTAAAAAATGCTGCTTTGGGAACCACTTTTCCCTGTATTAAATTTTGACAAGGATGAAAATACTTGTAGACTTTTCTTCAGAAATTCCTGGTATTCAGCAAAACCCCATACCAAATATTTTTCATCTACATTGTTGTTTTTCAAGTCATAGCTTTCCCAAGGACACTTGTGGTTTGATTTTTTTTTTTTAAACCACCTTTTCCCCTTAAATAATTGGGAAAAAATTTGACCCATTCTATTTTGAACTGTCCTTAAAATAGAAGTAGTCCTGGTCAGGAACTAGAATTTTGGCTAAATGCTCCATAGAAATATTTGACTTTGGCCAAGAATGGAAATATTCCAGCTATAAACATTTTGCTGTGGTCCCCGTGAGTTGTAGTCCAGATGCCTTTTGCTCTTGTTCTCCTCTGTGAGCCATTTCCAAAGATGCACCACTTGATAAGGGGAAAAGGTGTAGTCCTAGATGACCACCTGATGCTTATGCTTCTGATAGCCTTTGAACGATGACCATAATGACAGCATGATCAAGGGGGTTGTCTCCCAAAGTGGGATCCTGATCTAGGTAAGTAGGATTCATTGTATAGCCCTTCAGATGAAGAGACATTAGGAGCCCCTTTTGAACCTGAAGGATGCTACAGAAATGCAAAAGGCAGGCCTTTTGGATAAGGTCATGCATACACAATGACAGCATGCGAGGCATCCTGCTGAGGGGGGTCCTGGATTAATTGACTCATCTGTGCTATGACCTGGGATTCCTTTGTCCAGCGTCTGCCCTCAGGTTAGGTGGTTAGGTGTCCCATCACACCAGGCTGGTCAAAGCAAGCTAGTTTCTATAGGCAATATCATGCAATAAAGTGATGCAGCTATTGTCACCACCAGCCTTTTAAAGGCTCCTCCAGTACTATGCTGTGTGAAGCTCAAAGAGGATACCAGAGCTTTATTCTGCACCACATCGCTTGCAGCCTGGGAGCCATAAGGTGCTAGAAAATACAGGTTTATTGTGGAGAAAACTTCCAAGGGAGGAAAAATGGGCTTGATTTTCTTATTTTTCCCCTTCTTTGTACAGAAAGAGACTCTGAATCTCTTTTGCTGGTCTTTTACAGTGGAAACCCAGTTGTTTTAGACCATGCTTCGAGCTGAAAGAGATATGCTATCATCCATAAAACATGTGAAACCTGATTAGCTCAAGGAAAGTAATTTGACTCTAATTAATTTGACTCTGGATTTCAGAAGTGGTGAGCTCCCAAAGAAGACAAGGCACTGCCCATCCACCAACCCACCACCACTACCACCTTTTTTTGTTGTTGTCCTTAGTATTGACAAAAAAGAGTGTTATAAAGTTGTTTTTTCTCAATATTAAAGACCAAAAAAAAGGTGGTAGCGGTGGTGGATGGGCAGTGCCTTGTCTTCTTTGGGAGCTCAGCACTTCTGAACTCCAGACCATTTATTTGGATGCCCACATTTAACTGCAATATGTAACTTCAGGCATCTGGATCTGAAACTATTGGCAACAATAATTTGCCCAAAGTCAAACGAAGAAGCAAAATAGGCTGTGCCCTTGCTTGTGACCCCTCCTCACAGCTCCTGGCAACCCCATGCATTCAAAAACCCACAGGCTGAAAATGATGTTTGTAACTTATCCTTTCTAAGCTATTTTAGTAGCTAACGTTATTAGCCTTCGCGTAATTAGAGGCATTCCAGCAACGTAATGTATTCCATGCTAGGAGACATGAGATTGCCTAGCCTTGGGCTTCAATCATCTAGGGTTTCCCAAACTGAATGGAAACTGAAGATCCAAAGTTTCTTCTGGTGAAAAATCTAATTCAGGCTCCAAAGCCTTGTCTATGCTAATTTCCCTTCAAAATCCCCACCCCTGCTGCCACCGTGATGATCTTGGCATCGACCGCACCAGCATGGATGGGCCCTGGGTATTTAACCCTCCATGCAGACACGGCTTGTGAAATATAGGCCCATGCAGCTGATCAGACACCGGGCTGATGGGGACGTAACAGGATGGCAGAGATCTAAACTTAGCCTCATGTTTCTGATATCGCACTACCGGAGGTCATGGGGGAGAAACTGGATTGGAAAGGACTTCACTGAATCATAGAAAAATGAGGGGTGGAAGGGACCCATCCAGTCCAACCCCTGCTCCAAGCAGGACCAGCCCCAACTGCATCATCCCAGCCAAGGCTTTCTCTCCCTTGGTCTTCAAAACCTTCAAGGATGGAGAGTCCACCACCTCTCTGGGTAACCTGTCCCGGTGCTTCCCCACCCTCCTCGTGAGAAAGTTTTTCCTAATATCCAACCTCAACTTCCCTTGCTGCAGCTTGAGCCCATTGCTCCTTGTCCTGCCATCTGCCCCCACTTGAGACCAATCCAGCTCCATCCTCTTTGAACCACACTTTAGGGAGTTGAAGGCAGCTTGGTACTGACTGGCGCCGAACTAGACGTGCCAAAATGCTGCTAATAACGAGGCGGATTTAAGTGAATCCGCGGGGAAGCACTTCGATTTGAAGAACAGGATGCATCAATGGCTTTGCTCGGGTCCAACTCGAAACCAAGGCAGCTCCTTTCCTGCCAACAGTTGCATGGAGGATATGAGTTCAAGGCAAAAAATCAGCAGGATGCTGTGTTACACCCAAGCGGGAGAAGCTCAGCCCCTTGTATACACACGGGGCCGGCAGAAACGAACCCTTCTGGCACTGTGCTGTGGGTAACGAGGGTGTTTTGCAGTACCAATAAAAACCAAGCCGGGATGGAGCCAACTTTTAGTGTCTCCCAGATGCAGACAACGCTACCAGTGTGCATGGGGATTTTTTTTTCCCCCTGCAGCTTATGGGACTGCCAAGTCGAAGGTAAACTCGTGAAATGAATGGGAGAGGGCGGGGGGCAGGGCTGGGAGAGACCTGGCTCTAACCAATTCCACCTGTTTCTGAGCACTCAGACAGGCTCGGCTAATTCCTGGCCATCTGTATTTTTACTTTGCTCTCTGCTTTGGAGTCTTCTCCAAAGGCTTTCTTTCTTTCTTCCCCCACCCCAGTTTTTAAATGACTTTCCCAGCCACCACTTTGCACAGAGAGCAGCTGATTAGTGGCTTTAATTTTCCTATCTAGGCTAATTATTTCTCTTGATGGTCTATTTATCAGACTAGTTTCCCTTCTGGGCTGTCTGCTCTGTGATGCCGTTCCAAAGAGGGAATGGGGGGTGTGTGCAGAGGGGGAAATAAGAAACAGGCAAGCCGCACAAACAGCCTTGTGTTTGCATTTTATTTTTAAAGTGATTATTAAAACTTGGGACATCTTCCTTGGCCCGTTAACTCATCTGACCCCTTTGATTTTACTGGCATCAAGTGCATTTCTATTGACGGCTCAGATGAAGCTTAGTCTATGAGTACCTAGGAGAAATACCGTGATCACCTTCCTAGTTGCTCCCGGGGAAGACCGCTGTGCTGGCATGGGACAGCACCCGCATAGTTAATCTTGGCTTTTTGCCCACTTCATGGGCAAAAAGCCCATAAAGCTTTTTGCCCACTTTATGGGCACTTAATGGCATGGGAGACTCCTCCCTAGCTTGCTCCTGGGGCCTTAGGGCTAGGGGCAAGCAAAACTCGGGGGCATCCAAACCTCAAGCCTCCAAGCTTGGGCCTGCAAATAGGATGCCCGGCAAAGGATTTGGAAACATCTGAAGCCCCAGATGGGGGTGGAGGCTGTTTGCCGGTAGTAGGGTCACTTATGGTTCTGGGCTGACTCACAAATTTGGAATTGATTTGGCTAATTTGGCTGAGAATACAGAAAATTAAAAAAAAAATCTGTTTTGTTAGCATTTTCACTGTCAGCCTGTGCATCATTCAATCCAGTCCCGGTGCTACCCGAGGCCTTGCATCTGTTGAGGTCTCCAACCGTGTACATATCTCCCTTGCTCTCTACCTGGTTTGCTCTCCTCCCATCTGTCCTGCCACCCCAACCTCGCACCCACCTACTTCCCTTGCAACCAGGAGGAATTAAATCTCATAAGGAAAGGCTCTTGACTGTAGTCACGCTCTTTCTGATCCAGGGACTTTCAAAGTCTTCACTGCACAGAGATGCAGCATCTGTAAGAAGGGTCTTGACAAGGTCCCCACCCAGAATAGCCCAAAGCCTGGGTGTTAGAGCAATCTTCGGAGGTGGGTGGTGTGGGTTTGAAACCCCTCGGGCAGAGGTGGGCCCCAGACTCAGGGGTTTTAATGCCTGGATGCATACTTTACGCCCCAGGCAAATGCAGGAAAAGAAGGTGCCTTGCCATCTCTGGCTCTTCAAAGGCCCTTTGAAGAGCACCTGTGTGAGCACCTATGCTCCTAAGATCAAGAGAGCACCCATCCTCCTAAAAGGGTTCAGGGCTCCAAGTACCACCGAAGTACTCAACTTAACTCCTTGGGACTGAAGTTTGGGCAAGCAGACACTTGCAACACTGCCTCATTCCTGCTTAATGTATGCCCTGAAATGCAAGGGTTTCCATACCCCTTAATAGAAAAACCCAATCCTGTCTTATAGGACTACGGATAATGAGAACATCCACCCAGTTATCTTAGCTGGCTTTTAGGCCTGAGATGTTGCCTTGGGGCAGGGAATTCCATATATTGCATACATGTATTACATACATACATACATACATACTTTACATATAAAGACAGGTTACATACTGTCTTTCCAGTGCACTGACCTGTAAATGTCTCCTCTCTGTCTATTGTATGCTCCTTCCCATATTCATCTGATGATATGAGCTCCTAGATATTCTGGTTTACCTTCTGCCTGATATTCCTGATTTTTGTATGCCTTTATCACAATCCTATCTCTCCTTCACTAAGCAATCTCCATCACTTCTAAGTCTTGGGGGTGGCAGGGGGGAGACTTATCCAGCCAAACACTTTTTGTCACCCGCTTCTGGACTATATTGCTAATATATAGCCTTTTAAAAGGGAGTAACCAGATGGAGCATAGCAGTCCAGGTAAGGGCATATATCATCAATTAGTATAATGGTGGTATCATCCTCTGCTCCATTTCTCATTCATCCTAACATCTTGGTTTAGTTTTTTTAATGTAGTTTTTAAAATGCTGCTGCCCTGAGTAGTTTGCAGTGCTCTTTCTTCCTTTGGAAAAACCCAGTAAGGCATCTGCGCAGCTCAAATGATGACTTTCAGTGTGCATTATTAAGCAGACCAAACTCAGAGTTGCTGCTCACATGGAGCTCACTGTGAAGTATGTCTCCTTATTCCTTCCTCTTCCCTTCCAGTCTGCAGGGACTTTTTGCAATTTCTTTTGCAGAGAAGTTTAAGGGACTTGGGTGTGACTCCCATTAAAATGAATAGGAAGCTGAGTAGTCAGCTTGACTGAAGTTTCTTTTCAAAGATGCCTGCCTTTAGGGTTGTTCTGGGGAAAGGGAAGGCAGGAGTTGTTCAGTTTTTGTCCCTCTTTGGCATCACCTGCTTAAAAAATCGAGGTTGGCATCTTTAGAGTCAAATGGCTACTTGAGATTAGTGGTTTACAATCTTTTCTGTACCAGGACCCATTTGTAAACATCAGTGACCAGTCCCATCCCAGTGCCCCTCACTCCCAACCCAGCCCCAGCCCCCCAGTGTGTAGGGCAGGGGTTGGGCCAAGCAGCCCCTTGAAGGCTGGAGGTCTGCCAGTTTGCAAGGGAAAAGCCATGGTTTCCCATGTGTTTTCTGCTTTAAAGGAGAATCCATTTTTAAAGTTTGTTTGTGACCCTTTCATATATTTTTGTGACTCTCTTTTGGTTTACGACCCACGGGTTAAGAAACGCTGGTCTAGATGACATCCATGCATGAAATCCAGTTTCCTGAGCCAGTCACCCAGAAAATGCTTCCTTCTTCATCCATGACTCTTGAATCATAGAAAAGGAGGGTTGAAGGGACCTCAGGAGTCACATCTAGTCTGAACTCCTACTTCAAGCAGGACCAGCCCCAACTCCATCATCCCAGCCACGGCTTTGTCTACCTGCCCCTGAAACACCACCTCTCTGCACAACCTCTCTGGGGAGCCTGGTCCAGTGCTTCATCACCCTCCTCATGAAAGTTTTTCCTCATATCCAACCTCAACTTCCCTTGCTGCAGCTTGAGCCCATTGCTCCTTCTGTCACCTGCCCCCACTGAGACCAGCCCAGCTCCATCCTCTTTGCAGCCCCCCTGCAGGGAGGTGAAGGCTGTTGTTCAACCCTCCTCGGTCTTCTCTTTTGCAGACTAAAGCAGCCCAGTTCCCTCAGCCTCCCCTCACCAGTCCTGTCCCCCAGCCCCCAACCATTTTTATTGCTAATTCTCCAATGTGTCCACATCCTTTCTGTAGTGGGGGGCCCACAGCTGGACACCGGACTCCAGATGTGGCCTCCCCAGTGCAGAATAGAGGGGAAAAATCGCTGCCCTCCATCTGCTGGTAGTGCTCCTACCAATGCAGCCCACGATGCCATTCACCTTCTTGGCAACAAGGACACCTTGTTGGCTCCTATTTATCTTCTTGTCCCTTGTCACCCCCAGGTCCTTTTCTGCAGAGCTGCTGCCCAGCCAGTCACCCCCCGCCTGCACCGGTGCAGGGGATTGCTCCGTCCTAAGTGCAGGACTTTGCACTTGCAGATGGTCCCACGATTTCAGTGGCCCACTATGGGACATGAGTACATTGTCATACATGCCATGCATAGCAATGCTCTAAGGAGTCTGATAGTGGGGCAGCGATAGCTTAGTAGACATTGTTTACCAGTTATGTAGAAATTAGTCTTAAAAACACTCAGAACTTAAGAACAAGAACCGCTCTATGGAGATTTTTATCCCCAAATATCTCCACTGTATGATTTGCCCTGGACTGAGTTTCAAAGTATGTAGGTCAGCTATGGATTTTCTCTGACACTGGGATCTCTACGCCTCAGTTCCCACCCCATCTGTAAAATAGCAATATTCCCCCCTCCTCTTGCCCTTTCCCTCCACTTCTGGCTTCCATGTAACCCTTAGTTGGACAAGTGTGACATTACTGCCAGACCCGGGCTCCTGATTTAGCTGGGATGATTCATTATACAAGGACTGCTCGGTACTACAGATGAGATGTAGGATTTAGCAGGCAAGAATTACATAGACTTTTATGTAGGAAATCCTGTTGTACGTGCCCAGCTGTTTCACCCCCCCATCGCCAGCCCTTCTGCGGGATGTAGTCATAGCGTATGGATTCAGAGTCGACAAATGCGAACGGGTCCGCACCTGCATGAAAGAATAGTCAACTTTTTTGTTTGTTTATCCATAAAAAACCCCAACAAGCCCTTTTCTTCCGGAAAACTTCAGGCGTATTAAGCAAAACCAGACACTTGGGGAAGCATACAGGAAAGCAATCAAAACCTTTCTGGATGGATATAAACCAGTAACAGTATGTAAACAACCCTTTGGTTGTAATTTGGAAAGCAGAAGGAAAAGGGTTGTTCCCAGCAAGCCGTTGTGAGCGCCTGGTGATGGGGTGTTTTGGATGTGTTTTTGATGTGATGGTAATTGTATTTGTGTGTCCTCCCCTGACCTGCGCTGCAAAGCAAACTTCCAAGGTTTGGATGGGCTTGCCAAGCGGCGTCTGCATCGAGGTGGCGTGTTATCTGTGCCCTGTCGAGAGTGCGGGGTTGAAGTTTGCTTTGATGGTGGTTGCATGGTCAGGCATGCCAACAGCGTTAGCTGGCTGGGACTGGGAGGCCTTCAGCTCTGTTCCTGGCATTCACACTGTGCAATCCTAGGGAACTTCAGTCCTCTCCTACCCTTCATTAGGCTAGTCTGTTTAGATGGGAAGTAGAAAGCATTGAAATGCATGAGGTGCTTTTTTCTTTCTTTTTTGGGGGGCATCGGGTGCATTCAGCAGGGTCACCCGGGATCCCCAGGTGGTCTCCCATCCAGGGCCTAGCCAGGCTGAGACTGTTTAGTTTCCAAGATCAGATGAGATCAGGGGAAAGTGACTTTAAGAAGTATAGGCAGACAAGCTTCTTTGGGTAAATCTGGTCTCTTTTATTAGACCAACTCAGATCATTGGAAAAAATCTTCTTTGCAAGCTTTCGGGTACAAACGCCCTTCATCAGGCTGAGGAAGCATCTGCAGATGGTCTGTGCTCTTCCTGGATGGAAGTAGATGCTTTCCATTAACTTTTTTAAAGGTTGGGGACTTTGGCTAGGATGTGCCATTGCTGCTGCTGGAACAACCCTGGAGAGTCCTGGCTGGAGGGTCTTGCCCCTCTGGTCAGGATTGGATTGACATTTGGGGTCAGGAAGGATTTTTGCCCCCTGGTCCCATTGGTACAGACTTGGGGGGTATTGCCCTCTCCTGTAGCAGGGGGCACAGCCTCTACCCATGATCTCTTGGGTGGCTATTGACAACATTTTATAGAAGGAGGATGTTGGATGCCGTGGGTCTGCCGTTTTACCTGCGGCAGGTTTGGGTGTTAGGTCTATGTTGTGTCCGGGTTGAGGGTCATCTTATGTAGAGTTTAGATGATGGTTGTAGGGGATGGTTTGGACCTTCCTCAGGCAAGGAGCCTGACCTCTGCCAGCCCCTTCCAGCCTCACTTTTCTATGATGCTAATATAATAATAATAATAATAATAATAATCCAAAGGAACAGAACTGTGCTTAGACTCCATGTGAAAAAGGTAATATTTTCCCCAAAACCTTTGAACGAGTGGGGAAAAGGAAGCAGGGGGCATGAAATCCCCCAGGTGTTCCCAGCTGAATTGAATGCTTGTCTCACTTTTTCATAAAAATATATATATATATATATTTTTTTTTTCCTTCTTTTAAATGATTGTTTTCCCCACGAATTTTTGCAGAAAAGTCTTAATTCTCCCATCAGGCTGGGTCTAGACGACTCTTGTTCTCCATTGGGTACCACCAAAGAGGAGGTTCCACCTCCCCACCATTGCTCCGCCCATGCCAAGCCCAGATCGCCCCCTTGAGGGTCACCCCTGCTACGCACCCCAGAGAGGATGCTCCAGAGGGAGCAGCAGGTCAGCTATAGATTTTCTCAGATGCTAGGATCTCTGTGCCTCAGTTTCCCACCCCTCATTTGTAAAATAGCAATATTCCCCGCTCCCCTCACCTTTTCCCTCCACTTCTGTCTTCCACGGAAACCTTAGTTGGACAAGTGTGACATTACTGCCAGATCCAGGGTCCTGATTTAGCTGGGATGATTCATTATACAAGGACTGCTGGGTACTACAGATGAGATGTAATTCTTCCCTGCTAAATCCCACCTTTGAGACCTCACTTGCAGGTGGGGTGGGTGCCGAACAGGGGCTGTGGTTTGTTTCCCGGTGGGATTTGGGACAAAATAATGTTTCTTTACTCTGCGTGTCTAACAGCAGCGGGCTGGTCTCTGGGCCGCATCCTCGGTCCAAGTGGAGCACAGATTCATAACGAAAAGCAGAGCTTTGGCTTCCCGCTAGGTCCAGCGAAAAACCCTGCATTTTTACAGATGCCTCATCGGGGAGACAGCGGCGAAAGGCAGACAGCGGTTTTATTGTTCTCCTGTGCTTAAATAAACAAAGCCCTCTTTCTTTCCTTTCTGTCTTTTCGGAGACCTGGAGCAACTGGGAAAAGGCAATCAACCCAGCCCCGAGAATCTGCAGGGACCCAGCGCTGCCGCGGTTTCTTCTCTCTGGCCCATCTCTGCCGACCCAGCCCATAGCAAGATGGTAAATACGTTTTATCCAGGCAACGGCACTCGGCTCTATGATCTCATCCCTGCCCCTGGAAAGCAGGAATGTGTACCAATTTGTTAAAAAACAATTAGCATTGATCCTTTCCGCTGTCGGCCCTTGTCCTGTCAGTGCAATGTTAACAGCTTTGGAAATCCCCCTCGTGGTCGGATCCCTACCTGCCCAAGGCAAATCCTTTCAACTTCAAGGGGTTTGTAAAGGCTTTCCAGAGGCCCCTGTCTGCCCTTATCATAACAACCTTAATCAGTGTGTTCCTGACAAGATTGTACATGGGATTAAATGCTGGGAAGGAGGGGGGGCTGGCCCCGGTGGGAGCTAGAAAGGTCATTTACCTTTCGGGCCACTGTATTAAGTGCCGGAGTGCAGCTGAAAGCTAGGAACGGGCTTATCCGCCCGCCCTCCATCTGCTCGAGAGGTTGGGTATCATCATTGGCTTGTGTCAAGAAGAAGTAGCCGCTGAAATATAGACACCAGGAGGAAATTCAGAGCCAACGTATTTGCTCCATCCAAAGGTTGTGATCCTCGACGAGGATTTGATGGGCTCTTACAGAGAGCCGCAACACCAAAGAGCTCTTCTCGTGACTCAGACGTGTGGGGATTCGAGCATGCCCGGGGATTACGTGTGGGCTTTGAGTTACACGGGCCTGTGTGCACACTCCCTGCCATTCATGCGAGGGTCTCCAAGTGAGTTGCAAAGAGTAATTCGGTGCATGGTTCACAAACCTCACTTGGGAGGTGGTACGTGAGATTCGCCTCTATTTGGCTGATTGAGAAAGAAAGAGCCCCAGAGGAGATGAGCGAGTTGCATCTAGTTCCTTAGGCTTTTACCTACCTACAAAAAAAGACATCTCCCTGCCTCAGTGGTTTCAAATAGGAGTCAGATGCTTAAGGAGAGTCTGGGCTTCAGTGCTGAGCTGGGATTGAAACCCAGGGGTCCTGTACTCCCATTCTCCTGTCCTAATGGTAATGTTTCTAGACTTCAGGATGCCCCTAAATATTGCTGGGACCAAACTCAGAAGTCCAGTGGGAGTTTTGCCTGAGTAAGAACCAGGCAAAAAACAGAATAAAGATGTTGGATGTGTATTTTTGCAAACATCGGGCTGAGCATTTACTTCAATGATAGGGTGGCCTGTGGAGTTGGACTTGGAAGTAGGAAAGGTGTCCTAGACTGGCCTCTTCTCTCCCCTTAGGACCTCTGTGCAGGTAACTGCCTTGTTGGCCTTGTTCATAGGTGGGAGTTGGACTAGATGAGGGGGTTGGACTAGATGGCCTCCTGAGGCTCCTTCGAACCCTCCTTTTCTATGATTTTGCATTAGTCATTGCATAAAAGGTGTGTGTAGAAGCTGAAAACCCTGTTCATTGGTGTCATGTATGTCTCACATGCTTCCTCTGCTCCTGGGGACCTCTTCTGCATTTTGCCCCCAAAATAGCAGGAGGATAAAAGGGCGCCCATGGCCTAGCACAGTATATTGCTTGGTGAGTATGGGAGTGGGAAATGTAGGGTTGGCGGGGTCTTGTCTTGGAGCCAGGCCCTTAAAGTGAAGAGCATCACCATACCCAGGGCCTTGTTGTGGACCTGGCTGGAAGTAACTGGATCATGATCTATTAATCCCTAATGTGGGAAAGACTTTTAATGGCAAATCCTTTTATCCAGCTGGACAAGGCATAACAAGACCCAAAGGCTGGAAGCTTGAAGCCAAAAAAAAATCACGATAAGAAATAAGGTACAGCTGGTTTTTAACAATGAAGGGGAGAGAGGTTGGAAACGAAAGACCTATTTAGTCTGGAGAAGAGAAGGCTGAAGGGGGATTTGATCACAGTCTTCAAATACCTGAGGGGTGATGACAGAGAAGATGGAGATGGGTTTTTCTCTGTGGCTGTAGGGGTAGGAGTAGGAGCAATATCCTTAAGATGTAGCAGGGAAGAGGAGGTTGGAGATGAGGAACTTTTTGACTCCAAGGGTAGGCAAAGGTTGGGGCAGGCACCTAGAGCAACTGTGGGGTCTCCACCATTGAAAGTTTTCAAGAGCAGGCTAGACAGAGCCTTGCTGGGACGGTTTAGTCATTAATGATCCTGCCTTGAGCAGGGGCTGGACTAGATGACCTTGTGAGGTCCCTTCCAGCCCTACTTTCCTATGATCCTACCTAGAAATGCGAGGGCTTCCTTGACGATCTCATGAGGTCCCTTCCAGCCCTAAACTTCTGTGAATCTGTGCAGCTGACATATCAAGACTGGATGATTTCCAAGGGGATGCACGATAGCTCTTTTGACTTTGAGTGATTGAGCCAAGTTGTGCATTTTGAGTTCAAGCCATCACGTTGTGATCTGGCTGAGGCTTTTTTTTCAGAATGAGTTATATTGGATATCCAATGCTCTGACTCCAATAATTGCTTTTGGCCTTAAAATCTATTAATCCCAGTGATATCTGGGTGGTTTTTTTCACTCAAAGTCCTGATCTTCCAGGATATCTAAAATGTCTGGAGGTTTTTTTTTGTTTTGTGTATCAAATCATTTGGTTAATAACCGTGTTTCATTGCTGTAAGGAGGATAATCTACTTTGCATCTTAGCAGCACTTTGTGCCCTTGCAGAGCAAGCAGTCAGTGTGATACATTGTCTGGTGTGAAGAGAAGTCAAAAGAGCGCAGTTCATGGAAAGGTGTTGTTTTCCTCTCCCCTTTCTCCCCTGAGTCAATGTTGGGACTTGTTTAGTGCTGTCTGATGCATTTATTCAGGCAATGAAGTTACTGGGAGGGGAAAAAAAGTCAGCTTTCTACTCCAAGAAATTGTCTGCATCAGACCTGAGTCAGAAACTGGCAGAAGTGGTGCGAGCACACACCTTCTTCTTTTATTCTTTTGTACGAATGTATAGACGTATTTCCTGACCTGACCAAGTGCCATCACAGAAATGTCCAAGGTAAGCTTTTGGGTGAGAGAGGCTCACTTCCTTGGCTACTGGAAAGCAGAAAAGTTCCCTCTTCTTGAGTGAAATGGCGGCCATTTTTATCAGTTTGAATTCTAGCCAAATAACCTGGGTTCCCAGTGGGTTCCCAGTAGCTCCATACCCCTGTCTGCTTCTTAGTAGCTGTTGTCTGTCTTGGAAGACCCCCCCAAAGACCAGATGAGGCCCAGAGCAGTGGTTTTCAAATGCTTTTCCATGATGGGTTTTGCAAAGAGGTTGGGGGGTGATGGCAGAAGGGGCTGCCAGTGCAGGGCCAGGATGCTTGGGCTGTGAGCCAATGTGAAGCCATGGAGCCAGGGATGGGGGGGTCCATGACAAGAAGGCATGATATGAAAAAACTCTGAACTCTTGAAAATCTTGAAAACCACTGGCTTAGAGCATGCACTGGAAGACTCCCAAGCACCACGACAGGCTTGGGGCCAGATGGCTAAGCAGCAGCTCTGCAGAAAAGTTACGGGGGACAATAAGATGGATATAAGTTAGCTGTGTGGACTTACTGCTAAAAAGGCTAACGGCATCCTGGGCTACACGGGTGGGAGTTTTGCCAGCAGATGGAGGGAAGCCTTCCCCTCCATTCAGCACTGGGAAGGCCACATCTGGAGTCCTGTGTCCAGCTGTGGGCCCCCACTACAGAAAGGATGTGGGCACATTGCAGAGAATGCAGCGGAGGGCAATGAAAATGGTTGGGGGGCTGGGGGACATGGTTGGTGAGGAGAGGCTGAGGGAAATGGGCTGATTTAGTCTGCAGAAGAGAAGACCGAGGGGGATTGAATAGCAGCCTTCACCTCCCTGCAGGGGGGCTGCAAAGAGGATGGAGCTGGGCTGGTCTCAGTGGGGGCAGATGGCAGGACAAGGAGCAATGGGCTCAAGCTGCAGCACGGGAGGTTGAGGTTGGATATTAGGAAAAACTACTAGGAGGGTGGTGAAGCACTGGAAGGGGTTACCCAGAGAGGTGGTGCAGTCTCCATCCTTGGAGGTGTTGAAGACCCTACTAGACAAAGCCTTGGCTGGGATGATGTAGTTGGGGCTGGTGGGGGTTGCACTAGATGGGACCTCCTGAGGTCCCTTCAATCCTCATGTTCTGTGATTCTGTGAGGCCCCTTGCATCCCTCATGGTTGCCCTGGGTGAGAGAGAAGGAACCGATGCTCTTTAAGGAAATATTGCATTTTGCAGCCTCTTGTTCCCCATGGTTGACTGCTGTGTTCAGACCCCTGCTACTCTAAGCCTTCACGGTCCACGTGGACGCTGGGAAGGGCCTGAATCTGCACCACTCGGTCCAGCAGGCAAAGGCTCAAGGTAGGCCCAGATGTTAGTCCATCCACGAGACAGTTAAGCCCCTGTAGCTGCTTTCTGGACCTCCCAGTCTCCTAGTGGACCTCTTAATCGCTTCCAGAGCTTGTAAACATCAAGCAGGCAGGGAGCCATGAGGACATCCCACCACTTGGGAAGCAAACTCACAGCTGCATGTTTTACAGCTCCCAAAATAGCCTTGCGTGTTCAGGGCCAGGAAGTTGGAGACTTGAGTTTTAGACCCTGCTCAGCCTATATTTCTCACCTCCAAGGACCATGCCCTATCCATTGGGCTATGGATGCCCTCTACCCTTTCTGTTGAAGCTGGTAGAAAAGGATGCAAGAAGTCATTGGGCCGGAAGAGAGTAAGAAAGAGGGAGCCTGACTCTGCACTAGTGAGGACCTACCTCACCGGCCTGGGAGGGGGTCTGGGTTTTGGACACCTGTCCTGAGTCTGTTCTGCATTGTGTATAATGACTATTTAATACAAAATGCATCATTTATGCTGGTAGTGTGGGGGGTGCAGTTGTAGCTGTGAAGGTTCAGGATAAATGCAAGAAGCCAGGATTTTCATGTGTGTTATCTTTTTATTGGCTCAACTGTTTAGCTGGGAGGTATCTAGACAAGCTTCTCAGTATTATGGTATCCTTCCTCAAGTGCCTGGGAGAGAAGCAGAGCTAAATAGCAGATGGAAGAAGGGCTTGTGTAATAGGAAGGAGGTTACTAGGTCGCCGACGGACAAGAGAGATGCAGAGGGATGATGTACACCGATATCACTCAAGAGTAATGCCATTGCAAGTCATGGCACTATTTTTGGATTACCCTTTAGTTGAATGGAGCTGCACCAGTGGAAGTGAGAGGGGACTCTGGCCTGCCGTGCATGGGCTGAGCCGAAAACAAATAGATTACCAGGAATTAGTGTGCTCACTCCACCCTTCTTAGCAGGGTTTACAAGGCTGGTGTGTCACGGAAGAAGCATGTCTGCAGTAGGGATGTGTCGCATATGGTGGGGTGGGCTAGTGACAGAGGGCTGGAGAAGACATGTATTGCATGCACATAGGTTTTCTTTTTTAAAAGGAAAGCCAGAGATGCTGCTAACAAGCCACCCAGCTTCATTTCCCTTTCTTCAAAGAGGGACGCGTGCTCCTTCCTGTTAGGGATTTTGGGTCACGTGCTCCTTCATACAAGAAACATGCGTTGAAAGTTAATTAGGACTGCCCCTAGAAGGTTTGGGCATCGAATCGTAGAAAATGAGGGTGTGAAGGGACCTCAGGGGGTCACATCTAGTGCAACCCCTGCTCCAAGCAGCACCAGCCCCACCTATATCATCCCAACCGAAAGGAAGGCCAGATGCATGTATTGGGGTACCATACGTCCCGGTTTGGTCGGGAGAGTCCTGGATTTTGGGGGCTAGTCCTGGCTGGCTGGTGAAAATTAAAATGAGCTATTGGAGAGAGATTTTCAGTATTGCATAGTACTTTGGCCTGGTGGATAGGGCCCCATTGCAGAACATGGGAGTGCCACTGCCTTCAAGTGAAGTGCACCTTAGATCCACGTCTTTTGTGTCCTTGGCCATGAAACGAAATCATTTACCTGTTGCACAAAAAGTAGGTAGCATGGGTGCCGTGTTTCTAGCTCTGCTTTCTCACTGAAGGTGGGGGACTGTCGTGAAATGCGTGCACCCCTTTGGTGATACTGGAACACGATGGAGTACAACTGGATTTGCAAGATTAGATGGCTGCCCTGGATACTTTGAAGCTTAAGCCACATTGAGACATGTAGGAGGCTTTTCAGATGAAGATAGAGATGCACAGGGAATTGTGATGTCTAAGTGGAATTCAAACTTTTGTGGAATAGATGACTAAAAGTTGCAAAAGGGGCTACTTAGATGTCTTGGAGGGGGAACAGCATCTAGGCCGTGCAGTCTATAGTGATCAGTCAAGTAAGAAGGCCTAAAATAGATGAATAAATCATTCCTGACAGTTAACGACCTACTAGGAAGCCTGCAAGCTTAAGGGCCCTTTAGCCCAGGAACTCGTTAAATGCCAGGCCCATTAACTGTTATTATTGCTCTTATAAACCAGGGGAATATAGAACAGTTCAGAAAAATAATGATCTCCTAAAGTCTCAGAAAAGTTCAAGGCTGAACTGCACATTACCATCTCTGTGTGGATGACAAGAGTGAGACTCGGTGGCCACGCAGTCAATCTTCAGTAACTCTGTGAAAGTCCACTTCGGACTGGTGTTGCTGTAACCAAGATCAGGATGCTAACCAACGAGCCATCAAAATCTGACTTTTTGCACCCCAGAAGGCTTCATAAAATCATCGATGCTGGGTGCATCCACACTTGTGCCTGATTGTGCAGTTGTTATGGTGCAATCCCGGTGCTGCACGGGTTGTTTCCCACTGTACTGCGCAGTAGCAACGAGCTACTCCGCTGGACTCTCTCCAATGTATCCACATCCTTTCTGTAGTGGGGGCCCACAGCTGGACACAGGACTCCAGATGTGGCCTCCCCAGTGCTGAATAGAGGGGAATAATCACTTCCCTCCATGTGCTGGCAATGCTCCTACCCATGCAGCCCAGATGCCGGTAGCCTTTTTGGCACCAAGGGCACACTGCTGGCTCCTGTTCAGCTTCTTGTCCCTTGTCACCCCCAGGTCCTTTTCTGCAGAGCTGCTGCTTGGCCAGTTCAGGTTTCCTTTAAAGTAGAGTTTGAATTGAGAGAGACTATTTCATTTGGCACAATTCTCTGTTCAATTTACATATTTTTCTAATCTTGTAAAGAAAGACTTTGTAGCTCATTCTTCTTGTTTCGGGAACTTCAATCACAGTGAGAACATATCTGACTGTGTATCTTTTCTCTCCCCTCCCTTCCCTTCCCTCATGTTGCATATTTAAGATTAGCAAAGGGAACCTTATATTTCAGATCTCACTACATCAGCTCTGATTTTCCTATTTCAAGTTCACACCACCAAGGTTCAGGTTCACACTAATGAGGCTCATTTACTTCATATTTACCCAGGCATATGAGAGTTATACAAGTCTATTATCACTGTTTTCTGAATACTAAGTCAGATCCTCAGTTGCTATAAAACACTGTTGCTTTGTGGACTTCAATAGATCTGTCCTGACTTTCTTCTGGATGAATATCTGGACCACTACTATTAATGGAACAATTTCTAAGACTGTAGCCTAAACTAGGTTAACTGTCCTGTTTTACACTGGTTTTAAACCAAATTATTGCCAGGAATGGACTTCCTCTGGGTTTACCCTAAGGCAGTGATTCTCAGCCTAGGCACCCCGCATGAGACTTGAGGCCCCCTTCTTAGTTTGTTTTTTAACTACAGAAAAAGAATAGAGCTTTTTTGAGTGCTTTGCAACAGAAGAAAGCCTACAACAGGTCAGAGTGTTTTTTACCCTCTGGATTCTTATTTAAAATCTCTGGGTTATTCTTGTTAATCATGTTTGCATTGCTAATGTTGAGTAGCACCCTTTAAAGGGATCTCAAGGCAACCCAGGGTGCTGGGGACCCTACTTGAGAAACTCTGCCTAAGGTTAGTGACAACAAAAATATGTTTCACAAATGTCATGGATATCTTCAGCTAACACAGTTCATAGTCCAACTACTAGTTACGCGCATACGGGCATGTCTATATGTTCATTAATGTGCCTTAGTTACTGCACATTTAGTTTGGTACCTCTAATAAGAAGTACTAAGCTAAGTGTGCAGTAACTAGAGTTACTGTGCAGTAGCGTCAGCACACAGTTTTTTAGTGATGCTTAGTTACTGGACATTTGATGAAGAGGTACCTCTAATAAGAGGTACTAACTAAATGTACACTAGCTAAGGCACATTAATGAACATCCAGACATGCCCAGTATGTGTGTAACTAGCAGCTGGACTATGAACTGTGTTAGCTGAAGATACCTCTTATTAGAGGTACTAAACTAAATGTGCAGTAACTAGAGTTACTGTGCGGTAGCGCTAGCGCACAGTTTTTTAGTGATGCTTACTGTGCATTAGCCTCATAACACTGCTCTCTAGGTTATTAGCATGGTTAATACCTGCAAAACTACTGCACAGTGTTATTGGGCTAAGGTGCAGTAAGTGTCTCATGTAGACGCTCCCACTATGGTGAACTCAAAATCAGGGTCTTGCTTCCTCGTTCATTTATGAAAGGATAAAAATGTTGCCTCTAATAGCATGCAGCTGGACATAACCCAGGAAGTCCACTTCAGTCTACACCTAAATCAGTCACTTATTACAGTTACTGTGCAGCTATACCAGGGTAGATGCAGTGAAACTGGAACGAGGCCTCTATGGGCACTCAATGGAGTCTCGACCCTTAAATCAGACCTTGGATTTGGTAGGTAAACCTGTGTTTAAATATCGGTCCAGAACCAGAAGATGGGTATCTCTGTATCTTGGAAGTCAATGTAGCAGGGCCATCTCCTACCAGCTGTGAATCTAGCCTGGTGCTCACAGGTGAAATTTGTGCATTTTATCCTTCTGAGGGCACGGGCCATCTTGAAATGGTGCAAGGCTGCAGCGTAGCCCGATTGTGGTAGCTGATCTTTATTAAGTTGGTACTGAGAGCCCTCCTCATAGGAATCGTAAAGTTGGGGAGGATCTTGGAGGTCTTCTGCTCCAAGACTCTTGCACCGATGCAGGGTTCCTTATTCCTAGGCCAAGAAAGGAGAACAGGTTTTTCAATCTATTTTGCAGTATAAGTGTACCTCCTCAAGAGGTAGCTCAGGTATTTTCTAGTAGAGAAGTCAAGTGACTTGCCTGAGACCACAACGTGGGTTGGTGCCAGAGCGGGAAGGTGAAGCCAGTTGTCCTGACTTTTAATGCAAAGCTTTGGGCAAGGACTAGGCTTCTGGGAGAATAAAACAAGGCTGCTGTGACTTTGTTCCCCATTTCTCTTCATCAAGCAAGTGACTCATCTGCACCGAGCAGATGCTCTCTCTTTCTGTTTCCCACAACAATCACAGTCACCCTTGTCCCCTCTCTGAGACGCTGTCATCTTTTTGCTGGGAGGATGCAGCTGGTGGGAAGCTGTGAAGCTTTCAACCCACTGGTTTCTCTGGTTACCAGCTACGAGTGTCTATGTGTTGTGTCTACCAGCTGGTTGTGCAGACAGTTGAGCAGACTCAACCAAATAACTGTGGCTTTTCCTACTCAGTGCAACTTTGGGTCACCAAAACAACAGGATTCATTATGGTTTCCCCCCACCCTTACAGCTTCTTGAATGTAAAAATAAGTTTTCTTGTTTTAGGAAGAGACGGGACTTACTCAACGAACCCCACCCCAGTCCTACTTTTTTCTCCCCGCTCCTTTTCTTTGGTAACTTTCTTGCTGAGAACAAGATCTCACTCTCATTGGCTCCATCTGTGGACACAACTGTGGTAGGACCAGCTGGGATCCATCCCAGGGGCCATGCATGAACGGCATCGCCACCATGGTCCGCTCATGCCGAGGTCCAGGTGGGAGGTGTCACTTCCAAGAGCTACACTTCCATCCATCCCTGAATTAAGTCATTATTTGCTTCATTTTATGCCCGGTGGAGAAGAGCTTTGAACTACTGGTAGGTTGTCCATGGAGGTCTTCACCTGAGTTTTGTTACCAAAACATATCCGAACGTTTTGCTCCCAGTGTCGGAAGGGAACATTGACTTTTTTGGAGCCAAAACTCTTTGCCAAATTCAGCCTGAATTCATGACGTTAAAAACTCAATGGTTTGCCCAAGCCTAACAGTATATACAGTAGTAGGCTTTTGCTCTAGGCCGTCTAGTATGGGGCAAGCTGCATTTCCATGGCAAAAGATACAACTTATAGATTTCCCAGCCCTATGAAATCTTTGAACTCTATGAGTTGTATCTTTTCCCATGGAAATGCAGCTTGCCTCATGCAAGACAGCCTAGAGCATAAGCCTACTATATACTGTTAGGCTTGGGCAGACCATTGAGATTTTAAAGTCACAAATTCGGGCTGAATTTGGCAAAGAGTTTTGCCTGAAAAGACTCCAAAAAAGTCAATGTTCCCTCCTGACACTGGGAGCAAAATGTTCTGATATGTTTTGGTAACAAAATGACATTTTTTTTTTGGTTCTGAAACTGCCAAAATTGAATGTGATTAAAAAACCAACAACAAATGATTAAACCCCTACCCTCAAAATGTTTTGGTTGACTTGAGGCAAAAAAATCTCTCTAGTTTTGGGGTTTGTTTGATTTTTTGGGGAGGGGGTTGGCTTTTTTGTTTTTGTTTTTGTTCTGGCCAGCACATGGGGGGGGGGGGGGGGGGGAATCACAGGCACACTGCACAGTGATATGTTCAGCCCTGAGGATGACTGAGATGGTCACTTCTAGGTTTTAGCAGGAAGGAAAACTGGGATCCTTTTGCTTCATTTCTTTCTGGGCTGGGCTTTGGGTTTCATTGCAGTCCCTGCAAGCAGTCCTCAGCTAGGTGAATGGGGTGGGGTTGACGCTAAAAGGGCTGGGAGTTGGGGGAAGAGCCCATGAGAATGGGGCAGATATAAACACTGCCTCACCAAACCACTGCAAATCTGCCCACCTCATTCCCCACCCTCCCAGTCTAGAGCCCGACCCAATGGGGAAACCATTGGGGAGCCCCTGGGGGTTTAGGGTTAGGGTTAGGTTTGTGCTGATATGCCTGCACACCACCTTGCTCTGGAGCAATCTCCACGCCGTGGCCCAGAGCGCTGCATGGACTAGGTAACTGGTCTGAGAGGCAGCATAAAAAGCCCTTGCTGTGCTCCTGGCTGCTCCTTTTGCAACTAGTAATTTCCAAGCTTAGCCAGCTCGGGGCTGTCTTTTCTGCCCTTAGTGACTTAGAAGCCCATGACCCATTTGAAGCCCTTTTAGGCCCTTTTGGAAATGCTAAACCTAAGCTCCTGGCATCCGGCAGTGCTGCCTGCGCTGCAGCTGCACGGGGGCAGGCAGTGCTGTTTGGCTCCCAGGCATCTTGGCAAGGGTATGTGGTTTCTCAGGGCATGGCACTCGCCCCTGGGATCTTTTATCTGGTGCGTGTGTGACTTCCCCATATGGTATGCAGCTGAATTGCAGCTGGGCCCAGAGGTTTATTAGCAGGCAAGAATTTCCCTTCTCTGAGCATGGGCTGGGGAACGGCAGGGGCTCGCCTGATGCAGTCCCGGGGGATCCTGCAGGCCAATGTGCTGCCAGGGTTGCCAAGAAAGTCATTAGGCAGGGTGGTGGCAAACCACAGGATTAAGAGGAGAAAAAAACCCAATCACAAGCAAGACAGAAGGATGTTTTGGAGGGCTGCGTGTTTTGGAAACGAGATCAAACGGCTCTGCTTGGTCCTGCCTCCCCTTGCAGTCTATGCACGACACCCGGCGGAGGGTTAATCCCATCTCAAGGCTTTTCACGCAACTCCCAGAGATGTTTTTTGAAGCATAGATGGTTATCATGTTCACTTCCAATGGAAAAAAATCAGTCTTGTTTGACTCCTAGGAAGGGTTGCAGATCGGCTAGGCTCGAGGAGCTGCGTAGGGTCATTATAACAACCGGGCTGGCAGAGCTCACAGGAGGTCATTGAATCCAATCCCCTGCTCAAGGCACAACCATCCTTGTCTGAACTCCCCAAGAAAAGTATTTGTCCAACCTGCACTTAGAGATGCCATTATTTTACTGAAAGCCTATCTCGAGGCATTTTGTTCTAGTGCTAACCTAACCCTAACCCTATACTCCTGTAACCATCTTCAGAGGCACTTCTTCCTAATACCCAACCCAAACCTCCTGGTTGCAATTTAAGCCTGTCACTGATGCTTACGTTCCTTGCCATACTAATGGCAGGCAAGGCTCTTTAGGTAAATGTGAGATCTTTTATTAGACCAACTAAATAGTTGGAAAAATTGTTCGTTGCAAACTTTTGGGCACAAATGCCCTTCTTCAGGCATAGGGAAAGCCTGTGTACCCCCGGGTATACTAATTACACTCCATGGTATGCAGAGTTTAAAGTGGTACACTTTTTCCACCGCTGGTCCATTTTTGCAAATCTCTGTAGATGTCGCCGTGCCGGACTGTTTGTTTCAACTCTCCCTATCCCCAAAATTTTGGAAGGGGAAAAATGGAAGCAGTTTGCTGGAACGTTTTAAATGACGGCTTTGATTCAAAACGAGTTGCGTTAGAAAAGTCCATATTATAAACATGCCAAAAGTTGCTTCAGATTTGAAACAAAACATTTTTCTTCGAGGCAAAACAAACTTCCTTCCATTTTCACAGCTGTTAGAAAAGCAAGACGGCCATTATTCACCCGTGTCCCTTAATCTGCTCCTCCTTATCACAGGGTCGGAGCATGGCACCGACATCGGCGCTGTTATCCCCACCACCAGGGCAAGGTAAAGAAGTGCCAATACCCTGCTTGCAGGGAGGACGGACTGAGTGTGTTGCCAGGGATAATTAGTCCTGCTGGAAAGCGGAGTATATTAGCTCAGGCAGCCCACTGCAGTAACGTGACTTTGCTTCTGGTACTCCAGCACTGTGCTGTATAGACGTCCCTGCCTGCTTTTCCACCTGCTTTACGCGACTCTGCTCTGAGCTTGTTTTGTGAATCTCAGTTGTATGAAATGCAGCAGGTTGTCGGTCCCGGCTTGCATGGGCTCCGGTGCACTGCCAGGCCTGGGGCTGACAGTCAGTCCCGGTGTACTGGCAAGGGTGAGACTGACAATTGTCCGATTGCTGGCTCTTGTCTCGGTGCCACCCCAGCGTGTTGAACTGTGCTGTCCTGCACTGTTGCACTTAGAGATCATAGTAAACACGAGTGTGCGACTGCTCAGAAAGTGTTCAAGCTTTTCATACAGAACAATGATGCATCTTGCAATCTGAATAAAACACACGCTTAGTGTCCCACAGACGAGGCTCTTGCATGCAGTAGCTCAGTGGTTAGAGCATTCATCTAGACCGAGACCTGAGCTTACCTCCTGTGTCAAAGCCAGTTCAAAACATATCTCCCACCTGCCAGAAAAGTGCTGTAGGTATCAGGTGTGTGATGGGGTCTTGCTCTCCTGTTGAAGCCATTCCAAGTTGCAGAAAAGAACTGGATTCAACGGTTCAGAGAGAGAGCGCACAAGATCCTGTCATCGAGCGGCAGACCAGGATTTCAAGGGCTCATCTACCGAACGCTCCTGCAGCTGAGGCTGAAGCCCAGATTGCTCCTAACTCGAGAGCAACAGATTCCACATCTAAAAACTAGGCCTCGGGACATAAAGACTTGTGGCGTGTCAAAGTCTGTCTACATCAGGACGGTGATGTTACGGCCAGGACGCTCCCAACCACACCTCTGTTGTCAGCTACAAATATACCCTCCTGAGGCCCTGCGCCCCAGGGTGCTGGGGACAACCTCAGCATGGTCTCACTGGCCTGTTTTTGGGTTTGGTGCATGAGTGGGAGTGGGAGGCTGGGCAAGCTCAGAGGCACACTGCCATAAGAGTGGTGTAGGTGCTAGTTGGGGGATCTGCGGCACTGAAGGGCGTGGGTTTAGGGGGTCCTGAATAGTGCCCTTGCTATTCTTTCCAGTCTGGACTATTGCACCATGCTCCAAAAGATAGTGAAGCATGTAATGCATGCTCATGAGTGGTGAAACTCCCTCATAGTCCATGGAGTTTGTTAGGCCTGCGGGTTTGACTTTATTTCTAAGTTAATTTCTCCATGCCCTCCTCCCCTGTCCTGCACCAATCCCGTTCACGGCTTGTCAGGATACTGGAGGAGACCCCTCCTGTCTCCTAATGAGCTGAAGAAAGCTGGGGTGGGAGAACAGAGCCAACTGGGGCATGTGTGAACATGAGGAGCGTGCCTGCCCCAATAGGACCGTGTCCCTCTGTGAGGCGGAGCTCATCCGTGGGTGTGAGAACATGCGAGCCTTTGCAAGGGAGCGTGTGTGGGTGTGAGGTGTGTATGAGAGTGTGCTTGCCCTTCCATCCCCACACTGTGAACACTTTACCGCAGTGTTCAAACAGGCCCCAGTTCCCAAAATATCAAATCTGTCCTGAGAGTGACGGCGTCCTTCGACTCCTGTGGGAGGTTTGCTGTGTGAGCAGCGTTCAGGAATGCATTTTAAGCAGCTGGTGCAATTTGGCACGGCTGATCTGTGCTTCCCCAGGTGCTCGGTGGCTGGGATGAGCATCAGGGTGTGCTGAGAGTCGGGACAGAGGTGTGCAGGCAGACGGGTGTCTGGGGGGCTTTGCACAACACCCGATTCTCCTCATTTGATCCACTTGGCTGCATGTAGGTGGATTCAGGAAAGTCACATTTCAAGAAAAACACCTTTTTGCATTGAAATAATAGAATCACAGACAAGGAGGGTGGAAGGGAGCTCAGGAGGTCACATCCAGTCCAACCCCCTGCTCCAAGCAGGACCAGGCCCAACTACATCATCCCAGACAAGGCTTGGTCTACCTGGGTCTTAAGGATGGAGACTCCACCACCCCTCTGGGTAACCTGTTCCCGGGCTCCACCACCCTCCTAATGAGAAAATTCCTCCTAATATCTAACCTCAATGTCCCTTGCTGCAACTTGAGACCATTGCTCCTTGGAGGAGTTGCTATCAGGCTTCACAAAAAAGGTTGCAAATCTCTATCAAGCTCCTGTCCCCAGGAATTCAGTTTAGGCTGAACGGACCACTTTTCAAATGGCACCGAGGCCTAGATCCAGAATCATTATTAACTATGACTTAATCATGACTTAAGTGCCACAGTGCCCAATCCTTCTGCATTTAACTCTTTTTGGGCCCCTGAGATGTGCAGCAGAGTGTGCAGCCCTGGGCTTTGCTGCCAGGTTCCCCGTGCAATTCCTAGGAACTGCAGAACAGCTGGTGAGTGTGAGTGTGAGTGTGAACACCTCTAAGTGAGCCAATAGGAAACATTAAGGAAGTCTTAAGCAGGTTTTAGTTGCCTTGCTTGGCACTATCAAGTGACACCCACCTTCATTCAGGACTTGTGTTGCTGATGGCTGAGGCCAAAACCCTTCTTGGAGTGCGGGTCCCTCTCTTCTTTTCAAAGTGCTGCTGGTGGCTAAGCCCCCTTTCTGAGCTCAAGCCCCTTGCTTGAGAGGATTCAAGCTCATATCTTCCTTCCTGGCCGGGTGCCCTAATGCTGAGGCTATTTTAGGAAGTTGAGGGGAAGAGCGCCGTCTTCTTCACTTGTGTAGAAAATGGTCTGCTGTGCTGAAAACCATTACATTCAAGACGCAAGTGTAAGCACTCCCCCGGCAGCAGACAGACCTGAGCTCCAGCACGTAAAGTAAACTCCTTAAACAGCTCAGGTTTGCCTTCTCCTAGCTAGTGACCTCTAACTACTAGGCCGGAGAGCCATGATAGTCCATGCCCTGTCTCTGGCCCAGAATAGCCTGGCACTGACCTGGAAGGTAAGAAACATGAATTTGGATTATGTCCAGCAGAAAACGAAGTTTCCTGAATGCTTATGCCCTGGCTCTTGGGTGATAGGGGGGGAGCACCACTTTGCTCTTGCTATTGGATGGAGGCTCTTTGGGAGACACAGGTAGAGTAACACCTAATTCCTGGTTCCCAAAGTGGCTTAGGTATCAGTGAGGTGCTGTGCTGCTCACCGGCTAACCCAGAAGCAGGATTTTACCCATACGAGGCACCCAAGACTGAGACTTTGGGCACCTCTGGGGTGAACAGGGGTGCTCTGAACCTACATTTTGCAGTGCTTGAGCCCCGCTGAAGGGATTTAGGCACTCAAGACCCACTTTAGGAACCTAGATCCTCTCCAAGGGCTTCCACCTTCGCATCGGCAAAGCTCCTTGTTTTGGGATGGGTGGCTTACCCTAAGCCGTGAGGACCAGAGGATTAACAACAGGACCAGAGACCTCCATTAGTTTTAACAGGAGGTGAAGCAGGCCTCTAATGACCAGGGGCTGAGGGTCTCTTGCTCTGGTTTGGTTAAGCAGCTTTGGTATCCTGCAAGCTCGAGCTCCTGAGTTTTCCTTCTGGCTCAAATGCTGGCTCTGTCTGTGCCTTCCTCGCTGAGACTTGGCCACGAAACAAGGCTTTGAGCAGCGAATTGCCTATCTGCGAGAATGAATGAGATCACATTGGCTCAGTCCTTCGAAAACATGCAGCGTCCCAGAAGCGCCGGGGCTTTAGGACACCGCGCGCGATCTTAACATGCATCAAGCCTCGCTTACAAATTGAAGTTCGACTCCCCTTTGATTTGATGCTGCTAATTAGTCTTCGACTTGGTGCAGGGGGGCTCCAAAGAGGATGGAGCTGGACCGTTCTCAGTGGGGGCAGGTGACAGGACAAGGAGCAATGGGCTTGGGCTGCAGCAGGGGAAGTTGAGGTTGGATATTAGGAAAAACTTTGTCATGAGGAGGGTGGTGAAGCATTGTTGAACAGGCTTCCCAGAGAGGTGTGGGAGTCTCCATCCTTGGAGGTGTTGAAGACCCGGGTAGACAAAGCCTTGTCTGGGACGATGTAGTTGGGGTTGGTCCTGCTTGGAGCAGGGGGGTGGACTAGATGTCACCTCCTGAGCTCCCTTAAACCCTCATTTTTTATGATCCCAAGATGCCAGTAGAAGGGCAGAACGACCTTTTTTGGTAGGTTACCATTAAATCATTCCTAGATTTTCATTTATGTAGTACTATCTATGCAGAAATCTCAGAGCCCTTTTACAAAGGCCAGGACAACGTTATCCCCTTTTTGCAAACAGAGACTGATGCACAAACACAAATGTAGGGGGAAAATGTGATCAGGACTCATAGTAGAGATGATATCTTTTATTAGACCAACAAGATTTTTGCAAAAAAAACCCAAAACCTTGAATTGCAAGGGGACAGTGTGTGCACACTTGAAGGAATTTCCTGAGGGAGAGGATTTATCTCACGTTAGCTTTACTGATCACAGGATAAGAAAGGGTGCGCACGCAGTAACCGCAGGGTGGCTGAGCTCTTGTAACATATTTCTTAATGAGAGAGGGATGCGTGATAAGAGTTTAGCTTTCACTTAACCCAGGATTAGAGCATGCACATGCAAAATGCCCACAGAGCAGCTGACAGACACTGAAGCCCTGCCCTCCTTTATTTTGCAGGAGGTTGTTCATATTCTTGGATGTCTACATAAGAGTTGTACCAGCTTAGTGTCTATTATTTTTTTTAAATGATGTGAGTAGAACAGGTGTAAATCACAGTGAGGATGCTTGTATTTTGGCTTAAGGGGAGCTTATTTCATTACTGTACTGCATACCGGGAGAATTGGGCTCATTATTTCCACAACAACATAGGGGCCTAAAGTCAGGGAAATTTGGGCAGATATCCTTGCGTTTAGCGATGTCTGATGGGGAAAGTGTCCTTTCTTTCCTCTCAGACCTCCAGTCTCGCTTAGGATCAGATAGTCTCAAACTATTCAGTGCGTTCTTGAATGCATTGAACGTTTGCAATTGAGATGAGTAATCAAAGGTCAAGCTGGTCGTTCCCCCCACCCTTTTATTAATTTTGAAAAGTTATTAATTTGGGGGAGGTTTTCAAAGTGTCATGAATAAAGATTTGTTACTGGCTTTGACAGGGCTATTGCTGCTTAACATCTCGAAGCTTCGAAAGCTTTCCGAAGTTTGAAAATCATCAAAAATAGTGAAAAAGTCAGTATGTTCCTTCCTCTTGGGTGTGTTGTCTAGTAGACAGTGTGGCAGTTTGGGTCGATGTTGGGATCTTAACCAAACTACCTCAGTCTCTTGTGTCGAAAATGAGACTTTCTACCTGAGCCTTTGGGCTTTTACATGCGTCTCTTGAAATGTTGAGGGGACAGCTGACTTTGTGATGGCACTTCTGTGAGCCTCCGGAAACCAGTGTGGGGAGAAATAGGATATCTTTGGGGCAAGTACCACCTTTGCGCTCTGGGTTTGGATGTGGGGTCCTTCTCTGTCACTGAGGACTTTATGGTGCAGTGATAGAAATAATATTGGGATGTTTCTTCTTCATAAAAAAGGAGGGGAAGGGTTTGATTGGAATGATTTACCTGGGATGTCTTTAGGGCACTTGCTTTTTCCAAACCTAGCTATGATTTTAACCCTATCCGTAGCACGGAGATAGGACTGTAGCCAAGTTTTGGAAGGGGAAGCAGAGAGAAGTCTTTGTTCAGATATGATATCCGTTTTGTTTCATGGGCCTCATGAGTGTCTGTAGCAGTCACCGGGTTAGAGCATCCGTTTTGAGAGGACTGACGTGTAGGCTGTATCTATTCTGGTTATTAGGATAGACGTTAAGGTTGTCCTTAAATCCAGACTCATCCACCATCTGCATGGTAAACCCCTTTGCTTTACTCCAAATGGCTGAACTTCCGAGTATGGGTCGACCCTGCTATCACTTGCCTGCTCTTTTCCCCCTTCCTCACGGTGTTTTTGGAAGGTACCCAGGCATGTCTAGGAAGTCTACAAACAGCAGTTCATGATTTCTGGCCCTTCTGCACCCTTGCTCTACTCCCCTCAAGCCTTAAAGGACAGACAGCTTTGGGTGCACAGGCCACCCCTAGAAATAATGCAGGCCCAGACAGATAGCAAGGTTGCCTCACTTCTGGTCTCAGACTGAACCCAGGGCTTGCAGGATGTGGTAGAAAGGGATAGCATCTGGAAACCTGGCTGGCAACACAAACAAGATGCTAGTGCAGCAGAAGACCCACGCAGAAGAGGAACGTGGTCTCAGGTCACCCCAGAGGTGATGTCTCCTCGGTGCTGGGTGCTGGCACCCCACTGTGCATGGTGACACATTGCAATCGAACTGTCTACTGCCTTTCCCAGAACAGCCTCAGGCAAAGCAAAAAAAAAAAAAAAAGAAGCCTGATGTAACCCTCATTGCCATTTGCATAATGCAAAGCAGTGCTGTTTCCTTTTTCTGACTTCCTTGTTGTTTTGGGTGATGTCCTGCTCTGAAAGGAGGGCTAAGACTCCTCTGCTCCCTGAGTAACCAGAAGTAGGAAGTCCTTGTGATGGAGTGAGGAACACCTCGTTTTGCATGGGTTTTGGAAAGATTATTAGATTAAGCCCAGAAGTGACTGTTCCTACCACAGCACACACAGCTTCCTTGAAGAGTTTAGCAATGAACCTGGCAGAAGCCCAAGCCTGGAGAGATTTCGCCATGCCCCTGCACGTGGTCTCAGATGTTGGGAAATTGGCTTGATACCGAAAAGGGGCGGAGGAGTGGTCGGGAGGCCGTTGGGCAAAGTCTTCCTTTGGCCAAGCGCAGGTACCATGGACAGCGATGGGGAGGGGTGCTCTTCACCCCGCTTGTTCCGGGAGCACGGAGGCCATGTGCGGTGTGCTCATATATCCCAAATTAATCCCTATGCAAGAGGAGGGGTAGGGCCATGCCACTTACTCCCTATGCTGGCTGCCAGACTCTGCTATACCTCATGGTGGTGGGAGTTGCTTTCCAGCCAGCTGCTGCTTCCACTTACCCAATCTTGCTTTCCAGTGTGCTTTTCTCCCCAAACATCTGGGGTGTCTCCTGCTCCACAGAAAGGAGGGTGGATTTGCAGCCCCTCGGTACCATGCCTGGACAAATGGGCAGCACTGGGGGTAGTGGGACTTGGAGATGTCCCCTACGTACGCCCTGGACTGCCTGATTTGTGCCTTGGATGTCTCTGTATCAGTGCAAATCGGTACGTCCTGGAACATGCAGAAATGCTGGGTGTGTAATGGGAACAAAATATAACAGCAATCGGTAGGATGCCCTCCCTCCTGATTGTAACGTCTGCAGGGATGCTGGGAAGTAGTCATGGACTGCCCTGAGAGAGGAGCGGGGAGTTTCATCTGTAAAGACCCGAATCCCCAACCCTTAAAAAATGGATGTACTGGTTGGGTTCATGACACCAGCAGCCTCCTGACCACAGTGGTTTCTCTAACATCTTGACATAGGTGATCAAGGGGCAGCTCTGTCTAGCCAAGGGGTAATAATGGGGTGTCAATTGGTGGCTGATAATGTGGTGACAAATTTTGGGACAGCAGGGCTAGGTCTTTTGGTGCTGTGTGTTGGCTTCACTCCCATAAGGCCTGTGGAAGATGGGCCTGATTTATAACACACAGAGGTCTGGTCCCGTTGATCTGATGGCCAGCTGCTTTCTTGACATCTTGACCAGTTGTTTTTTGGAAGAGTGAAGTCTGAAGCACAGGAGAGGAAGGGGTGATCCGCTCTAAAAGGAAGCAAGCAGAAATAAAGGCCCTGTCTGACCTCAGTGTTTGGCCATTATAGTTCTGGTTATAGCAATGCTCTTGCTTAGCACTGATTTCATTAAATAAAGGTGTTGCTTTATTGTGTGTCCTAGTTTCATAGGAAGGGACCTTACAGATCATCGGGTCCAGCCCACCTGCATGTGGCCATCTCTCTCTCTCTCTCTCTCTCATATATATGCACGTGGCATTATAGAGAAGCTGGAAATCTGAATAGATTAATACTTTCTGTACTGCCTACTATACCATAGTCCAATGCAGAGTGAAGAGGGATATGTATTTTGATCCAGAGACTCTCCAGAGAGAGAGAGAGAGAGAGACCCTTGGAGATGGAGAAGACTTGCCTTATGCAACCATTGTTTCTGATGAGATGTTAGGGCCCATAGGGTGGTGGCTAATGCTATCTCTTTCAGATCTGCCTAGAAGCCCTAAGTGATTTTGGCACCTCTTGTGTGCTTGGTGCGGCACAAACATATAGCAAAAGACTCTTTCTGCCCTGAAATGCTTATAGAGCCAAAGAAGAGCAGGGTTGAAGAGGACCATGCCCCCCTTTTCCTTTTCATAGACTTTCATAGCTTTCATAGACATTAGGGCTGGAAGGGACCTTGGAAAATCATCGAGTCCAGCCCCCTGCCCGAAGGGCAGCAAATCCTTCCTTTCCCTTTTCTACCACCCCATCTCAATTTTGAATGTTGATTAAAAACTTTTCACCATATTATTACCTTTTTGCTACAGAAGAAGGCAACCCACCCCCTTACCCTCCCCAGTCAAATGACTGTAGGGTAAAAATTGCTTTCTGGTGATTGGTCTGACCTGAACAGAGGAGCAAGGCCTTTTAAGCCAGAAACCTCAATTTTTGTTACAGTCCTAGCAGGAATGCTAGCAAAGCCCAGTTGAAATCCTCAGCCTTGACTGCAATATGTCCAAGGGAGGCAACCCCATGCAACCCCATAGCAGCAGAAAGTGAGGGAAAAAATCCTTCCCATCCCCATGTGGCAACCAGTAAAGCCCAGAAGCCTGGGAAAACCAAACACCCTCCACTTTACGTGGCAAACCGGTATCGCAAACAACCCCACAGACCCTAACAGGAGAGCCAGAACTACCTTCCTCGTCTTCTCCCCTCCAGAAACATCGACAAAGTTTCATAGAAGCAGGATGTTGGCGGCTGTGCTGATCTGCGGCAGTTTTAGGTGTTAGGTCTGTGTTGTGTCAGGGTTGACGGTCGTCTTATGTAGAGTTTCGGCTACGGTTGTATGGGATGATTTGGATAGGGCTGAATCTGCCTCAGGCGGGGGTTGGACTAGATGTGACCTCTGGAGGTCCCTTCCAGCCCCACGTCTCTGTCCTTCTATGATAAATATGTCCCAGTCTTTAATTTTGTTTTATAACCAAGCCATTTGTAGACCTCTGCTTCATTCTCCTGCTGAGGAGCACAGTCCTTTCCAATTTCCACCTGCTCTGAGCTACAGATCTCTATAGAGAAGAAGCCATATAAAGACTGGATGAATACCCCTACTTTATAGATGGAGAAAGCAAGACATTGTATTGTCCCACTAGCACAGAGATAGGGGGGCGATGTGTGTGTGCATGGAAAGGTTATTTGCAATCTGTTACAAGGAGCCTCCAGGCACATAGGGAGTGCAAAGCTCATTGGGCCCTTGTGTATTGTTTAACTACACATTACGAAACGGCACCCAAAATCGCCGTTTCATTAGGTTAGTTGCATGTGAAAATACACATTGACTTTTTTTTATCGTGGCAGATTTCGATTTATCATGGCCAGTCAGAGCACCTCCGACATGTTTTAGTTTTACCGTGGCCAATTGTTCCACCAAGTTTAATTTTATCGTGAAACTTTCATTACGTGGATTCTTACACACAGCTAAAAATCGCCATTTCCCCCGTTCTGCCCTCTAGTGATTTTTACTAGTAATAGCCCATTACCCAATTATGAGCGTTAAATGCGTTACGTGCAAAATAGTCATGGGAATCATCGTGGTACGTTGCGAGAGTGAAGTAAACCTAGAGAATATCAATCGCTACAAAAAGCCAACATGGTGTACAGGCGCCCATTGACTTTCTTGGGCATTTAATCTGGCTGGGTGGGAGATATAGCATCCTTTTCACCTGAGTGTTGCGTGAGGGTGGCACGTGGCTTTTGTGCGCTGTATTAATAAATAAAGGACAGCAGATGTTCTGGATGGGTTCAGCCTCTGGGGTCTACTTAAGTCCCTTAAAGCCATGCATCTCGCTCATGGCAGAAGGGAGAAAAATAAGGGTGGTGGGATCTAATGTACCTGCTGTTGGTGAAGCTTTGACTTTCTGCATTATATAAGACTCTTACCCATGTGCCTCCCTGGTACACATTTGCTCTAGTGCCTCTCATCCTCTTGTTCATGGGATCTCTGTCATCCCATGCATCTATGTTCTGGGCTCTCAGCGCCCTGATGCAAAGTCCTCCGGTTCCTCCTTCTGGTACGTGGCACGGTGTTCACCCCCAGGCTTTCACGGGACCTCGGGAACAAGTTTTCCGCGTGCCCAGACAAGTGCTCTGAAACCTCCTTCTCCCCCCTAGTTTCTTATAGCTGATGGCATTCCTCCCAAGGGCCACACCTCAGTCCGAAACCGGCTCAACTACGCAGTAAAAATCGATCGAGTAGGGAACCAATTTGATAAGAAAGGCTCCCCACCCTTGTCCCCACCCATCTGAAAGTCTTCACCCAGGGCAAAATTTCCTCCTCAGATGTAGGCTCCGATACCCAACTCATCTCCCAACCGAGCGACAAAGCTGAGACACGCAACATGGAGCTCAGTAGGGGCTTCCCATAGCTATGGTCAAAACTGGAGTTCATAGGTAGCGTTAAATGGAAAGCACTTCTCCTTCTTCACTAGACACCAGTGGCGACCTTGACTTGTGAAGCCCCTCTGTGACCTTTTTGGGTTTGCTAGACAGAGAAGATCGAACTTCCCTGGCAACAAACCCACTCCTCTGAGTTTCTGCTCTGGAAATGGGATGAACAAGTTTTCCAGGGTTGGAAGTGGCCTGCATTTGAAGAAATATTTTTGAGATCTCTGGCTTCAACCTCTCATGGGAAACCGCTCAAGAGAGGTGAACCCAAATTCTAGCCCTCGTTTGACCTTTGTTCTCAGCTGGGACCCTGAAGCTGAGATTGATCTAGGTTAGACCAGCTAATTATTCTGCTAAATAGTAAATTTGCCAGAAAAATTGAAGTTTCAAGGCCGACAGGGTGACTGGAGCTATTGCTGATTATGCCTCAAATTTGTCAAATAGTTTTAGCTGCAAAGGACTGGAGGAGGGAGGGAAACTTCCAAAAACATTGAAGCATTTCCTTGGAACATTTTCAGAATGAGGGGAAAAAAAGGCATTTAACAAAATCCCAGAATGTCTTGTTTTGACATTTTTGAAGTATGACTCTTTGACTTTTCATTCTGAACTGATATTTGTAGCCTAAAAAATGACCTAAGTTTAAGGAGGAAAAAAAAACGAGTTTAAGAACCTCAAATAATCTGAAAACAAAACACTTCGTTTGGGGTTGAATGATAGATGTGGATCCCAGAAGCATGATAGGGTTGGGGGTTTTGTTTGTTTGTTTTCTTTCATTTTACTGGACAAAAAAAATCTGAAAAACACGTTTCAGTTCCAGCCAAAGTCTTAATGTTTTGGGAAGTTTGAGCATCGAGCTGCAAAAAGGCCACGATCTGCTGAGCTCTAGTACAGGGTCTTTCAGCTGATGGTCTTGCAATGAAGCCCAAATCCATCCGGCTTTGGAGGCAAATACAGAGCTGCAGCACAGAAGATACTTGGCCCATAACTCTTGTTCTCCCATGAACTATCTATCAAAAATTGAAACGGCCAGCGAAATTTGGCTGTGTTTTAGGGTTGCCTCCTTTCTCAGTCCCTTTTGACCACTGGTTGTTATATCCTGACACCTACATTGCCTTTCCCATCTTCATTTGCTTGGAAATGGCAATTAAGAGGCTGGGTCTGACCAAGATTTTGGACAAGGGTAGTGCCCAGTACTTCTGAGGAAGGCACAAGAAACCCCACAGTGGGTAGATAAGTGGTGCAAGCACCTACTCTGGATACCTTTAAGAAATGCTTGGTTGCTTAATTTTGTTGGGGTGATTTTAGCTGACTTCCTGCCCCTTGGGCAGGGGCCTGGACCCGACGATCTCACAAGGTCCCTTCCAGCCCTGATGTCTATGAAATCTGTGTGGGAGGAGGTGCCCTTTCCCACTGGCTCTCCTCTGAGCATTACAGGCTGCATCGTTAGTGGCACGCAATGGTCCTGATCCTGCCTGGGATCTCAAGGCACTCTCCCAATAACAGTGGCTTTGCTTTTCTTCTATTTTTCATCCACACCCAAGACTTGAATGTCATTATTTGTATTGGTTTCCAAGAGGTGCTTGCAAGTGTCAGCCCCGGCGGAGGTCTAAGAGCTGAGCAGATGCTTAGCGCTTGTACACGCTGCAAATTTCCTGTGTCTACCAGCAGCATCCCAACTTGTGCCATGCTGCCTCCTGACCTGGAAGCAACATGGCTACATTTCCATGGGATGAGGAGTGAGCTAATTCACCAGCCTCTTGCACCATGAGTCTGTGCCTGGGGTGCTTCCACTTCAGGAGATTACCCACGTGGATCCCTTGAGTTTGCTGAGCAGACATGGCTCCAGGGACCTGCTGGGAGCAGGCGAACCTTTCTGATTTCATGCTGAGCTTCCCATGGCTGAACACGTTTCAGCTAGCCCAAAATGTAAAGAGAAACACAAAGGCTGAGTTCTCATCTACTACAGACAAGAAGGGTTGTCTCCAAGGTGAAGGCACTGGCTTGGGTCTCAGGAGACCCAGGGTAATTCCCTGCTGCATCACAGACGCCCTCAGGCAAGTCACACAATCTGTTTTTTTTGCCTCTGTTTGTCCGTCTATAAAAATTCCCCTGGCTTAAATGAGCAGGAATGCATGCAGACTCCCTTTCACCTACTTACTGATGGGTGGCTGACGCCACTTCTGAAGTTGGCCCTCAGGGGTAGAAATGCAACCTGGTATGGGGAGCTTTGGATGGAAAGGCCTGTGAACTGCAAGCAGCACACGATGTTTGGCTCTGCACCCTCTGTTGCCCTGATGAAGGCTTAGGGACCCAGATCCCTCTTTGGTGACTCTGGGTCAAAGCAGGTCCAGGCTCAATGGGAGTGCCCAGGTTGGAAAGATTTATCCCCCACCAAAATGTACATGTGGGTGTCTGAACCCTACAAGAGGTTTCTTTGGATGCACTGAGTCATGTAACGAGGTGAATTATCTGAGCCAGCTGGGAATCTTTCTGAGAGCACATCACTGACAAAATTCCCCCTGCGGGTTAATTGCTGACAGAGCTGTATGCCCTGCCCGGCAGTGATAAATGACTAAATAATACTCCATGCACCCTTTTTTTCTAACAAAGGTGTGGCCGATGGTGTATGCTGGCCCGCAGTTGTGTCTCCGTTGGATCAAATGAACACACTCTGATTCGATACTGAGGGAGCAGTTGGCCTCGGGACACAGTTTTGGCTTTACCCTGGTAGGCACAGCCATACTGGAAAAACCAAAGATTGGTTGTTTAGGGTTTTTCTTTGCTGTGAGCTTTCCAGGGCTCTGGCTGTGAGAAGAGGGGGAGATTTTGTGGATGTTATATCAACCAGGTGGAATGAGATGAACAACATGCCCCTGCCATGCTCCCCTCTCCTCACCGGGTCGCTCTTATGGCAGCGTTGCGCTCTGCAAAGTAGAGCAGGTCGGATCAAGCCAAGTCTGGTCTCACTCGGGTCAGACCAGTCCAGGTCTGGTACCGGTATGACAGTAGACGGTACTACCTGCAGCTGTCAACGCCAAGAGCTGGGTGGTGGGAAATAGCCTAGCAATCTCTATGGTGCCAATAGCTTTGGGTGGAGAAGCAACCTAGATGGGGTACTAGTCTTTATGCTTGGTGGAAATGCCAACAAAAGGTGGATGCCATGGCAGGTTGGACTGGGCTCTTCAGCCTTGGTTGGCAAACAGTCTAGGAGTAGAGCCCCAAAAGGAGGATGGATTGAAGATCTTGATATCAGCAACTCTTGCAGCCAAGCTGGATCCAAATGTACTAGCTTCTGCCTTGCCTTTGGGATCAACCAGCTGGGCCAAGAGAGGGATGGGGATATATGGGCAACTCAAGCATCTCCATATCAACTGCAAATATCAACCTTTGCAGGCAAAAATGAAGGGAGTGGATACTCCATCTTTGCCACTTGCATGGGCACAATGCAGAAAGGGGCAGTCATGAGTTATAAGCTCAATTCAATTGGCAATAGAGTGGTTATTCGAATTACAACAGAAATGGGACCAAAGGAAAACAGCCTGTCAGTACAGTAGACCCTAACACAATGTACACCTGTGACCACCGTGGTCTCTACAGCCGCAAGAGAAAATGCACCACCGGTCACTAGAATAGCTGCAATATCCACTGTCACTCGCTGATGTAATTTTTGGTATATAATATGCCTATTATGTTATAACAGACTTCCTATAATTTATAATAATATGTAACATGCTAGAAAATACAATTATGTATCATGAATATCTGACCTATAATAACAGACAATGGTTAAGATTCATGTCTATGAATATAGTTATAAAATATATATGAATATGTCCACCATCTTGAGCCTTAAGAAATTACAGCTTTTAAGAGATTATCAGGCTTCTCCAAAGGATCTGACACTTGTTAGAATAAGGACAGCCAGAATGACAGGAGATGGGGAGAGAAATAAAATAAATGAGAGAGAAAAGCTGATGCTTCAGGGCACAAGCCAACCACAAAATGAAGACAGGGGGTGGCAGGGGGTGGTAAGGAAGAAAATTTCCCTGGAGGCAGGGTATTCAGTAATTGTTGGCTTTGTGGTTTTCACACTTCCCTCTGCAGAGCATGAAGCTGGTCTCTATCAACGTGGGGAGCCGAGAGGGATCACTCAGTCAGCCCGTGCATAATTGCTGAGCCGTGCGATAGCATCCTCCGTGGCCGTGCGCCCTTCCCGTAGTGCACCACTGAACTGAGTCAGTCATCGGCAATACAGGACATGGTGTGTGTTTCGCCACGGCTACAGTCTGGGTTGTCGCAAACACCCCAATGGTGGAGGTTGGGTGCACCCAGAAGCTATTCAGCAAGGCTCACGGCCGGTGCAGCAGGTTGAAGCCAGGTGGGTAGACTGTAGGATCTGTGATAGGGAACTTGTTCAGTGGTGATGTCGACCTCCATTCTTCACACCAGAGGGTCCTGTGCGGTCCTGGTGCCGCAGTTTCGACCACAGTGGGTGTCATGATGGTAGACATGTGGCAGGTGGATTTAAGAGATCATCATTCGGGGGCACAGAAGGGAATTGGTGAGGTTTTATTCACCAGGGTGCCCCTGGGGGTTACAAGAAATAATGGCCACAAGCTAGCAGAGAGCAGATTTAGACTGGACGTTAGGAAGAACTTCTTCACAGTTCGAGTGGCCAAGGTCTGGAAGGGGCTCCCAAGGGAGGTGGTGCTCTCCCCTACCTTGGGGGTTTTCAAGAGGAGGTTAGATAAGCATCTAGCTGGGGTCATCTAGACCCAGCACTCTTTCCTGCCTATGCAGGGGGTCGGACTCGATGATCTATTGAGGTCCCTTCCGACCCTAACATCTATGAAACTATGAATCTATGAATCATACAGCGGCAGGCTTGGATTGGCATCGATCTTCTCCAGGAGCTTCATAGTATAGACAACGAGGGCAGGAAGGACCTCAGGAGGGCACATCTAGTCCAACCCCCAGCTTAAAGCAGGACCAGCCCCAACTACATCATCCCAGAAAAGGCTTGGTCTACCCGGGTCTAAAACACCTCCAAGGACGGAGATGCTACAACCTCTCTGGGGAGCCTGTTCCAGTGCTTCACCACCGTCCTCATAAAAAAGTTCTTCCTAATAATCATCTCAACTTCCCTTGCTGCAACTTGAACCCATTGCTCCTTCTGTCATCTGCCACCACTGAGACCAGTCCAGCTCCATCCTCTTTCGGGTCCCCCCTGCAGAGAGTTGAAGGCTGCTATTAAGTCCCCCCTCAGTCTCCTCTTTTGTAGACTAAATCAGCCCAGTTCCATCAGTCTTGCATCATAAGGCATGTCCCTCAGCCCCCAAACCATTTTTGTTGCCCTCCTTGCTAGATGCAACTTCCCATTGGCTGTGAGGGTGAGCAGTGTTGCTCAGGACTAGGAGCCATGGTAGGGGGGTCAATCAAAGAGTTCCCGAGATGATGTGCATCATTGAATACAGCTGCACATGAATGAGTTCTGGCTGGAGGCACAGCCTGGATTTCATGGGGCAGGGGTGTAGTGCCTCGCTGGAAGAGAGAGTCACCTCTTTCCAAGGTTCAAATTCTTCCCAGCTTGTATCAGGGGTTTGTGCTGGTTTAGACCAACAGCAAATATTAGCACATCCCTGCCATCCTTGGTGTTGCCTCATCTGCGTGCTTTGAGTCTCTCCCCTCCTGCATGCTCCAGAGGTGAGAGAAAGCAGACACACTGCATTGGTTTCCTCTTGCGTGGAAGAACCACCCATTGGGGTGGTTTGTATGCATGCTCACATTTAAATGTGTATTAGTCTCACTTAGGATCATAGGAAAGTTGGGCTGGAACGGACCTCATAAGGTCACATCTAGTCCAGATGTGACCTTGTGCAAGGCAGGATCAAGGCAGGATCATCCCCGTCTAAACCAGACTTACAGTCTTCTTGCATGTTAGACCTAGGATGTGTTAACGGCACCTAAAATGCAAGCATTTGCACAGTCAAGCAGTCGAGCACCTGCTAAGTGCACTCATAGCATAGCAAAATGAGGACTTTCCCAGTGAAGATCATCTCTGTATCATAGTAAGCAGCATGCATTGAGCTAACGTCGGACTGCCGCACAGAGGTAATACAATCAATTTGCCGTCCTCACCTACCTGGTTCAAGACGCCAATGTGGTGGGGGTCTAGGACCGACAATCAGCTGTTTGCCCACTGCTCAGCCAGCTCCATGGGTGGATCTAGAATTTGGAAAAGGGAGGTGCAGATGGTGAGGTGCACCATCACATATAACCAGGGATCCTGGTTTTCTCTGATTAAAAAAAAAAAAATCCCCAATTTTCTGATTAAAAAGGCAACCCAAAAGCCACATTTTTTTCTGTGATTAAAATGAAACACCACTATACATATATCTATATATTAGTGGTGTTTCATTTTAATCGTGGAAAAATGTGGACTTTTTTTTAAATCTGAAAATTGAGGATTTTTTTTATCAGAGAAAACCGGGATCCCTGCATATAACACAACACCCATTTTTCTCCACTTAAGAATAAACTAGAAGCTTTACTAAAATGCTAGGGTCCTAGGGCTGTATTATTTGGTTTAAGACTGAAGCAAGAACAAACATAACTTCATTGAGATGAGTTAAAAGCAATCTTTAAGGCTGTGAAATAGGAGCTTCATTACCAGGAGCAGCAAATAGACTTGCAGAACAAAGGATAGCTTGATTGGTGGAGTATCAAGACCATTAAAAAGAAGAGGGGGGTCATCAACACCTCAGGAATGAAGAGTTTAGAAGGGGTCAGGGAGATTACAACGAGCCATGAAGTCAAGTCACTCTCAGCACAGCCTAAAGACGGTGCTACCGTTGCCACAGGGGATAGGTTGCAGCCGTGTTGGTCTCAGGACACAGGCAGACAAGGTTCTTGTGGTAAATCTTATATCTTTTATTAGTCCATCTAAATAATTGGAAAAATTGCTCTTTGCAAGCTTTTGGGTTCATGAGGCTACCATTGCCAGGCAGTTGGTTTTCAACTTTGGGTGGAGCAGGAGTGAAAGGTGGGTGCAAGTGCACCCGTGCACCTTTCCTGGATGCACACCTGGCCAACTCCAGTCCTGTGCAGAGGGCTGAGAATATAGTAAGTGTGAAGTGTACAACTGCTCATAAAATTTTCTACTTCATACTTTCATACTTGCTACGATCTAAATAAAACATGTCTTAAGTAAGTGTAAAGTGCGACAAGGGTAACCCCAAGCGTGTGGGCTGGTCTGTCCTTTTATACTGGTGCAACTTGCATGGAAACCCATCGTGGTCAGAACTGGGCCTGCTGTTTTCTCAGCCAGCTTCAGATTGTGGAGCCAAAGGGAGGGTGGTGCTGGTGGTAGCAGCCCTGGAGGGGATCTCCTCCTTTCAGCCCCAGGATAGATGCAGCCTGGCAAGTGGCAGGGCCCAGTTCCTCTGCATTTTCCCACTGATGCATGTGGAGGGGACGGGCAACTCTCTCGCTGAGGCTCATTCAGACACGGACCTCCTGGCATTGAAGCATCCAACGCTGGGATTGTCAAAAGGGGCCAACCCATGTTGCTCCATCAGCGTCAACCGAGGGTGTCAATTGAGACTAACATCCGATTTGACATCAGCTCCTGCAGAGCTGATAGCAGCCCCAGCCAAGAGAGACTCCAACGAGGCCTAACGAGCACTGGCAGCTCCACCAGCTGCCTTGGCGGAGAGCTCATTTTTGAGGCGATGCTGCAGAAGGCAACCGGGCTCTTTCACGGCTGCTGAGCTTTGCTTACGTGCAGAAGTACCATGCAGCTGGCAGCAGCAAGGGCTGCGCTGGGAGCCAATATTTCAAGGGCAATGTGTTCCTTCCTGGCTCGGAGACCTGAGGCGGTGTCGTACATGAAAGAGGCCAGGAGTGCTGAATGCGGCTTTGTGGGCATGGCTGGTGGAGGACTCGAGGGCTGAAGGCCAGGGGGAAACAAAGACCTTTGCCCAAGATCCTGCTGCCTAAAATCCCCCCTGCTGCTCAACTCCCTATGAACCATTACAGCTGGTTCGAGGGGTGCTGGGGGGGGATTTCAGTGCACGGGGAGGGATGCGTGTGTAAATGGACAATTATTAGGAATATATAATAATCTGCAAAAGAATCACGGCATCCAGTCAATAAAGCCTTTTACTTTCAGAGGGTGCATTTACACATCCATTAATGCACTTTTGCTAATGCGCATTACATTTAGTACCTCCATTGTGCGGTACTTGGAAAAGGCAACATTAACCTATTTTAATGCACATTAGCGAAAGTGCACTTTTTGGCCATGTTTTAATGCACGTTAAAATAGGCTAACGCACATTAGACGTGCTCAGGTTGAAAGAAAAAATTCATATCACTCCTTGAAAGCTCCTTTCCCATCTTTCTTCTTTTTTTTTCAGTTGGTGATTATACTAGGTGCACTGCGGTAATGAGGGGTCCAATCTCTGACTAATTTTTGGTTGCTGCAATAAATAGTCTTCATGCCTACCTTGGTGACAGATGGCTCCTATGTTGTAAGAGATGGTATCTCTATTATGATTGAGCTCTCCTGTCTCCTAAGGCAGACTTAAAAAAATAGAGAGGTGTTTGTTTCAATATGTTTATAATCCTGGTTTAAAAAAAAGGATAACAAAAACCTACCCAAATCCAAAGGATGATTTATAGCTCCGGATTCATCCCACGCAGTGACAGACCCAAGATTTTTGCACTGCAGTCAGGGCAGCTTTGCTTCTAGTTCAAAAAGAGACTCTCTTCCTTCTACTTTCCAGACAGGCCATTGGTGCAAATGCAACAAGGTTGTACCCAAAGAGGTGTGCAACTACACACACGGCTTCAGTGCTAACAACCTCCTGCTGCTAGATAATTGAGACCATTACTATTCCACTACAAGGGTTTTGGGGTGTCTACTGTGAGAGGTGAATGTGTGTGACATTGTAGATTATTATTCAGCAGAAGCAAAATCGGGGTTTCTGTTCAAGGGGTTGCATGGTGTATAATCCTCACCTCTATGATGATCTGCATGGAACCGAATGCAAAATTGCTGCCTATTTCTGCCTGGGGCATTGATACTGTTTAACCAAATAATAATAATAAAAAAAGCATGAGGTTGATTGAAAAATCATTATTTATTTTTTAAAAGACCAATACAACGTGTGTGTGTGTGTGTGTGTGTGTGTGTGTGTGTGTGTGTGTGAGAGAGTTTATATATTGATTGATTGGTTGGGGAGGGGTTTACCTTTCAGGTCCTAGCTGGGTTAGAAACTTATTATTTAAAGAAAAGGAAAGCTGCAGTTCTGCAATGGTGGGATTTCAGCTGCTGGGGCATTAAGAAATGCATCTCCTGAAGTGACGGGGTGCAGGTCGTAGCCGTGTTGGTCTAAGGATGTAGACAGATGAGGGTCTTTGGGTGAATCTGAGCTCTTGTATTAGACTAACTCAAATAGTTGGAAAATTCTTCTTTGCAAGCGTTTGGGTATAAATACCCTTCGTCGGGCTGAGGAAGCATCTGCAGTGGGTGTGTGCTCTTCTGTGAGGCAGGTAAGTGTTGGTGACGTCAAGGCAGGGGTATTACAGATCATAGACAGAGCAATCCCATGCACCGGTGCAGGCTGGGGACCAACTGGCTGGGTAGCAGCTCTGCAGAAAGGACCTGGGGGGACAGGGGACAAGAAGCTGAACAGGAGCCAGCAGTGTGCCCTTGTGCCAAGAAGGCTACTGGCATCCTGGGCTGCACTGGTAGGAGCATTGCCAGCAGATGGAGGGCAGTGATTCTTCCCCTCTATCAGCACTGGGGAGGCCACATCTGGAGTCCCGTGTCCAGTTGTTGCCCCCCCCTCCCACACATAGAAAGGATGTGGGCACATTGGAGAGAGTCCACTGGAGAACAAGGAAAGTGGTTGTGGGGCTGGGGGACAGGACTGGTGAGGAGAAGCTGAGGAAAACGGGCTGATTGAGTCTTCAGAAGAGAAGACCGAGGGGGATTGAATAGCAGCCTTCACCTCCCTGCAGGGGGGCTGCAAAGAGGATGGAGCTGGGCTGTTCTCAGTGGGGGCAGATGGCAGGACAAGGAGCAATGGGCTCAAGCTGCAGCAAGGGAAGCTGAGGTTGGATAGCAGGAATAACTTCTCACTGGGAGGGTGGTGACGCACTGGAACAGGCTACCTGGAGAGTTTATGGCATCTCCATCCTTGGAGGTTTTGAAGACCTAGGTAGACAAAGCCTTGTCTGGGATGATGTAGTTGGGGCTGGTCCTGCTTGGAGCAGGGGTTGGACTGGATGTGACCTCCTGAGGCCCCTTCCCACCCTCCTTGTCTCTGACTGCATGATTTAGGGGCAATGCCCTGGAAGTATGCTAGAGTCAGCTTCAGTGCATCTGCTCACACAAAACCTGGGAGCTCTGCATTTACTGCTCTTAGTGGCTTGCTGGGGTCTTTTTCTAGTCAGAAGTCAGCTAGGAGGTGAAAAACAACTTTGCTCCAGCTCTGAAAAATTGGTTGAATTCCCAGGAGTTTCAGGGAAAAGCCATTGGTGTTTTGGGGTTTCATTGAAAACCTGTTTTTCCCCCACTGCTGGGGTTGGATTAACTCAGGATCTGGTCACCTCTGCATGAAGGGATTATAATGGGCCCCCAGAGCCAGAATGGCAGCAGTGGGGTGGTCTGGCCGCAGTGGGGTGGTTTGGCAGCAGTTGGCAGTGAGGGACGTGCACTGGCAGTGTTCAGGGGTGCAGGGATCCCTGGTACATGGCAGGGCACAGCTGTGGGGACCGCATTTTAGGTAGCAGCCCACCTTAGATGGAGCTCCCTGCTTGCAATGACTGCACGATGCCTGAAGGGCTTATCTCCATCCAGATCCCACTAGATAACAGGCTATATCGCTGCAATGCAAGGTCTCTTTGATGGCCGCCACCAAGGAGAGCCAAAAGGTGAGAATATCCACAAATTATCTCCAGCCTGGATAGATGCCTTTGCTCAGTTCAGCATCTTCCCTCCCCCAAATCCACTGCATGTTTGTAAAAGGTTGAGGGAGCTTGTCCAAGGGAAACGTGATTGATAGCATTGGACTCCTCCAGAATATGGCACGCTGGGTCCTGGGTTTGACCCCTTGTCTAGCGAGGCAGCAAGCCATGAGAAGTTGACCTGGCTTTTGAAGTTTAGTGGGCTTGGCAGGGGACTGAGAAAGGGTGTTTTTTGTCGGAGATGTTGATTTCGGCTACTTTCCATGGGATAAAATGTACCTTTCCCAGGCAGACAAAGTCCAGTGGCAAAAGGGTCCTCTGTCTTTGCCAAAGTTGGCGTTTTTAAGAGCTTGGCTCACGATGAGGAATTGAGGGATCCTTGGGTCAAATGCAGGGCACTGGACTTGATGGCCCTTGCTGTCCTGTATTTCTGTCCTCAGGTCAAGCTGGTCACAGCAAAACCTCTTGCAAACTCAGGGATGCCTCTCTCTTGCTTCACGATGAGCCTTGGGAGGGTGGTAGCTCCCCTCTTGTTGCCTTCCTCCTTCATTTTGTTGGGTGCATTTGTCCTTTGAAGTCCCCAAGTGCTTTGGGGATGGTTTCCGCTCTCCCTTCTCACCATCGTGAACCCTTCGGGCTTTCCCAGCCGTCAGTCCCTCAGACCTCCCATGAGCCTGAGCAGTCTACGTGGCGTGAGCCTGGCTCACTCCTTCTCCGGACCCTGAAGTGCTTGGGAAGCATTAGCACAGGAGGGGATGAGCTGGATTTGGGATGTGTTTGCATGCTCTGGCTATTCTCTTCCTTGCATGACGGTAGCAGCTGGAGACGACCTTCACCCATGGAGCCGGGATCTCCTTGGGAAGGTGGCCAGGGCCACTTCTTCCCCTATTCCTTTCCGCCCTAAGCCAACAAGAGTCTTTCCATTGATTTCATTGACCTTTGGATGAGGAAGGGCCTCGTTGTCAATCAGGCCTCGGTTCTGTCAGTGTCTGGAGACGCGTTATCCTTGAACTCTGCGGGGCCAGCTCGGTGCTTCAGGCTGGGCTGGGGGTGGGCAGGAGCTCTCCCCTTAATCAACTCCTCAATCTATTCAAAACAGCATTAAAAACACTTGCTGGCAGGGTGCAGGCAGTGGCGAAGGGCCGTCCAGAGGCCTGATGTATGGAGCTTGACATTTTCCTGTTTTGCTTTTGGAGCAGCCACGGATTATTCTGGCCGGCAAGCCAGGGGAAAGGGATTAGGTGAAGAAAGTTGAGGGATCTTTCAGATGACTCCGAAGGGCTGATCCCATCCCTAGCAGCTGTGCTTTGCCTTGGCCCCAGCTGCTCTGCGGTGCCCCTGAATGCACAGAAACAGCACAGCATCGCTGAGGCCTGTGGTTTGGGTGCGGGGAGAAGGGAAGCAATGATGCTTATTCCTCCCAGAGGCCAAGTTATGTGATTTCCAGGTAGCTCAGGCCTGTAAATAGGCACATTTCTGGGCCATTTTCCTTATGGCTGGTGCATGGATGAGGTCGAAGTGCCGTTTCTCTCTGGCTGAGATTTTTGGAGGGAGGCAAAGTGCTGGGACTAGAGTCACCATTCAATTCAGAGAGGCTTTATCAGCTGAACCAGGCTAAGAAAGAGCCTTCGGGTATTGCTCAGAGGTCAGGATGCGGTCACATCCTGCCGGTGGGATGGACCGCTGTGGCCCTTGTAGGGTGAGGCACAAGTTTTCCTCATATCAAATAGTTTGAGGGCTTCTTTCTGGACCTTCCTCTTACTTACGATGGTGACACACGGGTGCTGTGTCTTGTGGCCGTGTCAGGGTTGACTTGCTAATAGGTTCGATAATGGGTTTGGATAGGGATGAGCCTGTCTCAGGCCGGGGGCTGGACGAGATGACCTCCCTTCCACCCTGACTTTTCTATGATACTATGAGATCAGTCTAGATAGGCCCTGCATCAATGCTCTGTGCCATTGTGAGATACAGGAGACTGATAGGGCTACTTGGACCTGCGGCCTGACCCCGTGTAGTTGTTATTTTCCACACCTCACATGCAATGTGAGACCTCTGGCATGCTTTCCACCGCTGGAGCTCAAGGGAGACCTGCCTTGCATCTGGACCTGCCATAGGCACAAGCCTACATCATATGCTTGCAGCTAGTGTCACTCTTTGGGGACGGCAGCTGTGATTTTAGCCGTGGCTTTGGTGAAGTCTCATGCTAGGATGAAATGTAGATCTAGTGCATGGAGAAGCCTCCAGGCAAGCCTCGTGGGACCGAGATGTTGCCGTGAGCCTGAGCAGATGCTCTGGCTCTTCTCTTCCTTGCATGACGGTAGCAGCTGGAGACCTCGACCTTCACCCATGGAGATGGGAGGTCCTGGCCTTCATCTGTCATTTGTAGGCTATCATCTCCTACGGTCAGAGACCCCTTGGCTGAGCTGTCTGTGGGGTGCCCACCATCTCTGCAGTGCCCACAGGGCCATCTGGGCTGAAGGAGCAGAGCCAGGGCTGCAAACTTGCTGCATTCACCTGCGTTCATGCAGGACAGGGACTGCAGCAAGGACTTGCTTCCCTCCCCTGTCCCCAGCCCACCTGCCCCCTCCTTCCCCACCCTGCCACATTGGCAGTGCATGCATGCCCTGAGGCAGACGTCCCTCCCTGCCCTATCCCACCCTGTCTCTGCACTGCTGGAAACCCTCTCAATCAACCCGAGCCCTGGAAAGAGCTGGGGCCAGACTGGATTGAAGGCAATGCAACCTGCCAGCACAATCAGGACCTTCTACGTCCCACTCCCCTCTGCGGCTTCACCCTCCGGCCTTCCCTCTCATCCTGAGCCATGTCCTGAGGTTTCTCCTGCCAGTCTCCCTGCTTCAGCCCTTACACAGGAAAACTCTGGTTGACTCCACGGGCCCAGCTTGATTGCAATGGAGGTGTTGCCAAAGCAAGATCTGAGCATAAATAGACTCTGCCCCGGTGCCTAGCTTAGGAAACCTTTCTTTGCAACTTCAATTCTCTTCCTTCCTCTTCCTTTCTAGCTGGGTCTGTGACCCTCTGGATCATCTGCCCTGTCCTTTAGCCCTGGACTTGCTCTACATGGTAGCAAAATTGCAAAGCTGGGTGTGAGCACATCTTCTTGAAGCACCAGGGAGGGTGTCCATGGCTGAACTTGTGTCGGGCATGCTCCTAGTCCGCTCTTGCGGGGTACGGCCAGGGAGGGCTCATGAATGCCTTGCATCAGAGGTGGTTCATGTTTCTGGGTCTGAAAGCAGCAGAGAGCACAACATTTTCTTTGCTCTAGGGCACTGACTATGGGAAATCGCACGAACCCCTTCCAAGGATGCTTCCCCCTTCATCCCCATCGCCTGCACCAGTCTGGGAGCAGAGGGCTCCTCTGTAATCCCAGAGACTGGGCTCGATACTGAGCTCATGCAGATTGGTGCATCTTCACGAAATGGCCTGGCTGGTGTCAACCTGGGTTGAGTTACACAAGCTCCTGTTTTGAGGACTGGGCCTGCTGCTTTTCACCGCCGAGCAACCTTGTTCGCCATGTGCCGGCCCTCCCCTCGCAGTGTTTTTGCTGGAGCTCTCCGGTTCCTGAAGCTATTCATTTCCAGCCTATTTTCTCTCTCATCCATTTCCTACGAAAGCAGGCCTGTCTATTTGGCAATGCCTCCTGGACTCTTACACACCGCCAGCTCCACCTCAATAGACTCTCCCTGAAACCTGCCCCCGAACGCGGTGCATAGCTTTCGACGCGACGCTCGCAGAGCCTGTCGGACTCGTGGCTACAGGATATCACGGAGGCCAAGATCTAGTGGGAGTCCAAAGGAAGGGCTGAACCAGTCTAAAAAACCAGAATATCTGACGTTATGATAACGAGGATTAAAAATAACAAAAGGAAAGGCCGCGTCCTCAGCTGGCCTGCATGCATGCAACCCCGTTGACTTCTGGGAACTGCGATAACTTGTGCCGATTCAGGTCCCGTGGAGGTTTGGGAGAGCTATCAAACTCTGAGGCTTCAGGCCAGATGCCTTTAACTATGGAGGGTCAGAAGAAAACTTTCTCTGCTTGTTTCATGATATTCCCATGTAGCATTTCTTGCAGCCTCCACCCCTCCATCGGTGGCTGCTCAGGACCTTGTGGTCGATAGATCCCCCGTCTGATCCAGGATGGCAGTTTCTATGTTGTCCCACGTTGTTCACAGACTCTAGCTCAACAGCGCTCAACCGTGGCACCCCGAAGGGTGCTGCACCATAGCAGCACCATTAAGTGTGCAAATGCTTGCACACAAGTCACTAGATCAACATTAGAGATTTCCACTTGCAATCCAGAGTCTCAAAGCCATTCTGCCCCGTCGTGATTTTGCTGAGCTCTTTGCACCAGAATGGCTCTGTTATTTTGCCTTCGGTCAAAAAAGAAATGAAAGCCAAGAGCAAGGCCTTGACGCTAAGCAGGGGGCCCTTGAGTTTACAAAGGTTGAGAAGCACTGCTTTAGCTAGCCCTGCTAATAAATATGACCCCATTTTTATCTCGGTTTGCCGGCTAGGACTGTGGAGCGGCTCCATTCATTTATGCAGGGACTCACCTCTTTCACACTGGTGTGAGTTGAGTGTCACACCAATATCCTAACCCTGGAGCAACTCCAGATTTGCGCCAGGTTAACTAGGAGCAGGACTTGACTGATTGCCTCTTTGATTTCCAGAGCACATGCCTCCGGAGAGACAAATAAAGGAGCTCTCTGGCAGAAAAAGGCGCTTGGAAGAATTGTTGCTTTGGAGCGATTGCTATATAGTTGCCGTTGTTTTCCTCTTGCTCCTTCCTTTCCCAGACAGAAAGGGTGGGGAATCCAAAATCTGCAAATGAAAAGAGATCCCTATCTCTCCAAAAAAACAAAAAATAAAAAAAAGATATCAGCTAGCTGCAGTTTAGCTCGCCAAAAACCAGCCCACCTTTTTATGTCACTCATCAGGAGCTAAAACCCTTTATGAGCATGCATCGGAAAGCGGATCCCAGCCTCCGCTAAGGCTGGCTGGCGGGGATGGGGAGGGAAGCACCCTGATCTTTCTGGGAAAGATGAATCGTTGCTTCACACACCCTCCTCTGCAGCATCACGCCAGCCCACTGCTCCTTGCCCACAGAACCGGGTGCTTCAAAGGGACGTGCAAGAAACCCACGGCAGGGTTATGAAACCAGCTGTCCATTTGGAAGCTTCCTCCTAATCCACATCATTCAAGGTTGCCCCGAAGCCTCTGGATTTATGACTTTGATTCAAGAAAGCACTTAACCTGGGTTTATTTTTAACCGGGCGCCTTAATTCCCATTCATGCATCTTGAATAGGAAAATTGACGGATTGAGTAATTCAGGGAATATTCACGGCATGCAGTTGGCAAGAAAGCCCGGGACTAAAAATAAGCCAGTGAAACCATTGTGAGGAATGAGTAAGCTGGTGAATATCTGAGTCTGTGCCCAATCCAAAAAGAGGGGAAAGAAGGGATGGAGTTAGATAAGTCACGCGATGAACAGTGCAACCAGGTTTACTCCCAGCAGAGAGTAGGCTCTAAATCTGCAAAGTTTTAAATGAGTTCCCGGGTGCTGACAGTGGTTGCAGAGCAGTAGGAGGTAACACAAGCCCCATTACCTGGGACGGCTGAGACAGGTTATGTAAAAAAGCATCTTGTGTGAGCACTAAGAGATAGACTGGGAGATTTAAAAGAGCTGGACATCACTCACTCCTGGCTGTATGTTGTTCATAGGATCGTAGGAAAGCACAGCTGGAAGGGACCTCAGGAGGTCATCTAGTCCAGCCCCTGCTCAGGGCAGGATCATCAATGACTAAACCATCCCAAGCTAATGTCTGTCTGACATTTTACTGATGATTTCCAAGGATGGAGGTTCCCCAACCTCTCCAATGCTGGACCACGCTCCGAGTCAGAAACTTCCCTCCTCATCGCCGATCTACGTTTCCTCTGCTGCAGCCTGAGGCCATTGCTCCCAGCCCTGTCCCCTGCACTCACAGGTCTCCATCCTCTTTGCAATCTCCCTTCAGGTGTTGGAAGACTGGTATCAAATCGCCCCTCCGTCTTCTCCTTTCCAGATTCAACAGTCCTAGCTCTTTCGGCCTTTTCTCAGTTGAAAGCATAGGTGTAGCAGAAGCCAGATCCTGAGCTGGTAGATGGTGGCTCCACTGATGTGAATGAGCCTAATTCCTAAATTGTGTAAATCCCACGACCACTGAAATCAATGGTTTGGGTCCTCCATCCACGTGCACTGATGCATCTAAGACATGAAATCCAACTGCAGCAAAGGGGCAGACATCCACGGAAGTCAACGGGGTGGTTTGGATCGCTGCGGAGGATCCGTTCCAAGATTTGTTTCAAGCCGTGGTGGAAATCCACCTTCTTGATAATGAGGGAACAATCCCAAGTTTATTTTCAGAGTCCTCATTGCCTGGGGAGCCATTAAATCTGGGAGGGAACAACACAGCTGTCAAACCCTGCACATCAGTGCTCCACAGCAGGTTAGGACAGGAAGTAGAGAAGCATCCAACTGAAACCCTCGGGGAAGCTTAGGGAGACAGAATGCAATTAACCCAAATTAGAGTTTGGCCAGGATGCTGCTGTGAAAAGCATCTGGGGTCCCACATGGTCCAGAGGCAGCTTGAGCAATGGAGGTGGCTTTGTTTGCACCGTGCAGCAGAAGCCCCAGCCCTACCGGGTCAGGGAGGGAGCTTCCCACCGCTCATCTGTCTAGTTCCTCTCTGACGCCGGCTCTCGTTAAAGCATTAGAATAAAAAAAGAGAAGAGCTGAAGGCAAAAAAACCCCTTTTTAAATATCAGGGAATATATAAAAAAAGCAAACCCAGGTTATAAGAATATCTTTTACCAAGGCTGGGGTTGCTTCTTTCTATGGGTGTGGATACAGCTTGGTTTATTATATACACGGCTGTACTAGAAGTGTGTTTGCAAAATGAGGTTTTTCCTGTCATCCCAGTCTCCTTCCACTTGCAGGGCCTCTGCCCTTCCATCATGCCATGGTGGTTTATTTTTTAATGCTTTTATCCACATTAAGTTGGACCCGGCATGGCAATGAGAGAGGCCCTTTAGAAGTGGAGAGTCAATGGTGATACCTGCACAGCTCAAGTTAAGCATGTGCGTGAGTCTTTGCTGGCTAGCAAGCTCCTTTAAACAGGGACCATGAGTTTTGATCAGTCTATAATGTTCCCAGCTCTCCGAGGACACAGCATAAAGAAATAATAAGACTTTCCCAGATAATGCAGCTCAGCTTGGAAAGCATCTCCCCTCCCATCCTGCCATATTAACGCAGTTGAGAGAGGACTGCATGCATTTTCTGCATCAGTTTATGTCCTACTTCTTGGACTTTTATGGTGGCCAGGACATTCAGGCGGTGGGACCCATGCAGCCAACATGAACGTGGAAGATGCTTCAAAAGGAGCAAACTCACCCCTGCATGGAGTGGGTTAATGTGCGTGACTGCGGGCAGTACCTTGGATAGGTTTGCAAACTCAAGTAGGTTCACTTTGCCCCTCTCGGGGATGGATCACCACCCAGAATATGCTGCGGCCTGACTTTCTGAGTCAAAGCTGAAGCAATATGCTTGCGTGTAGCTTGTTGCTGCGTCTTGCATTAGACAGAAATAACCGAGGCCTTGACCACATAAGATCATTAAAAGTCCCCATGGCAATTTTGCAAGAGTAGGTGTGTTAGCCCTGCTGCCCTGGCCAGACTCCAGGTTTGGTAATGCTTTAGCCTGTAAAAAATCCTGCTGCAGTTTCAGCTGGGTACAATACTCAACTTCCTTTCCTGGGCCTTCGTGTAGGGCTTTGTGGCTGTGATGGATAAAGTGATTCATGCTGAGGTTGTAGGTAGGCCAAAGCATTAGGACTTTCACTCTGTCTCTGCAGAAAAATACCCTGGGCTCTCCAGGGACCAAAAGTGACTGTGCTCAGGAAGAAGCAGCAGGGCAATGCACCCCAGTACGATGCGGAGACACTGGCTCTGCGTGTGTGCACGTGCATTGTGGTGATAAGTAGTAGTTTGTCATGCACTTTGAGATCAAAGGACGCAACGCACATGTCAACCACTAATAATCACGAGAAGTATTTCTGGATGCCATGCCATTTGAAAGCACAGGGTTTCAGCCCTTTCAACTTGTGCCTGGGAATATTATGTTCCTTGATACAATGCTCTTAACAAGTAGCCTAGAGCAGCTTGTCATTTGTGCTGTCACTGTGGGTATTAGCTTGCTATGAAAGGGTTCAGAAACTCCAAAGGGAGCCATCGCAGAAGCAGCCGGGGAATCGGCCCTCCAAAATACCTCACATTCACAGAGCTCTCTTCAGCCTGACAGATCGTAAAACATTTTACAGGTCATAAATCCAGGGACTGCTCGCCCACCACCGAAATGCAGCCATCTCTGGGGTAGAGAGCAGCAGCCCATCCGCGCCAGCAAAGTTATAAGTTATGCAGCAGCTTGTATTGCAGGTGAAGTCATAGGATCACAGGCGTTTGGGCTGGGAGACGGCTCATGAAGTCATTTTACTCCATCCTTCTGCCATGCTGTGCTTGTTTCTTTATCCAGACTAGTTTTAAACCTCCCAGGAGAAAGCAGGAACCCCTCCAAATGAAACTGCAAAAGCAAGTGGCACAGACAGAATTAACTAACGCCCAGCCAGAGGGATACGTCTTGCAGACAAAAGTGCTTCGGTGTCTTCCACGAAAATCAGCATCTAGGGTTGTACACGTTGGATGGTCGTGGACCTCCCTATTGACACACGTACTGCTTCTTGGTGGTTTCTGAGTTAAAAGTGGTGTTGTTGGAGTCACAGATTCACAGACGTTTAGGGCTGGAAGGGACCTCGTGAGATCGTCGAGTCCAGGCCCCCTGTTTTGCGCAGGAAAGACTGTGGGGGTCAAATCACCCCAGCAAGGTGTGCGTCCAGGCTCCTTTTGGAGATCTCCAAGGTAGAGGCCTGAAGAGCAAGCCATATGAGGAAAGGCTGACAGATATGGGACTGTTCAGTCTAGAAAAGAGAAGACTTCGGGGGGATTTGGTGGCAGCTTACAAACATATCAGGAGAGAGCATCAGGCAGCCAAAGCCACGGGACAACCAGGAGCAATGGTCATAAACTCCTAGAAGAAGGTTTCAGACTGGATATAAGGAAAAAAAACATCTTTATGGTTCATGTGCCCAGACTCTGGAATAGGATCCGAGCGGGGATGCCAGTTTTGCACCTGTAGATCTACTGCACGGTCCTCTAATAGGGCAAGCGAGTCTTCAAGAGTCCAGTTAGCTTCACTTTTATCAGTTATAGGTCACTCAAGGTTGGAAAACAATTGCTAACATTGTGGTCTCATCTGTTGAAAAAGGGGTTTCCCTAGAGGAAATGGTGGATGGGCGATTGCTTGAGTCACACGAGCTGGCACTGGGCAGAATAGACAAGACAGTTCAATTGAAAGCAATCCCGCACTGCGTGACGTAGTATGAGGACAAACTGTTTGAAGAGGCCGCCAGCACCTTCAGTGTCTGGGCTGGGAGGGTAGAAGAAATGCAAACTTTGCATTGCTGCCTGATTGTTAGAAGCAGAAGCAGCTGAAGACCTGATGTTGGCAGTCAGGATGGGTGGGCCCTGTTCCCACTTCTTTTGCTTTGATCGTCAGTGCACGCACCGAGCAAGTGAATCTCTACCAGGAGGATGACGTGACTCACACTCCTGCTAACCGAGAAGTGCTAAACAACCCAGCACTCAACCCACTCTAGGCAACCAGTTATAAATGAATGCCATTTACTGGGCAAATCCTAAAGGCCTCTTGCCAGGCGAACCTCTCTCTGGCTTGGATGGAGGTTTGCTCACTTCTTACTCAGCCAAAACTCCTGTTGACTCTGATCTGAGTAAAGTCTGAGTAAATAATGAGCAAGATCCTGAAGATCTGCCATTATGGCCTAAGTCCCAGCCTGGCCCTTTGTTACTGCGGGGTCAACTCCCGAGGCAGAGCAGTTTAATGAATCACAGGATCAGAGAAACTGGGGGTTGGAGGGACCTCAGGAGGTCACATCTAGTCCAAGCAGGACCGGCCCCAACTACATCATCCCAGCCAGGGTTTTGTTGAGCCGGGTCTTAAAAACCTTCGAGGATGGAGATGCCACCACTCGTCTAGGTAACTTGTTCCAGTGCTTTACTACCCTTGAGTTTTTCCTAATATCCAACCTCACCTTCCCTTGCTGCAGCTGGAGCCCATTGCTCCTTCTGTCGTCTGCCCCCACTGAGACCAGCCCAGCTCCAACTGAAGGATGCTAGTCGTTTAGCAATGGGTATTTTTCTCTGCCTAGCTCTTGGGCACGCCTATCTGCTCCAGAATCGACCTTCCTGCCTGGGGATATTTAACATACAATGGCTGGCATGACTGCATGTTAATTTTCCTAAGCTTTATGGTGAAGCGGCATTCGCTGCATTCCCTTCCTGATGCTTTGATAGGGGCTGATTTCATAGCACATAATGACAGGACACGGGGCAAGGAAACACCCCGCGGTTCTTCAGATGTGGCACTGGAGAGTGGAGCCAATTTGCTTTTTCCCACAACGGCCAGTTGTCTTGAGTATCTGTTGTGAGAGGATCTTAATTAAAGCAGCCTCGTTAATGCCATGCGGGAACGCTCCTTAAGCTATCACACCTTCCAGAGCTCTCCCCACCTGGGCTATCACGTCAAAAAATCCTAGGAGAAGCCTAGCAGGATGGTTGGGTTGGACGCTGCTTGTTCCACTGACCAGGTGCATCTACATGTGCAAATGCTGCTGGATGGGTTTACTCTGGTGCAATTTACTCTGAAGTAAACCCACCCTGGGCAGGCATCTACACGTGCATGCATTTGGGAGCAGATTTGCTCCCACCCTGCTCTGCTCCCCTGCAGCAGCCAGGCTCCCTGAGTCCTAGCCCAGGGGTTGGTGAGGAGCATGGGGCTGGGAGACAGCTGTTTGCTCCCTGCCCCCGGGAGCTGCCTGCTGCCAGGGCAGGCACTGGTGGCAGACCCCAGGTGGGGACAACGTCCCTCTGCCCCAGCATCATTGAGCTCCCAGACCCAGCTCCCTAATCAGGGGTAGGGGGCTTGGAAAGAGAGCTGGGACCGGGACACTATTCTCACTCGGGATCTGGTGGTGGAGCCCACCCCAGCAGCAGGAAGCATCTGGAGGCAGGGAGCAATCTGCTGTCCCTTGCTGCCCGGCTGACCGGGAGCAAATTTGCTTCTGGTCAGCCATCTACACACATCTTATTACTCAGTAACGACTTGGCAGTTAATTTGCTACTTGCATTTGCAGGTAGCAGATTAACTACTGAGTAGAGCAAATTACTGCGCAGTAAGGGTCTGCACATGTAGACGGTGACGCTTACTACACAGTAATTTGCTCGACTGCACAGTAAGTGTTTTGTGTAGATGCAACCACTCATGTAGGCTCTTGCTGTCTCCCAAGTGTGGACAAAAACCTTCTCAAAGATGCTCATTTCTTTAGGGCAGATGCTGGCTAATCCTTTGGGGACAATTGACTTTCCAGCGGCAGCAGGAAATAGAAATGGGCTCGATCTGAGTGGCCTGTTGGCATGACTTCAGAGGTCAGCCTTTGGAAGACTTTCCCTTCCCTCACCATAGTAGTGGTCAAGCCTTGGTGCTGCCCTTGTCTATCCTGCTGGCTTCCTGTGACCCAGGGTAGGGAGTTTTTCTTGGCTGCTTTGAGGTGTGTGAACTGGACCTGATGGTCTGGGAGATCTCTTGCAGCCCTAAGGATAAGGCGAGGGCTACCGTGCTGTCCTAGTCATCTCACATGCCAGAGATGCAGCTGGAGGGGAGATTCACCACACTGACTCTTCACTGGAAGAACGTCTCACCGCTGCCAGGAACACTAATAAAACCTGTTTGGATGAAAGTCATGCTGCAGATCAAGCTGTTCGCCAAGGCGTATATGCCTACAAAGCTCTCAGGCCCCCCAGCCCCGGTGTACCTCTGAGTTTCATAAACATTAATTAAATTTTTCTGTGCAACACGCCTTGGAGATAGGGAAGTTCTATTCCCAGCTCGTGGGTTTGGGAAGCCTGAGTCACCAAGAAATTAGGTGACTCACCCAAGGTCATGGACTTAGGCTGTCCGACCCGGTCAAGAGCCTGGCGACCCGGTCAAGTGCTTTCACTTTGTGGCCATCTTTTCTTTCTGTTTGGTCAAACTGTATGGCAGTCATTATTCCTATAGAAACGTGGAGTTGTCGGTCGGGAATGATAGGCATTAAGCAAAGTTTTAGTTTTTTGTACAGGGCCTGGCACTGCACTGATAGGGCATATGCATCATTATCACAACTATAGAAAATGTGCCTCATGCCTTCCCCACCCCATCGTGGCTGGTCCACGCTGGAAAACAGCCTGCTGCTGCTGCCAGCCCCTGGAGTCACTCCTCTTGTTTAGGAAGTGGACTCAAGTTTTGCTTCACTGCTGAAGGCCCAAGGCATGACTCCTTGTGTGGGGGTTGTCCTACCAGGGTGCTGGGGGACCGGCATGGACAGCACATCCCCGGGGGGCAGTGAAAACAACGGGCGGTCTCAGGGACCAACTCGTGCAAAGAGCCTAATCAGGGAGATGCTCTGAAATAGCCAAGGACAAGCTGAGGCACAGCCACTGACGCTATTCAGGGTGGATGCTGGGTGACTTGTTCCACCACAGACCTGCCACAGACCCACTGGATGACCTTGGTCACATCACTTGGTCTTAGTCACTGAGCTGTGCAGGGGATAAGGGCCGAATAGCCTCCAAGGTATTCAGGCACCTACATCCATTCAAAGGGAGTTGGGTACCTGGATACTTCAGAAGGCAGGACCCTGCCTTTTGTGTAGCTCTGTTCTCTAGCAGGGACAACACCTTACCTTACCATGCGGGGAGGGTAAATGGGTTAATACATTACTGCCAGGAACCTAGGAGAGACCAAACCAGCACCCCTGCTCATTGCAGCTCTCGTGATGGGGTTCCTGAGCGCTACCCCCATGCTGAGGTCCGATGTCGCTCCAGCCTTGCATCAAGCAATGCACAGCCGTGGGGCTCGTGCTATTCATGCCCTTTCTTGCAAGGCGGCTTGTTGTGAAGTTCCCGCCGGGTCTGAAAAAGGAGCCAGCCACATAGGCTTAGCTTAGAGTTCATTTTTCCCTGAAACGGCCTCGAACAAAGGGCCAGCGCTATTCTGAAGGCTGACCCCAGATTGCAACAGGAAGGCAGAGCAGCAGGAAAGGAAAATCCCTGACCTGGATTTCCAAAGAGTTGTACAGGCTGGTGGCACCAACCGGGGAATGCGCCCTGCCCCCAGGCACCAGCGTTCCCAGCAGGGGCCAGGCCCCCACCCTCCTCCCAGGCTGGGAGGAAAGCTCCTGCCAAAGGTGCAAATATGCTGAGGTCGCTCTCACCGTGACGTGACTCAAAAACGTGTGAGTGGCTCTGAGCGATTCCCCCGCATCGGAGATGCTCAGACAAGTCGAGGGAGTGTGCTCTTGAATGCTCGGGGGTCAAAGATCCCATGCCGAGATATATATATATATACATATATATATATATATATATATATATTCCCCACCTCCCCTTTGCAAATGAACTCCACCTCTGGATGCATGCCAAAGCAGGCAATTGCTTTCCGCCTACCTGCCGCTTCCCCCCAGAGGAATTATTCGTCGCTTCCCCTCCTGTTGGAACGGAAAGGCTACCAGGCCCCGACCTAGCCGTGGCAATGGGAGAAGAGACTGCCGTGTCTGTGCACACACCTTGTGCAATGAAAGGATGCAAACCTGCCAGGGCAAATGCTTTTTCTCCCATGCTTCTGCTTTCTTTTGCCCAGCTGGGCTCCTGCTTTGACCCCTGAAGGGTTATATTTTGGGGTGGACGTGCCCGCTCTTCCATCCATAATTTCCATGCTGCATTGTCCAGGCCTTGTGTGCAAGTGGTCGCTGTGCAATGTTGAGACTCCCACTGTGTGCAACGATGTGCTGTCTGCAGTGTGCAGGGGGACAGGGCATCTTTAAGCTCCCCCCTTCCACAGTTCGTGCTCCTGCATTATTTCCAGGTCACAAATGAGAAGTGGAAAAGCAGTACAAGGGGGCTTAGTTAGGACAACTGAGGATCTGTCCCAAGACCTGTCAGGAGATGCACTTGGTAGGAATGGGGCACCTCAGATTCAGATAGTCTCTGAGGGTTTTCCTGCTTTTTTCTGTAATGGGGGGCATGACCCTCTACCTGGGATCTCTTGAGTATATCAACAGCTTTCAACAGAAGCAAGACATTGGCTGCCATGGTCCCCTTGCTGTACGTGTGGCAGGTTTGGGTGTGATGTCTTGTGTTTTGTCAGGGTTGATGATAGTTTTACAAAAGGTTAGATTATAGATTATAGTCTGCAGAAGAGAAGACCGAGGGGGATTGAATAGCAGCCTTCACCTCTCTGCAGGGGGGCTGCAAAGAGGATGGAGCTGGGCTGGTCTCAGTGGGGGCAGATTACAGAAGGAGCAATGGGCTCAAGCTGCAGCAAGGGAAGCTGAGGTTGGATATTAGGTGGGTAGTAAAACACTGGAGCAGGTTACCCAAGGAGGTGGCTGACTCTCCATCCCTGGAGGTATTTAAGACCTGGCTAGACCAAGCCTTGTCTGGGATGATGTAGTTGGGGCTGATCCTGCTTGGAGCAGGGGGTCGGACTAGATGTGACCTCCTGAGCTCCCTTCCAACCTTCATTTTCTATTATTCTGTGATTCTAGATTTGTACGGGATGGTTTGGATAGGGATGACAGGGGTTTGGATTAGATGACCGATAGAGATCCAGCCCTGTTTCTCTATGATTTTTATGAAAAGTGGGTAAAATCTTCCTGATTTTCCAAAAGGACGTGTTGTCCATTGTTGAGGTAGCAGGAGCTGGCAGTGGCTGCTGGTGTGGGGAAAACAGATTTTCTTCACTGGGCTCCCACGTGTCCTTCAGGTGGTGCATGTGTTTCTCCTCTATCTTGGGACACGTGTGGACACTGCTGGTTTCCTATGGCCGGGTGCTGTGGAGTGAAGGGCTGGCCCTAGAGAAGCCTCTACCTTATGCCCAGTTTGGTTATGCCGTTCCAGGGATAAGCAAGTCGAAGAAAGCAGCTCCCATGACCACAGATCTGAGAACCCTTCCTATGCCTGCCCCAGCATCCTCTGCCCCGAATCAGCCAGCAAAACCCTAATTGACCGAATCACAAATGCTAGAAATGTTTCATTTCTATTCAGCATAGTGGCAGTCTGTTGACATGATGCAAAGGATCCCGGACCATTTGCTCATGGCATTTTGGGATATGTGCTCTTGGGTGGTGGACATTGATATTGTTGGGGTCTCAGGTACAAGAAGGTCAAACTCTGTTTTTACTCATCAATGGGGCTATTTATGGACTAAACCACTCTGCGTAGCACCACAGCTGAGTTTTTCTCCAGGCAACATGATTTTATTATCCTCAGACAGTGGCTGGCGGCTGTTCCAGATGTGGATCCGAGGCATGGATCCTTATAGGGTCCAACACCCTGATTCACAACAGCATCTGGGGGACTGAGCTCCACTTGAAATCAATGTCAACTGGGCACCTCAACTGAGGAGCTGGGTCTTAGTCTTGGTGTTTGGGTCATGTAGGCATCTAAGGGCTACTTCAGCCCTTCTTTGATAATGTCTGTCCTCTGACAAGCAATGATTTTACCTCCCGTGGCAGTGTGTCCCATTGCCTCAAACAGCATGGTGACTCCTACCAACCACAACAGCACCAAAACCAGCACCAACACCAGTACCAACACCAGCACCAACACCAGCACCAACACCAGCACCAGCACCAGCACCAAAACCAACACCAACACCAGTACCAGCACCAATACCAACACCAGTACCAACACCAGCACCAAAACCAGCACCAACACCAGTACCAGCACCAGTACCAACACCAGCACCAACACAAGCACCAACACCAGTACCAGCACAAGCACCGACATCAACACCAGTACCAACACCAGTACCAATACCAACACCAACATCAACACCAGTACCAGCACCAGCACCAATATCAGCAACACCAATACGAGCACCAACACCAGCACCAATGCCAGCACCAGCACCAATGCCAGCACCAACACCAGTACCAGCACCAGCAACAACACCACCAATGCCAATGCCAACGCCAACGCCAATACCAATACCAACACCTGACACTGGCTCGTGCAGCTGCTTAGAGCTACATTTCAGCAAACTCCTCATCTCCAAGCAAAACACTGGGGCACAAACTTAACTTTAAACAGGGGACACTCCTGTTGGCTTGACTGAGTAAGCTTTGGTCTGATCATGGATGAGTTAGGGTATTGAGTGGGGTATTGAGGCACCCTGGGGTGCCATGAGATCCTTTTAAGAGTGGCGTGGGGTGCTGCAGGATGCAGCACACTACTTGCATCCTTAGGTATGTAAATACTTATGCATCCTACACATGATTCACAAGAGAAACCCAGAGATTTCAAGTAGGAATCCAGAGTGTCAAAACCACTCTTCCGTGCCGAGGTTTTTTGGAGTTCTTTGCACTAGATGAGTGCATGAACTCATAGAGAAGTGGGGCTGGACGGGGGCCTCCACAGGTGACCTAGTCCAACCCCTGTCCATTGTCTAACCTCTTAGCAAAACCACAGGCAGCCCTGACATGACACCAGACATCACACTCGATCCTGCCATAGGAAAAGCAGGGAGACCATGGCAGCCAACATCCCGCTGCTGCTTCTTCATCGTGTCTCTAATCCAACCTTTCTATATGGTCTGTTCCCATTATTCTGCACAGGCCACTGCTTCTGGTGTTGGTGTGGCCAGATCTTGTGGGGTGCATTGCAGTGCTACAGGGCATTGCAGGAGATGATCCATGGTTTGCATTTCCTGACACTGGTTGCAGAGGCCCCGTGATTTCATGAGAAAGTTGCAGCCCTGCTGCTGCAAAGGTTGTTAATATGCACTCAAGAGATCCCAGGAAGAGGCCGTGCCCTTTGCTACAGAGGGAAAAATTGCTCCAGTATTTTTCTGCAGTAAAAAAACGAGTGAAAGCTGAGAGCTGGCATTTTCCAAGAGGGGGCTCAAGTCTAATGAGGTTGAGAAGCACTCCCTTTGACTTTTGCTTAGGGGCTTTGCTAATATGGGGTCTGAGAACCTCCTCATACCAATGCTACAGCAAAGCTTTCAGACAAAAGGCTGCTTTGTACCTAGGAATGATAATAAAATACAGGTAATTGTCAGGAAAGACGTTCAATGCTTAAAATAGGGATAATTGTCAGGAAAATGCTTAATTCTGATTCTAATGCAAGCCTGATTGGTGATCTGGCTTGCTCTCACATGTGTGCATGCCAGTGTGTTTGGAGAAGACCCGGCTGCTGGATCCTGTATCTTTCCAAGCCGGCTAGTAAAGTCTAGTTACCATTTCTAGCTCTGGACACGAAGGGCGATCAGAGGAGAGTCCTGACCCCGATGAGTCCTGCACTGCTGGGAGGCAGAGAGGGGGTCAAAAGTAACATCCGAAGCAGCACCACGACCTGCTGCCCCGGGGGGGAGTGAGAGTCCCCTGTGAGACCCTGGGGCACCAGTCGTGGTGTGAGGTACCCCAGCTCCCCACATCCAGGAAGGGGGCACCTAGGGATCACGCCTGATAGGAGCCAGCTACGTGGAGCTGAGCAGCCTGGATGAAGGCAGCGTAGGCCGCTGGAGCAGGGGAAACCCAAGGAGGGTCCTATGAGGAGGAGTCTGGAGCCTAGTGTGGGGCTGGTGTGCTTGTAACATCTGGATGCCATCTGCGAGGCATGGGCTGCGGTGTAGGGAAGGATCGGAGCCGCAGATAGCACACCCTTATATCAGGGCAAGAAATGGGCAGCCTCCTGTTCAGTTAACATCTACTTATTGATTTTCCAGCAAGTTGTGGAGGGCAAGACGGGAGGGCGGTGCTCCCGAAGACAGGTGGGAGGCCGACGACGGCTGGCCTGAGAGAAGCCCACTTTGCTACAGGAGGCCACATTTGGAGCCTTGTGTCCAGCTGTGCCCCTCCACTACAGAAAGGATGTGGACACATGGGAGAATTGGCAATGAAAATGGTTGTGGGGCTGGGGGACAGGACTGGTGAGGAGAGGCTGAGGGAAATGGGCTGATTGAGTCTGCAGAAGAGAAGACTGAGGGGGATTGAATAGCAGCCTTCACCTCCCTGCAGGGGGGCTGCAAAGAGGATGGAGCTGGGCTGGTCTCAGTGGGGGCAGGTGACAGGACAAGGAGCAATGGGCTCAAGCTGCAGCAAGGAAAGTTGAGGCTGGATATCAGGAAAAACATTCTCCCGAGGAGGGTGCTGAAGCACTGGAACAGATTACCTAGAGGTGGTGCAGTCTCCATCCTTGGAGGTGTTTAAGACATGGGTGCACAAAACGTGGTGCAAGGGCAAGATGGATGTGTTTAAGACCTGGGTAGACAAAGCCTTGTCTGGGATGATGTAGCTGGGGCTGGTCCTGCTTGGAGCAGGGGTTGGACTAGATGTGACCTCCTGGGCTCCCTTCTAGCCCTAATTTTGTAGGACTCTTCGATGCACAGGGGACAGAACAAGGAGCTGGCTCGGCTCCCTCCCTGCTGCTACTCACCTACTTACTGCAAAGACAGACCTTTTTTTTTTTCATTCCACCCTTCCAAAACAAGGCGCGGATCCTATTTCAGTACGCGTTGCACGCAAGAAAACATGGCAAGTTCCTCCGCTGCACAACCACAGTGGCAAACTAGGACCAGGAATACATGGCTGTGTGTCTTTCTTTGCGTCAGAAAATAAGGGCCGTGTTAAAGACGTAGGTGGCTGATTCTACCCTCTGACTGATCCCCTCGGTGCGCTCCTTCTCTTTGAGTTTCTACACAGCCACGCTGACTTTTCTGCTCCGCGGGCCACTGGCGAGGATTATTTCATTTAGCTTAGTTAAGAGCTTTGACTCATCCTTGTAATCCCCAGCGCTTTCAATAGCCACAACATGGATTATCCCTGCAGGGCGAAGCATCAGGGAGAGGGTAGGGACCTGCCCATAATCAGAGCATGAACAGTGTTGCAGCCAGGATTAGCTCTCAGGGACTTCCCAGCTCTTCTTTACTCAGTTTTTCCTCACTTAGGCAAAATCTTGCTGTTGTCAGCTGTGGTTTCCCTGAGTAAGGAGGGAGCAAAGACATATACAGCTCTCAGACTTTCTGAAGATGGAGATGGCTGGAGAAGAGAAGACCAAAGGGGATTGAATAGCAGCCTTCACCTCCCTGCAGGGGGGCTGTAAAGAGGATGGAGCTGGGCTGGTCTCAGTGGGGGCAGATGACAGAAGCAGCAATGGGCTCAAGCTGCAGCAAGGGAAGTTGAGGTTGGATATTAGGAAGAGCATTCTCACTGGGAAGATGGTGAAACACTGGAACAGGTTACCTAGAGAGCTGATGGCATCTCCATCCTTGGAGGTGTTTAAGACCCAGGTAGACAAAGTCCTGTCTGGGATGGTGTAGTTGGAGGCTGTGCAAATTGTGGGAGGCTATCTAGAGATGGATTCACAAATGCCGGCCTGCTGAGCTGGGAGGCTTCCTAAGACAGCCCTTGAGGGAAGTTGCCCCAAGCTTTGTCTGTCTGCAAGAAGGCCCCTGAGGAGGGGAGGATGGTCTCCTGCCTTCTCCTTGCTCAGCAGGCAGGGATGGCCCTTTGGTCCCCATTTCCTCTGCTGATCCAAGCACAGGAGGCAGCGGAAATAGCCAGGCTGTGAAAAGCTGCAGAGTCTGTGCTCAGTGACCAGCCGTTCAGCTCTGTGCAAAATCAGCCTTTGCAGGGAGCCAGCACGTGGCCTGTGCCTCCCCTGAGGCCTGCTGGTTTGCTTTCTCACTCAAATGTTTTAAATGGGGATGCACCATGCTCAGCCCTCTGCACGGGGGCTGAGAGGTGGGGAGGGGGATTTTGCCCCTTCTGGCTTGGTTCAAGAGAAGCGGAGCCAAATTAGACCGTGCATTTCTATGGTACCTTTCTAAGGACCCCAAAACTGGCCAGTGTTTGAGTGGAGACTGACTTCCATATGGACCCATATATATATGGAGAAGCATAATGGTGTTGTTTCAGGGGTCTCATTGTAGCTCTGCGGTCTTGGTTAGCATGTTATGGCAAAAGCTGCTTTAAATCGGATATCTGGGTTTTTTTTCAGCTGGGGCAATCAAAGGCAACCAGATGCGATGCCTGACGAAGGGTTTTTGAACCCGAAAGCTTGCTTAATAACTATTCTCCAACTATTCGGGTTGGTCTAATAAAAGATATCAAATTCACCCAAGGAACCTTGTCTGCCTATGTCCTTAGACTAACACGGCTACAACCTAAACCCCTGCAGATGCGATGCTAGGCACCCTTGGCTGTCCCTAGCTAGAATGCTTTATTCCATGGATGGGTGGACTAGTGACCGGAGACTAGGTACGGCTGTCTCTTCACAGGCATTGCTTCACTCCCCTGAGCAATGCAGCCACCTCTGGGGAGGAGCTGTTGGACAGCCTGGGAGTTAAGCTCAGCAGGATGATGGACCAGCTTTGCATAAGTAACCAGAATGCAGCAACCCTTCCCAACAGCTTGGAGCAAGAAATGAAGAAGAAATACTGCGTCCAATTGAAAATGGCAGGGGGAATGTGAAGTAGGCAGAAAGTAATTATGCACATTATAACCTGGCCAGGGGACTGCTCCAATAACGCTCCCATCGGGGAGAGCTGGCAGTTCGAACGCTGCCGCCCCACCTTTTGCTCCCGCCTGCAAAATGAACTTTGCCATGAATGCAAAAACGTTGCACCTTAACTGCAAGCAATTAAATTTCAACTCCAAGAGCCAGACACCGAGCTGCAGCTGGGCCGGGCCTGGGAGAAAAGAAGCCAGGGAGAAAGTGTGTTGTAGGCAGGGTGGCAGGGAGGACGGGGGGTGGAGACAGGCCCAGCCTGCCTGGAGGGATGCTTGCAAAGACAGTAACTCAATCCACATGGCTGGGGACTTGGCGAAGGCGCTGGATCCAGTCGAGTGCGCCCCGTACCTGAGGGGAGAGGAAACGTGTTTATTTGGAACCAAAACTTGTTTTTCTCATTTTTTCGCATTGTGTTGTTTTGCCTTCGCCTCCAGGCCCCGTGGGGAGCCTGTTCCAAGTCCCACCGCATGAATCCCATCCATCTCCCTTTTAACCCCTTCCAGGTTAAACTGCAAGAAAGAGCAGCAAGGAACGAATGAGTTCCCCTCTCTCAAGGCGAGGAGGGGCCGCGGCACTACTGCTGAGGGCTCAAAAAGCCCTTCTAGGGCATGGGACTGGCTTAAAAATGATGACGAGATGTCTCTTTTTCCTCCGCGGTATCTGAATAATTACTATTTGTTTGGTTATAAGAAACATAAGAACATAGGAAGCGCCATACTGGGTCGTACTGGGTCAGTCCAATGGTCCATCTAGCCCCGTATCTTGTCTCTGATAGTGGCAGTTTTGGATGCTTTAGAGGGATGTGTCTAGGATGATCCATCCTCTGTCCGGGCATCAACCACCCTTAGTTTAGGGAGGTCAGAGGAAACACCTGCAACTGCTCTATTTGAGAGCTCCCCATGGCTCTGTCTGCCATAAATCTCTATGCTCTGCCTCAAGAACCTCCTGTAGCAATGAGTTCCACAGGTTAGCAATGCACCGTGTCAAAAAGTTTGTTTTAAAACTGCTTCCCGATCATTTCACTGGGTGCCCCCAAGTTCTAGTATCCCGGGAATGAGTGAATAAGGCTTCCCTGTTCACTACACCCACACCATTCATGATTTTCTAGACCTCTATCATATGCCCCCCTTGGCTTTCTCTTTTCCCAGCTGAAGAGTCTTAGTCTTTTCAGTCTCTCCTGCTATGTAGCTACTCCAGACCCCAATCACCTTTCTCTGTTGCTTTCCTCCTAGGTTTGATGGCGGTTTTAGGTTGTATGGGATTGTTAGGATAGGGGTGATCCTGCCTCAGTTAAGGAGCTGTACTAGGTGATGTCTGGAGGTCCCTTCCAGCCGTACTTCTCTATTGCTCTATCACTATCCCACTATGTACTTTTGGGGCTGTTCAACCACCTGGAAAGGGCTGGAAAGTTTCTAAAGCAAGGAAAGCAGAGACTCTCACAAGAATCACTTGACTCCCTGAGCTGGGTCTTCAAGAAAGCAATGCTAAATATCCTGAGAGGTGCGATAAAATCAAAAGGCTTAGCAATGTAGCCCTGGTGGTCACATAGTCCGGCTTCTTGCATAACACAGGTGGAGACTTTCCCTCTGGGATTGCGGCTCTTAGGCCACTAGCATCTGGTGGGGTGACAGCATATTAGATGAGAAGGCATCCAGGCTTGAGCCAAGGGCTTCACGTCACACTGAGCGCACTGCATTCCTGGGCAGATTCTCCCAGTGGATAATTACCCTCCCGGTGGAAAATTTGCATCTTAAGCGAAACTAATTGTGCTGCACGCTTGCAAATGCGTTGGCTGTGTGCAGTGGGTCAGGCCAAGGTAGCAGGCCCAAAGGTATTGACCTAAAGGGAAATCTTTTCATGGGGAGAGATGGGGAGTGCGTTAAGGCTTTGGACGCTGCAGGGGGTCAAATGCAGATTGCTTTCAAACTCGGGCCCAGCTCTACGTTTGGCAAGAGGGATGCAAACATAAGAGATGCTGGGTGAGATTGGAGCACAAGGCCGTCTTGGGTCTGTCTGTCCACACTGATTTGCTCCTTGATGCTTTCCCCTAGCAGCTTCCGTACTCCAAAGCCTAGAAAGGCCTAATTTGGAGGTAAGCAGGGAAGGTTCTTTGGGTAAATGTGATATCTTTTATTAGACCAACTCAAATAGTTGGCAAAATTCTTCTTTGCAAGCTTTCCGGTATAAATACCCTTCATCGGGATGGAGGCTGTAGCCCTACCGCTCCTGTTGATGGCCATCTCCTACATGGGTCTGTCCAATCCCCTTTTGACCCCAGTTCAGCGATGACGCTCATCCCTGCCATAATGAGGCATGCAAAACAAGGAGTAAGTCCCCTCTCGGACTCCAAGATGACCAGCGGGGACTGCTGCTCCAGTTGGGGTGAAAGAGGAAGGGGATGAATCGTTTCTTGGGGTCGGAGCCCAGTTTATTCAGGGCATGTCTACACTGAGGCTGTACCACTCCTAGGAGACCTGCTGCGAGGTGTTTTGCCCGTTCACAGCTGACTCCTGAAAGTGAGGCAGTGCGCTGAGTGCACCCCCTGCACCTCTCCTAGGCTCTTTGCCTGGTGGTTAGGGATGCTCTCGGCTTGCCGTATTGCCTCCTTGTGGGATTCAGTGAGCGGGCAATGCCCCTGGGCATGGCATGGAGGTGAGGTGGAAATGCCCATTCGGATTTGCTGAGGCTGAAGGGAGCTCAAGAGGTCACATCGAGTCCAACCCCCTGCTCAAAGCAAGACCAGCCCCAACTACTTCATCCCAGACCTCCAGGGTATTGCAATCATTGAATCAGAAAATGAGGGTTGGAAGGGAGCTCAGGAGGTCACATGTAGTCCAACCCCCTGCTCAAAGCAGGATCAGCGCCAACTCCATCATCCCAGACGAGGCTTTGTCTACCCAGGTCTTAAACACCTCCAAGGATGGAGACTGCACCACCTCTCTGGGGAGCCTGTTCCAGTGCTTCACCACCCTCCTCGTGAGAAAGTTTTCCTAATATCCAATTTAAACCTCCCTTGCTGCAACTTAAGACCATAAAACTTGAGATATTCCAAAAGCCCGAGGCGGAATCAGTCCAAGTGATGCACAACAGGGAAACTGAGGCAGAGGAAGGACAAGTGGCCAGGCCAAGGTCATAGAGAAAGTCTGAGGCCGAACAGGAACTTTACACCAGTTCTCCTATATCCTGGGCCAGGCCCCTGATCACTGATTCTCGCCTTTCCTCTTCATCCTTCTCATCCTCCCAAGCGGCTGACATTCTTATTGGCTGAGTTTTGGTTTTCAGGCATTGCTGGATGCCAATTTTTGGACCCAGATAGCCAAAATCAGACACCTAAATTTTGTAGGCAATTAAACGTGTTCTGATTTTTCAAGTGCCACAAGAAACGTTCCAAAGGAAGAGACTTTCAAATGTGGCCAAAGAATTTAGGAGCTCAGTTCCTTTGGGAATTTCTCCATTAAGCTCGTAGGATAATTATATACATATTGACAAACTTTGGGCAAAAGTGTAGCAGAAGATGTTATCCTGCAGGTCTCTTTCCTTTTGGAGGAGAAATCAATAGTGAAAAGCGTGGGTATTTTCTACACGTAATTTGTTGATTTGCCCTATGTTGTAGGGTCCTGGAACAGAGGTGCTTGCAAATAACATTCAGGCATATCCCACATCTATCCAAAAGCTCCCTGCCTGGAAACTCTGTCCCAACAATTGACTTCAATTGGAAGAACAAAGCAAGGAGCAAGTCTTCTGGCTATTGCTCTTAATTGCAGAACAAAGGGAGTTTCAATGAGACCAGAGGGTGGCAAATTTAAAGCTGATAAGAAGAAATGTCCCTTCTGCACAACAATCAGCCTGTGGAACTCATTGCCACAGGGCAGCACTGAGGTTAAAAGCTTAGCAGGTTTAAAAAGGAGAATTTTTTTGTGGATAACAAGCCTACCTAGACCTAGAACAGAAAATGTAACAGTTGGATTTGGGTGAGGAATATAATACTTCATGCTTTATGGCACAAGTGTACCTTTTACTACTATGGCTCAGGAGAAACATGTCCTGGCTCCGAGTGACCCTGTCACTGCTGGATTTGGCACTCTTTCATTTGAAGGACATGCCACTAGATCGGCCATGCTCCGATCCAAGTTGCTGGGCACGTCTACATGTGCACATTTGATGTGCATAAACCAAATTTAAGGCACATTAAGGGCATGCATCTACAAGTGCATGCCCTTAATGCACTTTAAAAATGGTGATTTAAGGCTATTTGAGCCTAAATTTGGTACCTGCATAAAGCAGGTAATAAACTTTATGCGTGGATAGCTAAATCGCATTAGTCAATGTGTAGATGCGCTAATGCGCATTAATGTGGGGTGTATCCATTGACTTGGGGCTAAATTTAGTTCTAAATCAGTCTGCACAAACATGTTAATGCACATTAGTGCATGCACGTGTAAACGTGCACCTACATCTCCTTAATGCTTTAGGCAAATGTGCATTAAGTTTAGGCGCACGTAAAAGCCCTTGTAGACATGCCCACTGATGCCTAAGTTCAGAAGCTGACTACAGGAGAATCAGAGGGAATAAAACAAAACGGATGTCCCGGCATCACTGATCTTACACAACCCATTTGACTGTCAGCAGATGAAGAGCAGTGGAAACTATGTGGGTGGCTTGGTTTGGGATGCAATATTGACTGGCGTGAAGGAAGGGTGAGGATTAGGGCCATGGTGCATTGGACTTTTTTTAAGAGTGAAGATGATTGATGGTGCCACCAGAGCTATGATACGAGGACTTGCTATTTTTGGGACTGGCCAACCCTGTATCCCAAGCAGGTTGAAAAGCCTCCGTGCAGCTCAGTGAGGAGTTTCTTCGGAGCATTGTCTGCCTTCAGAGAGGAGTTTCAGCTTATCACCCTGTTTGCCAAAACACACAGGAAAACCCATAAAGCTTAAAACTCCAGGGATTTACCAACATGTTGAAGCAAAACCATGGTGTTAGGCTGACTCACGGTGAGAAAAGCATATGGTATAAGCAACTTCACAACTGGCAGAGGGCTTCTGTGGGATTTTTTCCAACTATTTGAGTTGGTCTAATAAAAGATATCAGATTTACCCAAAGAACCTTGTCTGCCTATGTCCTTAGACCAACACGGCTACAACCTACACCTCTGTGGGATTTTGCACTCACAGAATAAGACACCAACACCTGTGTATAAAAGGCATATTCTGCACATAAGAGATAGAAATACAGAAGACCTTATGGGCACCTCATGCAATCAAGGATGTTGCTGTTGCATCCAAGAGATAAATGTGCAAACACCAAGGGGTTGAGTCTAGCCCATACTCTGGTTCCAGCTGCCTTGAAGACGACTGTGACTATAAATGAGCTGCAAGGAGATAGAGCATTTCCCTCTTGCAGGAACAATGTAGGGTGAACATGCTTCTCTTCTGACAAGCTTCAGTGTCGGGAGCCTGCGGGCAGTGAGGTTGCTCTGGATGATCCACAGGTTCTGGGTTGTAGTCCAAGCTTGTAGCTCCCACTTCAGGCTTTGCAACAGTCAAGGCTAAACCTTGACCCGCTCCTTCCTTTCTAGGCTGCCCCTTCTTTGCTGAGCCTCTCCCAGCACCTTCCTGACCCTGGGTCAGCTACTGACAACAAGCCCTGGCCACTCGCCCCTCACCCGGCCCAGCAGAGAGAGGCAATTAGGTAGGAGAGCTTATTTTGTCAGTGGTGACTTTGCCCTTAGAGGACGCAGCATAAAATTTGGCCTCGCATCTGTATTCAATCCTTTGCCTGGAACTAGGACCAGCAGAAAAGATCAAAGCTCTCCTATGCTGCAGTGAGTTCCACCTTCCTCTGGCTGGCAACGCACAGACAAGGTCTGCCAGCACATCAAAGAGCTGAGAAATTTAATCATCAGTATCTTGGTTGCTGTTAAGCATATCAAGGCGGAGAGATGAAAATTGCAAGGGATGTAGGAGCTGCCAAGAAGTTGCACAAGCAGGGCTGGAGCAATGTTTCTGAGAACGCTGCTCCACTAGATGAGACATGTCCTCCGCGTGGAGGACACCAGGTCTTCAACCAACGCATCATGTTTCCAATGGGTGATAGTTCAGGGGGCAGACAGAGGAAGAGATGGCAGGAGGAGGACCTTGGCCTCTCTAGCATGGACACCAGCCATTTGGAAGCTGTGGGTCCTTCACCAAGCCAAGGTTTTGTCAGGAACAACAGACTTAGAAGCAAGTAGTTTTAATCAGGAAGGGCCCACAAGCTTGTAGTCGATGGGGTTATTCATGTTGAAGCCCTCTGGCTTGTATTTGCTAGTCCATAATCTGGAATGAGTGAAAGTATTGAATAGAGTAGACCCACACCCCAGAGCAGATCCTTGTGTGACTTCATGTGGCATCTCCTCCCAGTCGGACAGCAAACCAGTAATAATCACCCTTTGAAAGTGGTTGTTCACTGCCCCATAGAGTAATTTCACCCACATAAGAGTGTCATGTAAGATGGTATCAAAAGACCCACTAAAGCCAATGCATACATCTGCTTCTCTTGTAGCAACTAGAGTTGCTACCCCGTCAAAAAACGGAAACCAGACTGGTTTGACAAATCCTGTCCTTGACAAGCCCATATTGGCTAATTCTTATCCCCTGATTATCCTTCAGGTGCTTACAAATGAATGGTTTAATAATTTGCTCTGGTATTGTTCCAGGGATTGACTGCAGAGTGCTTGGTCTATCATGCCTTGGGCCCTCCTTTTCCCCTCTGTTTGAAGATATGTGCTATATCTCTCCTTCTCCGGTCACTGGCCTCAACGAGCTTCTTGTTAAGCATATGCTGAAGGTTTGGTGGGTTGGAGTCAGAATGCTGCAGGCCCTGGGGCTGAGCCCAGAAAAAGCAGGAGTTAGAGACAAGAATGCCAAATCTCTTACTCTAGTGTCCTGTTTGGGCTGGGTTGGGCAGGAAGAGGCCAATGAGTCAAGAATCTGAATCCTAACCCTCATATGAAGTCATGCAAGCTCCTGCTAAATTGGCTACTTCTCCCAAGGGTCATAAAAGACAGGTTGAGTGATGCTGACATTCTTCAGCAATGGGCGCGTTAGAAATCTCTGATCAGGGAGATTAAATAGATAGTTCAAACGTTCAGCCCAGCCAACAGAAATGCAATCGCTCGGTTTTGTTGAGGGCACAAGTTCTCGAAGATAATCGCTAATGCTTCTGAGATGACTTCAGCTAGTTCCCTAAGCACCCTAGGCTCAATTTCATCAAGCTGTGTCGACTTGAATATATCTGACCTAGCTAAAAAGTCTGTTCTTTGACTGTTCTTTCCCTGTCTTGGCCTGTGATGTGGCCTCTTCTTATTGTTAAAATTAATTGTGTTAAGCATCTGGTAATAATTAACCTATTTAGTGAAGACAGAAGCAAAGGAGTCACGAAATAGTTCAGTCTTCCCTGTGTCAGCCATTACTTCTTCTTCCTTGTTAAATAACGAACCCACAGGACTTGTGCTGTAAGGAAATCAGAAGAGCCGAAGGTGGGAGGAATCATTTCTCTGTGGCATCAGGCTCCTGGCTGTCGGTCGCTGTAATGTTGTGTCCTGGGCAACCGGCATTACCATCACTGGTAGAGCCAGCCAAAATTGTTCAACAGAACATTGAAAAAAACCCCGCTTTGACAAAAACCACATTTTCTCATGAAATCATATAGCTTTGGAGGAAAAATTCCTTCTGGAAAACATTCGAAATGCAACATTTTACTAGGGAAGGTTTCATCCAAATGTTGCGTTGGCATTTTGAAAATGCATTTGGATTGCTCACAGGTTTGAATGTTCCCTTTTTATTAATTTCTTATTATTTCGTGACATATCAATGTGAACAGCGTGTATTAGACAATGCTACTATGGACGTGTCACACTATAGCATGATGGTGGAAATACTCGTTCCTTGTCTTTGCAGAATTATTAAGGGCAACTGCTACTTGGCATACATAGAGACATTTTATCTTCCTTTCTAGGTCAAAGTGAAACACATCATATCGCAAATAGGTGTCACTATAATCTAGGAAGGCAGAAGGGTGTTTCAGTTGGTACTAAAGGTCTTGTTACACAGTCATTTTAGGTGATTTGTGGAGCTTTTCACCTCTGGATTCGCAGCATGTTAATACCCTTTAAGTGGATTAAAGCCCTTGTTATTCAGATTAAAGTTATGCCACTCCAGGGCAGGATTATCGCTAATCCACTTAATTTTGCTATGTTCCATTAAAGTGGTGCCACTCTCCACAGCTGCTTCACCCAAGTTGAAGTCCTCCAGCATCCCAGGATACAGTGGCCCATCAGGTGAATGGGGACGCTGGGGCACACTGGGGCCAGGCATGGTCCCTCAACCCCAGGCACATTGGGCAGAGCACCCCAACTCTGGAGTGCTCAGAGGCCACAGTGCCCCACAAGAACCACTGGGATTGGCCCTGCTCCCGGGGCACCAAACCCATTAACATTTATGCACCTTCCAGTGTCAGGTGTTATGAGGCCTTCAGCAGCAGCTGCCCCAAGTGGTTTTGTTTTAGCATCTCATGATGACATGTCTTGAAGCACTGCATCCATGATAACATTATGCAAACCATGAAAAACCACATTTTGAGATTGCTGAAGCCAGCATTTTCTAAAACTGATTAATTTTTCGGGAGGGAAAATGGCATTTTACAGGACGTTGAAATATTTGTTCTGATTGTGCTTCAGAAGGAAAACACAGTTAAAAAAGAGCCCAGATTTGCAAAACAGAGAGTTAACATAGCTCTTCTGGATTCTCCAACTAAGCATATGTACTGTTAGGTGTTGGGTAAAGATGACAGCTCCTTCGCAGGGTTTTCAGGAATAGAGAAATACCCCAGAAATCCCCCCTCCAGGTCATGTAGAAATAAGGAGGACCAGAAATCTTTGTCCTTAACCTTCGCCCATATCCTACAAAAGGGGACATTCAGCTTCCTCAAGAGGCCTGCTGTCTACTCAACCTGCCCATTCCTCCCTGTTCTTCATTAATGAGCATTGTGTTTGTTCCCCGTTATCTACCAGGGAGACAGCGGGTGCTCAGAGAAAGAGGAAAGCGGCATTTTATCACCAGACAGTGGCCAAAACAGGTAATAGATGGCTTCTCTATCTTCAACAACACAAGCAACTAGTTGGGATCTTGACCGAAGGGGATGGCCAACTCTGTTGACCTAGAGCAACATCTGGCCATGGAATCAGTGCTTTACCACCACTGGTCTGCTGGTACCAGCACTGGCTGCCCTTGGGAGGGGTAGTTGGACAGTCAGTAGCATGCTACTCTTCAGCTTATGCTGCTGGGCTCATTCAAGAAGAGCAGGGAAAGTCTAGCCATATCTGGATCACCGACATGTTTGGCTTTACTACAGTAAATGGCAGCATCATTGTTTTTTTACGAAGGCAGGCAGGCTGTTTTAGCAAATGAAAACTAGGCTCTGAATGAAGAGTCTGGGGTCTCAGCTCATGGTCTTCCAGCCCTTGGGTAAGACATTTCATTTCTCTCCATATGCTCCAGGAAGAGACATGTTCTTGACAAAGCATAGTGGCCCTTGAGTGTACAGCGAGCACAGGGGGAGAGTCCTTATCCTCCCTTCTCTGTGCTCATGCCAACATTTTTCTCTAAAGGTCAACATTTGTCCCAGGGAAGGGCAAAATAGCTCTACTTCAAAGGAGGAAATTGTCAGCAGGTCAATGATGGTCAAAAATGGTCAATCGTGGATAGTGGACCCATTCCCCATTGTCAGGTAGTTACACCACTGGGATCAGAGACAGTGCTCGTCTGAAAGCAAGCCAATAGCTTTTGAAGGAAAGAAGGGAGGAAGACCATATTGAATGATGTTGCATTATGTTCGCTTTCATGTTGTAGGAGTATAGTGGCCTACGGAAAGTGGAAGTTGCTTGATAATATATTTATTGGTCAAATGTTATAGCTGGGAGAGATAACAGAGATTACATGCACAAAAGATGACCCAACAAAGGGCATGTTGTGTCCCAAAACTTGCAGAGCTTCTTCCCCAACTCTAAAATGGGTCTAATAAAGGATATTACCAGACAAATCGTGCATTAGCTTTCATAGCAGGGCAACATCTACAAGCAATGCTGAGACTGGCTGAGCCTAAGAAATCAGAGATGGAAAAGACTATGTGCCGATACTGTAAGCTTACCAAGGTTAGGCAGCAGCGATGAAGAACATGCTGTGTTTCCTTGGGCTGGTGGGCTCCTGAACTGGAAGTGGCATGTCTACATTTGCATTAGTGTCCCAGCTGGACTTATTAGCATGGTGGAGAATCAGTGCCGCTTAGCCCACAGGCTTGCTAAATAGCCTGCCCATGACACCCCATAAAGGCAGCTATACTGCCTACACGGGTCGGTGCAGCATGGGTGAGACTAATGGAGGATGTTTTCCACTGCTGTAACAGTCAGTGTAGTTTTCTCTGATACCCACCCAAAACTTCCATTTGCTTTGCAACAAAGGGCTGTTCAGACAGGATCAGACCCATGGTGCTGGGGCACCATACACACATAGACATGCTACTTCCAGTTCAGCCCTGAGAAAACTGGCCTCTCACCACTTCTTTCCTTGAGTTGGTTGGAAGTCAGACTTGTTTTTTCATAGGAAGGTCTAACATTTCAAAATGCTTTCACTCCAAATGGAGATTACAAAAACAAAATATTGAGATCTCCCACAGATGACGAATTAATAAATAGATAAATTCAGAAACATCCAAATATGTTTAGGTAATGTCAAAACATTTCATTTCCATAAGGAAAAAAATCACGTCGATAATGTCAAAACATAACATTAATACTGCACATACATAAATATGAAATACAGGCATATCTAAAGACACACCAAGTTAAAATGAAATGGAAAAATAGTGTAAAAATGGAACATTTTAATATGATCAAAATGAAGCAACTAGGTGTTTCCCGATGGAAACCAGAAAGATTAAATAGGTTTTGTTATGGTAGCGTTAGAGTGATGTTGTAGCTGTGATGGGCCAGGACTTATGTCAGAGGCAAAGATTTTAGGGGGGGATGATATCTGTGTTGTTGGACCAACTTCATGACTGGGATAAACTGAGACAAGCTTCTGAATGCAAGACATTCTTCCACTGAAGAAGTTGACATTTTATCATTGCAAACGTTGTTGAATTTGACACGTCTCCATTGAACAGTACATTTTCATCAACAGTGCAAATCAGTAGGCCCCCCCACCACCATTTTCAGACCTGCTCTCCTACTACTTCAAACCCGGGGCTTTTACAAGGCATATCTCCTTGCTCTATAATCCCACTAGCATACCAAACTATCTCATAGTCTGGTGAGCATCTTGCGATGTTGACTATGGTGGAGCTTACTTGAAACCAACTCTTGTTTGCGCAGGGGTACAGAGGTAGAGTCCTGATTTCACTGTAAGACAAAGTTTCCAGCGACTTCCATGAAAGCACCATGTCACTGTTTCACCCTAGTAATGTAAAAAGGCCTCCAAGTATGAGTGGATGTTTGTGCGTGTGTATATATATGCGTGTGTCTGTCTGCTCATGCACATCTATAGGAATAGGTCAAGATATGTATGCATGTATGAATAGATATGCATATACAAAGATTTCCAATGATGTCCACTTTAAAGTTCTTGAATACACACTGCTTGAATCATGTCAGGATGCTCTAAGAGAATTAGGGCAAAGCCTAAGGGTTGACAGAGCAAAACCTAAAGGTGGTATGTTGAGTATACTACACGCCATCCACATGCTCATTCTGTTGACAATGCAGTCATGTTTGTCCCCTTTCTGCATGGCCCATGTCCCCTTTGTGCATGGACCATCTGTGCATGGCAGATCCCAACACCGTGTATTTAGGATCACTTGACTCAAGTCCTTCCCATTGTGCTTTGTTTTTTCCATTGCTTCCTTTTCCTTTGTTCCCCATGTTGTGGGGGTGGGAGGGTGGTCTTGGTTTGTGGCTCATCAGTTTGCTTTGCCTCCTTAGCATGCTTGAGTTTTTTGTGTGCACCCCTAGCCAGACAACATCTGTCTCCACCTGTTCTTTTTGGGTGGCTCAGGGAATAGAGCAGTCTTCCTCACAGGTAGGCCGAGTCTCCTGTGACGTGGCCAATGATGGGTTAGCCATCAGTGAAGGGTTAACCATCAATGAAGTTGATGACTGAACTTCTAACAAGGCACAGCAGAGCAGCTTACAAACTCAGGACAAGATTCTGCCCTGCGGTCACTCACTTTAATGCTCTGCTCTCTCTCAGGTTCCCAATAGGTTGTGGAGTAATGGATGATGAGAGCTCCTTTGGACCATGAAGTCCACTGCCCTGCCAGGGTGAGGATGTCCCTTGCAGTCCCTCTGTTGTCCAGTCTGTTTTCAATTGTTGTAGGAAGTAAGGCCTCCAAGAAGACTCTTCCTCATTCAACCAAATAAGAGAGACCACTGGAGACATGCTGGATAGATCTAAGAGGGAATTTAGCATTGCAGCCTTTAATTGGCTTAACCTATGACTTGGCTTAATTGGTTTAGCATCTTCCCACGTCTCAGTTCCTCTTCCTGAGCTTCTGATCCTCATGCACTCAATAGGAAGACCCATAACCCATTGAACCTGTCATAATAATCATAGAAAATGAGGGTGGGAAGGGACCTCCAGAGGTCACATCTAGTCCAACCATCCCTATTCAAATCCATCGTCTTAGCAAACCTTTGCAGTCAACCCTGATGCAACACAAGATATAACACCCAAACCAGTCACCGGTAAAGCAGTGATCACCCAATGCAGGTGAGCTCGAACCGTGTTATTCTGGACATGTGTAAGGACACACTTTGCTTTTATGGCTTCTCTCTGTTGCCCCATGTTGACATTTGTCATTGCAAATCCTTCCTTCATTTTGCTATGTGCCCCCCCCCCCCCCATTTCTTCATGCCACCATCATTAAACAGCTCGGGGCTGTATTTAAAGAGCTGAGAAACTGCAAAGAAGCAAGTAGGATACTGGGAAGAAAGGCTGAATGGATCCCCGGGGACTTATCATGGTTTCCCTCCAACTGTTTTACATGGAGTCGAAAGTTCAACCTCACATTTTCTGGAAGGGGGGGTGGGGAAGAAGGAACGAAAGAAAGAAAGAGGACAAGTCGTGATGTGGGAATCTTTGGACTGTGATGAAGATGGAAGGCGCCACTTGAAACAGCAGAGCTCTTCCAATGAGAACCAGATGTCCAGCATGTTCCTGAACACATTCAGCCCGTTTTCAATTACACCAGAATTAGAGCAGTAATGAGAAACAAAACAGGGTTGTTGGGTTGTTTTTTCCTCCTCCCTGTCTTCTTTCCTTTCTGCCCCAGATGGATCAGTAGCCTATCTACAGATGACATCTCAGATTGCTTCTTAAAACACCGCTCATCATCTACTACCTCTGGGTTGACACGAAGCTTTTCTATCCTTTTTCTTCCTATCCGACACCTACTTAGGGGACTCCATTCTCTGGCTCATCATCTACTACTTCTGGGCTGACATGAAGCTTTTCTATCCTTTTTCTTCCTATCTGACACCTACTTAGGGGACCCCATTCTCTGGTTGGAGGCATGTCACAGACTTCGTGCAACAGATTTGTTCTGGGTGTTTTCTGCACATGGGTCAATCCTGTGTTATGGGTTGATTTTGACATCAAGGCCCGGGCAGGAGTTCTGCTCTTTTTAGCTGGGGGAGTCCTCACGGAGGGAGATCCTTGGTGGGGTTGGAATGGGGAATCCCGACCTGACATGAGGTTTTTCCAAAGCAGTTAGTGCTTGTGAGTGCCCAACTCAAGACACTTCTCATGCAGCTTTCCCGAAAAAAGCGGAATCCCAGCTCCTCTCAGACCGTCCCAATGTGTTGTTCCCAGTATTGCTTTCCCTATATTTGATAGGGCGGTTGCAAATATCATCCACCAACCGTGTCCTGGGGCTATTCCACGTAAGGTAACGCTATCTCCCCACATTGCACGCATACTTGGTTCAGCCAGGTGTACCCATTTCGGTTTCCTGTGGCCCTTGAATGTGAACTCAAAATAGTTGGCTTCCCAGTGCCTTGCTTTCTTCTGAAGGAGCTGCTGCAGGAAACACCGCTGCCCTATTTCTTGCACTCTTGTCGAAGTCCCATAGGAATTGATCTGTGAGACTTTTTCACTTTTTTTCCTCTCCTCCCTAAAATCCATTTGCTGGAACCATCCCTGCTGCGTGGAGACTCTTTGTGGCCTTGCTGATTTCCCCAGAGGTGGTTTGTGGAGGGCTGATGCATGCACAGGAAGGGATCAGACTTTTTTTTTTTGCTCTGTTCCCCATATCTATACTTTGGATGCTTTCTTAATTTCTTTTTACATTGGTCTGCTTTTACACACACACACACGAACCCATGCATACACATACATATGCATCAACAGGGTGCCCCTTGTTGCGAAGAAGGCTAACGGCATCCTGAACTGCATGAGCAGGAGCGTTGCCAGCAGATGGAGAGCAGTGACTCTTCCCCTCTATTCGGTACTGGGGAGGCCACATCTGGAGTCCTGTGTCCAGCTTTTGGCTCCCCACTACAGAAAGGATGTGGACAAGTTGGAGAAAGTCCAGTGGAGAGCAATGAAAATGACTGGGCGGCTGGGGGACAGGACTGGTGAGGAGAGGCTGGGGAACCTGGGCTGACTGAGACTGCAGAAGAGAAGATTGAGGGGGATTGAATAGCAGCCTTCACCTCCCTGCAGGGGGGCTGCAAAGAGGATGGAGCTGGGCTGTTCTCAGTGGGGGCAGATGACAGGACAAGGAGCAATGGGCTCAAGTTGCAGCAAAGGAAGTCGAGGTTGGATATTAGGAAAAACTTTCTCACGAGGAGGGTGGTGAAGCACTGGAACAGGCTGCCCAGAGAGGTGGTGCAGTCTCCATCCTTGGAGGTGTTGAAGACCCAGCTTGACAAAGCCCTGGCTGGAATAGAAACTTCCTATGGGCCAAAACACATTAAATGCATCCAGACCATGCCATGACAAGAAATGTAAAACCTGCTAACACACCTCCACCACCCCAACAATTCTTACACCCCACAACAGAGCCATCACCATTCCAGGATCTTACACCTGCACCTCCAGAAATGCAGTATATCTCATCCAAAGCACCGAATGCCCCAATGGAAAATATGTAGGAGAAACCAAATAACAACTGCGTACCAGAATGAATGCACACAGATAATCCTTCAAAGACAAGAATACCCAGTTACCTGGGGGAGCACATTTCTCACAAGAAAGCCACTCTCTCTCCAATCTCTCAGTTCTAATCCTCCAAGGGAATTTACAAAACACCTTTCGCAGATGAGCCGACGAACTTCACTTCATCAACCTGCTGGATATAGAAAAATCATGGACTGAATATAGACATTGGATTTATGACACATTATAACCTGCCTAACATATGGCTCCCCAGGTAACCTCTCTACTATTTAACAGCTATATTCATTCCCTCCCTCACACCTGTCTCCCACTCGTTGACTACCTCAATTTACATTGTGACTGACTGGATTGATTGCATACGTACTGGCTTCTGGCTTCTTTACTATTCCAGCCAAGAAGAGCACAGACCAACTGCAGGTGCTTCTTCAGCCCGATGAAGGGTATTTGTACCTGAAAGCTTGCAAAGAAGATTTTTTCCAACTATTTGAGTTGGTCTAATAAAAGATATTGGGTTTACCCAAAGAACCTTGGCTGGAATGATCTAATTGGGGCTGGTCCTGCAGGGGGTTGGACTAGAGATGACCTCCTGAGGTCCCTTTCAACCCTAATTTTCTATGAGTATAACTAATTGTGTTCCTGTGTCAAGCCATGGACAAAGGGGCTCTGACCTTGGTTGAGAACTCCGGAAAGAATGTAATAAAAATAAAGCATAAATTTGTATAAGAAATGCCAGATACCATTATGTGCTAAAGGCCCAATTCCTTTTTGTATAGTCACTCGTGTCAACACAAAGTCAATATAAAATGTTACCAAATTAGAATAGGAGCTTTTAAATATGATTTAAAAAAAAGGATGATCTGGGCGTAGCGATGCCTGTGTTCTACTATGAGTACTTCTGATGCTCCTTGGCTTTGCTGGTTGTCTCCCCTCGCCTGACCCCTTTCTGCTCCATGTGTCAGGGTGTTTTCAAGCCTTCCTCAGAGGCATATGGTGTTGGCTGCAGCCCAGGCTGGGGATGGGGACTGGGCTGTGCCAATGCTCCTGCTGTGACTTAAAGCCACAGGGTCCTGGCTAGAGGGTCTTGGCCCTCTGCTCAGGGTCAGACCACTTGTTATATTTGGGGTCAGGAAGGAATTTTACCCCATGGTCAGATTGGTATATATACCCGCCTTCCAAGAAGGTATACATAGATATATGTATGTATCTATGTACACCTTCTTGGGAGGGGATATATATATCGATCTGACCATGGGGTAAAATTCAGGAATATATATATATATATATATATATATATATATATATATATATATATATATATGTGTGTGTGTGTGTGTGTGTGTGTAGGATATATATGTGTGCATGTATACACACACACACACATATATATACACATACATCTCTCTCTCTCTCTTTCTCTCTCTATATATGTATGTATGTATACCTTCTTGACAAGGTACCCATAGTACAACTCAGGCATCACTATGCCTAGATCGTCTTTTTTTTAATCATGCTTAAAAGCTTTTATATATTTATCTATCTATCTATAGATAGATATATATATCTATATATCTATATCTATATCTAGATGTGTCTATATCCAGATATAGATATAGATAAATATATATATATATATATAAGCTTTTAAGCATGATATATAGATATAGATATAGATATACACACTTCCTTGGGGGGGGTGTATGTAGACACACACACACACACACACGTATATACACACACATATCTGTATACACACACATACATATATGTATGTATAGATATGTATTATATGTATACACACACACACACACACACACACACACACGTATATGTATATATATTTGCTGCATTGTGGATTTGTTTGGTTTTTGTCTACATGCATCTTCCCCAAATCATTTTGGTCATACTTATGCCCACCTGCCCCATATCCCCCGCACAAAAAGCTCCCCATGATTGCTTCACTTCTGAGCAAGATCATCCATAAGGCATTTGAGCTCTAGAAAGGGTTTGTTAGGGAACGTATGAGCAAGTGAAGAAAAGGAGCTGGATCTTTGCCTTAATTATGGCTGCTGTTCTGCGTACTTGCTATAAAGGCTACACACATATAAATGCAAATATAATTACAAACGCAACATCAAAGCATTCAGTGGAATCCTTTATAGATAATACAGTCATTGGGAAAGGCTGTGACCACGCGGTTATGAAATTCAGGTATGAAGCAGGCAGAGTTTAAACATGACAGTGAATTATCATCATTCCCCCCACCCCCAGGAGAATTACAGAGCTGTCCTCTTGAGATTTTTTTGTGGTGCATCAAAGAAGTTGAGTGTGGTAACAAAGCTGCTGCCTCTGGGTGAAAAGAAAAGATCTCTGGTGCTAACAGCTAACCGGTGGGATTGAAGTCCGCCCGAGTCATACATGAATTTCATCAGAGGTCTGCCGTGTTTCTCAATGTGTTTTGCAGGGGCATGAAACATGACTGAGCTCTTTGATGTTGTGCTTTTAAATGAGTCCTGTAGCAGGTCTGAGTCCATGCACACCATCTCAGCTTGATACTCAGGTTACTGCTCTGCTTGGCAGAGCACATTTTTGGGCTGCCCCAATGAACCTCAAAGGAATAAAGAAAAGGTTAAGGGTTGATGAGTGCCCGGCGCCCCATTAGGTTAGGGCTATTAAGACACACCAGTTTCTGTACCTGCAGGACACAAAGGATGTGCATGATACGATGTCCGCTTGGATGACCACAGCAGATCGCCGAACAACTGTGCACTGATCAATCGTGTCCAGTTCACCATGTATTGCTTTGTGATGTGTCATTAATCAACCCCCCCAAAAACTGCAGACACTCTGGAGGGCAGGACTTGGATCCAGAATGACCTGGACAGATTGGCCTGCAGTCCGTCAGATGAAATTCAGCAAGAACAAGTGCAAAGCGAGGGAATAATTGCATGCACAATTACAGCCTGGGAAATGACTGGCCTGGCCGTGATACTGCAGACAAGGACCAGGGGGTCATAGTGGAGCATCAGATGAATATGAGCCAACAGCGTGCTCTGGTTGGGAAAAAGGCCAACAGCACCCTGGCTACGCATCTACGGGAGATGCTTACTGTGCTGTAGCTCATTGTTACTGCACCGTAGCTCGTTCCAAAATTAAAATCTAGACGTCCTGCTTGGAGAGTGGCAATTCAGCTTGAGCAAGATTAATTTAACATCCAAGATGCCTGGATGCAAGAGTGGCTCAATTCATCCCCTAATACAGAAATTATTACTACAAATCCCACCATTAGAATAGCTGGCTTCGATCTCTCTAGACATCTTTGGTCGTCTCTAAACCGAATCAGGACACGACATTGCAGATGTGGATTTCTGTTACATCGATGGGGCTGGACTAGCTCCCCGAACTGCGACTGTGGCACCCCTTTTCAAACTTTGAATCACATCATTGGTGAATGCTCTCTCTGTGCATTTAATGGGACTCTATTGGATCTGTGCAATACTACACCTGAGGCAATCAGCTGCAAAATTTGGATATAACTGGGATGATGTAGTTGGGGCTGGTCCTGCTTTGAGCAGGGGGTTGGACTAGATGTGACCTCCTGGCATCCCTTCCAACCTTCATTTTGTATGATTTTATTCTTTGATGAAATTGTGGCTATATTTTTCCTTGTTCTGTGATCATTGCATTATCGTGCACTGAATACAGTCCACATGTTTTCATCACTAGAGGTGGGATGGTCCTAACCAGTGTCATTGCTTAGCATTTTACAGCGCTATATAGTAGTTGATAAAAGACCCCAAGGCCTGGGCTGAGGCTGACGTGCTTGGGCTCCCTGGAGAAATCCCTGACAGCACCAGCCTGCAGAACCGACCCCTGGTTTCCTTAAAAAGAGTCTCTCAAATCTCAGGTAGCTCCAGCCCTGAATCAGAGCCAGGTAGGTGAGTAGCAGGAAGCTCATGGAAGACATTATCCAACCTCAGCCACAGCAGGAACACTAAGTCAGGTATTAACAGGCCTGAACGTACATATATTGCATCCATACAACAGGTGAGGAGGAGGATTTATCTCCTTCTTCCATGCTAGCACTGAGCACACACAGAATCATAGAAAATAAGGTTGGAAGGGACCTCAAGAGGTCACATCTTGTCCAACCTCTGCTCCAAGCAGGACCAGCCCCAAGTACATCATCCCAGCCAAGGCTTTGTTGAGCTGAGCCTTAAAAACCTCCAAGGATGATTTGTACCACCTCTCTGGGTAACTTGTTCCAGTGCTTCACCATCCTCCTAATGAGAAAGTTTTTCCTAATATCCAACCTCAGCTTCCCTTGCTGCAGCTTGAGCCCATTGCTCCTTCTGTCATCTGCCTCCACTGAGAACAGCCCAGCTCCATCCTCTGTGCAGCCTCCCTGCAGGGAGGTGAAGGCTGCTATTCAATCCCCCTCAGTCTTCCCTTCTGCAGACTCAATCAGCCCATTTCCATCAGCCTCTCTTCATAAATCGTGAGGCCCACATGACAGCCTGCTGTGAGGAATCCACTTCTCCCCCAGTGACCAGAGCAGGGGCTGGGCATGTGGTTGCACTTCGGAAAGACAGAATTGGTGACCTGCAACATAGAGAGACAGAAGAAGGTGACTGGGGTGTGAGCAGTGACACATCCAGTTGCACGTGTGTTAGCAGAAAACAAGGATGAGTAACTGTCTTGAAATCCCCTTGCAACATCTCCTGGTCTTCTGTGGGAAGAGGAACTTGGACTGGGAAGGCCATTTTCACTGAATGGTGGGTGATGAGAGACTCAATTCCCTGAATTGCTTTCCCCCCCCTGAAAAGCTCTGGTGACATTTTCATTTAACAGGAGTTTTATCTGCTTTGGAAATCTAGTTTTGCATGAAGCCCAGTTGTGATCCTGCAGGAGTTTTGGTTTGCTGTAACTGTCTGGAAAGAGAAATTGCTGCAGAATGAGTCTGCGCTGTAGGACTTGGCACCTGTGGACCCGAGAGCATCCTCTGAGCCAGAACTACTCCAGGAGGGTCAAGGCTGACATGCAGCTGCCATAGTGCACAAGCAGCATAAGGCAGGCCACCAACTTCTTGGGCCAGGCTCATCCTTGGGGTAAGGTGACCACCACTTTGGAAGTCAGTGGATGTTAATGACTATGTTTTGTGGGGTGCGTCCATTAGCAGGATCTCCCAGACTACACTCTGTTGGTTGAACAGCACCAGCTATAGATGACCTCTTTCATTGCCTCACAGGGCAATGCTTTTTCTTCACAGTAGAGTTTAGGAGGGAACATCATCAACAGGGAAAGTAAATGGAGATCACATGGGTCACGTCACTGGATGAGAGCATGATGGTGCCTGAGCCTTGGTCCTCCAAAGGAGAAAGTGAGCATGATTGCACCTGGAGCGGCTCCGTGGTGGGTGATAGCTCGGTGCTGGGATGTTTCTCAACGTCCTAGTTCAGAGCATGCATACTGCTAAGGATATGTAGCCAACTTCTAATGAGGATGCTCTAAAGAAAGGAAAGGGAAAGCAAAAGATGAATGAAGGAAAGAAAAAAAGATGAATGAAGGAAAAAGAAGAAAAAGAAAAAAAAAAGAAGAACAACTGTACAATACCCTGGTAAAAAGTCTGAGATCTAGCCTGACTCAAGCCCAGAGCAGATCTCACAGAAAGACATCTTTTTATTCCAGTGCCAGCGGCCTATTAGGTTAGCACAAGGGTGCTCAGCATGTGGCCAGATCCAGGCACGGGGGTTTCACCCATAAACCGATCCCACGTGCAGGATGCAGCCCACAGACTGACGCCATGCCGCTCAGCTGGCCCGTGGAGCTGCATTATTGAGAGCCATTGGGTTAGCATAGGCTAAAAAGCTATAACCTGCCAGGACAATGGTGCTGCTGCAGGACAGTGCAACACGCCTGACCAGGATGGAGCACACCAGAGACAGAGAGCCAAGATCCTCGGTCCTGAAAATCTGTAGATGGCACGCCCCTTTAGAAAGGATCAGGTGAATCCAGACTGGGATTGTAATAAAGAGCGGCAAAATGTTCTGCTTCAGTAAACGTGGCCAGAGACACAACTCAGACCTCACCTGCACTACTGCCCCCTTCTCACACTGCCAGCACTCACAACAAATGACCCAACTCCCACCAGAGATGATTAGACCCTCAGGAAGGCAGAGGAGAACAACCAGAGACCTCACAATTGCCAATAATTGTTTGCACAATTGTTTGTCCCTCGGTACAACGGTGAGGGACTGCGTAGGGCTCGAAGCACGAGAAAGCATGGTGGGTACCATGCTTTCCTGAGGGCTTGACCTCCACCTTACCTCTCTTTAGCCCAACTCTGTCACCTTTTATCCAGGCACCTTTAGTCACAGAGGGCCTTGGTACACAGCACGATTTTTGCCCTGCATGACTGTTTGCATGAACAGATTTTCCTTTATGCTTTAAAAGTCTTTAAAGACACCTTAGGTTTAAAGACACTGCTGTGCTGGGTGTGACCAACACGCAATGACTGGTGGTGACACTGAGTCACATAGCTAGTAGGGCTGTGCGAAGCTTTGGTTCGCAATTTGATTTGGAGTAGATTCAGCCCGATTCGGAGCCGATTCTCCGAATCCAAATCAAATAGTTCCCCATTTGCACTGGACTAGTAGTTATCACTCACTGCTTTAGGAAGAGAAGTGGGACTGAGTGCCATGGCATCACCACTCCCGGTGCGGTCCATACTTAGCACTAACTATCTCCCACCAGGCTCTGAGATGTAGCTGTATCCTCTTCCCTACAGGACACCCCTTTCTCATCCCTCCTCTACTCCAGGATATGCTTCTTTCTGCAAACATCCAAATGCCACCTCTGGGCTCTCTGAAATGCAGCTGGCTCTAGCCCTCCTTTATTTCCTCTGTCAGTGAAGTCTCCTGAGACTCCAGGTCATCTCAGGTAGATCAGAGACTATTGTTAGCATTACACAACATTTTAAGATCAGGGGTCCACTGCTCTGGGCTTTGCACCTGCACATCGTGGAAGACAGTCCCAACCACACAGAGTTTGCGCTCAACACACACAGGAAATATAGAGGAAACACAGGCGATATCACCTGGCAAATCCAATGGCCGTGCTATGAAAAGAAGCAATGTCTCTTGACTGTCTAGTGCAATGCCTTATCTATTGTATCACACAGCCCATTCATGACTGGTTCTGAAACATACTTTGCACTGGTTATTACTGGGCCCACAAGTGTCCCTTCCTCAGCATCCCTCTCTTGATCCTCCACATAGCTCAAAGTAAAAACTAGTCATCAGCAGTAGCTGTATAGATGTGACTGGCCTACAGGCTCCAACTTAGTGGGCTGGGGAATATATACAACATACATTGGTCTCTTGGTTAAGGCAGGGGAATATTTCCACAGCTAGTAAGCGGGTCTGAAAAATATTGTCCCACTCTGAACAGATCAGCAGGAATCTCCTGTCAGTCATTTGTAGATATAACCTCCTCTTCTTTGTTGGCCTGGCACAAAATAAGCCCTGCTTGCCATTAGGCAGACAAGGTTCTTGGAGTAAATCTGGTATCTTGTATTAGACCAACTCAAATAGTTGGAAAAAATTCTTCTTTGCAAGCTTTTGGGTATAAATACCCTTCATCTGGCTGAGGAAGCACCTGCAGCTGGTGTGTGCTCTTCCTGGATTAAATGAATAGCAAATCACCCAGAGGTGGGTCTGCTTGCCGAGGTGGGTCTGCTTGCAAGAAAGCCAGTCAGCTGAACTTGCCATTAGGGCATTCCTGTACAGCTGGAAACAGCACGGTCTCTCTGTCCGGAGGTTTGCTGCGTAATGGAAGAGCTATTCATGCTGCCTGCATCGGTCTTTCTGGATGGTCTTTCCTAGCCTAGGTCTAGAGGAGCCAGAGGACCAAATCCAGGCCAGGTATAAGGCAGTGAAACTCCACCTTCTTGCATCTGCTGGGGATTTGGCTCTTCAAAGAATCCCTCTCAGTCTTTACTCCGTAGACTACACAGACTGCCATTGCTCTCCTTGAAGTCATGGAGAAAACTCTCCTTGAGTTCAGTGGAGCAGAGCCCAATGCTTGCAGTAGCGAGGACCGAACAGATGGCTTGCTTGGTGTTTCTGGGCCAAACCTGTCATTTGCAGGACACATTTTAAGCACTCCTGTGCCATCAACCTTACAACACTTGGTTGCACATGGAACTTCCCACTGAAATGGAGAAATCAGGTGTGTTTGGGGCTCACCAGGTTCCCACTCCCTGCCTAGGGGTGTAGCTATCCCCTCTCCCCTCTGGCATCTGCCTACCACCCTCTCCCATTGCCCTCTGACTGCTTCCTCTGGGACTGCCAGATCCTCGACGCGCTCGGTGCTCACCTTGAGGCTCTGTCTGCACTGCAGCAGCATCAGGGCCTGCAGCATGGGCTGATAATTGAGAAGGTACCTGGTCCGCATTGAAGCCAGAGACCCCACCTTATTGTTGCTAGCACCCCTATTTTGCACCACAGGCCTTTGTGAGGGCAGGGGCCAGATACAGGCTGCACTTGGGCACGCGTGGGTTACCTTTGTATTGCTTCTCCAGCCAAAAGCATACAGCAAGTCACCTCCGCCTCTTATGCCTCGCTCTACCTGTCTGCAAAATGGGTGCGGTAATGCTGTCTGGGGCTTCAGAAGAGGCCCAGTCCAACTTTTTGCAAGGGGCTTTCCTGCTTCAAAGTGTGAGGTTGTTAGAACAGCCAAAATCCATACCAAGTTGCTAAAGGAAATGCTATTTCCACCTCACCCCACACTCAGGAGCAAGGTACCCTGGGCACCATCTGGAAAGCATCAGCTGGGTTTATCCTCCTACTGCTAACCACACAAGCATTTATTTTAGACAGGCACGGGACTAAGCTCCAGGCCTGGACTGAGAAACCTCCTCCATCACAGTCATGTTCAGATGTAGGGCTCTGGTATTGCCAGCAGCAGAGATGGGGAGATGGCTACTTAAACTATCATGTCACGGGCAAAAGGTCTGCCCAAGCCTAGCATGGCGAAAGCACCCAGTTTCTGCAGCCAGTGCCATGCAAGACAGTAATTTGGCCAGCACTATACCCAATCACCTTTGTCTTCCTGGCTTGAAAGGCTAGGTATCTGCTTACAGCTGGGTTGACTAGGAGTGGCTTTTGGCTGCAATCTAAGCATGACTTGCAATGATGTCTGGAGCAATAACAAGATGCCATAACTGCACTGCCAGCATACGTGAACCCTCACATAGTTGCGTTATGATGCATGTGATGATGGTTCTTCCCCAAACCCTATCACAGACTTGTAGTTTGTTATTCATTTCTACAGACCTTCCCCCAGATTGACTCTCAGCTCTCCTGACCTTCAGCTGCAGTCTCCCTGCTTTATCTGTACTCCTAGAGCTGGGTACGTGGGTCTGAAGCAACTCCACGTGGTGGCACTTGCATGTTCTGGAGGCAAAGCCTGCGTTGCATCAGACTGGATTATCAATCAGGGCAGGTGGGATTTTGGTTCCTGCACTGGCTGGTAAATTGGAGACTGCAATGCTGGCATGCATAGAGTCATAGAGAAGTGGGGCTGGAAGGGACCTTGAGAGGTCATCTAGTCCAACCCCCTGCCTGAGGCAGGATCAGTCCTGTCCAAACCATCCCAGACAACCATCATCTAAACACAGCATAAGACTACCCTCGACCCTGACACAACATAGACTTAACACCTGAACCTGGTACGGACAAAGCAGGGGCAGCCAGCGTCCTGCCTCTATAACATGCAGTCAATATATGCTCAAGTGAGAGAGGCTCTTCCTGGGGTGTTATCACGTGGAAGCAGTGGAAATCTTCCTCCAAAGACCAGACCAAACCCTCTACCACCGGGGTTTGGATGTTGGATCTGTTGCTTATTATTGTTTTATTCCAATAAAATAAGTCGTAGACCTGTTCAACTCCAAGCTGGTGAGGGTTTGGATGGTTAAAAGCAACACAAAGAAAGAGGTATGGGGACACACTTTGACAGGTCCAAATCTCCCCAGGGGTTTGCTCGGGACCTACCTCTGTGACATGGGAAAGGCAAGTGTTTTGATGGGCGGATTTGAACCGCTGCCTCGGTTTAATGAGGATGCTTTCAGTTATCTTTGCATTCCTTGTCCTTTGCATCCTTTACTCTTTGCATCCTTTACTCTTTGCGTCCTTACCCTTTGCATCCCTTACCCTTTGCATCCCTTACTCTTTGCATCCCTTACCCTTTGCGTCCTTACCCTTTGCATCCCTTACCCTTTGCATCCTCCAAGGAATGCTCTTTGGTAACTTCCCAACACTCACAGGCCTCGATGAATCATGTCAGATACCCCGGAGAAAGGAAAGGAAAGGCCGGGCTCTCTTTGGTTGCCCTGGAAACCTGCCATTGTGGAAAACACCGGTGTTTTGGAAAGAGCACGAGCTTGGCAATGCTCCCATTCCTCCCCAAAGGGTAACTGGAAAGCTAGACCTCAGCAGGCTGTCGGTTTGTCTCTTCTGCCTCTGGAGATAATTCAATCAACTCCGCACATCAACGCAGGATGCCAGGCCGCCTGACAGAGCCGGGCACCGGCGGAGGTGTGGTGCGCTGCACAACAACCCATAAAACTTTGGTGGTTTGGCAGCTGTCAATCAGCCTCTCAACACCATCCATCTATGAAAGTGCCGGCAAAACACCAAGAAAATCCACCCAGCTTGAGTCACCGGGAATCTGTTGGGTAATGCAAAGAGGGGGGGGATGGGAACAAATGAATGGCATTTTGACCTGCAAAACAAATTTGTAAACACGTTGCGTGGAGCCCGCCCGCTCCGATGCTCTGACCTGATTCCCTGGTTCATTTGCACATGAAAAGGGAGGCGAGGTTCTCCGCGCAGGTGTGAAAACTGCAAGATTTATGAAGCCGCAGCTGTCTCGGGCTGTTCCAAGCTCCTGATTCATGCTCCTCGTGGAGACACAAGGTGTGTCTGGGGAAGCAAGGTGAAGTAAACATGCCGAACTGAACGGGGCTGGTTCCCAGACTCTCCCAGTACAGGAGAGGGAGAAAAAAAATCACAGGCCTCAGCTGAGATGGTCCTATCACTGTATAAGGACAAAGTAGGAGGCACTCCCTGCTCCAAGGACTTGACACTGCACCCAAATGAGATAGAAAAAGGGGACAGTGCAGATGGGAAACAGCGGCAAAGAGGGATCTATAGGACGATTTCGGCTTCTAAGCCAGGCCTCTCGATGGCTCAGTCCCAAATTGTGATCTGAACAACCTCTGCTCAGTGGCTGCCTAACCCCAAAGACCACATGGGAACTCATGTGGGCGCTCCCTGTTTCGCCTGGAAGGTAATTAGGCACCTAGAGTGATAACCAACCTGGCTGGAGTAGCTGGGTCCGGGGTGGTCAACCTAGGGCATGCATGCCACAAATAGCATGGGCAGCCTGTGTGTGTGGCACGTGGCAGATCGAGGAGGGCAACAGACTGCATAGGGGCAGATAGGGGAGAGAGCAGAAAGCAGAGCAGCAGATAGGGCAGGGGAAGGGGATCAGCATGGCACTCAGAGAGAGGGTGTGGGGCTAATTTGTGGCACACCTACCAAAAACGGTTGGCATCCACCGAGCTAGGGGCTTACCTAGCTGGGATCCAGAAACTAGTGCAGTCCAATCTGCCCAAAATACCCCTTGCAAACCCTGGCAGGATTGGGGCCTTTGCAGCAAGCAGTCATAGATGCCTGGGTCTGGCAGGGTTAGGGCAGAGAGCCATGCTGACATGGGTATAGTGCTTCTGGTTTTGGAGCTAGCTCAGGTGTCCCTGCACAGTGCTGCCTTGCTCCATGTGGACATGTCCTACGTGGTTGTATCTTGCTGCTTCTGCAGTTCACAGGGCCTCTGTTCTTGCTCACCAGGACTGCAGCTCAGCACCTTCCCTGTATCAGCGTCACCAGTCCTTTCACTCTTCCCCCCGCACATGAACACCAGTAAGAGGGTGTGATGTGGGGAGTAGTTTGCTGTCCTCAGGAGACAGAGACAAATGGAGGGTGACTGGGCTGTGCCAGTGCTCCTGCTGGGACTTCAACCTGCAGGGTCCTGGCTAAAGGGTTTTGCTCCTCTGCTCAGGATCAAGTTGTGCCACAGGGGCAATTGGGCAGGTTTAGAAACAGGTTGGATATGTAGAGGGTAGTTTGGCTAGGCATGATCCTGCCTTGAGCAGGGAGCTGGACTCGGTGTTACCTCCGGAGGCCCCTTCCAGCCTGACTTTTCTATGTGACCTTAGACAAAACAGCTGCAAACACGGGATATCTTGGTGGAGTCTTGCACTTGGTGCATTGAGCTAGGCCCCAGGAACCTAGATGCTATCCCTGGCTCTGCTCCTGGAGGACTTTAGGCAAAGCAGGTCATCCTTCCCTGCCTCAGTTTCTCCCCCTCGTAGAATAAGGATCATGATGCTGCTTTGAAGACTGCTCTGCAAGGAGCTGGATTATAATCCAATAGCCTCTCTCCTTTCTGGAGGTCACAAGCTGAGCTCCTTATGTCTCCAAACTTCCTATTGCCAACTATCTTTTGGACAGTGTGCGATCTTCTGACTTCAGTGACTGTTGGCTTATCCCCTTTTAGTGGCTGTGTCTTTTTAGCCTCACCTCCAGTTTTTTAGAATTACAATGAGGGTTGAAGGGAGCTCAGGGGCTCACATCTAGTCCAACCCCCTGCTTCAAGCAGGATCAGCCCCGACTGCATCATCCCAGCCAGGGCTGAGGTGTCTGTCCACTTGCAAAGCACCTGTGCTCTTCAGCTCTTACCTGAGGTGTCATCCACTTCCAAAGCACCTGTCCTCTGCAGCTCTTACCTGAGGTGTCTGTCCACTTGCAAAGCACCTGTCCTCTGCAGCTCTTACCTGAGGTGTCATCCACTTGCAAAGCACCTGTCCTCTTCAGCTCTTACCTGAGTTGTTGTCCACTTGCAAAGCACCTGTCCTTTTCAGCTCTTACCTGAGCTGTTGTCCACTTGCAAAGCACCTGTCCTCTTCAGCTCTTACCTGAGGTGTCATCCACTTGCAAAGCACCTGTCCTCTGCAGCTCTTACCTGAGGTGTCTGTCCACTTGCAAAGCACCTGTCCTCTTCAGCTCTTACCTGAGGTGTCATCCACTTCCAAAGCACCTGTCCTCTTCAGCTCTTACCTGAGGTGTCATCCACTTGCAAAGCACCTGTCCTCTGCAGCTCTTACCTGAGGTGTCTGTCCACTTGCAAAGCACCTGTCCTCTGCAGCTCTTACCTGAGTTGTCCATCCACTTGCAAAGCACCTGTCCTCTTCAGCTCTTACCTGAGTTGTCTGTCCACTTGCAAAGCACCTGTCCTTTTCAGCTCTTACCTGAGTTGTCCATCCACTTGCAAAGCACCTGTCCTCTTCAGCTCTTACCTGAGGTGTCATCCATTTGCAAAGCACCTGTCCTCTGCAGCTCTTACCTGAGTTGTCTGTCCACTTGCAAAGCACCTGTCCTCTTCAGCTCTTACCTGAGTTGTTGTCCACTTGCAAAGCAGCTGTCCTTTTCAGCTCTTACCTGAGTTGTTGTCCACTTGCAAAGCACCTGTCCTCTTCAGCTTTTCCCTGAGTTGTCCATCCACTTGCAAAGCACCTGTCCTCTTCAGCTCTTACCTGAGTTGTCGTCCACTTGCAAAACACCTGTCCTCTTCAGCGCTTACCTGAGTTGTCTGTCCACTTGCAAAACACCTGTCCTCTGCAGCTCTTACCTGAGTTGTCGTCCACTTGTAAAGCAGCTGTCCTCTGCAGATCTTACCTGAGTTGTCTGTCCACTTGTAAAGCACCTGCCCTCTTCAGCCTTCCTCTTCCAACAGCCTTGCTCCTTGGATTGCACACCCTTTGCCTCCATGTTGATGAACACCTCCCTTAGCCTTCTTGATGCCTCTTGGACGTCCAGAAGATCTGGATGCAGGTACTGGAGAGATCACGTAGCCTTGCTAGACCCCACCTTTGTATCCCACGATAGCTGTGTGTGATAACCTCAGAGTTTGCAGGCTGGGTCTCAGCACTTGGTGTTCACATTCTTCCCCGGAGGCTGCTCCCATCACCTGCAGCTAAGGAGGTGGTGGAAGACTTCTCCAGGTGTTGCTCCTTGCTTTCTTCCCAACCTTAAACTCCCCAATCTGCTTTGACACCCACTCCTGACACTCCTTGCTCTTAATGGAAGCCACCCATACCCCTTGGAGAAATGGATGTGCTTCCACTCTAGCTAAAACCAAGCCCACCTCGTACGAACTCCTGGGATTGCTCTGAGCACATTTTATGGCAACAGATTTTATCTGGGGAATGCACTGACTCTTCCAAGTTCCTGTGTGTAGGACCCACGTCACTCTCAGGTCCATTATTTATCTTCTTGGCAGTTGCAAGAAGCAAAAAGCAGTTACCGAGTCCCCGGTGCGATGTTGCTCTTCTCTGCAGTTGATTTTGCTATTGCCAATGCCTCAATAGTTCATGCCGGCAAATCTCAGTGGATGCTGTGGTTCCTGATTAAAAAAAACATCTCTGGGTTAGATCGGCCCCTTGGATTCGCACCTAGACTTAGAGGACGCTGTTGTCACCACGTCCTTTGCAGCCCTGCAGAAACACAGGTCAAATAACAGCAAAGCAGGTCCTCATGGTTGTTACTTGTGGTGTGCAGATGGGCCCCATGCCTCTTTATCATTGGATGACTACTACCTTTTTGGTCCCCAAACTTCCCTGCTTTTGCATGACGAAGGGTTTATAGGTACGCTAACCAGCCCTTTTGCACAGGTTGGGGTGAACAGCAGGCCATTCGCGGGGCAAACGGGAACAAACCTGGACTCCGATCTCACAACCGGGCCGGTGAGACCGTGGGCAGGGTCAGGTCAAGCTATTGCTCGAAACTAATTTGGACTCTCCAAGAAACTCGGCTACTCAGACCCCTGCTCTGAATTACTAGGGAAGCTTGAACCAGATTTATTTCCATGCGAGCAGGAGATTTACTCCCGTTTGGATCGTTGTCAAGTGCCGTAAATCCCATTTCCTATCTTTGTAAAAAATCCCTTTCTGGCTTTATCAGAACAGGGCCTTTGTAAAATGTGATTCAGAGGCCTTCTTTCCTCCCCTTGCCTTCAGCCTGAATAATGAACATCCGCATTCACTCGGTGTTTATAAATATGCGTATCGGTTACATTAATGGAAAGTGATTTATGGCACAAACAAGAGACTTCATCAATTTTCATCTGGACCTTTTTTCAATGGGACATAAATTACACTCTCGCTACCAGTGGTTGTTTTTTAAAGGGATTTATCGGGACGGGGACTTGGTTTATTTATTTTACAGCTTTTTCCTGGAGGTGGAATAATTACAGGGTTGAATTTATCCTCCTTCATTTTTTCCCCCCTTACACAGTCATGGGCCTGCTTCCTCTTTGGAAACACAGCTGGTTTTCGACAGGATTAAGCCTGTCTACACTGTCTGTAGACCAGGGCTGTCCAGCTGGTGGCCCACGGGCTACTATGGGGCTGACATTGCCCCATTGCTCCAACAGCAACCTCCCTCTCCCTCCTCCATATTTTGCTTTTAGTCCCATGACAACATAGAGGGGTGTTTCCATATGCATGGCACAATGTTGTGGGTGTGCCCAGGTGTGTGGAAGGGGGCGTGCATGGTGGAAGGTGTGCCCCCATGGCGTGCAACCCCTGGGTGCTTTGAAGCTGGACTGCCTGCTTTTGGCCATGGAGGATCACAAGGAAGTATCCACGACACAGTGGTGGAAACACAACCCGGTGCTGTGTGCTACCCAGCAAGACCCCCCATAGAGTGTCACCATGCCCAAGCAAGCGAGCTCACGAGGCAGCTACAGGGCACCTATTTTGGGGGTTAACACGTGTGGAGCAGGTGCACTGCAGTGTACAGTGGGGCAGACACCTCCTTCATGGCCAAGGCTCCCAGTGTGGCTTGTCCATTTAGGCAACTATCTTGAAATACCTCTGATCGGGCCTGGTTTGTGTGGGCGTGTGTGAGTGAACAAATGGAGAGCACTTTCTGGCAACCGGCCTCCTTACAAGCATCTTCAACCCCCCAAAAACCCCCAAATTGGCACTGAGCATCACTAATTGCTTGGGAAAAAAATCTTTCTCTGTAAAAGAAGATGTAAAAGATGATTTTTGTGAGAGTGTGTGGCAGATAGGAGCTCATGTCTTGCTCTGGGCTTCGGCCAAAAGCTGCCTCCTGGTCACCCAGCTTGTCACTGGGCATTATTGAGCAGCTCTGCTTCCTGCAGTCCCTTCGCAGTGTCCTGTGAAAGCTTATCATAGCATCATAGAAAGTGAGGGTGGGAAGGGAGCTCAGGAAGTCACATCTAGTCCAACCCCTGCTCCAAGCAGGACCAGCCCCAACTACATCATCCCGGACGAGGCTTTGTTTACCTGGGTCTTCAACACCTCCAGAGATGGAGACTGCACCACCTCTCTGGGTAACCTGTTTCAATGCTTCACAACCCACCTAGTGAGAATGCTCTTCCTAATATCCAACCTCAACTTGCCTTGCCTTGCCTTGCTGCTTGAGCCCATTGCTCCTTGTCCTGTCATCTGCCCCCACTGAGAACAGCCCAGCTCCTTCCTCTTTGCACCCCCCTGCAGGGAGGTGAAGGCTGCTATTCAATCCCCCTCGGTCTTCTCTTCTGCAGACTAAATCAGCCAATTTCCATCAGCCTCTTCTCACCAGTCCTGTCCCCCAGCCTCCAAACCATTTTCATTGCTCTTCACTGGACTCTCTCCAATGTGTCCACATCCTTTCTGTAGTAGGGGCCCACAGCTGGACACAGGACTCCAGATGTGGCCTCCCAAGTGCTGAATAGAGGGAAAGAATCACTGCCCTGCATCTGCTGCAACGCTCCTACCAATGCAGCCCAGGATGCCGGTAGCCTTCTTGGTACAAGGGCACACTGCTGGCTCCTGTTCAGCTTCTTGCCCCCTGCCACCCCCAGGTCCTTTCTGCAGAGCTGCTGCCCAGCCCGTCACCCCCCGCCTGCACCGGTGCATGGGATTGCTCCGTCCTAAGTGCAGGACTTTGCACTTGTCCTTGTTGAACCTCATGAAAATGTCTTTTGGTCCAGTATGTCGAGGTCTCTCTGAATCCTAGCCCTACCCTCCAGCATATCTGCTACTCTCCCCAGCTTGGTGTCATCTGCAAACGTGCAGAGGGCGCGCTGCATCCCATCTTCCAGGTCATTGATGAAGCTATTGAACAAAACTGGCTCCAGCACTGACCTCTGGGGCACTCCACTTGATACCAGCTGCCAACTAGACTACTATCCTCTGAGCCCAGCGAACTAGCCAGCTTTCTATCCACCTTACAGTCCATTCCTCCACCCTGTACTTCTTTATGTTATGTCTCTTTGACTTAGGTAGTCTGCAAAAGTGCAAATCTGCCCTGCCTTCTTCTGACTGGGACCCTGGCTGCTCAGGTTGGGGAATCAAAGGCTGCTAAATGCATCACTCCCTTGTGTGCTGTAGGCTGCCTCCCTCCTACCAGCACTATAGGCTTGAAAGGACCTCTGACAAACCTGCTTTAGGAATATCATTGGCTGGGTTGGGCCAGGGTTTGCCCCCCACAAAGGCTTTAGTCTATTCCTCTTGCTCTCAGTAAAACACTGCCTGCAATACAGTCCCGGGGTCACGACGTGACTCATGTAGCCCTGGCCCTTCCACATAGAGGTGCAGCCGTGCCCGGTTTTCGGCTGCTGCGGCTGATTCACCTTGAAGCTGGAGCAGCATCTCATGAAACAGAAGCTCTCAGGAATGCTCCCTCTTACAACACCCAGCCAGCCCCAGCGATTTATACGATTTGCATAATGGATGAGCCAGCCCAGCCAATTTGCTTTGCAAAGCGAAGGGCGGGCCAGCGGGGCAGAGAGAGTTCATCCTCATTAACAACTAGGCGAAAGGCAGCTTGCATCAAAGGGTGAAAGGCAAGGAGGGTCATAAACTGGGCCTTCCCGTGCTATCTGCTGGGTGAGGCTTTGCTGATCCCAAAGGGGAAAACTGAGGCAGAGAGTGGCGGGGCCATTTGCTAAGGTTGACACCAATCCATGAGACAACAGGGTGGGCGGCCCTGATGCCAGCTCCTCCTCTGACCATTAGACCTCCCTGCAGCCTACCTTGAGAGATGGGGCTGCCTCTGACCCCTCAGCCCTGTAGCACACCCAGGCAGGGGGATGTCTCCCCAAATGCCCTACCCTTGGCCTCTTGACTGTCCCTGACCCAGTGAAAGCACCAGTAAGTCTTCTGGACACACACCTCTCCCAGCGCCCTGCGGGTGCGAGTGTTGCACCATCCTTGCAACCAGTCGCAGCTAGCTGGCTACATGCTCTTAAATGCAAAGAGCTTCACACCCCACATCCACGACACAGGGATATAAACCTGCAGGAAAAGCTGGAGGAAACGCACTGGCCGGCAAAGAGCCCTACTCCCCTGCTAATTAAGTTAATTTGCTAATTAGCAGGTGGAGGAGCGCCATCTACTGAATCACCAGCTCAATCTGCACCAGAACTGTGCTCCGAAAGCCTCCTAGGAAGCTTTCTGTGCTGGAAGCCCACATACAAAATAAGGGGATTTCTAATAAATGGATGCTACCGTGCAAGGCAAGGAGACACCCTGGTCCTAGATGGGGGTATAGGTTGTAGCCCTGTTGGTCTAAGGACATAAGCAGACAAGTAAATCTGATATCTTTTATTAGACCAACTCAAATAGTTGGAAAAATTCTTTGTGGCAAGCTTTTGGGTATAAATACCCTTCGTCAGGGTACCCATCTGAAGCTGGTGTGTGCTCTTGGGCCTGAATGGGGCTTGTTGCAGTGGAAATATAGAAACAAGGCTCTTAATCACTCAAGGTCATTGAAGAAAACCACGAGCTGAGTGGTGATGAGAGACAGGGTATTTGCCCAGCTGTCAGGCCCAATGCCCAGCGCTGTGAAACCCAAATGTCTGATCCATGGGACAACCAGCCTGGAAGGGATTGTCTGGGTCTCTCAAGTCATATAAACTTGGCCATAAACTCATCCGGCTTCGTCTTAAAAACACTATGCAGCTTTTTTGCCCTGCTGCTTCTACTGGGAGGCTGTTGCTGTTAGCAGTCCTGGGTCTTGCATTGCCTTTGCCCTTTAGCCTCAAAGTTTCTTCTCCATTCCTGGTTTCCTTCCACATCCCCGGCATGGATAAGCAGCAATCCTCCCCCTCACTCAGCCCTTGCTCTAAATTAAACCAGCAATACTTTTTTAATCTCCTCTTCTTATTCCTCTGCTCCCCCGCTTGCATGGGCTATCTCCACATGCCGACAGGTGGGATTCGTCTTTTGTGCACAGAGGACTGTATACGGCATTTCGGGTGAGGTCTCGCTAGTGCCTCGTTGGTGGCTCAGATCGCTTAAAACACTCAACACTCATTGCCTAATCCTCCTTTGCCCTGTCAGAAAGGCTTTTAGCAGAATCCCTTCAGGAGACTCTAACTGCATGACCTTGCAGGCAGGATTATGCCATTTTAGCCTCATGTTCATCCACTTCTTCCGGTATGATATTCTGGTCCTCCTCTTTTGGGCCCATGCCTCTAAGCAGTGTATCAAACAGAAACATCTTTTCTCCAATGCCTGATGAAGGGTGTTTGTGCCTGGAAGCTTTGCAATTAAAGAATTTTTTTTGCAAAAATCTTGTTGCTTTAATAAAAGGTGTCATCTCTACTACAAGTCCTGATGGTTAAATAGAGTGATTTGAACACAAAAGCCAGGGGAGGGAGGGAGGAAGGGGAGAGGGCGGATGGGGAGCAGTGCTGGGAGAGGCCAAGAAGGGATAAGTCCAAAGAAACAAAGGGCTCACAAAGTTAATCCTTGTCACGGCGTAAGAATATGTTGTCGCTTAACACGGTCCAGCACCGTTCCCCCTCCCCGTCTTTTGTACTTCAGTCCCTCCCTCTCTGCTTGAGACCGTGCTCTGTAGATGCGCCCATTAATTGGGTTGTTACAGCTGCTGGTTGGTAGATCCAGGACCTGATTCTTCAAGGTATTCAAGCACCTACATCCCATTGCTGTCCATGGGAATTAGGCACATCCATACCTTGCAAACTTTAACTTGCTGCTTCGACCTCTGCTGACACTCGGTGCTATGTTCCCAGGTAAATGGCAGCGCATAGAAATGCTCCGCTCCTACGTGGCTTATAAGGACTGCTCTACGAAGTCCTCCATCAGAGGCATATGCCGAAGCTTTCTTTCATGTCTGCTGGCTTGCGACCTGCGAGGATTACGAGAGGGAGAGGAACCCAGCGGCACTGCAACTCATCACGGACAAACAGCGCTGTCTGGCACGCGTGTTTCCAATAAGGGATTCTTGTTTAGCTCAGAGCATTCGGAGACGTGTTTACAATAGCGCGCCTTGCAAGAAATTACCTCCAAATGATCTCTTTTTTGAGCAGGATGTTCTGGGAACCTTAATGCCGAGGCTGCTGGGCCACGGTGTACATGCATGTAGGAAATATGAAAGCAATCAGGAGTTGTTTGGATACGGAGATGTTGCTCTTGTAAACAGATGTTGCTATAAAGCGCCCTGGGCAGAAAGTTCCCGAGCGGTCAGCTGGAACTAGGACAGCTCAGCTCAAGATGGACCTGGCCCAAGCTCAACTGATTGGAAAGTCTGCACTGGGGATTGGTTTCTCAGACCTCCGTGCGTCGTGTCAAGTTGAACCCAGTTGCCCCGCTCGGTAATTGCTGGGCACCCAGTGAGACCCAGATCGGATTGCTGTAGGTGGGCTGTGGGGACCAGGACGTTTTTGGAGGAAGGGGCTGGAAACCGGCCATCCCGTTGGTGTTTGGGACAGGCTGGCAATCCAGAAACCTTGAGGAAGTGGTTATCCCAGGGCAGGAGCTGATTAGGAGCTTATTGATTTGCACAGCACGGGAGGGTGGTGTCAGGGGGAAGATGCTACGTCACGATGCATTCAGAAGACATAGGCCAGGCCAGGAATCATGGGACTGGCTTAAATCCTCCCCCCACCAGCAGATTTAGATATTAAAAAAAATCAAATTCTGGCCTCTGTAGAGACTATCTATGTCACAACTACAGGTACATCTCTGCTGCCAGGTGGTTAAAGAGATACTTCGGGATACCCACAAGAGCTCACATCATCACAGGGGCTTGAAGAAATGAAAGCACAAGCAATCACAGGCACCGGCAATGCTGCAGTAGGAAGGGACTCAGGAAAATGGCTTCAGTTCTTCTCTCTGCCACAGACTTTCCAGATGACCTCGGTCAAATCACATGGATGCTCAGTGCCTCAGTTTCCCTGTATATAAACTCCAGATCTAGCAGACAAGCATTAGGGAAGGACATTGGCAGCGGATGGAGGGCAGTGATTCTTCCCCTCTATTCAGCACTGGGGAGGCCACATCTGGAGTCCTGTGTCCAGCTGTGGGCCCCCACTACAGAAAGGATGTGGACAAGTTGGAGAGAGTCCAGAGGAGGGCAATGAAAATGGTTGGGGGACTGTGGGACAGGACTGGTGAGGAGAGGCAGAGGAAAATGGGCTGATTGAGTCTGCAGAAGAGAAGACCGAGGGGGATTGAATAGCAGCCTTCACCTCCCTGCAGGGGGGCTGCAAAGAGGATGGAGCTGGGCTGGTCTCAGTGGGGGCAGGTGACAGAAGGAGCAATGGGCTCAAGCTGCAGCAAGGGAAGTTGAAGTTGGATATTAGGAAAAACTCTCTCACTAGGAGGGCGGTGAAGCACTGGAACAGGTTACTCAGAGAGGTGGTGCAGTCTCCGTCCTTGGAGGTTTGACACTTCCTAGACAAAGCCTTGTCTGGGATGATGTAGTTGGGGCTGGTCCTGCTTGGAGCAGGGGGTTGCACTAGATGTGACCTCCTGAGCTCCCTTCCAAATTAAATTTTCTATGATTCTCTGATCCCGTGCCTGCTGACGGTATAGGCTTTTCAGGGCAGAGACCATCTCTCCACAGATGCTTGCAGAACCAGGGCTTGCAGATGGGGCCACAAGACGCTGTATCCCATTCGCATTAGCAGGGCTCTCAGGAGGCGGTTGTAGGGCTCTGATACTTACCTCGAAATGTTTTGCTTCTTTCCTAAATCTGACAAGAGGACGCCGACATAACTTCCGGATGGGGGCTGCAAAGTCACCAGGTGGATACGCTATCAAGTATGAAAACCCATGGGTGTGGGGGGCTAGCACTGGGTCGCTCAACCCAGCTCTTCAACCTCAGCAAAAGCACCCGTCCCCTTCTTCATCACATCCCTTGGCTTGGCACAGGTGGGACATGCCCTCTGCACTCTCAGCTGCAAGCTCCTACTATATTCGAGCATCCTCCGGCCTTCCAGGTTTCCTCCTGTCTCGGCCAGCAGCCGTACAATGCTTCCATTGTGAGAGCGGTCGCTCCAACCCCACGGTGAAAGCTCTCCGCTGCCTTCTCCCAGGGAGGGTATTTTGTTGCATTCACACACCTGGAGGACGTGGGGGTGGCTGGGGGGTGAGATTAGAGGAGGGAAATGTTGGCTTCCAAGGATAGACTGACAGCAATTGTCTGGAGGCTGCAGGTAAGGATTGAGAGGCACTGGCAGGGCTGCGTGCAAGGGCGAGCGATACTGCCCAGACCATGCCGGCTGCTCTGTGAGCGGGCACATCCAAATGCATCCCTGTCTCTTCAAACTGCTGAAGATGGAGACCTCAAACAAGGTTGCCAACCCTCCAGGATTGCCCTGGAGTCTCCAGGAATTAGATATAAATCTCCAGGAGACTGCTGAGAGTCATCCAGGAGATAAATGATAGGCCATTCATTAAAATAAATATTAAATGTTAAATCTAATTTATACAGTCGTCAGGTGGGTTTTAAAAAATGTAATAGTCATGTGCATTTGCCTTCTTGATGTACAGTCGATGCACCTTAATCTGTAACTGCTAGATGCAAGCACACAGGCACGTTCGCGTTGTGTGTCGCGGGCAAAATGTGAAATTATGATTCATAGGATGTTCTGTATTTCCACCCGATGAATGAGTTTTAGAGCACAGTAAATTGGTCACTAATGTCATTACGTCATGTGATGAAACCTCCCCGGATAGATTCAGAGTTGGCAACCCTAGCCTCAAGAGGAGACAATCAGAGGCCACGTCCGCTTGCTAATCTGCAGCTGGGACGTACCCAGGCCAGCCCGGCCAGAGAAAGCAGGCTTGAGGTGGTAGCCTGGAGCTCCAGGCTGAGAAGCAGAGTAAATGAGTGCATGTGGAGCCCTGGGGAAATTAGCCCACCTGGAGCAATGGGGTAATTTAGCCCACCTGGAGCAATGGGTAGCTCAGCCCAGTTGGAGCAGCGGGTAAATTAGCTCACCTGGAACAATAGGGAATTTAGCCCACTTGGACCAACGGGTAATTTAGCCCAGTTGGAGCAATGGGTAAATTAGCCCACTTGGAGCAATGGGTAATTTAGTCCACCTGGAGCAATGGGTAATTTAGCCCACCTGGAGCAATGGGTAATTTAGCCCACTTGGAGCAATGGGTAATTTAGCCCACCTGGAGCAATGGGTAATTTAGTCCACCTGGAACAATGGGTAATTTAGCCCACCTGGAGCAATGGGTAATTTAGCCCACCTGGAGCAATGGGTAATTTAGCCCACTTGGAGCAATGGGTAATTTAGCCCACCTGGAGCAATGGGTAATTTAGTCCACCTGGAGCAATGGGTAATTTAGCCCACCTGGAGCAATGGGTAATTTAGCCCACTTGGAGCAATGGGTAATTTAGCCCACCTGGAGCAATGGGTAATTTAGCCCACCTGGAGCAATGGGTAATTTAGTCCACCTGGAGCAATGGGTAATTTAGCCCACCTGGAGCAATGGGTAATTTAGCCCACCTGGAGCAATGGGTAATTTAGCCCACTTGGAGCAATGGGCAATTTAGCCCACTTGGAGCAATGGGCAACTTAGCCCACTTGGAGCAATGGGTAAATTAGCCCACTTGGAACAATGGGTAATTTAGCCCACCTGGAGCAATGGGTAATTTAACCCATTTGGAGCAACGGGTAACTTAGCCCACTTGGAGCAATGGGCAACTTAGCCCACTTGGAGCAATGGGTAAATTAGCCCACTTGGAGCAATGGGTAATTTAGCCCACCTGGAGCAATGGGTAATTTAACCCACTTGGAGCAACGGGTAACTTAGCCCACTTGGAGCAATGGGCAACTTAGCCCAGTTGGAGCAATGGGTAAATTAGCCCACTTGGAGCAACGGGTAACTTAGCCCACTTGGAGCAACGGGTAACTTAGCCCACTTGGAGCAATGGGCAATTTAGCCCACTTGGAGCAATGGGTAATTTAGCCCACTTGGAGCAATGGGCAACTTAGCCCAGTTGGAGCAATGGGTAAATTAGCCCACTTGGAGCAATGGGTAAATTAGCCCACCTGGAGCAATGGGTAACTTAGCCCACTTGGAGCAACGGGTAACTTAGCCCACTTGGAGCAACGGGTAACTTAGCCCACTTGGAGCAACGGGTAACTTAGCCCACTTGGAGCAATGGGCAATTTAGCGCACTTGGAGCAATGGGTAAACTAGCCCACTTGTGGCAATGGGCAATGCTGCTTCTGCTACCTACGCTGGGTGGTGTAGTGATGCCTGGCTAGGAGGATGTTTCATGACCACCCAGAAAAGGTCCTTTTAAGGGAAACCTCCCGACGGAGGTTGTGCTAGATCAGCTATGACTCGCGCTCAATTTCCACATCGACCATCCTCCGTGGGCATCCTGGCGAGGGAGATCATCACTTGCCTGGGAGGACCAGAGCCTGCATCTGACCTCATTAATCATATTGCAAAGGCAATATGAGGACCTGCTGTAAACCAACTGCTGCAGACCGAAACACCGCCCCGATCTCAATGAGCTTTGGAGCAAGCTGCCGAGCTCCAGGAGGGTCCTTCACACGCTGGGAGTCAGCATCAGACAGAGCAGAACGAGGGCGCACAAAGGGAGCAAGAGCAGGCGAATTCAACAAGGGCCTCGTGCAGACAGGAGCCGTCTGGGCCATCGACATCCTGAGCAATTTTGGCCTCTGGAAAAGACCTCGAGTTCCCGGGGGTCTTTTTTGGGTGTTGCGCGTTGCCCGTCTCGCTATTTGGGAATTTTGATTCCACAAGATCGAGGAGTCCCCTAGGAATATTTCCAGGGAGATTATTTTAACAAGCACTTTTGTACCAGGAAATCAGTGAGTTTAACCTAACAAGCAACTAACAGGCCAGGGGGACAAATAAATCTAGTTCCCACCTATTAATTTTACAGCCTACATAAAGCAGTGTTGAAGTCAAAAGTATATGTGACCCAAAAAGACATTGCTCATTTTGACACATATATGGCTTGCCCCTAGCCTGAACCCTGGCCCTTAGCCTAAATCCAGGAAGTCGACTCCCCAGTTGCAGAGAGCCGTGGGTCTGCGTGTCAGGAGCTTGTTCTGTCTTAAAACAAATGTGAGTGTTTGTCAGGGAAGGGAGAAGCTGGTAGGATCCTTTGCCCCAAGTTTTCATATTTTACCCAGGTACGTGCATTTGTACACTGCATTCCAGCAAATAAGCCCGTCGACTCTCCCCGCCGTCCCCCCGTGCTTCCTGCTTCGGAGAGCAAGAGGTCAGGGTGAGACAATATAATAGCGCAACGAGGTACGTGCTCCTTCCTCGTTGGGAATAGCTGTGGGTTGACAAAGCAATGACAGGACAAAAGAAAAAGGTGCCTAAGAAAATAAACGCTGCAGGCAGACGGGACCGAGGAATTCGACTCTCGGTTACCTGTGGAGGGGCAAGATGGAAAGTGCACGTGTGGCAAAATAAAATAGAATAAAATAAAAGAAACCATACTTCCATCACACAGATAATAGAATCATAGCAGGGTCCACATGTAGCCTAGCAGGGTCCACATCGAGCCCATCTGGATAGTTTTAATTACTGTGCAGTAAATGCGCACGTGTAGACGCACCCACCGGGTCCTGCAGAGTTCGTGCTCTCATCTTCCGGGCAAAATAGTCTTCACGCTCCTCACAGCCAGAGTGCAACCTGCATCGGCGCCTCACCCGGTGTGCCTACCACTAAGCGTGTGCAATTTTGGAGAGTCCGGCAGCTCTCACGCTGGGCTTTGTCATGGGAAGGGTTCATCTCCGCAGACACCGGTGACTCGCTCGCAGCCATCAAATACAATCAGAGCGATTCCTTCGCACTCGGAGGCTCTGTGACAACCTTTCCAAGTAGATTTAAGTGCTGCTGCTCACTAGAAGTGGGGGTGGAAATTAAAAAAAAAATGATTTAATGTATACCAGCTGTGGAGCTGCTGATACGCATTGTCATCACTCCACCCGGTCGTGGGGATTTTTTTTCTCTACCAAACAGACATGGCTACTTTGGGACTTGGGCATCTCCTATTTTTGGAAGCTCAGACTTCGAGGTGTATATTATTTGCTACCACAACCATGCATCTCACTTCATAAGCGTGAGTCTGTTCTGCCCTGGAGAGAGACATGGCAAAATCCTCCTTTGCTGCTGAGACCCCGAAGTGGCACAGACACTGGTTTTTGGCCTCTTCAGTCATGCAATGAAATCCGGCTTAGTCCCATAAGATAGCCTGAATCATCCTATGATGTCTGCATTGCTCATACGTCAACATGTTCACCTTGCACAGCTAAGCTGTCCAACTGCTTACACTTAGAAATAATTCAGTACAGCCTCCAGCCACACTCCTCCCTATTGAGATTCAATCCAAGAAATGCCGTACGACCCTCCCTGGAAGCAGAGCTAGCCAAAAGCTGTGACTAGCATCTGTTTGATGCTGCTTGCTTAGGTGATGGCTTTGCTCGGTGTCTAGCAGTTAGAGGGATTTACTCAGGACATGGGAGATCCTGGATGGGATTTGAATTTAGACCATGCACATCACAGGGTAGCAGTCTAACCACCTCTGTCTATTGAAGACAGGCCTAAGAGGGAAAGTATCTTAGGGACAGAAGTCAACGAAGCTAGATGGATCCCGACTCTGTGGCTCAGGGAAGTGGGCACAGCCCTGGCAAGAAGGGGGAAAACTTATTCCCAAGGTTATGGGTGCATTTTGCTTTGGAACAAAATAGCATAGAGTAGGGGTGGCCGAGCTGTGTCATGGGCAACCACTGAGTGTGGTCCATGGGAGATCAGGAAGGGGCAGGGAACACAGTGGCAGATAGGGGAGGAAGCAGAAAGCAGAGCAGCAGACCAGCCACCAAGGAGTATGTGCCCGTGTCTGGACAGGGGGAAAGGGAGTGTGCTGGGTTGGCCGTAGCAAACCTCCGTGTCTCTGACTTTCCTTTCAGAACAAGCACACCCACGTGGGTACAATCCTTAGCTTTCTCCAGCCTACACCACACAACGGGACACCAGCTTGCTTTCTCCGCTGCTCAGATCTCTCCTGAAATCATACCTCTCCCGTGACACCTCTCAGCATGCATCGCAGGGAGGGCCATGAGCATGCTAGTTCCCAGGGATCAATTTGGCCCAGGCCAGAGTCCCTTTTTGCTTGCATTCATGCAACACCCTCAGGCCACATCTTGCTTTTGTTACTAAGTGCAATCCAGAACAATGGCATGATGCCAGTTGGATGCCTGTGTCAGGGATGCACTTGGCATTGCTCATGGGATAAAGCACATAACCAGAGACCAAAATCCGGGACTCCTTGTACAGCGGCATAGTAACTAGATGCCCTTCTCCTTGCACCCTAAAGTTTGGTTCCCTGTTGCACCCTCTCCATGTCCCCAGTGCGTGCATGGAAGGTGTTGTCAGACACACTTGGCCTGTAGCATGGTGTTGGGACACAGATGTGGGTTCAGGCTGCCAGAGCCTCCAACCAGGTGTCCCATGTCCTGGACATGTGCGTTAACCATCAGGTTGTTGAAAGGGAAAGGGCTTTATAACAATGCCAATGGTGTCCATTAAATGGCTGCAGTTGTCCATGAAGACATCTCCCTTCTCAGACCCTGAATTCTTCAAATGCCGAAGCTGTATGAGTCAGGAGGACGTGGAAAGCCTCAAATGACTTGCCCAAGGTCATAGGAAGTCGGTGGCAGAGAAGGCACCTGTACCCAAAACTCAGTCTTCAGTCCTGGCTACTGGACCAGTCTCATTCATCTGCATTTACGCAGCCTCTTGCCTTAGTCCAGACGGGCAGGAGCGCACAGGACTCATGCAAGAGCCTCAAGCAACCACAGCGGGAGGCAGCCAGCTTGTATTCAGCAGCAAGTGCTGGGCCCAGCTCCCTTTGGGGAGTTTCAGAAATCTTTTTATTTTGTGCTATTTCATTTTTTCCAGAATTTGTTTCTTTTTTAACTTCAGGGTGACTTGGGAGACACCAGAGAGCGAGGACCTTGGTGTGGGGTGCCATGCTCGGGGTGAAATTGCTTGAAATAACTCCAGCACCCGGATGCCTTTTCCCCCGAACGAGCCGTGGGGGCTTCCACTTCTCCCGAACGGAGACAAGGGGTCACCGCATGTGTTTATTTGCAAGCTTCCTCTCGGGGCGGATCAGGATTATAGCGTGTTCAGGGACATGGTGCTCAGCTACATCACCATCGCGGGTTTTTTCCAGCCCCCACCCTCTTCCCCTCCCAAGCCGCAGTCTCAATGCTATTCCTCCCTTCTTTTCTTGCACTCCAGGGCTAGCAAAGTCCTCAGGCTTGCTGGCCTGTCAGATCTGCACGTGAACGTAAGGACTGCCATTTACTGGGTCAGACCGTAGATGCATCTTCAGTGTCACACAAGGGCAGGGAGCGGATGCTGCAAGGGAGAGGGGACTGGGTCTGACCCGGGTTTTTGCCACTGCTCCTCTCTCACCTGCAGCCTCCAGCATCTAAAGTCTAGGAAGTTCTCCTTCAGAGGCTGTACCCATTGCTACCATGCTCCATTAGGTACATCAAGGCCTGGCTTTTCCTTAAAGCACTTCAACCCAAGCCCTTTTTTCTCACCTCTTCCATTGACGACTGCCACCTCCCCCTCCACCCTCTCTGCTTTCTGTTCAGTCCAAAACCGGACCTCTATAACCATGTTCCCTTCCCATCCCATGTCTGGTTTCCCTTCCTATCACATCAGCTTCTGAATTCCCCACTGAAGTCTGCCTTCTTCTCTAATTTTGACACCATAGCCCATTACAGCGGTACCTGGGCATCTCCCTAATTAGAGCGAGGTGGCAAAGGTCATAGCTTCATAGCTTCACAGTTGTTAGGAGCTGGAAGGGACCTTACAGATCATCGGGTCCAGCCCCTTGCACTGGGGCAGCAAAGACTGCTGGGCGATTTCTTTTTGGTGGGAAATTTTGGAGTTTTAAAAAACTTTAAAAAAGTTTTTCGTTTTAGAGAAATAATAAAAACCACCCCCCTCAAACCACAAAACCCCCACCCCCTTAATCTTTCCATTTAAATAAATAAAACCCTGCTTTAGGAAATGTGTCAATTATTTAAAATCCCACAAGGAAAAGCAAACCAGTGACCAAGCGCGTTGCAACTGTATTTTCCAGTTTCTGTCAGAAAAACGGAAGCGAGTTTTTGATCAAAAACAAGAGAAAATGAATTTGATTTAAAAACAAAAGCAAAGCAAAGTAGGAAGAAGTTATTTTCAAGCTTTCTACTATTCTGTGATTCGAGAAGAAATGATCCATCTGGTTCTGTCTGCGATCCTGCCGACGCCGCCTGTGTCATTTCCCATCAGCGTCTCATCTGCCCTGTGCCGTGGCTCACCATTTCATGTCTGCCATGCTCCCCCCTTCATCCTTTTGATGCCTTCCTCTTCCTCCGCCAGCCCACCCTCTCCCAGCACCGATCCACCGTCTTCTCTGGAGTGGGTCTGTCTTGCTTATTTTAGCTCCCCGGGGGTTGCTTGTGGAGCAGTGCATCCATCAGCACCGCTGTCTTAGTCCTTGCATAGACGCCAAATCCATGAATAGCCCAGACTCATCCCAGCCAGGACCGAACACTGAATTTTGGGTACAAATGCCTTCTCTCCCAGTCCTGCTGGCATAAATATGGAGTAAGTCCATTGGTGTCTAGGGGTGTATTGCAAATCCACTTTGGTTTGGTGAAGAAGAGACTAGGAGAGCTCAGTTCTCTACTGATCACACATGCCTTGATGGGCTTTGCTTCCCATCGTCTGTTTTGGGGGCCTACGTGATACAGTGACATGCTAGAGAAGGCTAAAGCCGGCACATGCAGAGCCAGAGAGAGACCAGAAGTGCCCTGCTGTAACCACTGAACAGCACTTTCCTTAAGAGAATGAGCTGCCCCGTCCCCTTGCTCTGGTCTGCATTACCTCTGGGACATTCGTGTCTTATCTGAGCTAAATGCAGAAGGAAAGCAAAGCATTCTGGGGTTTTGCAAGCCGTCGGTGTTTTCTTGCACTGTTCGCCTCTGAACTGGAGCAGATCCAGCATCCGAAGCTCTTTGGAGGGCACTTCTGGGCCGGCGACGGCTGCTGGACGGGAACCTTCCCCCGGCCGCATGCTTCGGATGTTTGAAAAATTAACTCTGGTTAAATTCAGCTGGCAATCAAGAAAGGATTAAGAGCGCTGAGCTCTAACCCCCCCTAACCCATGCTGACACCATGCACGTAATGCCGCAGATGCTTCTCTGGACATGCAACATCCCCTAAAGCTCCCCTGCAACCTGACAGCCGCCTGCGGCCAGCTAACTTCATGGCATTTGTGAACAGGGTCCAGGGCAGCATCCTCCTCACCCTGTGCCTGCATGAGAGTGAAGAAGACCTGGCAGAGGCACCGGGGATGCAACTGGGCTGAATACAACTGAGTTGGTGGCTGTGACAACTGAGATCCTTCAATTTTGGCATGGGGAGGAGGGTGCTCTGAAGTGCTACAAATGACCATACACAAAGCAGACAGCGAATGAGGCTCTCAAGGGCCATCCTAGGAGAAGCAGAGCCAATAGACCAGGCACCCCAACCCAGCATTGAATACAGAAGAGGTTCACCTTTATGCTGTGTCCACACTTCCTAAAGGACACATGGCCCCATTTATTATAAAGCACATAAAAAAAAAGACATTCCCCCCCGCTCTCCCCCAGCTCTGATTAGCAGAGACATCCCGATGGTCGGGGCGATAACAGTTATTTTCATTTGCTCAAATGGAGCAAATATTCAATTATATTCTCATTCTTCCCTCTGAAACCCAACCTGGGTTGTTCTCCGATAAGATCCTATCAAGAGAGGACACAGCTGGTATTTTAGCCAAATTAATATGTGCGCTGGCTGGAGGACAACTCATGTTTGTAATGAGCTCAATCTCCATATAATAACACTGCTGAAACAATAAACGTCATTTCGGATCCAATTTGGTGCCTGGACTGCCAGGCATAAAAACAGTTCTGCTGTAAACTGTCATTATGACGGTTGGATAAACTCTGCAAAGTTCAGGTCAGGTGAAATTTCGCACACAGCCGCTAACAGCCGAGCCAGCCGGCCGGGGCGTGGGGAGCTCAGTGCTCTCTACAGGCTGCAATCAGAACAGCTTCGGGCTGGTTGTCAGTTGTTTCCCTGGTTGCTAGCTTCTCCTTTAGCTCTGACAACCTTTTAGGGCACGAGGACGAGCGGTCCCATCCTGCGGCTGTGCGATTGGTGCTGCTGTGAATTTATCTTGAATTTGCAAAATGCCTTTGCTCGCAAAAGCACTTGCAAGACTTTTATCTAGGAAGATCATTGCTCCTTGTTCTGTTATCTGCCAACACTGAGAAGACGTTTCAAAGACCCGGCTAGACAGAGCTTTGTCTGGGATGATGTAGTTGGGGCTGGTCCTGCTTGGAGCAGAGGGTGGACTAGATGTGACCTCCGGAGGTCCCTGCCAAGCCTCGTTGTCTGTGATTCTAAGGGGATGTCTACACAAGACGCTTTAATGCATAGTAGCCCAATTTAATGCACATTAAGGATGTGCGTCTATACGTGTACACCCTTAATGTACATTAAAATGGAGAATTGAGGCTAATCGCACCCAAATTTGATACCTGCAAATGTAGGCGCGATTAGTTAAAGCGCATTAATGCACATGTAGATGCAACCCAGCACTAACTTTAGTGCTGGGTCTGCCCAGCCGCTAGGGGCACATGGCAGGACTGCAGGGACTTGGCACTAACTTGAGTGCCGAGTCCCTGCATGTGTAGACACCTGCCAAAAATCTCTTAATGCACATTAGCTTAATGTGCATTAAATTTAGTTGCGCTTAAATGCATGTGTAGATGCGCCCTATGAAGAACGTCAGTCACCACTGAAGTGCAGGGATTTGGGGATCAAAATGCAACAGCTGTTTTAGAATATGCCCAGGCTAGGAAGGGAGGGGAAATGCTGCATCTTCTAGATCGTGCTGGGGAAATATAAGGTGGCAGAATAAAGGTACTGAAGTAGAGAAGAGGCAAAAGACCCCAGGAACAACACCCCTACCCTGTACTGTTAGTCTGATAGGAGGCAACACAAAAACCGCTTGCGTCACATCCCTATTTTAGGTGGCATCAAGAACTGTGACCATCTTTTTGTCCCATGTTTGTTCAGCAGAATGGTCTCCAAGGTCATGCGAATAAATAATAACCATTCTTGGAGAAGCCAAGCTTTTCAGGAGAGCAAGGCAAAATGGAGGCGCTTAAAGGATGGAGGGCACTTCGGTCCAGCTGAGCATCTGGAAGCTCGGCTCTTCCTCCCACATCCCACTGCCCAGGTAGGAACACAGGACCTCCGGGGTCATGGGGTCAGTGCAAGGTGCCACCTAGTAGAAACCCATTCCCCAATTCAGTGAGCTCGGGCTTACAGCTAGTCCAGTCCTGTTGGGACAAGATTCTGGGAAGCACGGAAATTTTCGGCTTGCAGGAACCCAGGGCCAAGGAACAAGAGCTCAAATAAACAAAAATTCCCAGAAACTTTCCCGCAGATTCACAGCCAAGAGGGTCGCCCCCACCATACGCACACTCTTTGTGGCCTGGTTTAGCTTCGCCGCAGCCTGAAAGACTAGATTACCCGGCGTGGTTCGTGGTTCTGATGGGATGCAGCGACTTGTGAGCGTGGTCTGAGCCCTGGCTTGCAAACAAGAAACTTGCAGGAAGGAGCTATGCTCTATTAATGACCCTCAGTTGAGATTTTCTCAGTTGTAGGAGACTTTTTGATGGGGTGGGAAGGCATAGCAAGTGCTGAGATCTCCAAGCCCTGCAGGGAAAGATCCCTCCAGAGCTTCACAAGCCCTGAGGACCGCTTCCCTGCCAACTCCACCCCCTCACAATGCTCATCCTGATCCGAGCCATCAGGTACATCCATGTTCCCCCGCAATTAGTGCAATATTTGGACTCAAGGAGTGCTGAGGAGGTGACCATAAGCACTGTCGCCCACGCAGGGTTGCTACCAGACATCCACAGGACAGCCCAGGGATCATGGCTAGTCCTTGAATACCCCCAGATTAAAGCAGGGAAACTAGGGTAGGAAAAGAGACTAGCATGAAGTGACATTTCTGCCTTCCCATCTCCAGTGCAGTCCCCTTTCCAAGCAGCAGTGGATTTGGTTTTTCAGGGCTTTACACCAGAACCCAGGCCCTGGTTTTCCATGCATAGCTATTTTCTCACTGGTGTCCCCTGGGCACTGAGAGCAGAGGGCTTGCAGAGCTCTGCACTGGCTTGAAAAAGTTACTGCTCACCCTTATGATGCACCCTGTAGCCAGGGCAAAATATTATTCCAAGGTCCACTGTTAATGCAACAGCCACTGTCAAGGCAGGTGATATCTTGGCTTTAAGATGCTACCAGCACAAAGCAGGCAGGTGGTGCTGCTACAGGGAAACTGAGTTACCCCACAGCATGGGGCAAGCTCCTGGGACACCAGAAGAGCTGCTGGTACTGGCCCATTTAAACTTTGCCTATTCTCTGATGCCACAGCCTCCTTCCCCCATATAAATGTACCAAAGCCTTGCTTGACTGAGGGTGAGCAGTCTTCTGCATGCTGGGGTGGTCAAAAGTGCTGCCCCTGGTAGCAATCCATGGGGTTCGACATCCCGCTTGCTCATTGCAATGAGATGGGGTTTACCTGGTTGATAACAGGGGAATGCAAGTAGTGGGTCCTACTGGGAAATGCAGGAGGACAGAAGGAGGGAACACTTAGGCTGAACCATTTATTCACCACCAACAGCTGGGTGTCCAGAGACTCCTTGTCAGCCTCCTCTGTGCTTCCCAACACCAGAGTTCAGAGCACTGTGCAAAGGGGAGAAGACATCACCTCTCTGTTGTGCACGTGGGGAACCAGAGGCTGAGGCCTAAATCCCAGCTGGGTACTGGCCACTGCTCCTTGCCCAGCAGCAGAGGCTCTCCCATGGCTGTCAGGGCTTGTATCCAATGACTAGTCAGTGCAAAATGCCCAGATCCCAGGTAGGAGCTCTCCCCAGCTGTGCCCACCTGACTGAGGCAGACAAAGTTCTTTGGGTAGATGTGATATCTTTTATTAGACCAACTAAATAGTTGGAAAAAATTCATCTTTGCAAGCTTTTGGGCACAAACCACCTGACTGAGGTGCACATATCTCCCCCACTGAGTTGCTCCATGGACCAGCTTTCACAAGGGGTGTGGATGGGGCTCTGGGCAAGGCCCTACCCATGGCCAGGTGGTTAAGGCACTTGGCTGTAAGAGTGTAGGCTCCTAACTCCCCTGGGTGAAGGGAGCCTGCTACCTGAATCTCCCATACCCTGTACAAGTACTCTGACCAGTAGACTATGGACCTAAAAAGTGGGACTATTGTCTTTCCTCTCCTCCTCCATCAAGCAGCTGCTACCTGTTGTTCTCCTGGTCCTGACCTTTTAGGACTTGCAGAGAATTTATGCCCCTTGCCAAGGGACATTGCAGTGGTCCATAAGTGGATGAAGTGGATCCCTGCTGAGCATGTTCAGAAGGGCAAGGCAGGTTGCACAGGCCAGAGTAGGATCTAAAATGCCACTTGTGTCACCTAAGCTGTCTACTTAGGTGCTAATTCCTTGCAAATGAGAGTCAGAGTTAGGCCCACAAGGTAGAAGGGCATGCCCAAGGGCAGTGATGGGGTGGGAAGACAATCTCAGGGACTGGTGGTGCTGGGCTGCCAGTTATAGAAAACTGGAGAGACAGATGATAAGAACAGGTCTTAGTCACCGTATCATTGTGAACAGATGGGGAGGATAGGGCTTGTGAGATGATAGAGGTTTTATGTCTATGGCACACCCTCCATTGGGCTGCAAAGGCAGGTGACTGGGGAAGCAGCCCCCGTGGTTTGGCACAAGTTTGGGAGTCAGGCAAGAGCGAGGATTTAATTCTAGCTTTGCTCAATGTACCCTAAACCTATGAAGGAGGGAAGGTCCCAGCTTTCAGGGGGTCACTTCAAAGCCAAGTCATAGAATTAGTGAATCATAAAAAGCAAGACGGGACCTTCAGAGGTCATCTAGTCCAACTCCCCACCAGAGGCCATTGATGAGGAGCACTTAGGTAGCAGGTGCCATCAGCAGGCTACACCTTACTGGTGTCCCAGTAGCTGGCTTCCAGTGGGCAGAGTGAAGGGCATCTCCTTGGAGAGCAGTTTGGACTGGGATGCAAAGATATTCTGGACCCGTAGTGGGAAGGGTGCTTCTTTTGCTCCTCATGTAGCACCAGGAACAAGGGGGCTGGTGAATCCCAGGTGCTACTGCAGGGCAAATAGCATGGAGGAGGCATAAGGGAAGCAAGCGAATAGGACTTGGGAGACCTGATAGGGGATGAGCATGGAGGGACTGGGAAGGACCTGATGGGTGGGGATGGAGAGGAGCAAACCGCCCTGTTACAGACTGGAAAAATCCCTCAAGCAAACACTGCACATGCCATCTTCTCCCAAGCTTTTTTGCTGCCACAATAGGGGCAGACCAAGCTTTGCTTGCCCATCTCTCCTGGCACGCAATACAGAGCGAAGCTCGCGGTGGCAGGAAGAGGCTGGAGCGGCGAGGTCTGTTTGGAGCCGATGACTGTCAGGCGATTGCACCCAGGGGGCGAAGGGGTGAGCGTGTGGGCCAAGAACGCAGCAAAAGCTCTTTATTTTTGGCCGGGGGTGAGTAAACAGCTGGGAGCCGGAGGGCCTCGTTATTTTGGTTTCAGGCATAGCCATGTCTCCCTTCCTCTCCTGCTATTTTTATAACACAGCCAGGGAAGAATGCAGTGCTGACAGGCAGGAATTGTTGGGGGGGGGCGGGGGTTGTCTTTATTTCTTCGTTCCTCAGCTCCTGACATGGCCCCGTGTGAACACATCTTCCAGTGGGTGAAGGGGCCATAGGTCACTCATTGAGAGCCTGGCACTTTGCAGCATTACCTGAGATGTCACACACAAGCCAAGTCCAAAGCTTCAGCCACAAGTTGGGTGGGCAGAGGGCCTGGAGGAGGGGAGCCTGGCAGTTTGGAGCCACTGCAGCTAACTTGTCTCCCTGGCTTCAGGCAGCATCTCCATGCCCATCCCTGTCTGTGCCTCAGCTCCTTTGACGGCTTTCGGTCTCAAGGAATGGGAACTTCTCCATAATGTGGTGGCCTTGGGTTTCTCAAAGGGGTAGGGCTCCAGCAAGGGGCGTTAAGGGGGGAGTGCAGAGGGGCAGAGACCTGGCATGGGTGCAATAGGAAAGTCATCACCGAGTCTATCCTCGCAAGCATACCAGGCTCTTTCATGCAGCAGGCTGCTCTCCAAGCCAGGCCTGGCATAGCCACATCTGCACGGTGCCATGGGAGGTGCTCATTAAGAGGGGTGTAGGCTCACTGGGGCTGTTGCTCAACAAATCTGCCCTCAGTGCTGCACGAGCATGGCTGTTTCTGGTTTGGGAGGCAGCCAAGTGTGTTGGAGGGCGCAGCTGGCATGGTAAATCTGTCACATCGTCGTGGCTGGACTGCCACTTATCTAGGTGCAAGCTGGATTTCATCCAGTAGGGTTCAGTAACACGCACACACATGCACACACACAGGCAACATGGTTTCAGTGGTGCAAATACATGAGGTGTTCCTCAGCTCAACTTTGCTACCATAGAGCATCACATGGGCTTGGCACAAACTCAGTGCTGTCTCTGGCTTCAGTGGGGATTTTTTTGCCTGTGTTGCATTGAGCAAGCCTCAAAATTTGGGAAGCAGCTTTCTTTGCCTCCACTGTTTTAGCCCCAAGAGGTGAGTTGCGAGGAGACTTCCTAGGCCAGCACCATGCATTTTCTAGGCCTCCCTCCAGCACCAGGCATTTTCTAGCCTCCTCTTGAAGTTGTGAGACCGCTCCTTGCCTTTGGTATTCACTAGATGCAAAGGATGGAGAGCTGTGCAGAAGTTTCTGTGCGTCGGGCTGGGAAAGGGAGGATTAAGCTAGAACCCAGGGCTGGTTCATTACTAGACCAACAACCATCTCACTAGGCACATCTACACGTTGCCATATGGTGATGTTGCTACAGCACTGTGTTTTAGTACTTCTTCTCCTGCAGTGTGCTGTATGAGAGAGCCCGGTGTGCTTGCAAGGGTAGATTTGGGCTGCCTGTCCCATTGCACCCATGCCAGGTCTTGTGCTGGGTTGTTGCTGTGCCATGCGGGTGGCACGTGCTTAGATTTTGCAGCTACATCACCATAGTGGTGTGCTATAATCAGGTAGCCTGCCACTACGGTGACATAGCTGATGATCACGTGTAGACACAAGTGATCACTACACCGCTGTAGGTCGATGTAGCGTATCACTACATCTCCATAGGGCGAAGTGTAGATGCGCCTACTGAGTCACACAGCTTCTCCCTTGCTTGAAGCCTTCTTCCTTTCATATCCCTTTATCTTGGCTGCATACAGGCCAGCCTCAGACATGCCCAACATCCAGAAGATGCCATGTGATGCTTTAGTTGCGTTTTTCAGAGGACCTCAGCAGGAGGGGTGGCACAAAACATCCTGGAGGAAACGTCTCCCAGTGAGAAATGGACTTATTATTGAGATGACAAATTCTGTAGGAAACACTGGTCCTCAGTATTTTTGTTCATTCTCTTCAAAAACCAGCAACCAACTGACTACCAACCAAGGTGCTTTTTACCCCAAATTAGTTTGGATTGTTTTGTTTTCTTGACTGATGGAAAAAAAGCCTGTCCCCACCCTACCCCCCTTTTTTTTTTAACCAAAGACTCAAAAGTTGAATAGAAATGTTGAGAAAAATGAAAAATTGTTGTTTTCATCCATACATTTCCAAGGGGGGCAGGGGGAGAAACACCCAAAGTAGCTTTATTCGGATCCAGCAAGCAGAGAAAAGCATATTATTCATGGACTTCATCCCTTGTAATGCAAACTTAGGCAGACTTTTTTGTTGGCAGTTGTTGCTCAGCGAGCTCTCTCTTATCACTAAGTCTCACAGCAAAGGCAACATGAAGGCACCACTCTTACTAAATGTCCTTCTTCAAGACTTCAGCTCTCCAGTCCTTGACTCCACACACCAGCCAGGCTTTTAATGGGGTAGGTGAGATCCCCCTAAAGTCGTGGTGACTGGCAAGCCTCTGTGCAGGTATGTACGAGTGAATTCTCCTTGCTGCTTTGAGAGGACTCCAATTTCAGATGCTTCCTTCTTTAACTAGGAAGAGGAGGGTTGTGATGATTGTCTGACCTCGTTGTCTCCTTGTGCTTTCATTTTTGTAGCTAAGTCTCTTGTCTAATACTTAGATTGCAAGCTCCTTTGAATGGGCACTGTCTCTTTGCTGGGCGTTTGTGACTTGTGAGCATGGTCCAGGACAAGGGGGCCCAAGTGCTACATTCAGACATCACCATCATGACCATATTTTCCGTTACAGGATTGCACAAATGCCCACAACCGTGCCCCTCTGGGATGCCCCTCTGAAAATGCTGCACATTTCCCAGGAGGTCAACTGGACTGACTACAATATGTGCCACCAGGTTGCCTGGTGGGGCCATTGCTGTTTCTTTGGTTTCCTGTGAGGGGGAACCCACTAGTGACCACAACCTTAGGAACATAAAAAAAATTGGGGATAGAAGGGACCTCCAAGGGTCTCCCACTCTCATCCAGTCCCATCAGACAGGATCAACTCGATGTAAGTCATTCCTGGCAGATATCTATCTAAGCAGTGTCCTTATAAAAGCCTCTTTTTACTCCTCAGAACTCAAGATGAATGTCTTGTATTTGACAGCTTGTCTAACTCTATCCCAACTATGCAGTTGGCCCAATAAAAGACATCACCTAAGAAATCCTTGCTTCTCATATAATTCCTGGACCATCCTGGCTACAACATCACTCTAAAGTTGCAAAGATGGTGAATCCACATCCTCTCCAGATACAGTTTTCCAGTACTTAATCACCCTCATCATAGCATCATAGAGAAGCAGGGCTGGAAGGGGTCTCCGGAGGTGATATCTACTCCAACCCCTGGATCAGCCCTGTCCAAACCACCCAATCCATTGTCTAACCTCCTAGCAAAACTACGCAGTCAAGCCTGACACAACACAAGGCATGACACCCAAGCCTGCCACAGAGAAAGCAGAGGGACCATGGCAGCCAACATCTTGCTTCTGTAAAGATTAATGTTGTTATATATCTTTTCCTAGCATATAACCTAGCTTTTCTCTCAAGCAGTTTAAGCCCATTACTATCCATCCTATACCCAGTGGACATGAAGAATCATTTATTAGTTGCCTTTCTACATAGGCCTTGTAGACCACTCTCTCATCGTCCTAATACTGCAGATCATCATGCTCCATTAGAGTTCATGTAACAGAGGGCTGTCTCAGGGCCGGTCTGTCGTTGGCCTGCCCACCTGTTTCTGGGCCAACCACCTGACTCCTTGCCTGCCACACCTTGATGATATATAATTATGGTGTTAATTAGGTGGGAGGCTGATGATTCTTGCCTCAATGCCAGGGGGCGCTATCTGCAGCTCCATTCCTTCCCTACACTGCAGCCCAAGCCTTGAAGATGGCATCCAGGTTAATGTTACTACCGACCTGAGACCAGAGCAAACTGAGTCCAAAGTTGGGCTCCATGCACACGCACATTCATACCAGCTCCCCTCTCACAGGAGCCCCCTTCCACTCTGCCCCTCTCACCGGGGCCTCTGGCATACTGCCCATTACCGGGCCATACTTCACCACCCTACTCCTCCTTGAGTGGCCCCGCTGGGCCATTAGGCTTCGCTACTCTCATACTGGCTGCACCATGCAGCCCCTTCAGTTCCCATGAGTTCCCCTACTCTGCATGGTCCAGCCTTGTGCCGAACCCTGGGCTAATTCCACCCCACATCCCTCATCGGGCAACTCTATACATTCAAATTCACATGTACTGGGATCCCAGCCCTTGGGTTTCCCCCTCACTGGGGTTCTACACCCACCCCCTCACTGGGGCTCCTTATCTCCACCCCCTCACTGGGGCCAAAGGGCTTCCCTTCCCAGTGGGGGCTCAGCTGGCCATAGCCGTGCCTGGCCCCATCTGAGTCTTACACCCTCCTTGGACTCAGGTGGCTGTAGCCATACCTGACCCTCCTTGTACCCACACTGTTGTGGGGGCAAGGGTTAAGGTGTCCCGACCCACCTTTCACCAGGGTGGTAACTGGCCTGGTATTTCCTGGGGACTCCTGTACCCTGGGAACCCCATCAGGCCACCCACTCCTGGCAAGGTGCAGTTTTAGGTCATGCCCAAGACCAGGAACCTCCAAACCAGCCCCTTAAGCTCCTGCCCTTACCTGCAGGATGCTGCATACAGCCTTGCAGCCAGGCAATGTTTCTGCCTAGCCTGCCAGCAGTGAATTGCTCTGTTTATATACGTGGCCAGAGATCTAAAATGGCCACTGCAATCAAGTACCTGGTGGCTGCTTGGCTCACCCCTTAAAGTGGCAGGCACCAACAGTGCCCTGCCACAGTTCAAGAGCTATCTTCCATGACGATGTCTGGATGAGGCCCATAGACACGATAAACCAATGAGATTAACTTGAACAAAATAGGTCAACAGGTAAACAAAATAGATGCCACTCCTTTTCAATACTTGAGGAGTGGCATCATGTCTCCCTCCCTTCCCTAGGCCAAAGAAACCCAATTCTTTCACTCTTTCCTCATGGTTCATATTTTCTAGACATCTGCCCACTGCTGTTGCTCTCCTCTGGCATCTCTCCACATTCTGCTTCATTTATTAATTTGACTTATATTACACCCTTCCCGATAAAGGCACAGGGTGGCTTACAGTAAGGGAACAGAATAACTGATAAAACAGAATGACATGAGAAAAAAAGGAGTGGCAAGAGAACAAATCAGCCTAATAGGGGAAAGAGACCATCAACATAAAACAGTGACTCACTAAAAAATACCTTGGTTTCATTTTGGTTGTTAAATGCCTGCCCAAATTGGACGGTCTTACAATGCTTCCAGAAATGTCCAGGATCTGGTACTGGTAGGCCTCCATAGGGAGGGATTTTCAGAGATGAGGAGCAACAGTTGAGAATGACCTCCCATGCATTTTCGCCACGTGGACCTGATGTACTGGTGGAACTGGTGGGAGGTTGTTCTTGGCTGACCTTCGGGATCACAATGGGGCATAAGGGAATAGGCAGTCCCTTAGGTGAGTGATTCTCAAACTGGGGTGCCTTGAAACCCTTTCAAGGGTGCTTCACAATGTTAGCACTCTTAAGTTTATAAACATGAGATTCAAGATAAATCCAGAGATTTCCAATAGGAACCCATAGTGGAAACAGCATTCTGCGCCGCTTTGGTCTTTCTGAGCTCTCTGCTACAGAAGAAGTGCTCTAGTATTTTTCTATAGTCAAAAACCAAGTGAAAATGAAGAGCTGGTATTTCCCTAAGGGTCCCTCAAGTCTATCGAGGGGGTCCTTGGGTCTATCAAGGGGTGCCTCAAGTCTATCCAGGGGGTCCTTGGGTCTATCAAGGGGTCCCTCAAGTCTATTGAGGGGGTCCTTGGGTCTATCAAGGCGTGCCTCAAGTCTATCGAGGGGATCCTTGGGTCTATCGAGGGGTGCCTCAAGTCTGAAAAGGTTGAGACTCAGGGCCTTACAGATACAGGGTCCAGTGTGGTGTGGTGTGGTGTGGACTAAACTAGACCCACGATCCATTTTACTTGTCCTGCTAGTTGCAGCAAACTGCAGAACAGCTAATGGCAACCATAGCACTGTATCAGAAGCCAAGAAACTTCACCATATATGTACAATAGAGACTGTAGTGGGGGCAGAGGGCAAATGCATTGCTCAGAGAAATGGACCATGACTCTCGCCATAACATTCTGCTGCCTGGGGTGTATTTTAATGTGGGATGCTCAGCACCAGCACTGTATCATTTCAGCTGGTGCAGTAACTTAATTAGCTAGCAATGGAAGCAGCAGCAGGAGGCTATTATCCCTGTGGGTGGAGCAGCTTGCAGTAGAGAAATGGGTCTCACTCCATACCGTTGTGTTCAAACCAGTCCCCAACTAGGACTCTTGTAACAGGCCTGACACCAGAGGTGCATTTTGGTCTGACTTCTCGAAGGAGAGCAATGGCCAGTTCCCCCTCTCCTGGGAACCAGCAGAGCTCCACTGAAATCAATGGGCCAGACCCTAATCTGGAGGAGATCGATGAACCTCTCATGACTTTGACTTCATGAGCTGGAACCCTGGTGGGAGCAAATTCACTTGGATGATGGAGAGATACAAAGATGAATGAGGAACTAAACTGAGCCATTTTTTGCAGGTGGCTCTGGCTTCATAAATCTTGCCAGGAGTACGTCCAGGGGAAGGGCGGACTTGGCTCTGTGCATGCGGATGGGACAAGCAAAAAACAAAACCAGTGAAACCTATTGCATCAAGGAGTCTTGGAGCCAATCCTTGGTCTTCATGCTTGAATAGAGCCAGTAATTCCACTCGGCCCTGCACATCCAGAAGCTTAAACACTGACAATGAACAAGGCTTGAGATTTCCCCGTGCTGCTTATAGGAACTCAGCTGGAAATTCCCGTTTAAGGGCTGGTGCGGGGAGGGTGGATTTCAGCATACAATGCACCTGAGAGTCAGGAGTCCTGCCCCCTGCTCCTGCATAAGCTCTGATTATTTATTTGTAAAACACCAGGAGAGATCAGGGCCCATTACAGAGACAAAGAAAGAGGCAGTCTATATCCTAACCAGTTTGCAAGCCATAGGGGCAAAGGTTCACATGAGCCAACAAGCAGCCCACTGGGTCAACCTGGGTTTCTGTAGCCAACGGTGCAAAAAAGGGGAGCTATAGCTGAAGTCTCACTTCTGGTCACCTTTGATTCCCCAGCTCAAATAAATAGGGATTTGTTTACCCTACAGCACGCCTTGTACATCTACACCGGGAAAGTACAAGCAAGACACCTTCTCCACTTAGCCACTATATCCTGAATTGGGAACCAGAAGAGCTCCATTGAAATCCCTGGGCCAGACCCATTGACTGGGGATAAATCATGACAGCTCTCCCCTGGAGGATATCAAAATGTGCTGTTTGCTGTGGAAAATCTACAACAAGAAGAAAAAAAGAAGCCAGACTACACAGTGATACCTATTTCTACACCTTGCAGAAGCAACAGGACGCCATCTCCAGGGGCCTTGCCATGTGCAGCCCTCAGGCTAACACACACAGCTCCAAATATGCAATGCAACTAGAAAGCAAAAACCATTTTTGTGTTGTTTTTCTCTGCCACTTTGCTTAGCCTGGGTCTGCTTCTGTTCCAGCCTGAAGAAGGCTTCTTTGTACTCCAAACTTGTCAAACGTCTTCCCCAACTGTACAGCTGGTCCAGTAAAAGATATCACCCCCTTTGCTTCATACATTCCCTGGACCATAAAGATGCAACAGGACTCCAAGTTCATATAGTTACAGCAAAGCCAGGAATTGATCTCAGGTCTTCTGGCATCTAGCACACGTGAAGTACAAAACCATGCATCCTTCTTACCATGGCTGCTCCGGAGGGTGAGGAAAGGACTGTACGGGAACAGTTCATCTGTTCCACGGGAAGAAATAAAGCTGTGCAAATGTTCCCTGAATACCCTAAAAACATCCTCCATATGTCAAGGCCCATGCAAGGCCTGGCATCACAGTAAGGAGGAACATGTCTCCCTCTGCACCCAAAGCCATCTTTGCATGCAGGAGTTAATGGATTAGAATAATAGACTGATTGATTAAATTGATCAGAATCATTGATTGATTAGAATAATAGATTGATTGATAATCGATCGATGGATAGAACAATTGATTGATTACAAGAATAGATCAGTTGGTCTGTCAGGGCCCTCCAGAGGTCACGTCTAGTCCGACCCCCTGCTCAAGGCAGCTGAATATCCAACCTGACATTTTCCTGCTGCAGTTTAAGACTGTGACTCCTTGTCCTGTCCCTGACACGACATCACCATCTTCTCTATAACCACCCTTCAGGTACTTGAAGACCATGGCCAAATCTCACCTCAGTCGTCTCTTCTGCAGACTGGTTGTTCTTATCCTACTGTTTTAACGAGGGCCATACCTACTGAGGTGCTGACTGTACCAAACTATCTTGGACCACTACTTTCTCCCCTTAGCTAATGCAGCACGGGTCATATCAGGGGACTCAATCAAATCTGGGCCCCACAGTATTGGTACCAAATGGTCCCTATCTAAAGGAGTTGACCATTTCCAGACAAGTCCATTTTGGAATGACTCAGTCAATGACTTTTCTACCAGTTCCAATGCCCTGCTCAGTACTGCAGCCCAATTTTGGCCATCGCACTGTATGAAGGATGTGGAGAGATGAGAGAAGGTCCAGATGTGAGTCATGAGGATGGCCAAGGCGTTGGAAAGCAAGCAGTACGAGGACAGGTTGAAGGCATGTTTAGTTTGGAGACAAGGAGATGCAGGGAGAACATGACAGCATCTTTCAAATATTTAAAAGTCTGTTGAAAGGAAATAAAGGAATATTGTTCCATTTTGGGGGCAGAGGGCAGGAAATGTGGCAATGGATTTAGACTAGCAGATTGCAATCAATTCTTAAGGAAAAAAAAAATCCTTATTTTAAGAACAGTCCAGCATTGGAACAAGCTACCCTGGGAAATTCTGCTTGCCTGGAGTTTTTCCAAGAAAAGGCTGGAAACTCTTTGTAGCACTACCGTCAACCTTGACATAACACAAGGCATCGCTCCCAAACCCGCCACAGGTAAAGCAGAGGGACCACGGCAGACAATGCCTTGTTTCTATAAAAGGTAGTTAATACACGCTCAGGAGATCCTACAAAGAGGACTATACCTCCCAGGACAAAGGGAGGCAAAAATCCTCATAGTCTGTACCAGTTTGACCATGGGATAAAATTCCTTCCTGACCCCAAATGTGGCATCGGTCTGACCCTGAACAAAAGGGCAAGACCCTCCAGCCAGGACCCTGTGGGCTTGGTGCAGTGCATCAGGCACAACGTTATCCCATTGGCTTGCCAAGCTCTGTTGGGACCCCCTAGCATTTTCAGGGGAAATGCCAAACCTTTCTGGTGGATCCAAGATACTTTGAGGTTTGTCCAAAAGAGAAGACACGTTGAGGAAAATGGCGTGAAAACATTTATCCGGTTTCTTTCAAATGTCTTTAGAAATGGCAGGAAGACTCAGGAGACCCTATTAAAGTCAGATGAGTACCCAAATATCGGATGGGGTGGAAACGCTGCATGCCCCTCTTGTGCCACGGCATTCTGGCTGACTAGGAACACGGGAATGAAAGGGGTCTGGAGTATTTAATTTCTAAAGAATCAGGATAAATGTTTTCATGCCATTTTCCTCAATGTGTCTTCTCCTTTGGACAAACCTCAAAGTATCTTGGGTCCACCAGAAAGGTTTGGCATTTCCCCTGAAAATTTGGAACATCACCAACATAGTCTGTGTCAAATCCAAGGGGAATTTATTCAAAATGTTTGCTGTTTTTTAAAAAAATGTTCATCCCCCGCCTCCCCCTCCCAAAAAAACCCAACCCCAACCCACACTGAAAATGTGAGGAAAATACATTTTATATTTAATCAGAAAGCCATCTTGATTTTTAAAAATAAGCACCGCTAGAAAAGCTGACCAGTTATTGAAATTTCAATGAAGAATGGAATTGTACAATCAAGATTTGGACATTTTTTACCAATTTTGTTCAATCTCATCTCATTGCCTTATCGTGTCTACGGGCCTCGCCCAGACATCGTCACAGAAGATGGCTGGCATCTTACAAAGACTGATGAACACTAATGGAGCACGATGATCTGCAATATTAGGACTATGATATTAGGACTGCTGAGAAAGGTCTACACGGTCTGTTCATAGACCCAGTTTCCCTAGAACCAAGAGACAGTCCTAGGGCTGGATCTCCAAAAATGAGTAGGACCCCACTTTGATGTGGGAGAGCAGAGACTCCTCATGGACAACTCTGAGAAGGTCTGGACCTTTTCCACCCCTATCACCAAATGTTGGCACAACAAACTGCGGGTTTTAAGCTCTTTTACAGGAATGAACCACTATTAACCCTCAGAATTTTTCAGATACTTTCATGTATCATCTTATTACGCATAGACTCATAGACAAGGAGGGGTGAAAGGACCTCAGGAGGTCACATCTAGTCCAACCCCTGCTCCAAGCAAGACCAGCCAAGGCTACATCATCCCAGACAAGGCTTTGTCTAGCCAGGTCTTCAACACTTCCAAGGATGGAGATCCCACCACCTCTCTAGGTACTTGTTCCAGTGTTTTACTACCATCCTAGTGAGAAAGTTCTTCCTAATATCCAACCTCAACATCCCTTGCTGCAGCTCGAGCTGATTGCTCCTTGTTCTGTCATCTGCCCCCACTGAGAACAGCCCAGCTCCATGTGGGGACAAGTTTGGTCCATGGCCCAGCCGTAGACTGTGGCCTCAAACTGCCAACCAGAGTTTGGGAGCGGCTGTGAGAGGTGAAAGTCAGTGCTGACATATGCAGAGTAATGCACATTAGAAGGAATAATTACAATGCCTCACGCTTCTCGCTGGCTTCCAAACCAACTCTGCCAGTTCATCTTCTGGTTGCTCATATCCCCGATGAACTGTATCCATTCTGACGTGTCTACACATGCATTAAGGCGCTTTTTCTAATGCACATTAAATTTAGTACCTCCAACATGAGGCACTAAAAAATGTGCCTTAATGTGCAGTAATGAATGTGCATGGCTTTTAAGTGACGTTTAATGAGCTGTAGCCTATTTTACTACTCATTAGCATAATCACATGGTTTTTTTTAATGTGATGCTTTAATGCACAATAAAATAGGCATTAAAGCACACATGTAGATGGGCTCCTGAAAGCATATTGATCAGGGATTTTTTTTGTTGAATGTATAGAAATGATAACCCTCCTCCCCCCCAAAAGGAAGCAGATGCTAGAATTCCTAAGAAAAGGGGCAGAAGGGTGATATGAGTCTGGATGATATGTGGAGTGGAGGTGGCCTCAATTGGGTATTGTGTCTCCAAAAGGCTACTGCAGAATTAGGAGGCGCTCAGGATCCAGAGAAGATGTGAAAGCACCCGTGACACTGGCGGGGGGTGATGGAGGTGAGCAAAAATGGGGAAGGGTCTTGCTGCCTTCAGGTCAGCCCCAAATCAGCCAACACCAGATGCTGACCCACAGCAGAGGGCAAAAAGAAGGGGTGAGTTGCACTGGCGGAGCAAAACTGTCGTATTGAGTTGTACCAGTCCCCGGGTACCACCAGGCAAGTCCTGAGGTGAGCTCCATCCGCGACGGTGCCTTGAAGGTCCCTTGTTCAGGTCCTTGGGATGTGAGCCGTGAGAGCATCACCCGGAGAGAAGAAAGCCAGTGTATTATAGCCATGGCACCGAGCTCCCCGACGGCCACCCTGGCTGGAGCGTTATGCTTCTAATTACCCTGCAGGGGTTTTGCTTTGTCAAACACGCAGCAAATATCTGTGGCCTGGAGTGTCTCTTCCTGCTCAGAGACACTTCGCCCAAGCCAAAAAATGTTCACTTTCTCTCTTTCTCTCTCTTCTTTTTTTTGCTGTTTCCCGAACAAAAAGTTCTCTCTCTCTCTCTCTCTCTCTCTTTCTCTCTCTCCAATTTTGATTGCTTCCTTTACACATTCATTTCATGACAAGCCTGTTTGTTGGTTTTGGCTACTGGGCCCGTGCGTATAGGGGATTACAATGGAGTCTCTGTTCCCGTGCTGGTTGTAAAGTTGCCTTAAACAAGTGCCAGTTACAATCCAAATCTGTTCATCTCTCTTGTTTTTACATATAAATACGTATATATGGGTTGTTTTTTTTTAAAAAAAAAAGGCTTCTGGTCTGATCATTGTTCCCGGGATTTATTTGACAGTCCAGATTTCCTCAGATGGAACAGGCCTGAGCTTTCCAGCTGAAAGGTTTTCTATTTACATACATTTGGTTGTTTGGCAAAACCAGTGCCAGACGCCCACCACGGACAAAATTCCCCCTGGAAGCCGCGCTGCCTGCTCTCCGAGCCCAGCTCCGCAAACCTGGAACGGCCTCTCTTGATTCAACTCAAAGTGCCTCGCACCCGGACGTAACCTAGCTCGCTTTTTTAAATTCCCGTGGAGCCGGCTTGCATCGCTTTCATCTCTCTCCCCAGAAAGCCTCTGGGGCTGGCACCTCGAGAAGATAATGCCCTCAGAAACGGTGGTAAAGAATCTCCCCAGCTCGGGGATGAGTCATAACCTCAAAACGCCACATCAAACACCCTTAAACTTCTTTGGGGCCCGTTCTCTCGGTCAAATATTATACTTGACTGCTTCTCTCTAGAGAGGGCCAAGCCAAACGCCCCAGACTGAGAGTCTCCAAAGTTTGTGGCATCCAAAAATCTCACCCACAATCCCAATTTTGCATCTGGGACTCTGTCTCCATTTTGATCCTCTTGTTTTCCCCCAAGGCACTCATTTGCTACCTTTCACCTCTCCAAGAGCCAGCCAAATCCTGCAGGAACACCCGTAGGACTTCCTCCCAGCATCAGTGTATCCCACCCTATAGCATGCCTCAGACCCAGAGGCAATTCAGGCTTTCAAAATTTGACTCATTCAAAGAAGTGTTTGGAGGTGGTGAAACGCATGCTATGGAGTGCGTCCTCACCATATAGAGCTGAACCCTAGGTGGAGAAAGTCCCCCAGTAGATCTCATTAGTTATATTATGCATAGCACAGCAGCATTTAGGGGCCCTAACTGTGAGCTCCATGGGATGAAGTGTTGTAAGTACACGTAGCAAGAGACAGCGTCTGTGCTAACCAATTTCCAGTCCAGAAAAAACAAAGGGTGTGAGAAAATGTTATTAATTTAAAAAAAATGTTTTTTGCAAAAAACAGACATCTATTGACTGGTCCAAAACCACACATATGGCCTCTGAGAGAGCCAGAAATCGAACCAGATCTCCCCAAGTCCCAGTTTAGTGCTTTTGGTCACAAGAACTGCAACAAAGGACATGTAAATTGGAGAGGAGGAAGACCTTTCTATCGACGAGGGTGGTCAAGCATTGGGACGGGCATGTAGAGAAACTGTGGGATCTCCAGCCCTGGAAATTGTCAAGAGCAGGTTGGTCAAACCTGGTTGGGATGGTTTAGTCAGGGATGATCCTGCCTTGAGCAGGGGCTGGGCTAGATGGCCTCTTGAGCCCTGCTTGCAGCCCTACTTTCCTATGATCCTATGAACTTCTCTTCTTCATCTCAGCAGATACTCCCATCCATTTGTGACATCTGCTGTCATGGTTGAGGCACCAAGATTAGACCCTCTGGACCAAAAAAAGGCACAAGTCTCTAGAAGCAAGCCTGCCTCATTAGGGATAATATGCATTTATCAATCTCTGTGACTCACATAGAAGAGGGCTATGTAATGCACACACTGGACTGAGGATCGAGGCCCCTCTATTCGTTATGAAATTATGTCACAGCATGCGCTATCCTCTGACTGGCATTTCCCTGCAAACTCAGAGCCGAGGCAGGGATGTTTCATTGCAGAAGGACTGTGGGACTCGGCATGTAATAAGTAGAGGTGAAGCCCCAGCCCAGTTGGTCTTTGATTGCCAAGAGTTCGATGAAACCAACTACCAAAAGCAAAACTCACCGAGTCGCTCTGCGGGCGATAATTGTTTGGGTGCAGCTGCCAAAACCTGGAGAGTCACTGGGACCAAAGCTGTCTGTAGGTGCGGTTCGGATGTGGCAAAGGGTTTTACAAGAAGAAAAGGTGGGTGAAAAGTGTTGTGAATATGCTAAAGCACTTTATTTTGACGTCCTCAACATGAAACAACTCATGCCAGAAATGCTGAAGCAGTTGATATTTTTAAAGTGTGTGTGGGGGGAGGGGTGTTTAATTTTATGTTTCATTTCATTTTACTTTCACTTCCTTTTAATTTCAGAATGGTCCTTTTTATTTTCTTATATTTTTGGTGTGAAAACTGACCAAAAAAATTGGATCATATGAAAGTAGCACTGGAAGGGACCTCAGGAGGTCACATCTAGTCCAGCCTTCTGCTCAAAGCAGGACCAGCCCTCACTAAACCATCGCAGCCAAGGGTCTGTCCAACCTGCTGTTGAAAATTTCCAAGGATGGAGACTCCACAATTTCTTTAGGTAGCCTGATCCCATGCTTGACCAGCCTCCGAGTCAGAAAGTTCCTCCCAATCTACAGCCCGAGTTTTCCTCTGCTGCAGCTTGAGGCCATTGCTCCTAGTCCTGTCCCCTCCAGCTACACCTCCATCCTCTCTGTAATGGTCCTTCAGGTATTTGAAGACTCTTATCTAATCTCCCTTCAGTCTTTTCTTCTCCAGACTAAACAACCCTAATTTTTTCAGCCTTTCCTCATCAGTCATGGCTCCCAGGCCCCTACTCATTTTTGTCGTTCTGCGCTGGGCCCTCTCCAGTCTGTCCACATCCTTCTTGAACACTGGACGCAGGACTCCAGGTGAGGCCTTATCAGTGCTGAATAGAGGGAAAGAATCACTGCCCTTGATTTGCAAGCGACACTCGTGTTGATACACCCCAGCATGCCTTTAGCTGGTCTTTGCAACAGGAGCACACTGTTGGCTCTATTCACTTTATGGTCTACCGTGACCCCCAGGTCATTCTCTGCAGTGCCCGAGCCTAGACAGTCGCTCCCCGTTCTGTATTTGTGCAAGCAATTATTCCGTCCCAAGTGCAGGACTGCGCACTTGCCCTTGTTGAGAGAATTAAAGTAGAGTTAAATGATATGAAAATAGAACAAAACCTCCTTTTTTGATTCGCATCAAGCTGATCCAAAAAAAATTATTATTATTTTTTTTTTTGGCAGCCAAAACCCTAACATTTAATCTTTCCAATTTTTTTTCCCTTCTTAACTGAATTATCCATTGTTGTCGCAACCCTGCTGGGACACGGAGAGGCCGTTCTTTCCCTTACCTTTCACTTCACATGGGCTCAACACTCCCAAGTGCTGGGTTCATAATGAAACCAAAAGTAACTCTCTCCTTGGAAATCCCCTTGGTGTATCCTTAGCCAGCCCTGAAGAGGTTTTCCCCAGCTAAAACCCTAAGCAAAGTGAGGCAACCAGGTTTCCATGAGCAAAGCCCATCTTCACTGGAAGGTTTTTCCCAGCAAATCTCCAACAAGATGTTGAGCAAGTCCTGACTCATGTCTTGGGCAGTGCAGCAAAGGTCACCTCCTGGGCAGCAAGGAGTTTAGTGCCTTTTGATCTTCCCTTGCACGTCTGCTCAGGTTGCAAGTTGCCAGGAATGCTTCTTCCATGACAGCTAAGGGGGAGGGTTGGCTTGTCTTCTCTACTAAAGCTGTCATTGCAAAGCTCCCTTCTTTCTATCAGCCTGTTCCAAACACCAGTAGAAAACCCCTCATTGGCCTCACAAAGCTGTGCATCTTCTTATTTCTTCTCTTTAATAAACCCTGCACCAGGCCTCTCCTTTCAGTTCCCCAGCAGTCTCTCTTGTCCTGCATGCCCGCAGGGAACTGCTGACTCTTTCCTGGCCAGACTGGCTTTGCAGCCCAGTGCCAAGATGTGACTTTTACTAAACTCCATGCCCATTAAGCTCACCTCATCTTTCCCAACTCACTTCTTGTCCATCTGCAGTGTCCTGTCTGATATGCAGATACTCTGCTGTCTGTAGCAAGGGCTATCTGTGACACCATAGAACACCTTAGGCATGTATACATGTGCATTTACTCTGGCTTAAATTCACTGTGCAGTAAGTGGGAACAACCAACATCTACACGTGCAGGCATTAAAGCACATTCATGGTGTGTGTGTGGACTGATTTGGGATTAAAGTTAATCCCAAGGCAGTCCACACACACAATATTACTGCGCAGTAACGTGTCGACACATGCCTTACTGTGCAGTAAGTAATTGGGTGTAAATTTGCATGATGCAGGTATCAAATTTGATCTCAAGTTGGCGTAAGTCACCCGATTTACTGTGCAGTATGGGCATGCATGTGTAGATGCACACCTGTACTGCACAGTAATTTTGGTTACGTCACAGTAAATGCACATGTGTAGACGCGCCCCTTAGAACTGCTATTGACTGGGTCAGACCCATAGGTCCATCTTGCCCAGTGGCCTGTGTCACACAGCAGCGGAGAGCAGAGTCTGGAGAGGAGAATGATCTGGGTCTGACCAGGGTTTTTTCCACAGTTTTTCCTCTCTCACTTGCAGCCTCCAGCATTGAAGGTCCCTTCCTATTACTGAGATTCCTGGGGAATCTTGCAGTGCAAATAAATGGCAATAATGACAGGGTCCAAGAGAGCAGCAGTAGAACGGAGCAGTACAAGAGCACTGGTGAGTAGTGGGGCCTGGGTTTGAAATAGCAAAAGCTTGTAGGTCAGGACTGAAGGGCACGGTTGGAGCCGAGAGGGAGTCAGGTATGCAGCCAGCCATAGTGAACAGATGTATTGGCAGAGAAGTGTATAGGGAGCCCAGGAATTGCAATAGCAGGAGCTGAGAACAGGCCAGGAATGAAGTGCATTGGCAAAACTGAGAGACAAGCTGCAGGGGTTTATCCCAGAGGCTGGAGCTCGGTATTGAAGTGCATCAGCCAACCGAAATGGGAAAGCAGGGCAGGCAGAGCATCTCTAGACCAGGTGCAGCAGCAGGGCAAGACAGGAAAGGCTGCACAGTGCTTTCATGCATCACGCCTGTCTCCAGCTGAGGCTGCTGCGAATGTTAAACCCACCCACAAATTAAAGAAAAAGGACAAGAATAATGATGGGAAAGAAGAGAATGGGGGCCTTTCTGCGGCGTGCCTGGAGCTGGCTGGATTGTTTTACGGCCCCAGCAGCAGATGACTGATTGGATTTCTCACCGATATTTTTCACTGCCTAAGTGCGAGAGCCCCCGGGAAAGATAACTTTCCTGCAACCGAATACTTGAGCGATGAAATTGGGGGCTAATGGCAATTAGTCTCTGAGCTGGTAGCTCCGGCTGCCACCTCCAGCCCCTTTTCATTTGTTGCGACTTAGCAGCAGCGTAAATAATCCTTTTGTTTGCAAGCCAGCATAAATCTGCTGGGCAAGATCGCTGCGGCTTGAATTATATGAAGCGTATCTCCGAGGAGAAGCCTCGGGCAGTGGGGAAAGGCGGGACATCTGCACTATGATGCTTAGATTCACAGCCAGAGCCTTCACAGGGTGGGAAGAAAACCCAGATAGTTTATGGACTTCTGCCTCCAGTCACTTAGAGAGGTTTTATGACTGGAGAGGTTAACTGGGCACCTGGAGGCCAAAACTAGACAGGGGTGAGCATGCGATTACCAAACATAGAATAATAACTATGAGTTGTCCTTTCAACTGCTGGCTCATAAGCACCCTGGGTTTGAGGAAACTTTCAGCTCTGGTTGATCAGGCAGTGGAGAGGATCAGAGCAGCAGGGCAAAGGGGAATCTGGGTATTAATAAGTAGCTGCTGATACATGTCATTCTATATGTGCGTACACATGTACTAAGTGGACTTGAAATAAGGTGACTTAACTTAGTCGACTTAACTAAGCTGCCTTAAGTTAAGCCATGTTGGAACGAACACACATACTTAAGTAAAGCCTTGTTGGAGTGTACTCATGTGCAGCTCCTTGGCACAGCGGCAGCCATGTTGTGAGCTTAATGAATGTGACTCAAGATAATACACCTCCAAGGTGTATTATCTTGTGCTGCATTTCAGTTGACTCTGCTCCACATACGTGCGTACGCTCTGACAATTAAGTTCAGTTAAATTAGTTAAGTCAACTTAACTGTCACAAAGTTACTATGTGTGTATGTACCTACAGGCACCCAGTTCAGAGGTGATGGGTGACGGCAAAGCTGACAGCTACAAGACCCTTCTCCTAGGTGCTCTGCCTCATCTTTCCCTGAGTTAGAAACCCCTGGTGACGACAGCATGGGGAAAGATAGACGTCTTGAGAAGGGATTGTCTGAAACCAGCCAAGCCAGCAGCCACCTAAGTCAGTGGGGAGGGAAGTGCAGAGGTAAGTGAGAGGACTCAAGTGCCTCTCCAGCTAAGCTGTCTCTGCCTAGGGAGGCACATGGTCCAGCTCAGGAGGCTGAGCTGGGAGTTCAGCATCTGTGCTCCACCCCTGAGACACAAGAGCCAGACCACTCCTGTCACTGGCCAGGTGGCTTGGACACTTCTCCAGGATGGGGGAGGTGCAGGTTTTAGCCCCTATCCTGAGTCAAACGTAGCCAGGATTTAAGTCCTGGGCTATGGTGACCCAGAAGTTTGCCTTCACCATCTAGAAATATGGGGCGGGGGAGGGATCTTTCCTGTCAGGGCTGCACTACTTTGTGCGAATAATTAATAATCATTAGAGTAAGTACTTGGCCCCTGAAGCCCCAGCTAAGCACCCTAATGACTGAGCTGAAGACAAGCTATCAGGCACCGGCTCTGCTGAGTAACCACAGTCCAGTGGCAGGCACAGACCCTCCTTCCTCCAGCACCGCAGGCTTGTGACTGGCACTCGTCAAAGGCCTTCTACCAAGTCGAGCTTATCTAGTTGAACCAGAGCTGCCACTATCCTCTTCATCACCTGATACTCACAGCCTCTGTCCCACCACCCCCTGGACCACCACCAAACCTGGCTGTTACTTTGCCCGTGACCACCTAGGTCTCTGATGCTACCACGATGGTCCTCTTCTGTCAATAAGACCACATTGCCCTCCCTTCAGGTCATCCAGCAGTGACTCCGCTCCCGACACCGCATGCACTGGGTTCAGCACACCCTGAGTCCCTCCCTTGCCCTGTGGTCCACTTCTGCCTCTTACCCACTTTGCCAGAGCTTGTGCCTCAGGCCTTGCTTCCTGTCACATTGCCCGCTTTGCTCCCCAGCAGATACCTAGGATGTGAGGCCACCTCTCCATGCCTCTCTCACTTCTGCCTCTGTCCACGCAGCCCTTTGCACACGAGTGACTTAGAAAGTCTGGATGCCCTATCTCTGACACCCCACAGCACTTCCAGTCAATTCTCTTCTTCCATGCAGGCTGCAAAAGTAAGTTTATATCCATGAAAGGGGGCATAGCTCAGTGATAGAGCATTTGATTGCAGATCAAGAGGTTCCCTGGTTCACATCTAGCTGTCCCTCATTTATTATGGGCCCAGTGGCCTAATGGATAAGGCATCAGCCTCCGGAGCTGGGGATTGTGGGTTCAAATCCCATCTGGGTCAACTTTAATGTTACAGCCATAAACTCCTAGAAGAGGGTTTCAGACTGGATATAAGGTTTGTGTGACCAGACTCTGGAATAGACTCCCTGGGGTGGTGGTAGAGGCACCTACCCTGGAGATCTTCAAAAGGAGACTGCCCAGAGTAGGGGTGCTGGACAGTTGGTTCCCATTAGGTCTCTTCCAGCCCTAAACATCTGTGAGCAACCCCATTTTCCTTGCTATACCTTGAACTCACTAGCTCTTAGCACTTCTACCCTTGTGCCATGGCTTGTTAGGAAACTCTTTGAGGCAGGGACAGTTCATTTTTGCTTCATTAGCCCTATACCCTGTATTTCTCAAAGAGATTCCCCTTTATCATAGTGTTTCTTGGGTGCAGGGGGATGCATGCTTACTTCAGTGCTGCTGGGAAGTTCTGAATGGCCTGACAGAGCAACAAAGCAATAGCCATAAATGATGGCCATACATTTGCTGCAATAACTTTGACAAGGCAAGGGAAAAAGAAGTTGCACAGAGCTCAGAAAGATACAGCCTGAGGATGTGGGAGCATGTGAGGGTGAAGCATGGCATAGATTCTTCCTAACTCAGCAGCAGAAAGAAAGACTCAGCCAAGAGAGAGAACTCTTGCCCTGGTCTGTGGGTTATGAGCAGCCATCAGTTATGGAGGGGAGGTGGTAGAAAGAGTGCATGGGGCCCCATTCCCAGAGATGCTTCCAAGGCCCAGTCAGCTGTAGCAAAGACCAACACTTGGATTCAGAGGTGGAAGTAACCTAGTAGGATGCTGGTCTCTAAAACCAGTAAGAGTGGAGCTGGGAGCTCAGGACCAAGTCAAGCCATATCTAGCTCTTCTTGGCATGTACATGCAGTGCCCTCATCAGTTAATGCTTCTGAACCCTGCAACTGAAGGGCAGGGGTGTCATAGGACCTTAGAGGACATTGGGTCTAACCCCACTGGTGCAGCAATGTATCACTAGTGAAGCAACGCACACATCTTCCAGCTTAGTCCATGGAGGGGTTCAACCTCACAGTTATGCGAGGGGTTTATCTATGAACAGGCATGTCATCGGGTCTGAAAGCAAGGAGAAGGGAAAGTTAAAGGCTCTGCTGCCCTTGCATACATGGAGCCTGCCATCACCCTCAGGATACTTGTCCATCCTCTGCTTATCCCTTTCCATGGATCACCGACAGAGCTAAATGCTGGCCCTTGTAAAGGGAGTGGAATCTGCCTCTAAATTAGCATCATGCAAAGCAACTTACTTCTGTTTCCAGTGAAGGATCCCTGGTGTTCAAAAGACACAGCTTGTCTTTATCCAGATGGCAGGACAGGGCTGCACCCGTGGTGTGTACAGGCGCCCTTAGAGACTACCTGGTTCAGAAGGCAACAGCTTTTGTAGGCGATTGCCTACATTGTCAGCATAAAAGGATTTTTAGTGAAGCTGGTGGCTTCAGATTGACCCTGTGCCTCTCTCTGGGTCTCTAGCCCTCGCCGCATTAACCAGACACAGCTTGTGCTATCTACTGTCCTCATTCTGTGTCTTGGGTTGGTGGAATGGGCAGTTGCCGACAGTGTAGAAGCATTGCTATTGGCATGTAATTTTGATGCAGGAAGAAGGCTCAATTCATAGAGATATACTAAAGCCTACAACTAGGATCAGGATCCTGTTCTGGGTCTACTCCAGGGCCTGGAGTATCCTCATAGTTTCCTAAAAGCTTAAGGCCAGGAGATACGGTTCTGCTCTTTACAGAGGCCTCCCTATAACACAGGCCAATTGTTCTGAATTGTCTCTCCCTTCCCAACATGTGTTAAAAAGAAAAGCAGGAACACTTTGTCAGGTACAGGCCCTTCCAGTACAAGCTTTCATGGCAGAGCACATTTGCAAATTGGGTGTGATGATTAATGAGGAATATAAAGAGCTCTCCTCTTTCCTTTCTGCTTTCTCTCCAGAGGATGAAGATGATTAATTGGTGAGGAGATAGAGGGCCTCCTTGGAGTTGATTAATAGGCATACTTCCTCAGTTGGCGTTTGGACACCACCTAAAGCACGTTCGCTGGCACCCGAGTGCCGGGAGCTCCCAATGAATGCTGAGGAGGGTCTTGGCCCCTATCTCGGCAGTGGCTCCATAGCCATTTCTGCGGTGTGAAGTAATCTGCTTTCAAAGGGGGAATGCTAGGAGGTTGAGAGCGAACGCCTAGCCTTCACTGTCTGAGGGTCTGGTGAAAGGAGTTGCTTTTACACTGTAGCTCTTGTTAGGAGGCAGGCCTGCCCATATCGGCTTCTGACAAATGAGGTTGCTGGGACCAGATGGCTCCAGGAACTGGTAGGGGGCAATGGAGCCTCCTGTCTCTGGCTTGAACCCAACCTTGGGGCCCAACTCAAGCCTCAGTTGCAACAGGATAAGAGAAGCAACTCCATGGAAAGTAGTATGTTTTTTTGGACCAACTTCCAGCTCACAGAGACATTCAACAAGCTTTGAGGTGCAAAATGTTGTTCCTCAAGTGTGGGAAAGAAGCAGCAAAGGAGAAAACCCCCTTTCAGAAACCATCTTTTTCAAAGATAAAATCTGACCTCTTTCTCAACTATAATTTGCCCAGTAAAGCTTATTACTTCACCTCACAAATCTTGGTGCTTGCGAATTCCCTGGACCACTGCGGCTGCAGCAATACTACAGCTCCACTGAAGGTGATAGAGAGCAAAGGTACTGTAAGCCACATGATGGTGCATCCCCTGCCTTATTAGCAAAGATCCTGTCTTTCTCAGATAAAAACAAACCCCAATTTTCAGGTTAAAAGAAGTAACCTCAAATCCACCTTTTTTCTTGATTAAAATGAAATGCCACTAATACATACATACATACATACATGCATACATGCATACACACATATGTGTGTGTGTATACATATATATATATATGTGTGTGTGTGTGTGTGTGTGTATATATATATATATATAGTATATATATGTATATATATATGTATATATATGTATATGTATACATATATATATATATATATATATATATATATAGTGGTGTTTCATTTTGACCATGCAAAAATGTAGATCGGGGGTTACTTTTTTTAACCTGAAAATTGGAGATTTTTTTTTTTAATTAGGGAAAACTAGGATCCTTGCTTATTATCAAGGTACATAATAGTTAAGAAGCTTGAGTAACTGTTACGTAGACAGTGCAAGTCTGCACATGCACTGTGATTAAAAGGTCTTGTCCTGAAGGTTTGAGAATAAGTGAACTTTCTACCTTTAATGAGGTACTGACCTATTTCCATATATTGCACATGCGCAGTAGAGGCCTGGTGACAAGAGTTTTGGCCCCAAAAAGGTGGCAAATGTCTCCTGAGATAAAATGGACAATGATTGACCTAGACTATAGAAATTGATAAGCTTGTTTCAACGGGATGATCGATGGAGACATCAGTTGGCTGAGAAGACGAGTGGCATGAGTTCTACAGATATGACTGGACTATGTGGTGTGATTTGGGGCATAAAAGGGCCTGAGCTCAGTTCTGGTGTGTGAGTGAGTGCCCTGGTGTGTTTGTGTGAGAGCATGTAAGTGTGTGACTCTGAAGGTGTGAGGGAGAGTCTGTGAGTGAGTTGATGAATTGGTGAGCTGGTAAAGGCGAGAGTCTGGAAGTACAAGTGTCCAGTGTAAGTGAAGTTGGATCTGTGATTGGCCCTCTGGCAAGAGGTGATCAGGAGTGAGTGTGCTAATGTGGGTGGAGCAAGGTTCCCCAGTAACCAGCTGGGATCCAGCAACAGACCAGTACCAGTACCAGTTGGCCAGCACCCTGTGAGCATGTCTACACGTGCTTTTAAGAGCGCCTGAACTTAATGTGCATTAGCTTAATGGACATTAAGGCGATTTCAGTGCTTGTCTACACGCACATGTGCTAATGTGCATTAACACTGGGGTGCGGACTGACTTGGGACTAAAGTTAGTCACAAGTCAATGTACATACATTGCACTAATGTGCATTAATGCATCTACATGTCCGTTAATACAATGTAGCTATTTGTGCATAAATTTGATACCTGCTTGATACAGGTATCAAATTTAGGCTCGAATGGCCTAAAATTGCCATTTTTAAGGCACATTAAGGGCGTGCATGTGTACACACGCACCCTTAATGCACCTTAAATCAGGCTAATGCACATTAAATGAGCACGTATAGATATGCCCAGTGAATGGTAAAGAATTACCTTTCCCTCAACAGGGGGAAAACATACCCAGAAAAGGGGGAAATCTTCTGGGGAGGCGGGAAGTCTTCATAGACTTCATTGTAAACTTAGCAGTGGAGAGATGGTGCCAGTGAAACAGTTCGTGTGGGTTCAGCAATATGGCTGCAACGACACAGACTGAGGGTGTGCTTTCTAGCTCTCTCTTATCTCCCTGCAATTTTCCACTTGCCATTGTGACATATTTCCTGTATGTAGTCTTACTGCGATTGTTGTCTGTTAGTATTATAATATAGTCCTGTGGTTTTCACTTAAACAAGTCTGTTCATTTTGTACTCATTCCTTGAGTGGTGGGGTAGCGCTGGGCTGTAGGTGGACACCCTGATGAGAGCCATGAGCCACCATTAAGTATCCTTTCCTGGGATGAATTTTGGGAGGAGTAACACCCTGGACTGCATAATTAACAATTCATCTGTAACAAGATCCCCACCCACTCCAATAGGTGGAATATGTACCTTGTCTCTGTCCAATTCCCCTTGAACCCTTCATAAATTCCACTGTGTTAAATTGGCACCAGCTAGTGCCCTCAGAGAGGTCAGGGATGAACTAAGTATATAGGAATCCTGGCCACCTACAGCTATTAGAGCTCATTGACACCATGCTTTATTTTGCAAGGAACAGTATATTAATGATAGAGTCATAGAAAATGAAAGTTGGAAGGGAGCTCAAGAGGTTACATCTAGTCCAACCCCTGCTCCAAGCAGGACCAGCCCCAACAACATCATCCTAGCCAGGGCTTTGTCAAACTGGGCTTTAAAAGCCTCCCATGATGGAGATGCCACCACTTCTCTGGGTAATCCATTCCAGTGCTTCACCACCCTCCAAGGGAGAAATTTTTTCCTAATATCCAAACTCAACTTCCCTTGCTGCAGCTTGAGCCCATTGCTCCTTGTCCTGTCATCTGCCCCCACTGAGAACAGCTTATCATGAGGATCTTTATGCTCATTTCATATCACACACCCTGCCTGGCTGAAATGTATTTGTGTGTGGGTTGCAGAGGGTTGGGAATTATCTATCTATCTATCTATCTATCTATCTATCTATCTATCTATCTATCTATCTATCTATCTATCTATCTATCTATCTATCTATCTATCTATCTATAGATATCTCTAGGTGGAAGAATGGATGGCCAGGCAGATTCCCTTTCATATGACATCTTATGTCCAAGCGGACTCGGAGGTCCTTAACTAAAGGTACTGAGAGAGAGAAGACCAGATTCTATTCTGCTCATTGGATTTTGGCACCTAAATGCAATTCCATTCCACCATGTTCAAGTCCTGAAAAACCCACCTAGTTTTGTCATGTGTTGTCATCTGCCTTTGATGATTCAATCACAAAAAAGCAGGGTGGAGCAGAATCTAGCCCTGTGTCTGTCAACCCGAGCTTTCCCCCACCATTGGCCAAACATCAGTCCCAGTTGACTGCAAAATAAAGACAAATTAGATAAAAAATGTCAAATCTGTGATTTTTTGTCCCAAAAGTAACAATCAAATATTTGTTCTTGGCCTCTGCAATATATTGCAAAGTGTGTAGCACTTCATACTTCTACACATGCTCAGTGGCATAACTGGTTTTACTTTTAATTCCTTTCTGATCAAACCTAGCATGAAATCACCATGCTAAGGCCCATCTTGGGTATTCAAATTTTTGTTGTGCAGCTCTACAAGTTGCACAATTTTCTAAAGAATCGTAGAATCACAGACAAGGAGGGTGGGAAGGGAGCTCCAGAGGTCACATCTAGTCGAGCCCCCTGCTCCAAGCAGGACCAGCCCCAACTGCATCATCCCAGCCAGGGCTTTGTCTAGCTGGGTCTTAAACACCTCCAAGGATGGAGACGCCACCACCTCTCTGGGCAGCCTGTTCCAGTGCTTCACCGCTCTCCCAGTGAGAAAGTTTCCCTAATATCCAACCTGAACTTGCATTGCTGCAACTTGGGATTCAAACATCTCCAAGCATGGGAAACCTCCTCACCATGAGGTAGAGGAAGGCATGTTTCTCTTCCTCCTATGTCATTGCATAAGATGAAAGGCCTGACCCAGAAGGAAAGCAGCAAGATTTCTGGCAGAACTAAGGCAAAGAGGTGCTAGTCAGAGCACCACAGGAAGAGACTCCTGATGTGATGAAAGGGTGGAGGAACAAGGGTTGCTTAGTTTGGAGAAAATAATGGAAGAACAGAGTAGCAGGTTTCTAATATTGGACACTGATGCAAAGAAGAAATTGGAGAAACATTGCTGTCCCTTGCTGCAGAGGGCAGGGCACAAGGTGATGGGCTTGAAATGCAACCAATCAGGTTTAGGGTGTGTGCGAGGAAAAAAATATACTTGTTATAAGAGCAGTCGGACAATGAAGTGAAGTTGTTGGAATCTCTTTTCTTGGAGGTTTCCAAGCCAAGGCTAGATGGGCCTCTGTCTGGGATGGCTTGAGAACAAAGCGTCCTACATCTGCGCAGAGGGCTGGGACCATGGAGGTCTCTTCCAGTCATTCGATGCTGTTACTGCAATAAGTCTCAGTTCTTCACCATTACCATTTGCCAGCTAATAAACACAAGCAATTTCCCACATTGAAAGAAGTACATCGGGTTAGCATTTGCCACATGGAGCTTTCCGCCAAGGTGATGCTAAAGTGGTGACTAAGGGGGTACCCGTGACATTGGGACCCCTCCAGACTCCATAGTTACAGAAGTTGAAATAATGCCAATGCCTTCTGAAGGTCCAGAGCCCCACCGCAGGGTCCATACTGAAATGCACGGTTCATTAGCCATGTGCACTGCAATTATTTTGTCATTTTCTCTTCAAGATCTGCAGGAAATGGAAAAACTGAAAATCACGCAATATGGGGGGGGGGGGGTGTTCCGCCTACATGTCATCTGATTTTTGCTTTAGTTTTCTTCTCTCTGTTTCTTTTATTATCAACTGACCAAAACCTGGAGTCCTTAGTCAATTGTTTCTCAGGCAAAAGTCCCATTGATTTGCATAAACAAAACTTCCAGATGTGCCTTCTCTTAAAATGCTGGAACCCAGTGGATGTTCAGACTCTGCAACGTGTTTGCAAAGTTATTGCAAAATTCATAAATGTCTCTGTCCTTGTATTTTAAGCAGAAGGTCTTTGACTTTTTAACTACTTTATTCAGGGGATTGGGACACATAAAGTTGGCCCCTCTGGGGTCCAGGTCCAATATACAAAGCAAAGACAAACAAATTACCATCAAACCAAGAGCACCATATCATTACATTCATGACATCACACCGTGACAGACCCCTTCGCCGTATTACACGTCATGCCTAACATGCTGTTAAGCGGTGGGGACACCAGCCACGTGGTCATGCAGACCAAAGTCCTCTATAAACAAACGAATCCTACCCTGCTGTATCCAATCATAAATGTGACAACACTTTCAACTGCCCACGCAAAGCAAAAAGCAAAAAGCAGCCTGGTGAGGGCCCAGGGCATGGCACGTGTTGGGAGTCACAGTCTGTCACTGAGCCTGCCCGGTCACCCAGACCGGTCATGGCATCAGAGCGCGTATTGAAGACGGCTGTCCTCCACATAGCACAGCACTCCCTCAAGGGCCCAGCATGCCTCGAAGGCGGGCACTGCCCCTCAGAGCACAGCAAGAGGCATGCCCCCACCAGGAAGCCAAAAAGTCACAGGGCATTGTCTAAGCTGGTCCTGGCATGCTGGCTGCGGCGTCTCTTGAGGACGACCGCCTTGGCCTGACCCAGTAGAAAGTTGGCCAGGCAGACGGTGCTCCACTCAGCTGCCCAGACGCTGGGCAGGGACAGTCGAGGAAGTCTTGAAAGAAGTTCTCTTCAATGCCGCTGGGGCAGAAAGGGCAGGCCGTCAAAGTGGCTGGGCACCTGGGCATGGTGGATGTGAACCACCCATGCATACAGGCCTCTATGTGGCAGGGAAGCAAAGGGGCAACCTGTGCCACTTTTGGGAGGCACAGGGAGTGTCAGCAGGGTGCCAGGCCCACCGGTCAGCTTGCCAGCCATGGCCAGGATGACTGGCAGTGCGGGAAAAGCCTCACTCAGGGCATCCACGGCATGGGGAACCTGGTGTGCTCGGAGATGATGATCCCAGACGCCTGTTGCCTCTGGTGGGAGGGCAGCCTGGATGTCCTGGGTGTTGAAGAAGATGGTCATGTCGTCTGCATACACCAACAGCTGGAGCGGAGGACCAATGGACGGGCCCATGACCATGGCAAGGCCACACCGCTCAGGTGGCACCTCAGCATGTGCAGCAGCGGCTCAATGGCCAGGACGTAGAGCATGCCCGACAGGGTTCGTCCCTGATGGATGCACAGTGAATGGGGCGCAGAGCACGCCATTCACCTTGAGCAGCTTGGAGGTGTCTTGGTACAAGGCCCGGAGGGCCCCTACTGAAGAGGGGCCTGAAGCCAAAGGCCTCCAGGGTCTGGAAGAGGTAGGCATGGCCCTCCTTGTAGAAGGCTTCTCCTGGTCCAGAGAGATGAGGCCAATGTTGAAGCTGAAAAGTTTGCTGGTTGTGAACGTGTCACGCAGCTGGAGCAGGTTGTCTTGGATGGTCCTGCCCAGCACGCAATAGCTCTGCTCAGGCTCAGTAATGAAGACTATGATGGTGCTGAGATGGGTCACCAGTGCCTTGGCCAGAATCTTGTAGTCCGCGCACAGCAGGTAGGCCGGCCGCCAGTTCTTGTGTAGCCAAGGTCTCCCTAAGAATGAAAGAACGAAAGAAAGAAAGACAGACTTGCTTTTCAAGCTGATGGAAAACTTGGAAAAACTACCTTTTTTACCTGAACTAAGACATAACTTGACCCCTCCTGGAGTAACATATTTGAGCATCTGTGCCATGTTAAGCATCTGAATAGTTCTGTAGCAAGCAAAGATTTGGGGAGTTGCTGTAACACAAGTAGATTCACAGGCCCAAAGACCCAGAAAAGTTTCACACAGAGTCATAGGAAAAAAACCAAGGCTAAACAGTCTCCAGGAAAGCACCTAGTGCAACCCCTGCTCAAGGACCATCATAAACAAATGTCTAAGTTAGCATGAGCAGGTTTCAAACCCAAAGTGTAGAGAGATCATTCTGGCTGGGATGATGGAGTTGGGGCTGGTCCAGCGTTGTGCAGGGGTTGGACTAGATGGGACCTCCTGAGCTCCCTTCAACCCTCATTGTCTATTTTCTCTCCTTCTATAAATGATAGGTGTGTAATTCAGAGCCCCAAGATTGTAAGGCAGAGAAGCACAGCAAAGCAACGGATGCGGACGAGCAGCAAGTGTAAACAGAAGTTGGGGAATGCACGGTGCTGGTTTGGACTGAAAAGTGGAATTTCAGGTGGCGTTGTGCAGAAAGACGCGGACTCCATGGCGATGAGTATTAACTGCAATAAAGCTATGGTAACTGATTGATGCAAATGGGAATGATACTGAACCGATCAAAGAGGAGAGCCCCAAGGAGTCCGCACACATCCTTCCAGACATGGTGTGATTTCAGTTATGCCACCTGGCCTTAATGACAGGAGAAGCTTTTCCCTTCTGTCAGCTCTGCAGTGTTAGCACAGCAGTCGGAAAGTGGATTAGGTTATTCTCTGGCTTGTCATCTGTAGGTTGGTTTCCTCGGGAGCCCCATCTGTCTAATGTCATTGTTGTCAATCAATCAACGTCTCATTATTCCAGCTGCACCTGTACAGGTGCCTCATGGGTACTAGGGTCCTGATCCTGTGATGGCATCCCTGCCATCACAGAGGCAAGCATAGGCATCATTTGAGGAGAGCAAGGTGATAGGGACAGCTGTCCTCTTTATTCATAGTGATGAAGCTGGAGGCAGAAAGAAAACAGCTTGTCATGTCAAGTCCTGTATATTTACCGGTCCTATAAACCCTATACAGGACTAGACATGACAAGCTGTTTTCTTTCTGCCTCCAGCATCATCACCGTGAATAAAGAGGACGACTGTTCCTATCACTTTGCTCTCCTCAAATGATGTCTTTGCTTATCTCTGTGACGGCAGGGACGTCATCACAGGATCAGGACCCTAGTACCGTTATTACTGTATTTGTTCACTGTAAGGAAAGCTAATCTAATCTGGAGTCCATGTGAGATGATGAATTTTACAAAAAAAAGCATTGCTAGGACCTTGCTCTCCTAGTTTATTCACAGGCCACTGCAGAAGTGCCCTACAAAAGGTCCTCTATACGCTAGTAAAAACCGTGCTGAGCTTTGGTGAAGCGCTCGTTATCCATAGAAATCAAGATACTTTTACAAGGGGAAATAAACATTGTCATTCCCATTTTACCAGGAGGAAACCCGAGACACAGAAAAGGGTGGGACAGTCTAGGATTGTACTTGGAGCATGATCCAGGTTTTGTTTCCAAGAGCAGTCCTCTTTTCGGTTCTTCACATGGTGTCTCCCCAAATCTTTACTCACTTGCTCACCCCAAGTCTCAGCACCAGGACATTGGCAGCCAAGCCAGGTGCTCATGAGAGATCTGGGGTTACCAGATCCGCCCCAGATTTAGGTTTAAGCTACTTAAGATACAGTTTAGGGCCTCACAATATGAGGGGCCTCTAAATAAGAAAAGAAAACTTGGACATTTTTGTTCTAATATGACAAAAATATTCATATATATGGCTCCGCAGTTATTATTCATATTGAGTTCATAAATCTGTGCAGAAATAACAATAATTCATCTTAAAATTCCATGCAAATCCATTTTTGTGCATTATTTTTATCATATGGGGCCTCCTAAGCTGGACGTCGTTTAGGGACTTAGCGTAGCACTGTACCAGGTTGGAGGGCTGTAGCATCAAAGCTGGAGGATGTGAACAGAGTCCAGGAACAGACCAAAGGAGGAAAACAGAGACCAAAAGCAAGAGGAACCAGGAGCCAAGACCTGAGCAGAGTCACCTGAGTATTGTTGAGAAGCAGAGCTGGAAAAACCCTATCACCTAGACACTCCCTGTCCCATTCCCGAGTCTTATATGACTGCTCAGGGGTTACGAACTAGGCGCTAGTGGCCAGCATCTTGGGCATTGATGAAGGCCTTAGGGATCTGGCCATGGCCTTCGGTTTGAGGCTGGAGGAAACAGAGCTATTAAAACTCCAGTTCAAGTCCAATGTTTGAGCCTAGAAAGATGGTCATACACTTACGGGAGTTGATCCAGGACTCAGGACCTTGCATTGCCAGACTTCCTATGTGAAGTTGGGTCTCGCGGGCCAAGAGAAACCAAAGTGTTTGCACGGTCCTGTCACTGTGCAATGTTAAACATGGCTCAGGATGAAGAAACCTCGCCCTGGCTAGTTCCATGGCAAGAAACGCAATGTGTTTTACAGAAAAGAAAAACCCTTTTTAATAGAAAGATAGGAAAAGTAGGAGAAACAATTAAAACATGTTGTGTATCAAGTTGCATTATAAAAATAACCTACTTTCCTTAATTGGCTAGAAGGCTTTCACAGAACCTTCAGTTCCTCATTTGACTGCCTTTTAGGCAATATTGTTGGAGCGATGTTGTAGTTGCGATGGGCCAGGACATATGTAAAGGGCAGGTGATATCTTTTATTGACCCAGGTTCAGAGTTAGACAGACTTAGACAACTTCTGAGTGCAAAGCACTCTTCCTGAGACCTAGAGAAGAGTCCAATTGGGAGTCCCATAAATAGGGGTCCAATAAAAGATACCACAGACAATGATTATCATCTTTTAGGTGGTAATCCAGGGCCTTTTTCCAGATGGGCTGCATCGATGGCTGTCGGAGTCTAATCCCATCTCCTTGAAAACAAACAAGACCAATGCACAGAAATGGGGAGAGAAAAGGAAAGGAAGGAGAGACGTGACGTCGTTGGTCTCTGGAGCTGACGTTCACTTGCAGTCGTGTTGGTGGAGGCACACAGGCACATCCTCATTTCCTCTTCCAAGATACGGCCAACTTGGATCAGTGTTGGGCTGTTCAAGGTATTGATTGGGGTTGCCTTTCTGATTACAAAATGTTATTCAACACAAGGGGAAAAGAGAGAAATGGGGGAAAAAGAAAGACTATGAGAAAGCTATCAATGGAAGCCCAAATCACACATTTCAGGTAGCTGACGTGGGTGGAGATGTTGGTGATTCCCTTTGGGACCCTATCTCTGGGCTAGTCAGGTCAGGTCCTTTCTCAGGATCATGATAACGAAGGCCCAAGTGACATCATTGTGGTTTGGAAAGTCCCATGAGACGGTGGGGCTGTCATGATGATGATAAAGCTTGCCTTCCTCCACTTTGCCAGCCCTGGGTAAGAACTGCTTCAGACTATTGCTTTCTAAGGACTTGAAATAAGGTAATATTTGGAAGAACCCACTTCTTCACTCTTTTGTCCACCAATTAGGCCTCATTTCTGAAACAGCTGTTTTGCTCCATTGGCTCCTGATTCTGGGGTACGGTAGCATGGGGATTAAGAGGTCTTTTTAGACCACTTCAGCAGCATGGGTCAAAGCTTTGCTCTTCCTCTCGCTGTGTGGGCACCCCGTCTTTCAGTTTGGGGGGTCAATGATTTTCTGAATGAGATGCTAGTCACATCACCCTCTTCTGTGGATGTAGGCTATAGAAGATGGTCTGTCTTTCCCATGCTAGCCTAAATAGCTGATGCTTCAGGTTTGGATTATTTCAGACTTCGAGGGATTCCTATCATTTGACATCAGGGGTGAACTGGATTTTTGCAACCTGAGACAAGTTGCAGCAAAAGCCTATGGGCAATGGTATCCCAGGACCAGGCCCTGAGGCTTTTGCTGCCTCAGGGATAGGGAAGATCCTGCCTCAGGCAGGGGGTTGAACTCATTGACTTTTGGAGGTCCCTTGCAACCCTACTTCTCTATGACTCTGACTCAAGACCCCATCGGCAAAATGAAGATAACAGTAGTACCTTATCTTGTAGGCCTGGTGTGAGGGTCAACCTGTTGCAGACTGTGAAGCAACTATGTACTGTGATAATAGGGGCTCCATCACCTTAGGACAGTGGTCCTCAAAGTTTTTAGATTCAAGGCACGGATTGATCGTCTTGAGGAACCCTTTGGATAGACTTGGGGCACCCCTTGAAAAATGCCAGCTCTTAGTTTTTTTAACTATAGAAAAATAATAGAGCAATTCTTCTGTTGCAAAGAACTCAGAAAGACCAGAACAGGGCACCATGTTTTTAACACGATGGGTTCCTCTTTGAAATCCCTGGGTTTATCATGTGTATCATATTCTCACATTTAACAGCATGGCACCTTGGTCGAGAATCACTGCCTTCTAGGTCATCTGGTGACACACTACACTTAGGATGTGTTTTTATTTAGATTGTAGTAAGCATTACTACAAGTTAGAAAGTTTTCTGAGCAGTCACATGGTAATGCTTGCTATGATTTAAATCAAATGTGTCCCAAATGCTGTAACTCTAGATGACAAGTTGTGGCAGCTGGGAGCTGTTGTTTGCTCCCAGTCCTCAGACACCACTTTGGGCAGTACTGTTTGTTGCTCCAACCACCCCCAGGGTGGTATGGGAGCTATTTAAGTCTCCATTGCAGAGCTGGGAATCATAGGATCATAAACAATGAGGGTGGAAGGGAGCTCAGGAGGTCACATCTAGTGCAACCCCCTGCTCCAAGCAGGACCAGCCCCAACTACATCATCCCAGCCGAGGCTTTGTCTAGCCAGGTCTTAAAAAAGTATGGAGATGCCACCACCTCTCTGGGGAGCTTGTCCCAGTGCTTCACCACTCTCCTCATGAGAAAGGTTTTCCTAATATCCAACCTCAACTTCTGTTGCTGCAGCTTGAGCCCATTGCTCCTTGTCCTGCCATCTGCCCCCACTGAGACCAGTCCAGCTCCATCCTCTTTGCAGCCCCCCTGCAGGGAGGTGAAGGCTGCTATTCAATCCCCCTCGGTCTTCTCTTCTGCAGACTCAATCAGCCCAGTTCCCTCAGCTGCTCCTCATACACCATGTGCCTCATCCCCCGAAACCATTTTCATTGCCCTCCCCTGGACTGTCTCCAATGTGTCTGCAAGATGTTTGTTGGTCCCAGTCCCATCAATTGCACCAGAGTCTCCTGATCATTTTACCTCCATGAAGCGGCCAGATGTTAGCTCAACACTTCTTGGGTGATCCGGTCTGGAAATGCTCCTTGCCAGGAAAGTCCTGACCTTGCTAGCATGTGCTTTACTCCTTGAATGCTCAGATGCTTGCATTTTAAGTGCAGTTAATACTTCCTAAGTGTAATAGGTGACAAGCCCCTCTGATGGACGGCGAGGTGGGAACTTCATCCCTTGTCATTAAAACCAACTAGGACCAACCAATTGACTAGGACTGACCAATTGACTAGGACCAACCAACTAGGACCAACCAATTGACTAGGACTAGGACCAACATTTTTTTAGGGTTGAGCTAATTCCTGCTGTAGTCATATGTAGATGGTAGGATCTGAGAACCACCCAGAGAGATGCTTAAAAAGAAGTGGAGATTGATATATGTGGAAGAACTATGGGGACGGACCTATGAGCAATTTATCCCAGTGTAAAAGGGGAAGGGGTTTTACCACACATCAGCTACTCTGTCTGCATGCTTTTACCCTCTGGTAACTTACCCCTCTTTCCTGGTGGGTTAAGCCCTAGTTGTTCAGCTTCCCTTTACCGTGGGGTAGAAGCACATCCGCGGGCACTTGACAGGGAGCTTCTAAGGTGCAGAAGAGTCTCATCCCTTTCTATCCCATGGTAAACCACTTCATTGCCATACCCTGAAGGAGCTCAATAATTTGGCAGCTGGGATTTCCAAAGCTGCCATTCAAATGAATGGGAACTGCGTCCAGCTCCCTAGTGGCTCAGATGGCATGTATTAATGCCAACCAGCCTGGAGAGCAGGATTGCCACAACTCGGCCAAACCAGAACCAGCCACCAGCTTGATCTGCTGCATGTCTTCCAACCCTTATTTCCTCTAGCTGTCCATCTTGGCATTGGTTAGACTAGGCCTAAGGCGTCAATGCCAAGGTGCAGCACTTCACTGGTAGAGGCATGCTCTGTGAAATGCGGTGCCCGCGTGGTGAGTAACGCACAGCCCGATGCCTGACACACTGACACAGGCAGTCATGCAGAAGAGCTACAACCAGCCTTCTTACAGCAATAACTGGTAATCCTGGATGAGTAATTCATCTTTTTGTGCATTACCTGGTAAAGAGACTAGGACACTTTTTCACTAGGAGGGTGGTGAAGCATTGGAACAAGTTACCTAGAGAGGTGGTGCAGTCTCCATCCTTGGAGGTTTTTAAGGCCCAGCTCAGCTGCAGCAAGGGAAGTTGAGGTTGGATATTAGGAAAACCACTCTCATGTGGAGGTTAGTGAAGCACTGGAAGAGGTTACCCAGAGAGGTGCTGGCAACTCCATCCTTGGAGGTGTTTAAGACCTGGCTGGACAAAGTCTTGGCTGAGATGATGTAGTTGGGGCTGGTGCTGCTTGGAGCAGGGGTTGCACTAGATGTGACCTCCTGAGCTCCTTTCCAACCCTCATTTTCTATGTTTCAATGATTGTGTGCATGTGTCAAGTGGTTCACAGGCCACACAACCCGGCAGTTCAGACCATCACCAGCGATAGCGTCTCACTCCCATGATTCCTACAGCAGTCCTGGCTTTGCAATTATTGAAGTTCCTGTGGCCTAATTAAAATCAGGGCCTATTACAGTTGGCATTGATACACACCCACATATAGAAAGAGACAGCCCCTGCCCGCTGGGTAAAAAAGGTGGGGTTTTATCATCTTTCAGCTGCTCTGTCCTCAAATGCCTCTGTTCCTGGTCCTATCCCATGGTAAGTGGAAGCTAAGAGAGAGAGTTCACCATGTTGGCCTGAAGCCAGGCAAAAGGCAGGGTAGATATGCACTTCATAGACTAATTTAATAAGATATGCACTTCATAGACTAATTCTCTCTCTTTATAGAGAGAGCAAGACTTTGTAAACTCGCATTCACTTCATGAGATGCGAAATGAAATCATATTAGCTGCTGGGTTTTTGGTTGGAGCTGTGCTGGTCTAAGGACACAGGCAGGCCATGTTCTTTGGGTTGACACATCTTTTATTAGACCAACTGAGTAGTTGGGAAAAAATTGCAAAGAACTTTTTTCCAACTACTCAGTTGGGCTCATAAAAGATACGACGTCTACCCAAAGAGCATTGCCTGAACATATTAGCTGAGTCCTCATTGAAAGAGGGTTATGTTACCACGAGTTAGCTTTCAATTAGTGCGGGGTAACTGTATGGCCTCAAACCATTATAGCTAAAGAGCTGTCTCCTTTTACACATGGGTAAATTGTGCATATATCCGTACCCTGAGCGAGTAGCCAGCAAACAGGTCCTTAACACGGCTAGTTCCAGCTCACCAGCCAGCGTCCTCTTCACTGGACCGTAGGCCTCTAGATCCCATCTCTCCTTTACTTGTTGCAGCCCCTATTTAGTGCCCTGCCTTGGAAGCAACACTGCTTTCACACGTGGTTTTTCGGGAAAGTCTTTCTCCCTCGTGCCAGACAAAGGTGTCAGGATCAAAGGAGCGACACCAGGCCTGCAACCAGAGCAAATCTCAATACTGGGGGCTCCCGAACAAGCTTTTTCCCATGCTCCGAATATGACGGTCTCCAACGAGCGCTGCATTCAGATGCGATAAGGCAGCAATCGCATATTCACAAAAACGAATATTAGAAGCAGATTTATTAAGGATTAGCAACGGGCAGTGTGGGAGTGATAAAGCACTTGCTAATCCTTGCGTCGGTCTGTTTCTGATAATCATCTGGTATTTGAAATAACACACAGTGAAATCCTTATCTTATAAATCTGATTCTGGGTTTAATGTGACAGTTATCATATGTTTAAATACCAGCTGATTATTAGAAACATATTCATTGAAAATTAACCATGTAATAGATAGTTATCTGGGATACTGTGAGCCTAAATAAATACACATGTTTTCACAACCACTTCATTGTCCACTTGAAAAGATAGCATGTTTTATGTGTTGTTTTTTTTCAAATCACTCTACATTATATTTATTTGCTTCCCATTCCTGAAATAACACAGATATTTTTCATTCCTAAGCAGTGTATTCCTTAGCCGGCACATAATAATAATAACAATAATAACAATGCGTTTTATTTTTATGGCACCCAGCAGACACTGGTGTCTAGCTGCTTCACAGACAGCAATCTGAGTACCCAGGGAGCACTGAAACATGCCGTCGATGCAGCAAAAAACAAAGGTCGAAATCGGATCAGCATAGGCAAATAAAACAAAGCCACAATGAGTGTTTTGTTAAATTTTGAGGGCTTTTTTTTTGGTGCATTGGAAAACAGCGGAGGGAAATTCAGCAAAGAGAAATGCAAGTTGACTATCAGGAGACACCAACTTGTATGGGTGTTTCTGTGTATCAGAGCTCTTTATAGGCATGGATGTCTTATTTAGCACACTGGAACAAGTTATCTAGATAGTGGTATCTCCATCTTTGGAGGTTTTGAAGACCCGGATAGGATGGGTCTTGGTCTATTGTAGCACATGTGGACCAGCTCTGCTTCAGTCTCCCAGGTCCTCTAGGAAGAAGGCGAAGAGGCTATTGAGGTTTCATGTCTAGATAATGATGGGACTGGAGTTCAGTAGAGTGGGATGATCCATGAAACCTTGGCTAGGATGATGTAGTTGGGCTTGGTCCTGCTTTGAGCAGAGGGTTGCACTAGATGTGACCTCTTGAGCTGCCTTCCAACCCGCATTGTCTATGAGTCTATACTTCCCACTGTTCTTGGTGCATTAAGGGCTGCGTGAGTAATGCCACAAAAGGAAGTGACTTGTTCATGGTCATCCAGGACATCTATGGCAGAAGGGGAAACTGAACTCTTGTATTCCTGCCTAGTACTATCACCGAGAGGTCACACTTCCTCCACATGTCCTAACAGCAAGATCTGCTAGTCCCGGGGATGTAGGAACCCCCCATTCCTTCAAACTAGATTGGAAACAGCCTGGGGAGCCTAGGGTTTGCTTTAGTTTGTGCAAGCTGGCATCAGTCCCCAAGGGACCATATTCCAGCGGGGGAATAACACTCTCCTTGCCCAACACACTCTTTCCTCACCTTGAATGTCCCCTGATCCTACCATGCTAGAGATTGAAGGCTGGGAGATACAGGAGCCAGTCACCTTGTTCTGCATGTGCTGGGCAATCACTAGCTGTGCAGTTGAGGGCACTTTCCCCTTCCTTTGCTCCACCTGAGTGGTGCCAAGAGGGCAGGAAGGGGCAAACACTCATCCTAGCCAAGGTTTCATGGATCATCCCACTCTACTGAAATCCAGCCCTGTCATTATCTAGGCATGGGACCTCAATAGCCTCTTCACCTTCTTCCTAGAGGACCTGGGAGACGTAAACAGAGTTGGTCCCCCTGTGCTATGATAAGTATTATCTAACTGGACATGGCTTTCAGTAGTCTCCCTTTTCTAATCCATTGCCGTGTGATTTCAGTGAACGCTGGAAGAACAGTAAGAAGTTGATAGCAGGGAGATGTGGCTTTGGATATCTTCCTCCCATGATCTTGGTCTATCAGTGAAATACCAGGTCTGAGAGGGCACCTGGACAGTATACATCCTTTCCACAGTGCTATGGAGGGCTTGGCCCACAGCTGTATGCCTGGAGGGGATGGGGCTATTCTTTTAATCCTCTCTACTAATACTCTTGCTGCTACATATCAGGTGCAGAGAAGTTCATGGATCCCCCTGGGCTATGTGGTGTGCACACAAAAGATGGTTTAAAGAGAGCTTATATCGCCCACGGGAAAGCAATGCAGCGCTCAGATTAGCAGGGCGGGGTAGGTGTGGTTCAGAAAAGCAGCACATGGTGCTGATTGCTGAGATGCCGGCTGTTCGCAGGAGGTGGGCTCCTGCCTCCTGGAAGGGCTCGTGGTTGTTCATGCAGCCCTGGAGGTAGGACTAACGTGCATCTCTTGGGGCAAGGTACCAGAGTTGAGTGTGCTCGCACCACCTAGATCTTGGGTGGCATTTCAAAGTGCATGGGGAGCTTCCATCAGTATCATTCAACCTTTTACTGCAGGGACTTCCTTTGCAGCATCACTTTCCATAATCCATCCTGTCCTTCACCCCTGTGCTAGGACCTGCACGACCATTCACTGGGATAAAAATAATATGTGAGCACTTCGCCAGCCACTAGCAACCCAGCTAGGTAGGTAGGTAGGTAGCTAAACTTGAAAGGATCATCTACTCCAACTCCCTGTACTGATGTAGGATGCACTGTTCCTCAACCATCTCAGACAGCTGTCCATCCAACCTCTTCTGACAGCCTCCAAGAAAGAAGGTTTCCGAACTTCTTGGAAGTGGTTGAATTATAAACTCAGTGCCTCTTGTCTCTATCTATCTATCTATCTATCTATCTATCTATCTATCTATCTATCTATCTATCTATCTATCTATCTATCTATCTATCTATCTATCTATCTATCTATCTATCTATCTATCTATCTATCTATCTATCTATCTATCTATCTATCTATCTATCTATCTATCTATCTATCTATCTATCTATCTATCTATCTATCTCATTACTTCTGTCTATCACATTACTTCTATCTATCTATCTATCTATCTATCTATCTATCTATCTATCTATCTATCTATCTATCTATCTATCTATCTATCTATCTATCTATCTATCTATCTATCTATCTATCTATCTACGTCGCACCTGTTTCTGGAACTATTGTATCTAAAAGATGTCATTGAACTCACTTTATCGTTCTTTCCAAAACTCCTTCCCCAGCACCAAAATCCAAGTCCCCCCGTTGCCTTGCTCATGCCCGAGTCCTCCTGGCTGAAGGTGACACCAGTAAATAATATGACATGCATGTCCCGAGGGGTGAGAGCGATACTAATGATCCCTAAGTGGGTACGTGCTGCAAGGATTGTCGCTGCCTAGGCAGGACGTGCCTGTGCCGATGGTGGAGACAGCCCGGGCAGGACTTCATTCCAAATTCCTCTGATGATATGAAAAGCCATTGAAAAAAGACTGCAGCAAAGACTTTGATGTCTGCGATCATGCCCTTTGAATGGTGGAGCCCGGGAGGCAATTAACAGACTAGTGATGAATCCACAGTTAATTAGCTGGGATCAGGTCAGCGTTCTCTGCCCTTCTCCCATACATCAGTTTCTTTTCTCCTCCCCAGAGATGGTGGAAGGGAGAGAAATCCTAATAATTAATAATGCATAGCATGCATTTCACAATGGGAGTCTCCAAGCACTCCACAGGGCAGGGCAGTTTCAGGGCATTGGCATGGATCCTAACTGATCTAGACCTGCCCAGACAGCAACCATATGGATTGTAGGGCAGGAGGGGTTGATTTATAAGGGTAATTAAGGAGCATTAATTTAGCAGGAGAGAACTCAGAGGAATGCATTGGCATGCGTCATAAAACTGTGCAACCGTTCAAAGGATGTTAAATATTCAGGAACATGAAATAGGGAAGGCACGTCTTCTCTCTATGTCAACGGCTAGCAGAAATATCTCCCATCCTCAATATAAGGAAACATGGGTGATCTGAAATTAAAAAAACACACAGTGGCCATTAGGAAACCTTAGTTATACTTGGATAGCCCCTACCACTGTTGTACAGCCCCGGCTATAATGAGGCATGAGCTTCCTGCACACGCTAGTGAATTGATCCATATGTCCATGGGGAAGGAAGTACAGGAAGAATAAGTGACTTACCAAGGAGCTTTCAGATACAATAGAGTCAGGATAAAGGTTGATTTTACCAGTCACTGTGGCCAGGTACAGACATTACACTGTTACCGGTAGAAGTGATTGGAAACTGGATTATACCCTTAACAGAAGAGAAGCACAGCACACAAAACCAGCCAATACCTGTAACAGAACAGAAGTTCAGCACATATAGACTGGTTTAAAAATGGCAAAACCCAGTCTAAGTTTTGCCCCACCACAACTCGTGCTCTGTTTCGCTGCCGATCTAAACTACGCCACGTAGAGAAAACCACGTGGCCATCGATTAGGCTTTTTGAACGTCTTTCTGGTTGACCTGCCGTGAATTGTCCTTTTAAAAAAAAAAGTCGACAAAGTGATAAGTTGAAAAAGAATTGGTTTTGGTGGAACAAAATCACAGAATCATAGAAAATTAGTGCTGGGAGGGACCTCAGGAGGTCATCTAGTCCAACCCCCATGTTTCTTTGGCCCCCATATGACATATTTTTAACAGTGAAGAATGATTTCAGACAGTCTTATTTTTGCATAAATCTTTTGGTGAACTCCTGAGTACTATGTCGATGAATTTGTGAAGTGTTTCGGTGTTGCCCAAGCTGCACATTTCATCAGAAAAAAAAGGTCTTGGTCAAAAGATATGCATTGGTTGGAACCAGAACAAAACCAGGTATCCTAAATAATAGCCTCATGTTTCCACCTCAGACCCACCTGAATGCTGCCTTTTCTATAGCAAACGTGTATCTACTCTAGTGCAGGTGGTTTAGGAACTGGTGTGGCATTATAGATAAGCTGAAATCAAAGAAAGAGAAAATACAAGCAGGCTTTCAGGAGAGTTGTCCTGATAATGAGATCTCAGGGTATGGGTTAGTTTCTGTGAGGAAAAGCAGGAAGGCATAGGATCATAGGATCGGGGGAAAGTCAGACTCTTCTAGCCCAGCCGTCTGCTCAAGGCCGGACCATCCCTGACTAAACCACATCAGCCAAATGGCAGGGAACAATCCTGCACTGGGTATGAGATGGACTGGATGGGTCACAGGAGGCCTTTTCCATCTGTAGCTTCCAAGATTCACAAGGGATTAGAGAGTTTCCAGTTGTAGGGCCACCTGATGGGAACCATATGCCAGCACTATCTTCACCATTTAAAGTAAAATAAACGCCCAGAATCATCGAAAATGAGGGTTGGATGGGACCTCAGGGGGTCACATCTAGTCCAACCCCCTGCTCCAAGCAGGACCAGCCCCAACTACAGCATCCCAGCCAAGGTTTTGTCTACCTGGGTCTTCAAAACCTCCAAGAATGGAAGTGCCACCACCTCTCTAGGTAATGTGTTCCAGTTCTTTACCTGCTTCCTCATGAGAAAGCTTTTCCTAATCTCCAACCTCAACTTCCCTTGCTGCAGCTTGAGCCCATTGCTCCTTCTGTCATTTGCCCCCACTGAGACCAGCCCAGCTCCATCCTCTTTGCAGCCCCCCTGCAGGGAGGTGAAGGCTGCTATTCAATCCTCCTCGGGCTTCTCTTCTCTAGATAAAATAAACCCAGTTCCCTCAGCCTCTCCTTGTAAGTCGTAAGTCAAGTCAAAATAGCCTTGTGGGGGCTGAACATTGGTCCCCTTCAGTTGGCTGGAACGTGGTCAAGTTCACTGGCGTTAGCACCGCACACCTGCTCAATAGGCAACCTAAGGACAAAGGATTCATGCTCAATGATGGGGACACAAGTTCATGTTGAGCTCTCAGAGCAAAACATGAGCTCTCAGAGCAGACACCCCAAGCTCATCACTTATGTTGGAGCCCATCATTGCAGCTCTTGAGGAGTCAATGGAGCTGTCCTAATTTGAGGTCTCCTGGCTTGGGGAAGACATACAAAGCCCTAACAGATCAGCCGATGGGTAAGGAAGCCTGGATTTTGGGAGGGTGGATCTCACACTTCTTTCCATTGATGTAAAAATTGAATGGAGGATGATTCATGCTCCCCGCAGGGGTCAGATGGAGGTGATGGGAAATGGAAAATGTAAGTGTAGGGGAGTTGAGTTTCTACCCTGCCCTGAAAGCGAATGCACATTGCCTATCTCCAGTCCAAGATGACGCCCTTCCTGGCACTGGCAACACAAACAACAGCAATCAGACAGCGACCGATCGGTCAAACAACGCATCGTGATTTGGGATGCATGTGTGTGCATGTGTGTATGCAATGTGAGACTCTTTATAGTGCTGGTTCTCAACCTTTTTAGATTCAAGACGCCCCTCGTTAGACTCAAGATGCCCCTAGGAAAATGCCAGCTCTTAGTTTTCACTTGATAGTTGACTACACACAAATACTAGAGCAAGCTGTTTCTTGCAAAGAAGGCAGAAATACCACAACAGGGCAGAATGCTTTTAAGGCTATGGATTCCTATTTGAAATCTGTGGGTTTATCTTGTGCAGCATGTTTGCACAACTAACAGTGCTAACACTGCGTGGTGCTCTGTGGCACCCTTGAACGGATCTCAAAGCAGCTCAGGGTCTCATGCACCTTTGTTGGGAATCACTGTTTCCCAGGGACCTGATTTTTGGAAAGCTTCATACATCGACCTTTTGCAAGTCAGATCCCTCTCAAGTGTCTTCATTTGACCACCCAAAGTCACCAGCCACCATTCCAGTCCTTGGCTCTAAAACTTCCTCCTCATGCTGGATGGGCGAGTCTACACGTGCACATTTACTGTGCAGTAACCAAATTGACTGTGCAGTACAGGTGCACATACCTGTACTGCACAGTAAATATGGCAACTTATGCCGACTTGAGCATAGTTGGATTGAACACGATCGAGCGTCAATTTGATACTTGCATCATGCAGGTGTCAAATTTACACCTGATTACTTACTGCGCAGTAATGCACATGTAGACACCTTACTGCACAGTAACACTGTGTGTGTGGACTAACGTTAGTCCCAAGTCAGTCTACACACAGCATTAATGTGCTTTAACTTCTGCACGTGTAGACGCTGGCCTATTCCTGATTACTGCGAACTTACTTACTGCGTAGTAAATTTAAGTCAGAGTAAATGCACGTGTAAACACACCCGATTATTCCTATAAAACTTCCATGTAAGCCTTCTGTATTCAAGATCTCAATCTCTTCTGCCCAAACTACTCCGACCTCTTCATATCCTGATAGGAGATAAAGTTCACCTGCTAGCATGGCTCAGCAATAGTGACATTACATCTTCCTGCGGGGTGCAATTGCCTGACCACTGGATGATGTTGCAAAGGACCCCAGCATCTCTATGTCGAGTCCTACCCCTGCCCAGCAAATGTGCTCTCCTCTAGCTGCACGAAGATGAGACTGCCAGCCCTTTCTGGCACTGCTGGGGAGAAGCCAGCCGGTCTGAGACTGCTGCTTTATTAGTGGCAATGACCTGGAATAAGTTGTCATGCCTCTTTTTACCTTCTCCCACCCCTTGTGCTTGTCTGCCTTGATAGCAGGCTGCTCGGGACAGGGGGAGACTCATTAGCATCGGAGCAATGACTAATACGATGGGGCCCATCAGGGCCTTCTGATGCTGCTGTGATACAAACAGCAATAACGTACTCGGTTTCGGAGCCGCTCCCACCATCCTTCATTAGATCTGGCTCAGTCCTACGAATCGCCCTCCTTTTGGGAGGAGGCGGGCAGGAGCGGGGGGGAGTTGGAGGGGGGAAATCCTTCAGTAATAAGCTTTATGAGTCCCAAAGGCGAGCTCTGCTATCAACTACAGATGGAGCCCATATACCCCAGATCCATCCAGGCAGAAAGATACTGAAAGAGCCCAACGTCCATCGAACAAACGCTTGGCTGTTCGGTGAGGTGACTCACTCTCATACAGAAAGAGCATTTGTGTGTACAGTAATACAAACCAAATGCTAAATCCTCGAGCTGGGGAACCAAACTACTGTTTCAAATTTGATTTAGGGCCCTGGGCTGGTTGCTCCAGAGGCTGCTCCAGACTCCTATTAAAGGGTGGGAGAGGAGTGTGGGGATGTAGCGCTGGGCTTTTCCACTGACTCACTTGGGTAAAATCATTTCCCCTCCTTTGCATTTGCCAGCCTATAAAGCCAGAGGAGAAGGATCTGGCTCATGAAGCGTCCAGCGCCGTGTCACGGGTCTCGTGCTGCTAGTGGACCTGGATGGGAGCGGCTGCTAAACTTGCGGTCACTGCGGCGTGTGATGTGACCGTATCTGGACGACCGTGGGAAGGCTCGACATGGCCACAGGAGCATCAGGAGGGGCCAGTCGATAAGGTGCCTCGGGCATATTGGGATCGGTGAACAGCAGGTAGGGTGGAAAGTCATCCTAGGCCCCTTGAAACCACCTAAAAGGCTGCTGCAGCCTTCATCTGGGCTCATAGAAACCATAGGGAAGCAGCACTAGAGGGGATCTCAAGGCAGGACTGTCCTCATGTAAACCCAACTGGAAAAATATTTGCCTAATGGCCTGGGGGAGATACCATAGCCCCCTGGGGTACAAAACTGCACAGCTCTCTCCAGGGCCCGGGAGGGAGGGGAAGCGTCATCCCCCCCAAAAGGAGCGGTCATCCTTTTTTGCAAAGGAATAGCCCCCTTCCTTCCCTGCGAGGTCCAGCGCGAGCACGCCAGAGAGGACCGTGCCGCCTGTCTTCCTGCTGTGCCCGAACTGGCCTTAGCAGAGCAGCTTGGAGGACGACGAGGCCTCTGCAAGAGCAGCTCTCGTTAGCAATGAATTGCACGGGCTGACGGGCCCGGTGGCCTGAAGCAGGGGTCTGAGTGAAGTCACTGGAGAGCCGGCCGTGGTATGCTGTGATACAAGGAGCTGCTTTGAACTAGGAGCAGCCTGCCCTCAAAAGCATCCTGTCGAAATGACCCCCTCTGGACACTGCTCCATCTCCGGCATGCGAAGAATGCCTGGACCCTGGTGTTTTTTCTCTCTCTGCTCAGGGACAGCTAAGGATACCAAGGGCGTGATCTCGGCGTTTCCCGTCGCGCTCTGAATGCTATCGGAGAGATTAGGGGAGGAAAGAAGACCTATGAGGTCATCCTTTCAGTGCCCCGGGGAGCAAGGCAAGCTCGTTCTTTTGCATTTTATTAGCGAGCGCTCTGTCCAGTTCGGCAGTAACATGACTCAAGCCGTGGCTCTTCCCAGTGCTTCCCCTGGGGAGCCTGCGCTGCAGCCCCATGTTTCTGAGTATCAGGAAACGTTTCCTGATATTCAGCCGAAATGTTCCTTTCCTTAAATTGATCCCAAGTCACCTATTGTCCGGCCCCACCCTGAACAGCCTCTCCTCCTTGGAGCGGAGACTGTTCAAAGGCTCGTTGCTATTAATAAATTGAATTTCTGCCTATCTTAGACATTAATGTGCTCCTTATCACCACAGTAGCTATGCACTGCATGTTCCTTACTGCGCTTTCTCTCCAGTAAGTACGTTTGGACGACTCACTCCAGCCCCGTGACCCTTGAGGACCCCTCACTCACTTTGTGCCTCAACTCTACTGTCTGGGATATGAAAATCTCCAGGGCATCTAACCTTTTGAGTTCGAGTTTGTGAAGAAAGACCTTCAAGGGAAGTTGAGGTTGGATATTAGGAAAATCTTTCTTGTGAGAAGGGTGGTGAAGCACTGGAGAAGGCTCCCCAGGGAGGTGGTGGCATCTCCATCCTTGGAGGTGTTGAAGACCCAGGTAGACAAAGCCTTGGCTGGGATGATGTAGTTGGGGCTGGTCCTGCTTGGGGCAGGGGGGTGGACAAGATGTGACCTCCTGAGCTCCCTTCAACACTCATTTTCTCTGATCCTATGACCTCAGTCTTGATTGGGATGAATCTCCAGGTGCCCATCTCATGCCTCCAACCTCCTCAGATCCACACATTCAGTGCTCCTCTCTCCTCCATAGGATATGGAGATGTTTTCAGATCATGCCTCTTGGATTAGGCTCGGCATGAAATGCTTGGATGACTTCTGCGGTCTGTTAAAGGCAGGGGGAAGGGTTGTGATTGTACTGCTGGTGCCTCCCCTAAGAGCCAGGAGGCCCAGGTTCAATCCCAACCTCATTTCTGAAAGGTGACAAAGCCATCAGACAGATCAAAGTGGAGGCCCAGGCTGGCTATGACTTAAAGGCTATGAACAGACATTGCATTTGTCCTGGGATAAACCATTTCATCCCAGGACAAATTACCTTCTTTCAGAGATCCATGTCCATTGTCCTGAGAAAAATCCTGAAAAGGTTCACACATTAAGAAGTGCCAACAGTTTACCCCATGCCATCAAAAACTGCATCTAAAAGGTTATCCCAATATTGCATTGTTGAACGAATGGCAGGATATTGGCGGTGTATTGTGCCTCTTAATAAACCCTGATTAGAAGAGTGACGTATGTACATGCCAATCCAGGGTTATTTCTATTCAGGAACAAACACAGGCACAACTTGTCCAGGGATAAATGGGATGTGCATTCCTAGCCAAAGAGATATATATCCCTAAATCTATTGCAGGATCATTATCCTCGAGCAACCACTCGACTGCTGCCTAGCTCCGTAGGGGCCCGTTTCCTACAGCGAGCCTATGCAAACCTCTGGTGCCAGTCAGTAGTGCAGTCGGTAGACCTTCAGACATGGAGTATGAGGGGTGCAGGACTCGAATCCATGTGCAGAAAATGGGGGGTTTCAATGGTGGGTTTCAGGAAGGGTCTGACGGGAGATACTCGTTTAAAGCATCTACGACTTGCCATTGCCGCAGACAGGATCTTGCGCTAGCTGGATCATAGCTCTGACCCACGATGACCCTGCTTATAACCCTATTATAGACAATGAGGGCTGGAAGGGACCTCTAGTGCAACCCCCTGCTCCAAGCAGGACCAGCCCCAACTACATCATCCCAGACAAAGCTTTGTCGAGCCAAAACCTCCAAGGATGGAGACTGCACCACCTCTCTAAGTAACCTGTTCCAGTGCTTCACCACCCTCCTCATGAGAAAGTTTTCCTCATATCCAACCCCAACTTCCCTTGCTGCAGCTTGAGCCCATTGCTCCTTGTCCTGCCTGAAACCCTTTAGGCAAGCAGTCAGCATGGCAGCCCTAGTAGAGCCTGGTGGTAAGAGGACTGCACTGAGATATGGGAGACCAAGAGTTAAACCCGTCTTCTAGCCAAGGGCTGCTGGAGTTGAGTAAAGCCTTGAGCACGTGCTTCTGAAGTGCTGGAGTGATGCCCTGTCTCACGCTCATGACGGGCCCCCTGCACCAGCCATGGCTGGCTCTCTGCACCGTTCCCAGGTCTGAGACGCTGCGTCTGCTTCCCCATTATAACACCTCTTGTTAGTTGGCATTAGTTATTCTTTGTCTCTGCTTCAGGCCAGAAGGCCGTGGCCGGCAGGCCGGGTTGGCAGACAGCTCTGAGAAACGACGGCCTTTGGCTGAATGCAGACCTGGGAACTCAAGATGAAGGTGTGGGGTGAAGGATGCCTGGTCCCCAGTCCCGGGCGGTACAAAGCATCTGCAAAGTGTGGCCAGGGTAGGGAGCCCATAGTATAGTCTAGTGAAACCCTGAGGCTCCTTTAAGCTACATCCAGCTGGCTGCTGGCTCCAAGCTGGGAATTGCAAGGAAAGGGTGGGATAAGCAATGACCATGCTGTCTCTCCACCATCTGAGGATTTCCCTGGATCAAGGGAATCCCCAACTGCATGTAAGGCTGTTTTCCCACCCTTTGCACCCTGAAAGTGGCACAAAGGGACTAGGGCACAGGCTGTCCTTCCGTCCTGCTGTTTGCACGCAGCATCCGCCACAATACAGGTGGCAAATCCTACTGCTGCTGTGAGCAGCTCTGGGCAGACACCCAAATGAAGGAGCCTAAGATATCCCTGAAGGGGGCAAAACTGGGGCGTCTCCCTGGTAGGATGGGATCGAAGTGTAGGGCACAGAGGATGCTGGTGCACATGCACACACACACGTCCATGCACACACCCATGAACACACATGCACATGCACACACACACACCCATGCACACATATGCATGCACCCATGAGCATACATGCACACGCACACACACACATGTCCATGCACACACATGCATACACCCATGAACACACGTGCACATGCATGCACACACACATCCATGCACACACCCATGAACACACATGCGCATGCACACAGACACGCCCATGCACACACATGCATGCACCCATGAACATACATGCACATGCACACACACACATGTCCATGCACACACATGCATACACCCATGAACACACGTGCGCATGCACTCACACACACATCCATGCACACACACATCCACACACGTCCACACTCTTTCTCTTTCTCTTCATCAGCCCGGTGTTGGTCTCCTTCAGGGAGACATTAAGCACAGTCACGCATTTCCCTACATCTGGGCAGTGGTTTGGACACTGAAACTGTGGCTGCTTTACATCCATTTATGTTTCCGGCAATTAACAGTGAGACTTTCTTTTGCAGCCCTGATTGCAAAGTCAGCCTTCCGTGAAGGACTTTGGTTGGCAAAGGCTGCGTGCTCCCTGGGCAAGCAGCATCCCGCCTGGCTCTTATGATTAAAGCTGATTACTCTTGGGGCTCCTCATACAAGGCCGCATTAAGAACAATCACTCCATTACTGGGGAAATGCACGGGCAACGAGACCGATACACTCGTGCTACAGGGGAGGTGACTTTGGGCCATTTTAGCCTATGGCTCTGGCTATTGGTGGCCAAAGGCATGCATCAAACAGGGACTCTCTGATGGCACTTCTGTGTCAAGCCAGATGCACACCATGGTGGAATCTGGTTAATTTTACGCCTATATGGTGTGTGACAGACAGTGTTTTGCACTAGTAGGAGCGCTGCCAGCAGATGCAGGGCAGTGATTCTTCCCCTCTATTCAGCACTGGGGAGGCCACATCTGGAGTGCTGTGTCCAGCGGTGGGCCCCCACTACAGAAAGCATGTGAACACATTGGAGAGAGTCCAGTGCAGGGCAATGAAAATGGTTGGGGGCTGGGGGACAGGACTGGTGAGGAAAGGCTGATGGAAATAGGCTGATTTAGTCTGCAGAAGAGAAGACCGAGGGGGATTGAATAGCAGCCTTCACCTCCCTGCAGGGGGGCTGCAAGGAGGATGGAGCTGGGCTGGTCTCAGTGGGGGAAATGATAGAAGGAGCAATGGGCTCAAGCTGCAGCAAGGGAAGTTGAGGTTGGATATTAGGAAAAACTCTCTCATTAGGAGGGTGGTGAAGCACTGGAACAGGTTACCTAGGGAGATTGTGAAATTTCCATCCTTGGAGTTGTTTAAGACCCAGGTAGGCAAAGCCGTGGCTGGGATGATGTAGTTGGGGCTGGTCCCACTTGGAGCAGAGGGTTGGACTACATGTGACCTCCTGAGGTCCCTTCAACTCTTATTTTCTATGATTCTATGATTCCCAGACAAAAAAACCCCCCAAAACACAATGTGACTTGAGCTTGTCAGAAACCCAGGGGAAAAGGCAATCATGTTTTTGAATATTTTAAATCCTTCCTCTCTCCTTTTAAAAAAAAATTCCATCAACTTTTTTAAATGCAAAAAAGTCCTGTGCTAGAGACCAGTGGTTCTCCAGCAGGGTGCCATACTACCCTGAGGGGCAGAGCTGTGCACAGGTGATGGATGGTGGAATAACCTTCAGGGAAAGTTCGCTGGGAAATAAGCAGGGGTAACTCTGAATAAGCAGTCATGGACCAAACAGCGGCAGCACCAGCAGGATGCGAGGACAGCAGAGGGCAATGCTTTCCCTCCTGAAAAGCCACAACTACACCTTCAAGATGAAACTGGATGCTTATCTTGCTGGGATCCTATGACCCCAGCTGACTTCCTGCCCTTTGGGTGGGGGGCTGGACTCGATGATCTTCCGAGGTCCCTTCCAGCCCTAATGTCTATGAAATCTATGAAGTCTATGAAAATATCCTTTGATGGTGCTGCAAGTGCAGGTCGCCACTATAATAAGCCTACACACTTCCTAGCTATAGGTCTAAAAGTCCTCCATGGTGAAGGAAGGCGGAAGAAGACATAATCTCAATGGCTGCGAAGGTGGATGAAGGCTGCAGCAAAACAAGATCCCCAGTTGTCTCGGTCTCCTTTGCCATTGGATCAAAGTCCTGTTTTGTCAAGAGCCACATGCAAGCTGATGTGCACCAGCTTCTCCACAATAAAAGAAGTCATGCACGGGCATCGTCCATGCCAGCCATGCTACCCTGGCATGCTCTGAGATCCTTTTAAGGGTGCTATGCAAAATGAGCCCTGTTAGGTGTGCAAATGCCTACACATGATTCACAAGATCAACCCAGAGATTTCAGATGGGAATCCAAAGTTTCAAAACCCTTCTGCAGCGTTGGGGCCTTGCTGAGCTCTTCACAACACAAGAACTGCTCTAGGATTTTCCATGGTCAAAAAACAGAGTGAAAGCAAGGAGCTGGCATTTTCTAAGGGACATCTTGACTCTAATGAGGGGGTCCTTGCATCTAAGAAAGTTGGGAAAAAAAAAAGCGATCTTCAAAAAGCATCTTGCTGCCCATCTGATCCCAGCGGTCTTTCCTGCCCAAATGCAGGGGGGCTGGACTTGATGATCTGTAAGGTCCCTGCCAGCTTCTAATATCTATGAAACTATGAAAACCACTGATACAGATGGCCAAAAGAAGAGGAGGAAATGTGGCAAATCTATTGATTTTCTTTTTGAAATGTCCATGAAAAATATGGTTGAAATTTGAACCATTGTAACAGATTCTAGCTACCAAGGGACTTGTTCAATTTCCCATTGACTTCAACAGGGCTGGATCAGTCCCTATGTGGTTTCATGCTTGTCACCATCCTGCCAACATAGACGCTCAGGCCGTTGCAATGCCACTCGGTTCGGTGGGAGAAAAGCAGACGGAGCATATTCATAACGTTCCTAGGTACCGAGCATCCTCCTCTCCCACCACAAGCAACGAGACAGGATGGACCACAACACTTTTCAGGATCGGGCTCTTACATTGACTTTTCTGACTCTCATCAAGGCCGAGTGTTTGCATGTGAAAAGTATTAGTCCTCTTTGGCCAACGGCTGCGTTCTAATTACCACGCACACACCCGGGCGTTCACAGCCGATGTCTTCAATTAGCAAAGCTTTCTTGGCTCTGAATCCTCCTGGTGAATTAGAGCTGTACAAACATTTTGATACCCTTAGACCTACCTAATCAGCTCGGCCCAGACCCGCCCCTGAGACGGTGCCGCGTGCAACTTGACTCTTGAGTCAAAACAATTAACCAAGCATTTGACTAGAACTTTGGGTGAACTTTCGAGTGATCCCATGTGATAGGCGCTCAGATGAAATGTATGCAGCTCAGCAACTCCTAGCTGGCTCTTGGCATGCATTCACACCACCCGTAGCTGGAAAGGCTGGTTCTGAGCTCCAGGCCTCCTCGTGCAACTTCTCAATGCAGAGTCACAGCACCTCCTCCTGGACGCAAGCGCAGCCGTGCCTCAAAGTGACCACCTTCCATCTACCTCTCCTTGGCTTGCAGAGTGGGTTTTGATGTTGGGTTCGGTAGCTGAAGCAGCTACGGCACCTTGGGATGGATTGGGAATTAACTGAAGTGTCCTTACTCCCTTGGGATTAAAAGAGGATTTCTCTTCTTGTAGCATGCTCTTTGGAGGGAGCTTTAAAGAGATGCTTCAGGTGCAAGGGTGAACACTCTGCATGGCCTGGAGCCCAGCTGCTGTGTCCTTGTCCCTGTCATGGTCACTGGTTGTACTGGATGTGGCTAAGGAGTATTTCTAGCGAATAGGGAGGATCTCTAGTGAATTGGGGTGCCCACAGTCATTCTCTGGGTGCTGTGGACCATGTGGGAGGATGCTGAAACCAGGGCCAGGGCACGGAGACCCCAGAAACCTGGGTTCTCCCAGCTCTGGGAATGGAGTGGGACCTAGGATGGTTACCATAAAGCACATGGATGATTATAATAAGTATGATTGTTATTCTAAGACACGTGGATGCACATCATAAAACATGTGGATACTACCCCAGCTTGGAGTGGGGGACGAGTGGGGTTACAGCAACAGGGCTGGGAGCCAGGACGCCTGGGTTCTGTCCCCATTCTGCAGTTTTAGAGGGGAAGAAAGGAGCAGGGAAAAGTAAAGGTGGGAAAGATGCACAGCAGCAACGTCATGCTCCTCTGTGAGCTCTCCCTCCCTCCCAGGTATCATCTTCTGCATAGCCCAGAACACAATAGGTTTGACTGGGCTTTAGTATAAGTAGCTTTGATCCTTTGGAGCAGGATCAGCTGAGCCTGGGTCAGGAAATTTGGGGGAATTCAGTGCAGAGGTTGAAATTCTTCCCTCTTCATGGCATTTATGGTTTCTCCCTGGAGACCTTGCAAAAACACACCGGTTACTCACATTCTCCACCATGTTTCCTGAGTTTTCTCTCAGAGCTCTCAGGAAACAAAGTAGTTTGAATGGCTGAGTAACAAGCCTTCTCATGGCTCGGAGGATGAGGGCAAGGTCACCCAGCGTTTCCAGGAAGCCACGGTACACACTGCAAACAAACTCCTGGAAAGATGAGCTTTCTGCCAAGAAATAATCTTGTGGTCCTGGCTGGGGATGGGGAGATGGGTAACATTGGGGTTTGGTGGGGGGGGAAGGCAATGTCATGGAGGAGCTGTGATTCAAGGGCCTATTTGTACACAACGGTGGTAATCCTGGTTGGGGAATGGAGGGAGAGACTGGACGGTGGGTACAGATCCACTAAAGGATTCAGAGGCCTAAAATCATAGAAAATTAGGGTTGGAAGGGACTTCAGGAGGTCATCTAGGCCAAACTCTGACTTGGGGGTTGGACTAGATGGGACTTGGGAAAACTTGGACAGCTCACTCCAGCCCTGTGGCCCTTGGGGACTCCTCACTCATCTCGTGCCTCAACACTAGTGTGGGATATGGAAGTCTATGGGCACCTAATGTCCTCCTTCTGGGCCTGTGTACAACGACCTCAGCCTTAGCTAGGCTGAGCCTCTGGGTACCTGCATCATACGTCCAACCTACTAGGATCCACCAACTCGGTGCTCCTCCATCTGTTGCAAAGGATGTGGAGATGTTCTCAGATCATGCCTCTTGGATTGGGATTAGCATGAAAAGCATGGGGGGACTACCATGCTCTCTTGGAGGCAGGGGGAAGGGTGGTTATTGTATTGATGTTGGCTTCCCCAAGAGACTTGGGGCCCAGGTTCATTCCTCATCTCTGAGAAGGGAGGACTTGAGCTGCAAAAGCAGAGAAGAGAGGCAGCCTATAAGTATATAAGGGACATACATCAGAGCCTGGGGGAGCATCTGTTCACCAAGGCACCCCAGGGGAAGACAAGAACCAATGGACACAAAATATTTGAAGATCACTTCAGATTGGACATAAGGAGAAACTTCTCTATGATTTGAGAGTCTAGGGTCTGGAACAGACTCCCCCAGAGGTGGTACAATCATCTACCCTGGAGATGTTTAAAAAATGACTTTAAGAGCACCTTGCTGGGGTCATCTGACCCCAGCAGTCTTTCCTACCCAAGTACAGGGGGGGTTGGACCTGATGATCTCTTGAAGTCCCTTCCAGTCCTTAACATCTACGTATCTATGAATCTAAGACTGATGGGGAGCCTTTGACTCCCTGCAGGGTGTGTCTAAAGAGGATGGAGCTGGACTGTTCTCAGTGGTGGCAGATGGCAACAAGGAGCAATGGGCTCAAGTTGTATTAAGGGAAGTTTGGATATTAGGAAAAACTTTCTCATGAGGAAGGTAGTAAAGCACTGGAAGAGGTTGATATGGGAGAAGTTGTGGACTCTCCATCCTTGGAGGTGTTGAAGACCCAGGTAGACAAAGCCTTGGATGGGATGATGTAGTTGGGGCTGGTCCTGCTTGGAGCTGGAGTTGGATGAGATGTGACCTCCTGAGCTCCCTTCCAGCCCTCATTTTCTATGACTGTATGATTACATAGCTCCAGAATAGCCTCTAGCTTGGTGGCAAGGGCAGTCTCCTGAAAGATGGGGATTTGAACGACCTGTTTTAGAATCATAAAAAAGTCCAGAAGCCATGTCATCCAAGCCCCAGTGTGAGGCGGTACCACCCCTATCCAAATCATCCCATACAAGTACTTGTCTAACTTATACCTAAAACTACACAGTCAATCCTGTGTCATAATTACAAGGTATGTTGCCTAAAGATGCCAGAAGTACCCCAAACTAAAGCTGGGGGATGAGGACTGTCAGCATCCAGCTGCTTCAAGAAGAGACCCAAGGCAGAGGCTGTGCCCCCTGCTACAGAGGGAGGCAAAATCCCCCACAGTCCATATCAATTTGTTTGTGGGGTAAGATTTCTTCCCGACCCCAAATGTGGTGATTCATCTAATTATGAGCAGAAGGGCAAGACCCAGACAGGAACCTCCAGGTTTTAGACCCAGAAGTCAAAGTCCCCAGCCTTGGCTGCAGTCAGCACCCAATTCTTCTGAGGAAGATGCTAGCATCTCTGTCTATCTGCCCTACTCCCCACCCCCCCTCGACTTTTGTAAAAACAGGAAGGGGAAAAAAAACCCAAACTTAAATCTTCCCTGGCTCTATGTGTCTACCAGCAAAACCCAGAAGCTCCCATTTCCCCCTGCAACTTGGGGACAGCAAGACAAACTTTGCACATCACTGTCTGTAAGTGGAAAGCCAGAGCTTCTCTTTCTGTATTCCTTCCATCAACCATCCCAGAGGGAAGTCTGTCAATCCTGGGCCTCCCACATTTGGGGTAAGTGCCTTAACTACAGAGATTTTTGCTACAAAAGATTAGCCTCCATCACCTCCTTTGAAAGAGCCATGGTGAAACCTGCTCTTCTTTGGAAAGCAAGGGTGTAGACTTCTACCTTCTGGAAAGGTTTTGCATGGAGGTAGGTACCTCCTGGTTGCACCAAGATGCTCAAGTCCCAGTGAAGAGGAAAGCCTGTATCCCCAGCCTTTCCTTTTTGGCTACTTCAGGGGCCTCCCTGATAAGTGGTGGGTGGTGAATTGGCTAGAGGGTCATACCCAGAGAGTCATAGTGGATGGGTCGGTCTCGACCTGGAAGGGTGTGGGCAGTGGGGTCCCGCAGGGCTCGGTCCTTGGACCGATACTCTTTAATGTCTTCATCAGTGACTTGGACGAGGGAGTGAAGTGTACTCTGTCCAAGTTTGCAGATGACACAAAGCTATGGGGAGAAGTGGACACGCCGGGGGGCAGGGAACAGCTGCAGGCAGACCTGGATAGGTTGGACAAGTGGGCAGAAAACAACAGGATGCAGTTCAACAAGGAGAAATGCAAAGTGCTGCACCTAGGGAGGAAAAATGTCCAGCACACCGACAGCCTAGGGAATGACCTGCTGGGTGGCACAGAGGTGGAAAGGGATCTTGGAGTCCCAGTGGACTCCAAGATGAACATGAGTCGGCAGTGTGACGAAGCCATCAGAAAAGCCAATGGCACTTTATCGTGCATCAGCAGATGCATGACGAACAGGTCCAGGGAGGTGATACTTCCCCTCTATCGGGCGCTGGTCAGACCGCAGTTGGAGTACTGCATACAATTCTGGGCGCCGCAATTCAAGAAGGATGCGGATAACCTGGAGAGGGTCCAGAGAAGGGCCATTCGTATGGTCAAGGGCCTGCAGACCAAGCCCTATGAGGAGAGACTAGAGAAACTGGACCTTTTCAGCCTCCGCAAGAGAAGGTTGAGAGGCGACCTTGTGGCTGCCTATAAGTTCATCACGGGGGCACAGAAGGGAATTGGTGAGTATTTATTCACCAAGGCGCCCGCGGGGTTTACAAGAAACAATGGCACAAGCTAGCAGAGAGCAGATTTAGACTGGACATTAGGAAGAACTTCTTCACAGTTCGAGTGGCCAAGGTCTGGAACGGGCTCCCAAGGGAGGTGGTGCTCGCCCCTACCCTGGGGGTCTTCAAGAGGAGGTTAGACGAGTATCTAGCTGGGGTCATCTAGACCCAGCACTCTTTCCTGCCTATGCAGGGGGTCGGACTCGATGATCTATTGAGGTCCCTTCCGACCCTAGCATCTATGAATCTATGAATCTATGAATAAGTGTATTCACCCATTGCGAGGTGATTAAATCATCCCATGCTCTGTGTATTCAGGTACTTACTGTGGTGGGTCAGTAGGGGTGCTCCTGTGCCAAGACATACACCTCACTGCACCCCACCAAAAACCAGGCTTTGGACACCTCCCAAGGGGCCCCAACTTCTGGTCAACCTCCTTCCAGGAGCACACCCGCAAGCCTAGGGTACCTCTGCCACCACCCGGATTCAGGCCTTTATCTTGCCTTGTGCCCCCCAGGATACACAGGCCCTGTAAATCTTGAGATCTTGAAGTGCTTCTATTAGCCTGAAGCACAGAAAGCAGCCTCCCTTAGTCCACTGACCCAAGGGAATAAAAATGCTTGATTGGGTAAAGAGAGTAGGCTTGGGGAGGGGTATAAGTCAGAGAAATATCAAAGGAATACCCTGAGCAAACAGAACCAGCCTGATAGCCATTTAATATGCTTCTGAATACCCTAAGCTACCGTTCTAGGTAAGTTTCTGGTAATTTACTCACAAGTATCATCCAGAGGCTGATTGAGCCCGCTGTAGAGGCAGCATGGCTTGCTGGCTGTGTCCCCAAAACATGGCACTAATGTGATAGAGGCCCAGATGTCTAGCATGGAAGGTCCATCCTTGCTAACAACCCAAAGGGATAGATCATGACTCTTTAGTGTGGGGCCTAGTCCTCCTCTTTGGATCTTGCCAGTGTATTTGAACAATCTCCTTGCTGTCTTTGCAGTACCGGGAGGTTGACAGTGTCCTTGTCCTCACACTTTATCTGCTGCAAGTTAGGGTGTTTTTTGCTATTTTTGGACCCTGTACTTGCTTATTATGTCAGAAGGTTGCTCATACAGATTAAATAAATTAGACCTTTGATTCTCAACCAGGGGTTTGTGTCAGGGTAGCATGAGATCCTTTCAAAGTGCCTTGAGGTACTTCACAATATTAGCACTGCTAGGTGTGCAAACACAACTCACATTTGCGAGACATTTCAAACAGGACTCCATAGTGAAAAAGGTTCTGGCCTGTTGTGATCTTCCTGAGTTGTTTGCAACCAAAAAATCGCTTTACTATTGGTATTTTTTTGTAGTAAAAAAAAAAAAAAGAGAGTGAAAACTCAAAGCTAGCATGTTTTTGAGTTTAAAAAGGTTGAGAACCACTGGGTTAGGCAAACCCAGGATGGTTAAGATAGGGATGACCGTACACTTAGCAGGGGCTGGGAACAGAGGACCATCTGAGGTCCCATCCAGCCGGACGTTTCTGTGATTCTCTCATATTGGAAAAAGGCCAATGATAACTTTGGTAGACAACAGCAATTCCTAGTCCTGGCTTTCAACTGTCATTACAAGGTCCTTCCCTCCTGTATATTTTTGAGTTTTTTGTTCCATCCAGTGTGAAGTGACTCACGTGCCTGGATTACCAAACCTTCCCCAGGAGACTATTTTACAGTCTGACAGCTAATCTCACCATTGAGAAACATTTCCTGATAATGCAACTGAAGGTTTCCTTTGCTTCGTTCCAGACTATTCCTCCTAGATAACAATCTTCCATTTATAGATAGTTCTGGGGCATTAAAATCCCACCTGACCCGCAGGGCAAATGACACTGAATAACACGGAGTTCCTGGAGAAAGACCCCACTCCCTTCCTGCTGGATCCAAGGAATATTATGGCTCTCAGAAGTCTACCCCCTCGCCCCACCCCTTTTAAACAGCAAAATAACAAATCATTTTAGAAAATGGATTTATTTTTACAGGCCTTGCTGTACCATTACTAAAGGAAAGCAGCTGTTCTTGGAATTCATGCGACAATGCTATGCAAGAGGCTACAGCAAGAATCAAAAGACGCCGTTCTGTGGGACAATGGAGTTAGGTGGGACACAATGTTCAAGTTATAGCAAGGGAAGTTTAAGTTAGATATTAGGAAAACATTTCTCACTATGAGGGTCGTAAAGCACTGGAAGAGGTTACCTAGAGTGGTCATCTTATCTCCATCCTTGGAGGTATTTAAGACATGGCTCGACAAAGCCTTGGCTAGGATGATGTAGATGGGCCTGGTCCTGCTTGGAGCAGGGGGCTGAACTAGATGTGACCTCCTGAGGTCCCTTCCAACCCTCATTTTCTGTGATTCAGTGCTGATTGTGAAGGACCCATACCACCTGAAGAAGGTCTCTTCCTGCCACAGGTTGGGTATCTTCTTCCTTATGAACCCACAGAGAGGTCAGTTCTGGCCTGGTCCTCAAGTTCACAAAAGCTTGTACTCTATATATCTCTTAATTAGTCTATAAGATGGGTATCTACCCAGTCTTCTTCCTGGTCCTTTATTTCCTTCCACAAACATGAAGAAGCTCCACATGTTTCGGGGAGAATTTCCTGGCATGGCAGCAACACAGGATGACTGTAATGAAATCTATCATTGTATTGTTCCTGCCCATGGCTGGCCCCAATATAAATGATGTGGTTGATTGGCAGAAAGGAGATGTTATGGAAGGAGATGTGCTCAGAAGGAGATGGGCTATGGGGAATCTTATCTAAAGGGATGCTCTCAGAAATTAAAGCAGCCCCTGGGCTGCTTCATTTTAAGTCGTAAATTATTCAGGCCTGTGCCAGCATCCAGTGTCCATGCTACCTTTTGTTTTTTTGGGGCAATGTCTGTGAGGGGACCTGGTACAAAATGTACTCTGTGAATACACAACCCTCATGGAAACTGCCAAGATTGCAGGCAGATTCCAGCACCATGGCTATATGTAATCTCCTGGGATTATCCCAAACAACTGCTCCCTTTCCTTGCTGTACCTTCCCTCTTTTCATAGGGAAGCATCATAGAAAAACCATAGAATCATGCACAATGAGGGCTAGAAGGGCCCTCAGGAGGTCACATCTAGTCCAACCCCCTGCTCCAAGCAGGACCAGCCCCAACTACATCATTCCAGCCAAGGCTTTGTCTCCCTTGGTCTTCAAAACCTCCAGAGATGGAGACTGCACCACCTCTTTAGGTAACCTGTTTCAATGCTTCACCACCCTCCTAGTGAGAAAGTTTTTCCTAATATCCAACCTCAACTTCCCTTGCTGCAACTTGAGACCGCTGCTCGTGGTCTCCTTTTATCACCAGGTCTCCCTTTGTCATCATACAGCCAAGATAAAGGTCTTTGTTCCTTATGTTGTATCTTTTTAAGTTGGTTCTGTCCAACCCATTCCTCTTCCATGGTTGTTTTTCTGTGGGCTCTTTCCAATGACCAACCTTACTTATCAAAATATGCACTTCTTTGACTCCAACAAAGAGCAACCATTCATTCTTGGTCAACATGACCTATTTGTTTTGTAGACAGTGGGCATATCTACATGAGACACTTATTAGCCGAATAACATTGTGCAGTAGCATGTCACAGCAAAAACTGTGCTAATAGCTTAGTGCCCAGTGCCACTAGGCTAATGGGCAGTAAGCATCACTAAATAACCATGTGCTGGTGCCACTGCACAGTAACTTTAGGTACTGAACGTTTAATTAGTAGTTTATTAAGGAAACACTAAACTAAATACACAGTATCTAAGGTGCATTAATGAATGTGCAGTTGCCTTAGACGTAGCTGGATGACGAAACATGCACAAAATGGATGTGCTTGTCCATCTTTTGGTGTCTTAATCCCAAGATTTTTAAGACAGTTTTGCAATTTGGTGGGGTGGAGGTGGTGATGTGCTTATCCATCTTTTGTCATCCACTGGGATGAGAAAAGATGGACATCCACTGGGACTTACGCATGCATATGCCATTCCCTTCCTGGATGTAACCTTGCACATGGAGACAGTTATATCCATGCACTGACTGAGCATGTGCAGTTTGCAAAGCACTGTCCATGTGCATGCTAAGCTACTTGTGTATGTCCCTTCTGGACATGTAACTGCATCTAAAGCCTGAAGACATAGCTGTCCTGAAATACATGTCTAGTAGGTGCTAGACTCCAGGGGCAGAGGACACTTCCATGTCTTGACCCCAATAAGTAAGTGGCTTGGGAAGCCAGAAACCCAGTTGTTCGACTCCCTTCACCTAGAGGAGGTTTGCATCTAGCTGGATCCTCCGTTTGTGTGTGTGTCCAGAGCCCCTTGGGCAACACTGCAGCATTACTTTTGCTCCCCCTTATCCCTCCCAGCAGAGTTCCTCACTTATAATGCACTCCCCAATTCCCAGTAGAGGAGTTTTGGGGGGAAAGGTGTGTGTTGCATGTTAGAAAAGATAGTAATTTGGAGCTCCACAAACAGGGGTATTATGGGAGGAGATAGTACCACTCTATTGGCACTGATTAAGCCTCATGTAGAGCATTATGTGCAGTCATACAATCACAGAATCACAGACCATGAGGGCTGGAAGGGAGCTCAGGAGGTCACACCTGGTCCAACCCCTGCTCAAAGCAGGACCAGCTCCAACTACATCATCCCAGCCAAGGCTTTGTCTACCTGGGTCCTCAAAACCTCCAAGGATGGAGACTGCACCACCTTTTTGGGTAGTTTGTTCCATTGATTTCTTGTAGTGAGAAAGTCTTTCCTAACATCTAACCAGTCCTGGGAATGGACTGCCCAGGGGAGTGGTGAAATCTTCCTCACTGGAGGTTTCCAAGCAGAGTCCAAGCACAGGTCAGGGATGTTTGAGGAGCATCCTTCCTGCACTTATTGTGGCGGTTTGGACTAGATGACCCTCAAGGTCCCTTCCAACACTTCTATTCTACAAGAAGTAAATTAGTGGAAGAGAAAAGCCCTCCTGCCTTTAGCCTCAAAGCCCAATGGTTAGGGCACCTGGGTCTAGACCACATTACCCAAAGGAGGGCTGGACTGGTGTCCCCTGCCTGCCAGTAACATGGTCTACCCACTAGGCACTGCCATGCCTTTCCCTCAAAGTTGGCCGTTTCACATTGCACTTAAAGCTCATTGGATAAACAGCACAGGGGAAGCTTTTGCTTCATTGGGAGTAGCGGCCAACCCCCCCGCCCCTTTTGGGTGTAGCCATCTCACTGGACCACACACCCGTCTGCTTCCTTCCTCCTGCCTCCTACGCCTCTCCCTCACTTGGATGCCCAAAAGGCCAATGCAAGGGGCTCTGGGCAATGTCCTGCTTGCGGCTGGCTAATTAAAGAGCTTTGCTAATACGTGGGAGACATTGGTTCAAGCCCCCATTTAGGTGAAAGAGGCCTAGGACATAGGTCTCTAGGCCCCTAGCAAGAGCCCTAACTCATAAGTTGAGAGGTAGGAGAACCCTCCTGTCCTCTATCTAATGAAGGCCTGATGTGGTTTCTTTGCAACCAATAGTTCAGGACATACCCAGCACACCTGGATCATCCTAGTTCAGCACTGAGGCCAAATGAGCATGCTCAGTGGGTATGCAGCTGTTTCCATGTAGTTGCCAAGAGCCTCAGTCTTGCAGCTGTGTACCTGCCACTGAGATGCACGAAGTGGGAGACAGGACTCAGCCCTAAGTGACTGGACCCACATTGCACCGTGCAAGTTCCTCAGTGCAGGGGCTGTCTCTCTGGGTTTGCATTTCTACAGCCTAGTGTTATGGGTCCCTGGTCCCTACTGGGGCTCTTAGGCACTGCAGTCATGCAAGTACATCAATCACAAAATAAAGGCAATAACAGAGGTCAGGAGTTTTCCACCTGCTTGGATGGCTAAGCCAACTTGCTTCAAGTCCATGCTCTGCATGCTTGTTGGCTTGAGACTGGCCTGGTGGGTCCATTGGGGTAGTGAAAACACCCCATAACGAGAAGATGGCAGGGATGGTGGGGTCTAATGGGATTCCCATCCTGCTCTTAGCCCCAACTCAGAGTGAGAAAGGTGAAAAATGCAGAATCTTGGGGTCACATCAGGGGCACAGAGGGGACATGGGTGACTATAGCAGACAAAGCAGAATAAACTAAAGGACTTTGACTTTGCCTATGGTTTTCTTATTACCTAAGAGGAGCCATGGGTCCCTCCTTGCTGGTTGTTAAAGTTGAAGCTTTGCTGAGGACATAAATTCATAGGTTGTAGAGTCAGAAGGGACCACAATGGATCATCGTCTCCGACCCCCTGCCCCTGGCAGGAAAGAGGACTGAGGTCAAATGACCCCAGCCAGGTGACTATATAGCCTCCTCTTGAAGACATGCTGCAGACAATGCCATGAGAGCTCCTTTCTGTTACCGGTGGCCGCAGTAGAAGCTCTTAATGCAAAGGCTGGCTGGGTGCCTGGGGCTGGGAGGAATACACAACACCCAAAGCACAGCCAGGCCCCTGTTGGCCAACACACTAGACACAGGAGCGAACCCATGATCTCATCCAACCTCAGTCTACTCCCATTTGTGTGCTGCTCGGCTGGGCGCCTGCTTTGTGCATTGTCCTCCGTCAACCCCAAGGAGACTGTAAAGTTGCTCCTAGACTTCCCACCTCTGTAGCACCAGGACAGGCAGGCACTTACATCAAAGTTCATGGCCATGCAATCTGGAACAGCCCCATGTCCACTCCTAATTTTCCATGCCCAGCATATTCATTTAATAATAGCCATCGTTTCTACTTTTGCATCAACCTCTATTTGACAATTTCCAAACCTTTTAAACAGTTTTCCGACTGTTGTTCTGCTTTCCTGCCAATAGTCCTGGCTTTCCATACATAAAGGTCTATTCTTAGTGTCTGAGCTGTTACCGAGCATCTCATGGCAGTTTTAGGTGAAAAGTCACTGGGCTCTTGGTATTTAATATACTGTCTAGCAGAGGAAAAGGGCAAATACCATATATTCTCATATACCACATGGGTAAGACAGCAGGAAGTCCTTGGTGTGGTAGGACAGCAATAAGACTAGGCCCCAGACCCTTGTAAGGGCAACAACAAGACTGTTACTCCTTTACTGTAAACAGTTTTATATATAAGTTCCCTTAAATAATAAAGTGTTGTTTCCACATGACAAGCCTCATCAAGATATTACATACTGCATGCAGCAGCTTGCTCACCCTCAGCCAGCTCAGTAGCTTCTTGGTCAGAAGATACTGCCCCAGTAGTAGCTGTGAGAGGGTTGCTGTATTTTGTTATGTACAATATGCCACCAAATATAATACACCCTTTGATTTTAAAAGGCAGAATAAAGAAAAAAACACAATTTCCCAGCATTGTGGTTGCACAGAGCAGGAACACAGCCTAATCTTCAACCGAGTCACCCTCTCTTGTCTACATAAGTAAAGCTGAATCCCTGGCTGCTGCTGAAAACTGGTCTCCATGGGTGGATCTAAGATTTTGAAATGAGCTCAAGACCTAAAGAAGCTGTGAAAAAGGCAGGAGACAGCATCAGTGCCCAAAGAAAGGTTAGCTTGATTAGTAGACCGCTAAAAGGAGTGATGATCATGAATACTTGCAAACTATTAAGTCAACTGACTCCTTCAGGAGCCTGAGTAGTAATGTCACAGCTGCTGCACTGTGGAGCAGGACTCTGATCATACTGATGGTTTTCCTGGGCAGAAAATCAGTTTCCCTGCTTAATACACGCTCACCATCTTTGTGGGGAGGGGAGTTTTTCTGGGGAAAAGGGGAGTATTGCATGCCAGAAAATATGGTAACTCTGGACTCCTCCCCTGCTATCTGCCGGGGGAATTGGCAGCCATCTTGGTGTCCATAAGTCATGTCTGCTTTGTCTAATTCATCCTGCTTCTATTCCAGCAAAGAACAATCACTGTACCTGCTTAAGCCATGCACCCTAATTTTGGAGGGATGATTTTGGGGGGAAAGGTCCATGTGGTATGTGAGTAAATGAGGTACATTTCTCTGTTTAAAACACATGTAAATATTTCATTTTCTGGCATTTTTTCCAAAAATAAAGGGAAGCAGAACATCTCAGCTTGGAAAAGCAAAAGCCAAAGCCCTCAAGCATTTTCCTCAAACCCCAAACCAGTAGGGTAGAGAGAAGCACAAAAATAGGGCTCCCAGCTAAACCTGCAAATAATTTTGGTGAGCTTTCATAATAAATCTGTACAATGATGCATTTTCAAGGCCAATTCTTTTTAAGGGGCTATTTTTCATCAATAAAAAGGTTCCAAAGGCACACATTCAACTGGGTCTATTACTTTGTAAAAAGTATGGGTGGACAGACAGATGGAAAGACACCAGATAAAACTGGGCAATGTCAAAGGGGTCCATGAAAGATGACTACGATCAGTCAAAAGTATGTGAATACCCACACCTACAATAGAAAGAGGTCTACACCTCCAAGCAACATTTTTTAGGGGTCTGCAAATGAAAAAGGTTGAAAACCATCCATCTAGAGGATGCTTTTCCTAGGCCTGTTGGCTCCCAACCATCGGCCTGTGGGCAGTGTCTTTTCTCATGAGGCCCTCTGACATTGGTGATGGTAAGCATCTGTTTTCCTTTCCCCAGACACCAATTACTTCAGGTCAACAGGGACTGTACAACTAGAAAGCGGGGAGCTCTCTTCTGCTAATTATAAAGGGGGAAGGGTGCATGGGCAGGAAGATACTTCTAATAACTCAAAAGGGCCAGGGGTCCCCAGATCACAGGTTGAAAACCACTGCTCTAGAGGAAGGCATGATAACCACTACAGTGAAGCAATCCTTCCTTATCCAACTGGAGGACCTAGCAATCCTTTGTTAAATGTGCCAAGAGGACAGCTCCAATCTCAAACTCACCGTGGCTAAATAAACCATGGGGACTTTGCTTTGCCATGCAGCAGATGAGACCAGGAGACACTAAAAAAGGCTTGGACTGTTCAAATTAGAAAGAAGAAGGCTGAGGGGGGATAGGATAGGGGTCTACAAAATCATGGAGGGTGTGGATCAAGTGAACGGGGGGCTATTGTTCACCAAGTCCCAGAACACTGGAATGAGGGGGGACCTGCTGAAATGATCAGGTGGCAGGTTTAAAGCTAACAAAAGAAAGGACTTTTTATGCAATGAATAAGTTAACTTGTGTGACTCATTGCACCAGGAGGAGGTGGAAGCAGGAAGCACAGCCAGGTTCCAAAAGAGACTGGATGAATTTATGGATGATCGCTTTATTAATAGCTATTGAACAGAACAGTTGGAGGTGTTTCCTTTGACATCTGCCAACCAATAAGAGTGGATGCCAGGAGGGTATTGAACAGGAGACAGATTACTGTAGATGTATTTAGTTCAGTGCCCTCCCTTTGTAGCATCCACTTTCGGCACTGTTGGAAATGGGATGACCTCTACAGACCAGGCCAACACGGAGGACTGTTGTATGCCCCATTTAGGATGTCCGTGCCTGATATCCTGGTGCTCTTGAACATCTGCTGCTAAAACCAGTACCCCAAAGCCATCCCAAGGACATCTGGGGGTGACTCTATTGTGCATACAGAACTCACCACGCTAGGTTTGTTTGACCTGTTCCTGAGCGTGTCTGTGACCCATTAGTGCCATGATTGATAGGAAGTCCAGGAATCTGTTTGGGATAAAACAGCAGGCTGCTGGGGACCTTGCTCTTTAGCGAGGGCTAGATTTGAAAAGCTCCTGGCTCTTTTGAATTATTAGAAGCATCTTCCTGGCTGCACAATCTTTCCCCTTTATTAATAGTCCTACAGAAGACAGCAGTTAATGCCACCTTGCCCTTAGATGGCACTTACCCTCAGTGAGTCTCAAAATGTTTTGTAAAGGAAGCCAGTGTTGTCATCCCTGTATAACAGATGCGGAAACTGAGGCATGGAGAGGAGAAGAGATTTGCTCAAGGACAGCTAGGAAGCATTTGATTGGGCTGGACCAGATGGTCTGCATTGGTCCAGTCCTCTGCTTTATCTTCCCATGCCTCATATGAGAGGAGGGGCCTAGGTCTTATCGGGCATGCCTACATATGCATTTAAGCACACCTAAATTTAATGAACATTTGCTCAATTCACATTAAGTGGGTTTAGGCAGGCATCTACACATGCAGACACTAAAGCGCATTAACACTATGTGTGGACCAACTTGGGACTAAAGTTAGTCCCAAGTCAGTCCACACACACAGTATTACTGTGTTTGAACGTGTCTACATGTGCATTAATGCGCTTTAATTATTCACAGCTAAAATTTGATACCAGCATTTGCAGGTATCAAATTTAGTCACAAATAGTCTGAATTCATCATTTTTAATGTGCATTAAGGACATGCACATGTAAACATGTGTCCTTAATGCACATAAATTTAGGCTAATGCGCATTAAAAGGTCATGTGTAGATGTGCCCACTGATGTGGAAGAAGCATCCATACCCTGCAGAGGATAATCGAGCAGCCTTGAGATTAAAGCTGGACGATGAGCTTGTGTGACGAGGCAGAGAGAAATGCACTCTGACCAGTGCTCAGCATTGGGGGCCGATTCTGTCACTCACAGCCAGTTCCAGCTCCAGTCATTTGGCTGCAGGTGAAAGCCCAGTCTGGACCCTGAGGACTCTCTTATCTCAGTTTTATGGCCAGAGGTAGTTACTTAGGTCCTGCTCCTTTCACTGGTCTCAGGCCTCTGGCTGGCAAAGGAGAAAGCCTTAGGCTCAACCTCTTCCCCAACAACCCTTGGCCTGGTTCTCGGAGAGGACACAAAGCCAACAGGACCAGCAGGATGGTGTGGGGTGGACAAGCAAGATGAAAGACACGTCCACAAGCATTAGGGTTGTTCGAAATCCAAGCTTGACCCTGGACCAAAATCTGTTCAGTGAGCTGCATTTTTATAATATGGGCCAAACAAGTCCCCCAGATTTCATAGAGAAGAATTATTCATAGAGAAGAAATGCTGAGAGAGACCTCAAGAGCTCATCTAGTCCAACCAGGGATTGGATCTTCAGTCTTGGTGTTATCATCATCACATTTTAAACAACTGAGATCTGAACACCCTTGAAGTTTGGAGTGTTTGGGGCAAATAGAGTTTGAACTCTATCTATCTCATTACTTCTATTTTCACATTACTTCTATCTATCTATCTATCTATCTATCTATCTATCTATCTATCTATCTATCTATCTATCTATCTTGTTGACCCTCACTTTATGTCATTGCTTTATACTTTAGCGACCAGTCAGTTTTCCCCATCCCATATCTTGTTTGTGGGCATACAGTATCACCCAGTGGTAGAAACCAGGCTGGTTAAAAGAAAGCAGATGATATTTCCTATAGCTGTAAAAAGAGCCAGTTCCAGACACTGACTTTGCTATTTAATCGGGGAGCTGAACCCTTCAAAGGCAGCCCATCTGTGTTTCTTTGTGGCTTGAATGACTTCTTAGAAGTGGGAATAGAAAGAGGGGAATGTGAAGAAAAAAATACCTTTCACCTTCCTGGCTCTTTAGCCCTTCTGGACATAGGGAACGCAGCTCACTTCCATATGCACCTTTTTTTTTTATTTTATTTTTTTTTGCAGACACACACAAACACCCACGCAGGCACACTTGAGTTATATTGTATAATAAATGAGGCAGGTCAAACAGGAGGATATTTTGGTAGCAGGGGATGGATGACAAGTTCTAACAAGCCCGTCTGCATGTGTTAAGATCAGAGTGCAGACATCAGCCGTGACTCAACAGGATATGCTGGGCTGATGCCAGGTCCCGAATTTTGTTACCAGCCTTCTGAATCATTAGTGGAAAAAAAAGAGAGAGAGAGATCTCAGTCAGTCGCCAGCATTCTCCATCTGTTTTCAACTTGGTGATGTCCTTTGGAAGGTAGGCGAAGTATTTGGTTTGTTTTAACTACACAAGCATCTTGGCTGTGCGGTGACCAAACATACACAATGCTGGCAGCTCTCTTCCAACGGGGAAGCTGAGCTCCTTTGCCATTTGCGTTTGCGAGGTTAACGCAAAACTCCTTGGAGGATTAGGCCGGGCACCGAAATGCAAGTGAGCCATTCGTATTTTGGGGGAATGAGGCGGTTGGAAAACAGGCTGGTGCAATGGGCTCTGGGGTGATGAGGCTTGAAAAGGGGGGGACTAGTTTCCAAAACTTTAAATAAGTTCATGGCTTGCTGTACCTGCTCAGGGTTCAACTTGAAGGCAGAGAGATGTTTCCTTTCTGAACGGCCAACCTTTGCAACTCCCCGAGGGAGGCATGACTCAAACTGGGTTCATAACGTCTTGTGTATCATCGCCAGCAGGAAGGTTTATGCAAGTCACATCTTCCCGCCCTGACCTCGGTGACTTCTGAGCCCTCCTATTACATTGAACAGAGGTAAAACTAACTGAATGTATTGTTAATGCCTGAAAAGATGTGGGTACAGGTTGTAGCCGTGTTGGTCTAAGGACACAGGCAGACAAGGTTCTTTGGGTAAATCTGATATCTTTTATTAGACCAACCCAAATAGTTGGAAAACAAGGAGCACAGCTCTGCAACACAGGACTTGGTTTTCTCTATGGAGATCACAGGTACATAAAGAATCACCAATTTTTATTTTATGCTAGCCCTAAGTGGAGCTGACTCCAACATTTTTGACCCCATAAACACACAACATGGTGCAGCTGGCATGATCAAACGATGGGCACCCCTGGAAAACGAAGCCCTGTTACCTACACTGTTTTCTAGCGTGCCTCAAGCATGATTCAGATGAGGGATGTCAACCCCACTCCACCCCGCAGGCAGGGCTCCTCACAAGATTGACCCAGACCCAGACCTAGACACAAGCATGGGTGAATTGGGTGGCTGCCAAGGGCCTGAAAAGGACAAAAAAAAGTTACAAATGCAAAAAAAGCTTTAATATTGTGCATATACAGGCCTGGCAATATTATCAGTTGAGAATGAACCATTTAAAGACATCAGTACTATAGACACGATAAAGACTTTTGCAACAAAAAGTCATTAACTCTGGCGAAGGGAGGCCTGATGCTAAAAGTTCACTTGGGGCTGCCAGGAGTCAAGGTACAGCACTGGCCAGACGTAGTGGTAGAGGCAAGCGGGGCGGCAGCATGGCCAGTGGCCGTGGCTGTGGCAAGGCTGGAGATGTGGGAAGCAGCTGGAATGGTGGTGGAAGCAGAAGCAGAGGCGGTGGCAATGGTGGGTGCAGCAATGGAGTCAGCAGAACAAGCCGCGATGAGGTGAACACATGGTAGTGGGGTGAACCAGAGCCAGATTCTGTGGCAGGTCCTGCCCCCCACCCCCAAATACCCTCATGGCCTGGGAGAAACAGCTGCTTAGGCCAGATCTGGTCTGTGGGCTTCATGTTTGCCAGCCCAATGTAGAGAACGGCTCGTAGGGTGAGAGGTTGGATCACTCTGTGTTGACCTTTCGGACCTCCATCTCCCTGCTAGCAATGCCAACAACAGCTACGATATCCACCAGTCTTATTTCTTTGTGTAATGAGGACTTGGGTTTGCTAAGATCCAGGCTAAATTCCCCACCTTCACCCCCTGATGGCAGGGGCCTTGCTGCATGGTGATGGGATGAGGCAGGCATATCACCATCAGCCTCCTTTCCTTGTAGAGGAAGGGTCAGCATCAGGGTCCCTTTGAGCTATCTCATTTTCTTCCCTGTGTGACCAGGGCCATTTACTTGCATGTAGTCCCATGTTTTGCTGCAATGCTTTGGAATAAATGTTTCTGTGCCTAAAGAGCCCTGACCTAGTTTTCTATCTTCTTCTCTTTTGCCAGTCTCAGGACCCCCTCAAGGCATATCTACACCACGTCTGCATTGTGTGGAGTCATGGAGTCATAGAAATATAAGGCTGGAAGGGATGTCCAGAGGCTATCTAGTCCAAGCCCCTGCTCAAAGCAGGATCACACCCATCAAAACCATCCTACACAAAGTCCTTGTCTAACCTATTCCTCAAACTACACACTTTAACTTGCTGCAAAACTACAAGGCCCATTGCCCAAAGGCACCAAAAGTAGGTTAATTTACCCCAGGTAAAGCAGGGTGGGGGGCAAAGCCTGGCAATGTCCTGCTGTTGCAAGAGTTGTTAACATGCACTGGAGAGATCCAAGGAAGAAGGTCACGACTCTGCTAGAGAGGAAGACAAAACCGTCCCCAGTCTGCACCAATCTGACCAGGGAGCAAACTCCTTCCACATCCAAAATATGGCATCAAACTGACCCTCTATGACCCTTTAGCCAGGAGTCTGTGGGCTTAAATCCAAGCCCCCAACCTTGGCCTCAGCCAGGACCCAGTGCTTCTGAGGAAGGTGAAAAAAATAACCCTGACCCCTGTAGCAAGAGGAGGGGGGAGAGGGAATCTCTTCCTGGCCCTATGCAGCAACCAGAAAAGCCCAGAGGCTTGGGGAAAAAAGTCAAACACCCTCTATTTTGCTTTGCAACCCTGGGGACAGCAAACATGCCACACAAAGTCTGCCAAAACCACTTGCTCCCACTTGAAAGAAGGCAATGGGGCTAATACAATATCAGCAGGCAAAAAAGAGAGAGTCTATGGACAGCAAGCTCTCAGGTCAGTCCGAAGGGGCTTCACAGCCACATATTTAGGAGTGAGGAGCGGAAGTAAGGTCAGATGTTGACCTGGATGTAGCACAGGGGCGGTGTTGACCCTCCCGAACCACTCATTGTCCATTTGGGCACTGCCAATAGATGGCTGTAGACATGGCCTTCTGAAGTCTCAGAGAAGCCTTTAGCATTGTTTCTAGTACCGAGGGCTCAGTGCAATAATGAAAATGCTCCCCCCTAGCTAAACCAATCAGATGCATATGTTTCCCTCCTGCTCCTGGTTTGTTATATGATAACAGAGCCCGTTGCCACTGCGGTCAGGCCTTTTGTTCAGCTGAGCACAGCTGGCTTGTAGGAAGCCAGATGTCACTTAGTGGTGGGTGGAATATCATCCGTCGTTGATTTTGTGGCAAAGACCCATTCGGAGAGGCTGTAAGCGCCCGCGGTCATCATGACTTTCTTCTGCCTGGAACATCAGCTCCCAGCAGGGACTGGGTTTTCGGGCGGTTTCTGACGTGCAGCATTTTGGCTACAAGCTCGGGAGCCGGCATGTGCCACATCTATGGAGTCTGCAATTCTGTTGTTCTTGATTTGCATGGAAAAGGCTAAAGAGAAGCAAGGAGAAAGCATGGAAATATGGGACAAACTGAGCTCATGTGGCCATCACTTGAATGTTTCAGAAGAGACGTGCAGGCCAAAAAAGGGAGGACTTACTTAGGGGAGGAAAAGGAAGGAGAAAATAGAAGTCAAAGCCAGCAGTGGAAAATTTAGGCTAGATAACAGGAAACCTGTCCCAACAGCAAGGACTGTGCAACAGTCCCCCAGGACAGTGGTGGAAGCCCCATTACTTGAGTCATATAAACCTGGACAGGAGAAAGCCTTGGAGAATATCCTTTAAAGAACAATCCAGCAACGGCCAAGGGTGGATAGACAAGATGAGCTAATAGGTCTTTCCCAGCTCTTCTTTTTATGGCTCTCTGGCATGTCTTGATGAGGACAGAGGGATTTGGGTTTGCTCAGTGCAGCCAAGTCAAACAATGCAAACCACGGCATGACACTTGCAGCCCATTGACATTTAGATGGCTGTTTCTCATGCTCGGCAGCCCCTTGAAATGTGGCTCATTGCTGAGGGAAACAAGAAGGAGTTAGAGCAGTGGTTCTCAAACTTTTTTTCATGGACCACAGGACAGGCTAGGGCAATTGGTGATGGCTAGGAGGGACAAGGCTGAACTCTTCAATGAGTTTTTGCTTCTGTATTCCTGAACATGGATCAGGACAAATCTCCCAATTGCATTATACATAGGCACAGGAGGAACACCAGCCCACCAATGGTCATCACTGACCTAGTAAAGGGACACTTGGATGGGGCTGGATGTGTTTAAGTCATGAATGAAATGGCTATAACTTAAGGCAGAATCTTTTCATAGACTTTAAAGTATTTTTTTCTGGACCGCAAACCAGCGGACTACAAACCAGAGGTCTTTTTTAAATACAGAGGGGGTAAAAAGAAGGTACTAAGTAATGTGGGGCTTCTGCAGGACATGCCTGGTATTCTGGTGGTAGCACCAGATGACAAAGCTAATCTCTTTAACAGATTCTTTGCTTCCATTTTTCTGAGCAGGGACGGGGACATCCCTCCACTGGGATCCCGGACGGACCCCAGGGAGACGCAGCCAGGCGCACGGTCAGTGAGGACCTAGTCAGGGAACTTCTGGTGGGTCTAGATGTATTCAAGTCAGCAGGTCCTGACGATCTCCACCCCAGGGTGCTGAGGGAATTAGCAGAGGTCATTGCGGGACCCCTGGCACGGCTTTACGAGCACTCGTGATGCTCTGGTGTGGTGCCAGAGGACTGGAAAAGGGCCAATGTGGTTCCCATTTTCAAAAAGGGAGGAAGGAGGACCCAGGGAACTACAGGCCTGTTAGTCTTACCTCGGTCCTGGGGAAGCTCTTTGAGAAAATTATCCAGGAGCGCATCTGCGAGGGGCCGGCAGGGGAGGTTATGTTTAGGGGCAACCAACATGGGTTCATTCGAGGCAGGTCCTGTCAGACCAACCTGGTGGCCTTCTAATGACAAGGTCACCAAATCCTTAGACACAGGTGTCGCAGTGGACGTAGTCTTTCTGGACTTCAGGAAGGCCTTCGACACTGTCTCTCACCCCATCCTCACTGAAAAACTAGGCGACTGTGGCATTGATACCTACACAGTCAGATGGGTCACTAGTTGGCTGGAGGGCCGCACCCAGAGAGTGGTGGTGGACGGGTCATTATCGACCTGGAGGGACGTGGGCAGTGGGGTCCCCCAGGGCTTGGTCCTCAGGCCTGCACTGTTCAACATCCTCATCAGCGACTTGGATGATGGGGTGAAAAGCTCCTTGTTCAAGTTCGCAGATGACACTAAGATGTGGGGAGAAGTGGGTATGCTGGAGGAGAGGGGCAGGCTGCAATCAGACCTAGACAGGTTACAGGGGTGGGCGGATGAGAACAGGATGGGATTCAACACTGACAAGTGCAAGGTGCTGCACTGGGGAGGAAGACTCAGCAGCAGACCTACAGGCTGGGGAACTCCCTTCTCATCAGTGCAGAGGCAGAAAAGGATTTTGGCGTCAGTATTAATGCCAAAATGAACATGGGCCGACAGTGTGGGGCTGCGGTCAGGAAGGCCAACCGCACCTTTTCATGCATCCACAGATGCATCTTGAGCAGGTCCAAGGAGGTGATCCTCCCTCTCTACGTGACACTGGTCAGGCCACAGTTGGAGTACTGCGTCCAGTTCTGGGCGCTGCACTTCAGGAGGGATGTGGACAGCATGGAGAGGGTCCAGAGGAGGCCGCCTGCATGATCAGGGGTCAGCAGGGCAGGCCCTATGAGGAGAGGCGACAGGACCTGAACCTGTTCAGCCTCCACAAGAGAAGGCTGAAGGGGATCTGGTGGCCGCCTATAAACTTGCCAAGGGGGACCAGAAGGCTATGGGACAGTCCCTGTTCCCCCGAGCACTACCGGGGGTAACAAGGAACAATGGCCATACGTTGACGAAGAGTAGATTCAGGCTAGACATCAGGAGGCTCTACTTCACAGTCAGTGCGGCTAGGAGCTGGAACCAACTTCCAAGGGAAGTGGTGCTCCCTCCTACCCCGGAGGTCTTCAAAAGGAGGCTAGACAGCCACCTAGCCAGGGTCATTTGACCCCAGCATCCTTTCCTGCCCATGGCAAGGGGTCGGACTTGATGATCTACTTTGGTCCCTTCCAACCCTACCTACTATGAAACTATGAAACTATAACTTAAGGTTGGAGGGCTGGACCCTTACCAGCCCTTTCAGTGTTTGTGAATGTTTTGGTACTCTGAGCTTCCAGGTACTCTTGAGTGTCCTGAGTAGCTGACATCTGTGGTCTTCCAGTGCTGGTGATCCTTTCTGATTCATGCTGTGGGTCCTTTATATCAGCGATGATTTATGTGCCAAGCAGGGACCACAGGTAGTTTCACAAATGTGCTTCAGGTTCTTCTTTATATGGGGGCTACCAGCTACAGGTCTGAAGACAATTCATGGCAGTTAAAGCTGATTACATCCCTGTGGATGGGAGCAGTCCAGAGTAAGCCCCCCTCTCCAATGCAAGTCCACTTGACATAGACATCGTAGAGGAGTGGGGCTGGAAGGGACCTCCCGAGGTCACATCTAGTCCACCCCATGCATGAAGCAGGATCAGCCCTGTCCAAACCATCCTATACAAACCCATAATCCTCTTTGTAAAACTACAGTCAACGTTGGCACAACAGAAGGCATAACACCCTATCCGCCCACAGGGAAAGCAGGGGGATCACGGCAGCCAAAGTCCTGCTTCTGTAACAAGTTATTAATAATAGACTCAAGAGATCTGAATAAGTGTCTCCACATCATGGCTAACATCCGTTGACTTCATACCGTTGGTTGATCCAGTTTAATTTTCCTGAGTGTTTCTTGCGTGCATGCCGCTCCGCAGCAAAATGGTATGGATATTAGAACAATTTCCTATGGGCAAAGGGGGAGAGGGCCTTGCTGGGCCACAAGCTGGTAAGTGCTCATGTGCAAGCTCTTTAGTGGAAGCTAAAATGCAGCTACGTACTCCTCAGTGGAAAAGGAAGAGGGGTGAAATACTATTTCCTTAAGTGCGACCAAATGGGAGCTTTCTAGCCATTCTCCTGACTGTTTTTGGCACTGGCAACCTAAGCATACATGCGTAGAGTGGACATGTCCAGTACGGCTAGATACTAGCAGGGTAAGTCCACAGCTAAAATCCGCTTGTGATTTAAATGCACTTAACCCATCCATGGCCAGACACTGGCATGGGTGAACCAGGTGGCAGAAAGGGGGCTAATTTTTTCCATTATCCAATTATTATTATCATTATCTCTGGCAAAGGGGGCCTGATAGTAAAAGTTCACCCGGGGCCGCCAGGAGTCTAGGTAAGGTACTGACCCCACCCAAAATGGCCATGTCAGTGCATAGCAGGCTGCACATGATCGGCCTATTATACCACGTTGCAGGGGAAGTCGAACCGTGACCAACGTCTAAGGGCCCAAAACGCCTTCAACAGGGCTAGAAAGGTGCTATTTTGAAGCATGAAGGGAAACTAAATTCTGCTGTAAGCCAATCCTTTTTGGTGGAGTGGGTGTTCCTAACCCCACTCGCATGTCCTACCCCACAGGGCACCATTTTTGCCCACTGTGAAGCGGATGGGAACGTACGGATTTGCCGGAGTGGAGCACGTGTGGGGTGTTCACCTGTCACGTCTCCCAGTGCAAAATCTTCTTCCCAGGGGAAGCCTGCTCCCACCTTGGGGCCAGCTCCACCATCTTGTACAGCAGGGCACAAACACAGCTTTGCTTTCTTTCTGACACTGGAATGAATGTTTAGGCCTTGTGAGAGGTGCCAAAAAAGGCAGCCCGTGGAGATTGAATTACTCTGTGTATCCACAGGCAGGTACAGTGCCAGCAGCCGAGGTGTCAGCTTTCTTTTTAGCATCCTGCCAAAGGACTTTGGTCTTGACCTGGAGGGACCAGCTGCGAGGGAGACAAGGGAGTTTATTCTGCGTGCCCGCTGACGCCTCAGCCTCTCAGACACACCCTGGACCAGGCTGTCAGGGTGGCTTTATTTATAGGACGGTGCACACAATAGGGACTTGCTCGCCTTAAAGAGGCTTTTCTTTTGCTTTGCTTTCTCCAGACAAGTTCCATGTACACGCGTGTACCCCTGCTCCCCGTCTCTCACGCAAACACCCCCTATTCACTCAAACACAAACCTCCCTACTCACATGCAGTGAAGCACAACCTTGCCTACTTTCTCTTAAATAGTAAAATATATATACAACATACTCACTCCAGCCAACGCCTCGTTACAAAGACCCCCCCACTCATATGTGCTTACATTTTTTCTTACGCACACACACAGACCGACCCCCCCCCCACACACAGTTAAGTGTTTCTGTTTCAGACTGGGAAGGGAGGGAGGGAGGGAGGGAGGGAGGGAGGGAGGGAGGGAGGGAGGAAGAGAGATCCCACTTCTTTCTCTAAAAGGTTTGGAAGTGATATGATGATGGACACCATATAAAGATGCAGATCACTGAGCGTGTCTACACTTGCACATTTACAGCACAGTAACCACAATTACAGAGCAGTGCAGGTACGCGTCTATACGTGCACACCCATACTGTGCAGTAAATATGGCGACTTATGCTGACTTGAGCATAAATTTGATACCTGCATCACACAGGTATAAAATTTATGCCATATTATTTGCTGTGCAGTAAAGCATCTGTAGATGCCTTCCTGCACAGTAACACTGTGTGTGTGGACTGACTTGGGACTAACTTTAGTCCCAAGTCAGTCCACATACAGTGTTAATGCATCTTAATGCCTACACGTGTAAATGCCAACCTATTCCTGCTTGCTGCACAGTAATTTACTGCACAGTAAATTTAAATGCAAATGTAGACACACCCACTTAATCCCAAATTAGTGCAACCCCATTCCAACTTTGGCTGGGATGATGGAGTTGGGGCTGGTCCTGCTTGGAGCAGGGGGCTGGACTAGATGTGATCTCCTGAGGTCCCTTCAACCTTCCTTGTCTCTGATTTTAGGATTCTGTGATTTGGGGTTTTGGAACAGGTGAGGGTTAATGACTTTACAAATATTCAGCCACAGAATATGAGCTTGCATCAGACATCAGGTCATGAGCCCAAAAGTGGGTTGTGGCCCAAAGAAAAAAGTGAACCTGATGTAGATAACAACAATAGATGGTATTGGGAATTTGGTGTAGTCTGGCATTATTAGTACCTATTTAGATTAAGCAGATAGACAGACAGACAGATAGGAGCTCCTAAAAAGCATAGGTCACTGTGGGCATGTCTACACATGCACATTTCCTGTGCAGTAATTTAGGTTACTACACAGTATCCAAAAATTACTACACAGTACAGGAGCACGTCTACACATGCATGCCTGTACTGTGCAGTAACTATGGTGATTTATGTTCACTTGGGCATAAATTTGATACCTGCATCATGCAGGTATCAAATTTATGCCCAATTAGTTACTGCGCAGTAACACACGTGTAGACGCCTTACTGCGCAGTAACACTGTGTGTACAGACTGACTTGGGACTCACTTTAGTCCCAAGTCAGTCCATACACAGCATTATTGTGCCTTAACAGTTGCACGTGTAGATGTTGGCCTAAAAAATGCTTACAGTGCAGTAAATCCAGTAAATCCAGAGCATCCAGTTCTGGGCTTTGTGCTTTAGGAAGGATGTGGAGAAGCTTGAGAGAGTCCAGAGGAGAACCACCCACATGTTCAGAGGACAAGAGAACAAGTCTTATGAGGAAAGGCTGAGAGATATGGGACTCTTCGGCCTGGAAAAGCGAAGGATCGGTGGGGACTTGGTGGTGCCTATAAATATATTAGGGGTGTGCACCAGGAACTGGGAGAACATCTGTTCACCAGGGCACCCCAAGGGAAGACAAGGTCTAATGCTCACAAACTCTGGGAAAACCAGTTTAGACTGGACATAAGGAAAAACTTCTTTACCTTCCGAGTTCCCAAACTTTGGAACAGACTGCCTGCAGAAGTGGTGCAAGCACCTACTCTGGATGCCTTTAAGGCACATTTGGATGCTTATCTTGCTGGGATCATTTGACCCCAGCAGTCATTCTGCCCTTTGGGCAGGGGGCTGGACCCGATGATCTTGCGCGGTCCCTTCCAGCCCTAATGTCTATGAAATCTATGATATTACTGCGAAGTAATTTACTGCACAGTTAATGCACGTGTAGACGCACCATGTAAGTATAAGGCAGACCGAGTCCCTGTGCTGTTTGGTTCACAACATGATCTCCTGGGCACGGGCAAGCTCATAATCTCACCCAAGGGGAGCCAGGGCAATGACTGGCACATGCTGGGTGGGTTTCATTTGGGTTGTCACTAAGGACACCGTCCCCAGCTGTCCCGTTTCTCAGGTGTAGTTTGTTTGTGTTGCTGAGAGCTACTTCTCTGCCTCACCCCTCCCAGTGTGTTTGCAATCCCTAAAATACCACCAGACATTTCTTCTCACCCCACAGCTATAGCAAATCCACCAGATGGCAAGTCAACTGCACCAAATCTGTGACTCCCAAACATCCCAAACTCTATTTTCTGAAGGCACAAGACTCTTCTAGGACCCAGTCCAGCCCTGAGGCAGCACCTGTAGCTTCTTCTGCAGGCTGGAAATATTAAAAGGACACATGCCAAGGGAAAAGAGTTGTTGTGACACCAGAAAAGTAGGGTTGCTCTGGTGCTGCTCTCTGCTGCAGCGTTCTTCACGTGAGAACGCTTCAAAGGTTGGAGACCTGGAGATGAAGCGTCTCCAGCAGGCTCTGCAGCCAAGCGAGGCACTCAAGGACGCGATGACTCAAGGTCCCGGGGCGTGTGCGCACGTGTGTGTGAGCGCATGCACGGGTGCGGATGTGTCAGGAGGAGGAACCATCCACCACGTCGCTCCAGATGCTTGGCAGGGAAGCTATGCTCGGTGTCAGCTCCCAGAGGAGGAGGGGGAAAGGTATGAAACACTGGCTGAGTCAACATGGGTGGGAGGCTAGAAGGGAAACAAATGTGCCTGGAGGTTGTTTATGTTGTTGAGGAGCGTACGTGTGTACGTGTGCGTGCAAAAAGCACTGCCTGTCACTTCAGTTGGGCTTAGCAAGCTACCCAACGGTGGAGAGCCTGGTGCTGGGATCCTGTGCTGCAGGCTCGCTACAAATAGCATCTCAAGGGAGCGTTGATGTGGGAAAGAGTTGTACGCTTCCCATTTTTGTTTGCGCCTGGGTGAGGCCTGTTCTGGGTGGGGTGGATTTGGTCATGCTTCCTGAGCTCGCTGACATTTAGCGCTTGCATATATAAATAAGGTCTGATTTATGGCAAGCCTGTAGATATGCCAAGGTGCCTTGCTGCAGAGAGCTAGTCTCGCCAGCCCTTTGTGGCATGGCTGTCACCTCCATAATCTGTCCTTGTGTTTTCCTTCCTGTGGAAGAGGTACAGGGCACTGGTATCTGCCAGGGAGAGGGATGTCATGATTATGTGGGCCATTGCCACCTACACCCTCTGCAGCAGAGAAAAGATACAGGGATTTATTATTTATTGTCTCTCCATCTCAGCACTGAAGGGTATGACATAAAACGACTGGGAAACAGGTTTAAAATGATGAACACTGTTCTTTTTCATCCAGTGACTAGTTCATTTGTGGAACTTATTGCCACAAGATGCCACGGAGGCTTAGCTCTTAACCCAGTTTGAAAGGGGACTGGGATCCATTGGTGGGTATTGAACATGGGGTGCAGCCTCTGAACCAAGAGCTTCCTAAACTTCCTAGTTGCAGCTGGAAGCTGCAATGAGAGAGGAGCAAGGGGCGGAGAATTTTGGCCTGCTCATGTGCCAGTATGTGGGACAGGGCATGGGGTTGCATGGACTTATGGTCTGACCCAATCTCTGGCAGATCTTGGAGTTCAGAGTAGGGAAGGGGCACTGGGCTCGGAGTGAGGAAGGAGGCGGACAACTTGGCCATGACAGGGCACTCAAGCAATGTGTAGCTTTGCTCCACCCTCTGAGTTATCCCCCTGTGTCCTCCAGCATCCCAGCATCCTCCTTCTGCTCCTCCTTCCTCTTCAAATGATGCATAACCTCTGCCAACTAAAAGAGGGCAATGGGGTGATGACGCAGTGTCTTCACTAATAGCTTAAAAAAGTCAGGATCATTTAGCCCCATGGTTCTCAACCTTTTTCATAACAGGACCCATTTGTAAGTGGGGATGGCCAGTCCCGAGCCACTACCCCTCACTTCTGACCTGCTGTCCCCCACCCCTGGGTCCCAGCCCCCCAGGGTGTGGGGGGAGGGTGGGTGTGTGGGGAGTGGGGGGCCCCAAGCAGCCCCTTGCAGACTGGAGCTCTGCCAGTCTGCAAGGGAAAAGCCACAGTTTCCCATGTTTTTCACCTTGAAAGGAGAATCCATTTTAAAATGTTGTTCATGACCCTTTCATATATTCTCGTGACCCACTTTTGTGTCATGACCCATGGGTTGAGAAATGCTGCTTTAGCCCATGACTCCTATGAAGATTTTTCATGTATGTGAAGCCAAAGGGGCTCCATGCAAGCAAGCAGAGACAGGCTGTTAACTTGAAGGCTTGGACGAGATCTAAGGAGCAACCTTAATACAGCTTGGATGGTGGCACAGACGTGGTTCCTCCACAGCTGAGAAGCTACTAAAGGCTTAGTAGCCCTTGTAGCAGCATCAGCTGGTGCGAACACAAGACTAAGGGTGTCAGTACAACACTGGAGTGACACAATGCCAGGACTGCATCTGATCCAAGCCAATCTATCTAACCAGCTGGCCACACACTGATGCCACAACACCCAAAAGATGGAGTGCCTATAATGCCTGGCAGATGACTCTGGACACTTAAGACTGGAGGGGAGGCAAAGCAACTCAATGACCTGTCTTTGGCAGGTTGGACTGGGTAATCACCAGGGATCCAGGTTTTCTGTTTGCCACGGAAAAAATGCAGATGTTCTCCTAGAATGGAGAAAAACCTGGGAAACCACAGGTTTCCCCTTGCAGGCTGGCAGGTTTCTAGCCTACAAGATGCTGCTTGGGGCAGGGGGGAATGGGATGCAGGGTGTGCCACGTGCATGTGTGCATGTGCACGTGGCAGCCAGGCAGCAGTGGAGAGTGGTTCCTGCAGCTCCATCCAGGTAAGTCTATGGGTGGAGGGTGGGGCAAAGGCGATGCCTGGGGGAGGCACAAGCAACACATTGGTTGGGGGGAGCACATGTCCCCTGCCCCTCCACACATTGCCTATATCTACCCTCCCACTTCCCCTCACACCCATCCCCTTCCTCACACACTGTGGGGGCTAGGGCCTGGGGGCAGCAGGTCAGGAGTGAGGGGCACCAGCAGGGCCAGGGGGCTGTGCCTTGCGAGTGAGGGGCACCGGCATAGACTCATAGATTCATAGATGTTAGGGTCGGAAGGGACCTCAATAGATCATCAAGTCCGACCCCCTGCATAAGCAGGAAAGAGTGCTGGGTCTAGATGACCCCAGCTAGATACTCGTCTAACCTCCTCTTGAAGACCCCCAGGGTAGGGGAGAGCACCACCTCCCTTGGGAGCCCGTTCCAGACCTTGGCCACTCGAACTGTGAAGAAGTTCTTTCTAATGTCCAATCTAAATCTGCTCTCTGCTAGCTTGTGGCCATTGTTCCTTGTAACCCCCGGGGGCGCCTTGGTGAATAAATCCTCACCAATTCCCTTCTGTGCCCCTGTGATGAACTTATAGGCAGCCACAAGGTCACCTCTCAACCTTCTCTTGCGGAGGCTGAAAAGGTCCATTTTCTCTAGTCTCTCCTCGTAGGGCTTGGTCTGCAGGCCCTTAACCATACGAGTTGCCCTTCGCTGTACCCTCTCCAGGTTATCCGCATCCCTCTTGAAGTGTGGCGCCCAGAATTGCACGCAGTACTCCAACTGCGGTCTGACCAGCGCCCGATAGAGGGGAAGTATCACCTCCCTGGACCTATTCGTCATGCATCTGCTGATGCACGATAAAGTGCCACTGGCTTTTCTGATGGCTTCGTCACACTGCCAGCTCATGTTCATCTTGGAGTCCACTAGGACTCCCAGATCCCTTTCCACCTCTGTGCCACCCCGCAGGTCATTCCCTAGGCTGTAGGTGTGCTGGACATTTTTCCTCCCTAGGTGCAGCACTTTGCATTTCTCCTTGTTGAACTGCATCCTTTGTTTTCTGCCCACTTGTCCAAGCTGTCCAGGTCTGCCTGCAGCTGTTCCCTGCCCTCCGGCGTGTCCACTTCTCCCCATAGCTTTGTGTCATCTGCAAACTTGGACAGAGTACATTTCACTCCCTCGTCCAAGTCGCTGATGAAGACATTAAAGAGTATCGGTCCAAGGACCGAGCCCTGCGGGACCCCACTGCCCACACCCTTCCAGGTCGAGACCGACCCATCCACCACGACTCTCTGGGTGCGACCCTCCAGCCAATTCGCCACCCACCGGACTGTGTAGTCATCCACGTCACAGCCTCTTAACTTGTTCACCAGTATGGGGTGGGATACCGTATCGAAGGCCTTCCTGAAGTCTAAGTGTACGACATCCACCCCTCCTCCTGTGTCCAGCCGTTTCGTAACCTGGTCATAGAAAGAGACTAGGTTGGTCAGGCACGATCTGCCCGCCACAAACCCGTGCTGGTTTCCTCTCAGCATAATTTGTCCTGCCGGGCTCTCACAAATGTGAGTCTTGATAATTTTTTCAAAGACTTTGCCAAGGATGGAGGTGAGACTGACTGGCCTATAGTTGCCTGGGTCCTCCTTCCTCCCCTTTTTGAAAATGGGGACCACGTTGGCCCTTTTCCAATCCTCCGGGACTTGGCCCGTGCGCCACGAGCGTTCGAATATTCCCGCCAGTGGCTCTGCAATGATGTCGGCCAGTGCCTTCAGCACCCTCGGATGGAGCTCATCCGGGCCTGCCGACTTAAAGGCATCCAGTTATAGGCATGTGCAGGATCAGGGCATCGGCATATCAGGGCTGCTCAGTGCCACAAAGAAGTGTGTGTGGGGGGAACAGCAGCAGCTGGACCTGTGTCCTGGTGAGCGAAGAGGGCAGGGGGATCTCTGATTTCCCTGATTAAAAACCCCCCAGATCAACCACCACAATACATAGGTGTTTAGAATTTATTTTATTATAATAATTGAGACACTGGTAGGCTTCCAAATTGCTTTAAAATGGTAACTAGATCAATAAAACATTGTGTTCAACTGATACCTGTATATATAGTGGTGTCTCACTTAAATCACTGGAAAATGTATATTTTAGGGATTTTAATAAGAGAATTTGTGGTGTTTTATCAGAGAATTTGGGATTTTTTAAACAGAGAAAACCAGGATCCGTGGTGCTCTCACTATGGCCCCTCCTGGCTGTGAAGCCTGGGAACATTGTCCATCCTGGAGATGTTCTGACCTGGATGATGATGAAGGTTGAGATTCTCCATTGACTTGTATGCCATCGTGCTAGCACACAGCCCTCCATAGAGCTGCGAGGGACTGGTGGGGAACTAGGACTGAGGTGACATTTGTCTTTGCTTTCCAGAAGGCTGATGCACCACTGCGCTGGGATGCTGTTAGCTGTTGGGATGTCCTGGGCTGTCTGTCCTCTGAACTACTTCAGGTCCTATTACCCTACACTCCCAGTATCAGGTCAGTCCCATGGAGAAAGCCAGTTGCCAAGAAGGAACCCAAATCCTGTGCCCAAGATGCCAATACACTAGATAGTAGTAGGATGAATAGAGAGAAGGGAGGACACCTGGCGCCAATGAGGTCCATCGTGAAACTCCCGTTTTTCTTTCATGGTTCAGTTTTACTCACAGATTCCAGATGTTGCCCTTGGGAGATAGCATGGCTGGGTACAGCAGCTGCTGTAGGTATGACCTTCAATAATTGAGGTATTGAAGTTGACTGGCAACAGGGGAGACTCAGGAACGATCTGTAATAGCATGGCACTGATTTGGAAGGAGGATAGGGGTGATTTCTTTGTCTCTAGAGTTCAGCTGCTTCCTTTCCAGCCCAGAGACTTGATTTGTCCAGATCAGAAACGTCTCAAGAAGCATCATGGGGATTTTGCTGTTGGAATGAAGCAAATTTCATACCCAGGCACTCCTGTGGGCTCTTGGGCACAATCCTAGCTCGCTTCATGCTTCCACACAGCACTCCTTCAATGTACCTCCCTCTCCCACCTGTCCTCTCTGCCTCTGTTTCCTGGCTCTAAGTAAAGGATAATATGTTTGCCTGGCCCATTTATGCTATGACTTAGGGAAAGGGTTGCCTTTCCCCTCAAACTTGCATACAGAGCCTTGCGCAGGTCTTCAGGCCCCCAGGCACTGATGTGATATGAAGAGCAAAGCAAGGGACCCTGTTGTCCCTCGACGGAGAAGACAGTTCATGGATGGAGCTCAGGTTGCCAGTTTAAAATGAGAGGCACAGGACGGACAGACCCCAGAGGGAGGTTTCCAGCACCAGGCAGGTTTGAAGCTTCAGGGAATGGGTTAGTTTCTTACAAGTGTTTAGGGGCCCAAATGGGACAAATTGTATTTAAAAAAATGCAGCAGAAGAAGAGAAGAGAAGGGAGAGCGTCGGGACACATCGCCGAGGTGTCCTCATGGACACGAGCCCTGGCAGGGGCTGCAAATAGCCAGGCTTTTGGCTATCAAATGTCTGCCAGGGAGCACAGCTCCATGTGGTTGCATGCCCTGTGATTTCCCCCATGGCAGCCGTAATCTGCCTGGTTGCTCTGCCCAGAAACAGGGCTCCTAGTGCCATTGGCAATCCTGCTAACACCCGTCCCCAGGCCCACTCCACCCAGTCTCCTTGCCAAGACCACTTGGCCTCCCATCCCCTTCCTTCATCCCCACATTCACCAGACCTCCCTCTCTACCTGTTTCCTGCATCTACAGCATCCTAGTCGCAGGTCCTTAGCCTCTGGTCCCCGCCATGTCACCTAACCATCACCTCCTTCCCAGGACAGCTGACCCACAAGGGAGCCAAAAGGCTTGAAGCATTGCAAGAAAGCATGGGGCTAGCCTCATGCTGTTGTAATTTTAATTAAATAGCCATCCATGCTCCTCACCTCTCGCTGCTCCAGGCTGAGTCATTCTGGCTCCAAGCCATGGCTGCTTTGACCCCCTTCTTCCAATGGTCTCTGAATGACAGTGTAACCCACTGGTTAGTATGTGTTATTCGCCCCCTCAGCCCCTGCGGCTGCTCTGTGGAGGATAAGAGGTTTACTACTGCTGCTGGCTAATGGAGCTACGTCTCCTTCAGCTCAAGCAGGAGCAGGCTTGTGCTTTTTGCTCTACAGGGCTTGAGTTCAAACCTTGCTGCTCATTGCTATGACGGGCTAAGGCCACAGTCAGTGTCTTCCTGGGGGTTGAGAGCAAGGAAAGTCTGGTCCCCCTTGTCCTGGGATGGGCCAAGAAGGGGTTCCACTCTGCCACCCCTTCCCCAGGGCCTCTGGTTTGTCCTTACAGGGCAAATATCAGTCTCTCTGCAGCCAGCCCGCCTGGCCCACAGGCTCAGTAGTGCAAACAAGCTTGGTGCAGGGTTCTCTGTGCCTGGGGGAATAGGGAAGGATTATAGCTGGTGATCCAGGAGCAGACACTCTCCTTAGAGGCACTGCTGAGTCCATGTTGTGCAGCTCGTGCTTTGCACACCTCCGTTTCCCATCCCAATCCCTTCTCCTTCTTACGAGGCATGCAAGGAGCATCCTTCTCACCTTGCAGATGCACAAAGTGGACATGTCTACACAAGACGCTTAATGTGCAGTAAACTAATTCTACTGTGCATTAGCGTGCATGGCAAAAACCATGCTAATATGCTAATGCACAGTAGTATTAGCCTACTGCGCATTAAGCGTCACACAAAAAGTGTGCAATCATGCAGCCTGCTGCGCATTTATTTAGTACTTGGTTATACAAGCACTAAATTTAATCTGCAGTAGGCACTGCGCATTATTGCACATGTAGACGTGCCCACTGAGGCACAAACCAGTGATGCAACTTGCTTGGGACCCTGGAGCAAGTCAAATGGCACTGCTGACAGCAAACTCTCCTCCTTTGCTCTTAGCTACAGGATGCATTTTCCCTCGGTCCTTCCTCAGGACTGGCAGTTGTAATTCTGCCTCTGGAGAGCCACCTTCCTTTGACATTTCAAACCCGGTGTTTTGTTTCTCACTGCTTTCCTCCCAGCATGGTTGTCAGACAGCTCCTGTGCTCTGCCCTGAAGCTGGCTGCATTATCATGCTGGAGTCCAGCAGAAGCCAGGGCAGGGCGGCACCTTGTAAATTAAAGTGTTCAGAGAAGCATGAGCTTTCATAGGAAACAGCCAACTCCACGAGCTCGAGCGTTGGAGTGAAGTTCCTTGCCCCAACAAGCCTACTCTCTCTCATCCAGGCTGACCTGCATTTGGCCTGCTGCTATTTCTAGTGTCGGGCCAGAGCGATCCTTGAAGGATATTTGTCATTTCTTTCCATTCATAGCTGCTTTTGCTGGGATTTCCAGGCTTTGGCTGTGGAAAATGTTGCAGTGAGGAGCAGAGCCGTTAAGGCAGAACACTCTGAGTCACTTGCAATTTCCTCAAACTCCCCGTGTTACAGCCCTGCCCGCTTTACAGCCGCTCACGCGAAACAAAAGCAAGAGTTTCCCATCCCGAGCCAGAAAATGAGAAATTCCCCCGGCGGGTGTCAGATTCAGCGCTACAAAACAAACAGCAAATGAATGTGCATCCCTTACAGAATGGGCCCTGCCTTTGTCCTGAATCCTGCTCGGAAAATCTGTCTCAGGGCATCTCCGGCGGCTTAGAGCCGGGCAGAGGGCAGTGGAAAATGATGCTGTACAAGCAGGAGGCTTCAGGACAGACTCTTCTACAAGATCACGCAGGACCCAGACGTAGACCCCCTGTCCCAGGGGCATTAGGTTATCAGCAATGGGTGAACCTCTTCCAGCTAGGAGCTTTATTTTGAGGGGTCAACTATGTTAGTGATTGGGGAGCCAGGATACCTGGGTTGTATTCTTGCCTTTGCTCATGAAACACCTTGAGACCATTTTTCCTTGTGCCTCAGTTTCCCCACCTATTAAAGGGAGCTGTCCCAATCCCAGAACTAAAGAGGGGTTCAGGCATCATCATCAAGCTGCGTCCAGCTCTGGGCGCTGCACTTCAGGAAGGATGCGGAGAAGCTGGAGAGAGTCCAGAGAAGAAGCACTCGTATGATTAGAGGCCTGAAGAGCAAGCCACGCAAGGAAAGGCAGACAGATATGGGACTGCTCAGCCTAGAAAAGGGAAGGCTTCAGGGGGATTTGGTGGCAGCTTACAAATATATCAGGGGAGAGCATCGGGGGCGAGGTGAACAACTATTCACCCAAACGCCCCAGGGGAAAACCAGGAGCAACGGTCTTAAACTCCTAGAAGAAGGTTTCAGGCTGGATACAAGGAAAAACTTCTTCACAGTTTGTGTGACCAGACTCTGGAACCGACCCCGAGCAAAGGGGATGGTGCAGGCATTGACCCTGGGGATCTTCAAAAACAGACTGGACGCACACCTGGCTGGGGTGATTTGACCCCCACAGTCTTTCCTGCCCAGAGCAGGGGGGCTGGACCCGCTGATCTCACGAGGTCCCTTCCAGCCCTAAACATCTGTGAATCTGTGAATCCTTTGGATTTGGGGGCAAGCACAGGTGGGAAAAAAAGAAGCAGCAAAAAACAGGCTTTCAAAGCCCTGGAAGCCGAGCAAAAGTAAACTCTTTGTCAGTGGATACAGACTGTTACTGAATCTGTGCCGCTTTCTGCATCAGAAATGTGACTCCAAACTTTGCTCTTCAAACTTCACCTCCCTGCAGGGGGGCTGCAAAGAGGATGGAGCTGGGCTGGTCTCAGTGGGGGCAGATGGCAGAAGGAGCAATGGGCTCGAGCTGCAGCAAGGGAAGTTGAGGTTGGATATTAGGAAAACCTTTCTGACGAGGAAGGTGGTGAAGCCTGGAACAGGCTCCTCAGAGAGGTGGTGCAATCTCCATCCTTGGAGGTTTTTAAGACCCAGTTTAAGAAAGCCTTGGCTAGTTGGGGCTGGATCTGCTTTGAGCAAGGGGTTGGACTACATATGACCTGATGTCCCTTCCAACCCTCATTTTCTATGAACTGACAAACCATCCCTGTGCTCCAGAGCCTGTAAGAGGCTGCTGAAAAGCCCTGATCCTGATTATAGTAGCCAGGTCTCTAGGGATCAGTTCAGGGGGAGGGAAAGGTGGTGACTTCCCAGTGCTACCTGCAAAATAAGCTTTGCCAATGCAAGTCACCCGGGTAAGGTGTAGCAGACGATGCAGGTGGTAGACCATGGCCCTTGGTTCCATCACAGTGGGACCTGCACATATCCCCTGGGCTCTGCCAAGCTTGGGGGGAGTGTCTACATGTGCACTTTAATGTGCATTAGCCTATTTTAATGCACATTAAAGCATCACAAAAAATACCATTCATTATCAATAATGCACATTAAGATAGGCAAATGAGCCTTTTTCTAATGCCTCACAATAGAGGGTGCATCTACACATGCATTAACACACTTTAATTAATGCACATTAAATCTAACACCTCCATTGTGAGATACTAGGAATTAGTCTGTCTTAATGGGCATTAACTAAAGAGCATGAGGCACTTTTACATGTCATCTAGGACACAGCACTGGGCACTTTAATTAGTGAGCTGCACTAATTCAAACCGACTGCGAGTCACATGTACCAGAGTCCCTGCATATCCCTGCACTGAAAAAATGGTGGTTGGGAGCTTTGAACTAAAGTTAATTGAACGTGTTTTATTACAAAATGCCCCATCATCATTTTTTCAGCGTGGAGACACACGGGGACCCTGATACACATGATGCAGAAGGCTGCCAGAGCACATCAAATATCATGCTTCAGCAGACTCGATAATTGAGTCTGCTCCGATGCACCGGATTCGACGCATGTCGAAGCAGGCTCCCTGCACGTCTATAGGAAACAAGAGGAGGAGAGAAACCCGGGTCTATCAACTGCTCATAGGATGACTATGAGCCACCCAGGGGATGCAGCTGTGAGAAAGGCAGGTGTGATCAAGTGGTATTGGGGAGGGATTTTCAGGAGAGCTAAGGAGGCATTTGGTACCAGAACTGGCCGTATATAACCTTAAGCTGGACATGAGAAGCGGGTTCCCGACTATTGCAGCAGGGATTTCCTGCAACAGCCTCCCAATGTAATTGGTGGAAACAAGAACCCTCAATGGTTTTAAGGTGGAAATGGATTGGTTTGGGCAGGGGCACAGCCGGTCCTGCCTAATGCTTTGGGAGGGAAACACTGGGGAAGGAGAAGACCTACCGAAGTGAGAGGAAAGTGTTGAATGGGGATGAACTGGACATAACTAAATTTAGATTGGAAATCAGAGGCAGCTTCCTGATCATGGGTACGCAGAAGTCTTGGGACAACTTGTAGGAGCATCTTTAGTGGTGTTAAGATGGAGCTTGACTGGATTATGAACCAGCTTCCAGGAGGCAAGTCTCGGTGATACCAAGGGGCTTGGAGCTGACGACCCAAGAATTCCCTTCCAGCTCTTCCTCCTTCGGTCACGGACATCCCCATCACTAAGCATCCCTCCCCGAGATAAATGGGGCTGTTCAAACCCTCCAGGCTCTTGTTCCCAGGTCTCTGTAGACTCTCATTTTCCATCAGGGTACTTGCTTCACATTTTGGGGGGTCTCTTTGTATCCATAAGAGCTAGAGACCCATTTTTTGTAACTTGGGATGCTACCCAAGGGATGTGCTAATTCTGGTGTGGGGCCAACTGCTGCCATGCAGTTCTCTAGCATATTCTTAGGGGAACTTGTAGGCTACTGGTTAGTGGGTTTGTACAGCCACACTAACTTCTGGGATAATGATACCGGCATGAGCAATGTCTATTTGCAACTAGGAAAAGGCAAGGAGGCAACTCCCTTTCTGGAGCTGGAGCTGACGAGCAAGAGAAATTTTACTTCCTCTCCGAGGTACACACATGCACGCACATTTGAACTTCTCAGCGTTACATAATTGTGCCTCAAAACTCCCACCCTTCCAGCCAACACCGTAGCTCTGACAATATTAGACCCATAGTTTTTCCCATCAGCCCAGCCTGTAGTAGGCTGCAAAGTTAATGAGGACGCAGAAGAAACAAAAAACCAACATGGCATGGCCACTACGCAGCAGAAATTTTAAGTCTGATGGGCTCATGTGTGGCTGCAGCAGCCGGTAACATTTCTATCACAAGTATCAAGAGATTCGGGAGTTGACTGCTTAGGGAGGTTGGCTTGGTTTACTTGTGAAGGTGCAAACGAAGTTAGCAAAACCAGTACAAACCATTGTTTGGACACACTGGATTTGTCTACTTGTGCTTTTACGCATGTCTAAACTTAATGTACATTTGCCTAATGCACATGAAGGCAATTTAGGCGTGTGTCTACATGTGCACGCATAAAACGGGTATTAAATTTATGCATGAATAGCTAAATCGCATTAGCAAATGGCAGCCTTTAAGTATATAAGGGGTGCACACCTGGGGCTAGGAGGCATCAAGGCACCCCAGGGGAAGACTGGGAATAATGGTCATCAACTGATAGAGGATCAATTCAGAGTCTACCCTGGGGATCTTCAAAAGTAGACTGGATGCACACCTTGCTGGGGTCATCTGATCTCAGCAGTCTTTCCTGCCTTGAGCAGGGGGGCTGGACCTGATGATCTCTGAGGTCCCTTCCAGCCCCCAACAACTATGAACCTAGGAAACAGAGGGTAGCATGTTTGCCTAGCACATGGGTAGTTCCCGTATCAAGACCTGTGCCATCCTTTCTCTACAGTTCCCTCGAGGCTCCGTTTGGTAGGCATGCTCTACCCACACCTGACTCGTGCTCAGTGCCCAAGTTTACTTTTATGCAAGAGGATTATAGGTAAGGATATTGGGTAGTAGTGAGGATATTTGCCAAGGAAGAGGGAAATCATCTGGGTTTTTGACCTTGTTCAGTCCACATGTCCCACCTCCCATGAAAGTGCCCTTCCAGGTGAATGCCCTCATCGCCAAGTGACCAGGTCTTGCTATCTCAGGCTAAATTGTCTTTGCATCCTATAATTCATTCATTCTTGGTATTTTCAACTGAAGGGATTCAGGGCAAACCTACCTAGGCTTTCATGAATTGTGTGCAAGAGTGGTTTAGTATCACCACATTCAACCCTCTTCTTGGATATGACCTTCAGTTATTCACTAAAGGCCTATAACAGGTCTAGACTCGAATTCAGTCCTAGGCTAACACCCAAGCCACAGGGCCATCTTTCCTTTCCACTCTCCCTCTGACCCCACAGCTCAGCCAATGTACCTCATCCCTAATGTCGGGAAGAGGTGGCTTCCTCAGGGCAAGGGCAAAACATGGCCTAAGATGCACGGAGAGGCTCTTCGGCGTGCAGGTAGCACCCAGAAAAGAAATGCAAACCCATTGTGACCAACTCCAGACCCAAGAGATGAAACTCTCAGCCCTTCCTTGAGCCCAGCCTACATTTTCTGCCCTTAATTTGATTCATTTCCTCCTCGTCTCTTAGCCCAATCCCAATTCTGCCCTTGCATTTATACCCTCCAAATTCTTGTGGGCAATTAGCCTGTCCCCATCTCTGCTATCCGATCCCCTCTTCAGGTCTGAGCAGGCCTCTTCAATCAAGGCCCATCCCGGCAGCCTGGTGATGGCCCGTTCTGGCCCCCTCCGAACCTGATCCCTCAGTAAACAGAGAACAAATGAGGTAATTAGGGAAATGTAAACAGGACGAAGGAGGCCTTTCTCCCTGTGAGAGCAGGACTTGGCAAAATTAGCCTGAGTTTAGATTTACATGGTGGAGAGACATAGATACCGTCTGTCCCCATGTAAATCTAAACTCCTCGCCTAATTACATTACGAAATAAGTTCTTGTGTCAGGAATAGTAGCCCACCGCCAGACCGCTCCTGTGAAGCATCAAACCTCATTTGAATGACAACGACTGGGACTCCAGCACAGCCCTATTCCCTGTACCTTGGATGACCTTCATCCTTTAAAAACACTTAAACATAGGACATTAGACAGGCCTTCAGAGGCTCAGCAGCAGGCTGCTTGGTTGGTCTGTAATTCCAGAGGTGCCTTATATATCCTAAGCTATCATAATACTACTATCCCTTTTTCCAGCGTCTCATTGCTGACATCGGTGTCCCCTGTCGAGTGTTTCTACAACTCTAGAGACTTCAAGGTCAACTTCCCATTGGAGGAGATGTGTATGGTATAGATTAAATCTGGGTATATTCTAAGAGTAATTTGCTTTATTTCTACAAAGACACTAGTTCTGGAGCAGAGACAGTCCCAAGCAGCAACACACCTGCAAAGCCCTCTTCCAGAAATGCCAGTATGCTAATGCCTCTGGTTCTGGGAAATATGGTCTTCAAATCCCTGCCTCCAAAACCCTGTTTGCTTTGGTTTCTGTGAACTCTGTTATCTGCTACAGCTTCTCCCAAAAGCTGTCTGCACAACAGAGCAGAATTCCTTCCCAACTTGCAATCTGTTTGCACTTGGAAAACCGTATTTTCCCGTAGGACAAATGTGTAAAAGCACCACCTAGTGACTCCTGCCATGACAACGAATTAGGAAGCCTCCGAATGCTCCTGCGCCTTTTATTCAGCCACGTCAAGCTATTTCACTCCGGTGCTCCGGTGATGGTATTTCCACTGGGCAGATGGGGGAAAGGAGCAAAGGGGAATTGTGTTCAACATTTTTGAGAATTAGGGTTTTAAAATTAAGGGTCAGCTACCAGTAAGTGGCCTGATCTTCAGAAGTGTTAAGTGATCAGCACGTCCTACTGAATGTCATGTTGTGAGCTCAGCTGTTCTATTCATTTAAGCAACTGAATGTGAATCTAGGAACTGAAGTTTAAGACACTGGATTTGAAAAACTTAAGTGGTTTGCCTCAGTTTTGCAGGTTTGGGGACCTGGGAAGCAGGCAGACTCCTGAATGAGAGCCTAAGCCCCAAACCTGAGGCTTCTGAGTGGACAAGGGTCTGAATTTCAGCCTGGATTGCAAACCTCCTCATTGCAGAGATGGCTGCATCCAGGGATATGGTATAGACCTTTCTGAATTTATTACCAGGGTCACTCTTCATTACTGAAGGTACTACTGCTTCCCACCACCTGTTTCTCTCACTTCTGCTAGCCCAGTGGTTCTCAACCTTATTAGATGCAAGTGCCCTCTAGTTAGACTTAAGGCCTCCCTCTGAAAATGCCAGGACTTAGCTTCCACGCTCTTTCTGACTACAGAAAAATACCGGAGCGATTCTGTTGCAAAGAGCTGAGAGAGACCGCAGCAAGTCAGAAGGGTTTTGACACTGTAGGTTGCCTATACCACATACTAAGTCAACTGAAAATAAAGTGACTTAACTAAGTCAACTTAAGTTAAGCCACATCAGAGTGTACACGTGTACAACTCCTTGACATGGTGGCAGCCATCTTGTGAGCTAAGTTGACTTAACTAATGTGACCCAAGATAATATACCTTGGAGGTGTACTATCTTTCTCTGCATTTAAGTCAACTCCGCTCCACATATGTGGGTGTGCTCTGACAGTTAAGTCGACTTAAAAAAGTTATGTTGGCTTCAGTGTCAGAAAGTTAGCACCTGTAGATGCCTATTGGAAATCTCTGGAGTGCATCATCACTGCATGATGAGTACGTGTTTGCACACCTAACAGTGCTTAAAGGGATCATATGGCACCCAAGGATCACTGTGCTAGTACCTCTCCTATGACTCTGTGGGTGCGTCTACGTGTGCACCATTACTTAGGTTACTTACTGTGCAGTACAGGCGCGTGTCTACATGTGTGTGCCTGCACTGTACAGTAACTATGGTGACTTATGCTGACTCAGGAGTAAATTTGCTACCTGCATGATGCAGGTAGAAAATTTACTCCCAAGTAGTTACTGTACAATAAGGCATGTGTAGATGCCTTACTGTGCAGTAACCCTGTTTGTGTGGACTGCCTTGGGAATAACTTTACTCCCAAGTTGGTGCGCACACAGCATTACTGTACTGTAGTGCCTACACATGTAGACGCTGGTTTAAAAACTGTGCAGTCTAATATACTACATGTGTAAACATGCCCTGTATCTGCTCCACCTTGCTCTACAAAGCATTCTGGGATGCTGCTGGCATAAAGACATAACTCCCATGAGGGCAGCATTGCAAATAAAGTCACAGAATCATCCCCTCTCCTATGGCCAGCCTTCAACTTTACTGTCCTTGCACAAACAGTTGAACTGCTGTTGTCAGGGAAGATCTGAGGAACAACAAGCAGGACCCCACCCCAGATGGAGAGCCAAGAGGAGTTAATAAAAGCCTGTGAATTTTACAGGAATAGCTTCAGCCATGAGGCATGTACATGCTGGGTGCCACATTCCAGCTTATGCAGTCACAGTATCTGACAGGTCACACGTTGTTTCCATCCCTGCCCATTCTTTCCAGAACAGGTAGTTCATGTCCAAGCCCGATTTGTGCTTTGCCCCATTCCTTCTCCTCTGCCCTTTGCAATGCTTGTCCTGGTAGCACCAGGTGCCAAGAATGTGACTTAGATTTGCGTTATCTTTGGACTGTCCTTGAAATCCAAGTATTATTAGTAAACAGCATGATCAGCTTGCATTCTTCACTGCACCTAGAATAACCTGGCACTCAAATAGCTCAGGGATCTCAAGCGTGTTTAGCAAATAAGAATTAACTCTCGAGGTCCCATCAGGTATAACTCTGCTTACTTACAGGTGGGAAAAGGTGAAGGGTCCATGGGGTGAAATGCACCACCTATCCAAAGAGGTAGCACCAAATCAACAGGCCAAAGCTGCTTAGCTCTCTGTATCACCTCTTCCATCTATGAAACTCTCTTGAGAACTCAGCAATAAAGCATCATTTCCATCCTAAATGCATTGATGGTCAGTTTATATACATTTGTCCTAGCTCCAATAGTCTCCCCTAGTTTAAATAGCTCTTCTCCTTCCCTGCCCTTCACCACTTCAAGGTATGTACAGAAAACAGTCACCCCCTAACCTTCATTTAGGTAGGTTTAAAAAAGCAGAGCTCTTTTGGTTTAATTTTGTAACATCATTCCCCCAGATTGTGCTGGTATCCCTCCTTAGCATCTGCCCCTGGAGCACGGCTCCTGGGACGTGTGCTGGGCAACTGTTCCTGAAGACCACACTGCCCTTTTCCACCATGTCCAAATGAGGACGATAAAAGTTCAAAATATGTTCCTGGAGTATCTTCATTGATTTCAATGAATTTGACTCAAGGTGATCACAAGTCAAGAGATTTTATCATGGTTCAGCTGAGGTTCTTCTCAAACCTCCAGCTCCTAAAGCCAGGGAATTGTATGAAAGCTTCAGATTTAATTTGAGAGGGAGGGAAAACAGAAGCTTTCTAATCTACTTGGCTGAAAAGAAAAGCCTGAAAATGTAACTCCAGCCAGGCTCAAAACCCAGAAGACCAATGAATAGAATCCAGCATTTATCATTTCTAAGGCTTCTAATTTTTTAAGTCAATCTCATGATTTTGGAGGTTCAAATGCATAGATTTGGGATGCTTGGGATGACCCATACTTCATCACAAGGTCTCACTAAGGTCTATGTATTGGAACCTGGAGTATGGGTCCACTAGTTAAGCCCAGGACATGAACATTGAGAACCAGGCTAGGGTCAGAGTCAGGTACCAAAGTAAGAGTCTGGACACAGAAACCTGGAGCCCGGGCCATACTCAGTAGCAAAGAGTTAGGATCTAAGAGGCAAGGCTGGGGTTGAGGTGAAGTCAGTAAAAAGGTGGGGACTGATGACCCGGGCTAGGGCAGTCAGATATGAAGGCAGGGGCATCAGGCTTAGAAAGCACTGAGCAGCTACTGAATTTCTTCTGGGATGATTGGGTAGGCAGTCAGGCAAAGCTGAAGCCAGAAGGCTCATGTCAGGCCTTGGGCATGGAACCAGGGCTTGACCCTAATGGTTCTCTAACATATTTGTGGAAACAAAGAGAGGGGTGTAATCAGTTAGGATCAGGACCCAGCTGGTCCCAACCAAACTATCAAGGCAATCCACCCCCTGAGGCTGCAGGTAGACAGGTCCCACTTGTAGCAAACTCAGATCAGTGCCCTGGTCCCAGCTGGCCCCAATGAAGCAATCAGGGCAACCAGTGCCCTAGGACTGCAGGAAACAGGCTACATCTGATTCAGCCTTGCCCCAGACAGAAGCACGCTGTCTGGGCACAGAATCCAATGCTACTCTTGACTGCTCCATAGTTCCTTGACTTGTGGCTCACCATGACCATGGCTGTCACTCCTGGCCTGGCTTTGCCTTTGGTACCCAGCTTACCTGGAACTCTGGTCTTGGCTCCTGGCTTACCATAACCCTGTGAACCTAATTCTTAGATTTTGCCCAGATTATCCTCATCCTTGTCCCTAACAGGGGGCATTAAGCCAAGGGTAAATGGGATTCATCCTCCCTTTAGGCTAAAGAGGGAATGGTTCTCCTCTAGCATCCAATACCTGCTTGTCACAGGGTTTTTTTCATTTAAAATTTCAGGATTTACCCAGCCCTGTGTGCATACCTAAGTGAGTGTATGTCACCATGTATCTGCCTAACCAGCGTGCAGACCTACTGAATGTACCCATAGAATCATAGACAATGAGGGGTGGAAGGGAGCTCAGGAGGTCACATTTAGTCCAACTTCTTGCTCAAAGAAGGACCAGCCCCAACTACATCATCCCAGCCAAGGCTTTGTTGAGCCAGGTCTTAAAAGCCTCCAAGGATGGAGAGTCCGCCACCTCTCTAGGTGACCCATTCCAGTGCTTTACTACCCTCCTAGTAAGAAAGTTTTTCCTAATATCCAGCTTAAGATTCCCTTGCTGCAACTTGAGCCCATTGCTCCTTGTTCTGTTACCTGCCACCACTGAGAACAGCCCAGCTCCAGCCTCTTTGCAACCATCCTTCAGGGAGTTAAAAGCTGCTATTAAATACCCCCTCAGTCTTTGCTGCAGACTAGAGACTCACCATGCAGTGAGAACAGGCACAGATGTGTGCCCAGAACTGAACTGCAGACTGCGTTCATGCCCCGAACTGCAGTGACATGGATGCCTACATATTATTTAACTGCATAAATGAAAATAGGATTTAGTCTTAACAATAGCAGTGGAGTTGGGTACTGCCTGTCAGGGAGCATCACACCCTGTCAGACCTGCTCCTAAGGCCAGATTCTTCCTAACCTCTGTCAGTTTGAGCTTGGTTCATATCCCCAAGCAGGACAGATTCTGTCACTTAGCTGTAGTTTTTTATGCTGACTCAGATGAAAAAACCCCTAAATGCCCCATGGATCATCACTACATTCTTGTTTTCCCACATTAAAGAGAGATTTAAAATGATGGCTATGTTTCTACTCTCCCATTCTCATACACTCTCTTTATCTATGGCCACCGGAAAGCACCCATCACACTACCCAGTGCAGATTTCCCAAGCAGAAACAAGTCTCTTCTTCTTTCTTCCTTCCCAGTATGCATGGGAAACAACTTAGGTTGGAAATGCATGTGCAAGTGTGAGGAACTCCTCAAGATGGGATGCACTTTACATTTACCTTGGCTTTGTCGAGTGCGCCTGTACCCATGGGATTTAAATGCAGGCCATCCTATCCTTGTTAAGGATTATTTTTAACGAAGACAGCTCATAGGGACATGATGTGGACATGATGTGGACTATCCACAGGGACATGTGCAGGCCAGCTCCATAATTTGACCAGTGAAGCATACCCAAAGATTTGTATTATGTCCCACAGAGTATGAGGGCCTCAAATGCCACAAGTTTGAGTATGGGATTTTGCACTATTGGTTGGTTGTGTATGATTTGTAGTTTCCTTTTTTTAAATGAATGATAAGAGAGGAAGCTCTATTTGCTGTCCATAGGGAGGTGGACAATGGGTTTGTATGGGGATGGATGGATGGAGAAAGAAAGAATGAACAAGCAAAAAGTAAGATTAGTGATGTTGGGAGGGATGGATTTGAAAACCCCGAGGACTGATGTCCTTTATTTCCAGGTGTGCTACAGGGAAGGAAGCTTTCCTCCACCCTACCCTGCCAACACACGTCGAATTCTCTTGCTCTTCCCCTCCCTGGAGCAAGAAGACAGCAACAGTAGCATGAGATACCAACAGTTCACTTCAGCCCCCATAAGCTTATACCAGAAGCAGAAAAGGGCTGCCCTGTGTCTCTATTGCTTTACTCATTCCCTCTTCACTGAGCACGTCTACACGTGCACCGTTACTGCACAGTAGCTTAGGTTACTGCAAAGTAAACAAAAATTACTGCACAGTACGGGCACGTATCTACAAACGCGTGCTCGTACTGTGCAGTAACCATGGTGACTTATGCTAACTCAGGAGTAAATTTGCTACCTGCATGATGCTACCTTGATGAGTTTTCTCACACATGCATATGGATTTCCAGGTGTGATGCAGGTAGCAAATTTACTCCCGAGTAGTTACTGCACAGTAAGGCATGTGTAGACAACTTACTGGGCAGTATCCTGTTTGTGTGGGCTAATTTACTCCCAAATCGGTGTGCACACAGTGTTACTGCACCCTAACACCTACACGTTTAGATGCCAGTCTAAAACCCACCGGGCTAAAAATTACTACTGTAAATTATTGTGCGGTAAATTACTGCACAATAAATTACTGCACAATCAATGCACATGTAGACACGCCCACACAGTTGTAACAGAGAGAAATCCTCTGGCCTGTGTTATACAGGAAGTCAGACTAGACGATTTAGCAGTCCCTGCTGGCTTTAAAATCTAAGAGTCCATGAAAATAACAGACGCACGCTTCCCTTTGAGGAGCAGATGAATGAAAGGATGAAGTGCAATTGCAAGATATTAATCAGACTGCTTATTTTGCTACAGGCAAGGGCTTGGAGACTGTAGCGATGGGCATCGTGTCGGATTCTGAATAGAAGAAAACTGGGTCCTGCCATGGAGAGGCCATTTCTATCCCATCCCCTGGGGCCATTTCTATCCCATCCCCTGTGTCACACAGAAGCAAAGAGCAGGTGCTGTCTTGGATGCGGTGTTGGGGGACACTGTGGGCATTACCACTGTAAAGACTTAAAGTTGCACACACGCACACACAAATGGATCAAAAATACCCTGACTGACAGATCTTGAAAAGGAAAGTGTCAGCAGGGCACTCATCCTCCATTCACATTGTTTCTAGTGGGGTCTGGGCAACCAGGTGCGTTTCACTATTGTTACCAGTGGTCCGCAGAACCCAGAAAATCTTTGCAGAGCAAAATTGCACGTGATGCACAAGAATTAGTAGACGAGGTGGATAACAACAGGCATAGGGCACTTCCACAGAGCAGTTTGGATGGCTTACTAAGGTGGGCTCATTTCAAATATGCACATCGTAATATGGCCAAACCTGACCCTGGCTTTGCAGGGTGATGCTACAGGCCAGCGGATTCATTGCACGACTAAGCAGAGGAATGCAGAGCAGGGAGATGGCTCTTTCTCCAGCGCCAGTAAGATCAGGACTACAATCCCGTGCCCAGTTCTGATGGCTGCACTTCACAGAAGCTGTTAAAACCCTGCATCTCTTGCTGTTGGCCTACGGTGCACTTTTGGGCTGCAATCCTGTTCTCTTAGGCAGCTCTAATCCTAAAGGGGGAAGTTTGGTATGAAGGTTATTAGAGGAAATACTCGTTTTTAACTGGGATTCTGGTAAAAAGGAGATGTTGAAACATCAGGGGATTTTCACTCTGAAATAACTGGGCATGAGGAGGAAAGGGTGATTAGGAGTTCACTTTCCCTTAATTGAACAAAACAAGGACAGTTCAGGCTGTTTGCTAACAGGAGGCTTCCAGATGAGCTGGAAAGAACAGTTAAAAAGTGCTGAGCAATTGTTGTGGCATGTGGAAGGGACATGGATCGAACCCCTAAATGGTGAGAGGGCTGGGGCATGGGACTTGTGAGGAGAGACTGATGGAAATGGGCTGATTGAGTCTGCAGAAGAGAAGACTGAGGGGGATTGAATAGCAGCTTCACCTCCCTGCAGGGGGGCTGCAAAGAGGATGGAGCTGGGCTGGTCTCAGTGGGGGCAGGTGACAAGACAAGGAACAATGGGCTCAAGTTGCAGCAAGGGAGGTTGAGGTTGGATATTAGGAAAAACTTTCTCACTAGGAGGGTAGTGAAGCACTGGAACAGGCTGCCCAGAGAGGTTGTGAAGTTTCCATCCTTGGAGGTGTTTAAGGCCTAGCTAGACAACACCTTGTCTGGGATGATGTAGTTGGGGCTGGTCCTGCTTGGAGCAGGGGTTGGACTAGATGTGACCTCCTGAGCTCCCTTCCAGCCCCCGTTGTCTGTGATTCTATTTCTATGATTCTGAGCAAAAGGTAGGAGCTTAGTCTGTTCCCTATGACTTTCCCAAGAGGGCAAGGGAGACTTCTAAAAATGCAGACACTCATCAGGGAGGTGGAGCAATGATATGTCACTTCAACCAACCAGAGGCCAAGCACTGATCCAACCAGATCATTATCATCGTAGGACAGAAGACTCCACATAGTTTAGAGAAGGAAAAAAAAGAAGAAAAAATGCTTTAAAGGGACTAGATCAGTGATTCTCAACCAAAGTGCCGTAGCTCTCTGGCATCCTTTCAAGGGTACTTAATATTAGCACTACTAAGTGTGCAAACACTGACACATGATTCACAAGATAAACCCAGAGACTTTAAATAGGAACCCACTGGATGTGCCTACATGTGCATTTAAGTTCGCCTAAATTTAATGCACATTAGCTTAATGCACATTAAGCGGGTTTACGGAGGTGTTTACATGTGCAGGCATTAAAACACATTAATGCTCTGTGTGTGGATTGACTTGGGACTAAAGTTAGTCCCAAGTCAGTCTACACACACAGTGTTAACATGCTTTAGCGTGTCTACAGATGCATTAACGCGCTTTAATTACTCGCACCTCAATTTGATACCTGCATTTCTGGTATCTTGCCTGTGGTCACTCAAGATAAAAATTGGTCACCCAAGATCCAGGAACTTGGTGGTCCAGTTCTGTGATATCATTTGCAGGTATCAAATTCAGGTGTGATTAGCTCAAAATCACCATTTTTAAAGCATATTAAGGGTGTGCATGTGTAAAGGCGTCCCCTAAAGTGCATTAAATTTAGGCTAATGCACCTTGAAGTGTCTCATGTAGACATGCCCACTGTGTCAAAACCATTGCACCTTGTTGTGGTCTTTCTGAACTCTTTGTAACACAAGAATTGCTTTAGTATTCTGATAGAGTCAATAAATGAGTGAAAGCCAAGAGCTGGCATTTTTGACAGGGGCTTTGAGTCTAACGAGGCTGAGAAGCATTGGACTAGATTGTCCAAAGTCCTCTGATAGCAATAAGAGCCTTGCCAGCCTTTGGGCCATAGTCTTAAACTGGTTATCGCATCATTACTTGCTCATCTGTGAGTGTGGATACATGGCATGTTTTTCTGAGCGATATCTGCCCTTAAACAGGTGTAAACATGATAGCCTTACACCGGCATGTGACTCCACGAAGGGGAAAGTTACCCCTTTGAAAATTAGGAATGACTGCATATTACACCACTGTACAGGCAGTGTGTCCCCATCTCTAGACAACTTTATCCCAGGGTAGCTGTTTGTTCAGTACAGGGTGGGGCGAAGTGCTGTGACAGCACCTACAGCAGGCAGCTATCTCCAGGGCACCGGTCCTGTGAATACAGTTATCCCCACTGCCACAGATGCAAATTACAGGAGTGTAAATGTGCTGTATGTCTGTCCTCCGTAACGTGCAACTGCCAACAAAATTGTTCTCTTAACTACCCAGATCCCAAACATCACTTCTGGTGAAGTCGTCTAACAAGAAATGCATTGATCTAAATCTCCGACATTTAATTCTGATGAGTAACATGTAAGGCACCCAAATTTCCAAAGTCTGGCTTTAAATTCTTTGTAAATATTTATAGTATGATAGCATTGGGATGGCTGCAGTGAGTGGTGTACAGACATAGGAAAGAGGGAATCTAGGCCACAGAAAAGCTTGTTGCATTGAAGTCCCCACTTGCTCATAGGTAGAGGGCATGGACACAACCTAAGGGTCAACGAATCTTGTGAAAAATCAGCCCAGCCGTGTTCATTATACCTTTGACCCACTCTCCCGTGAAATGTAAAACATCTTACCAAGAAAGAAGCAACATTTAACATCCTGCTTGCCAGCAGACACCTTTGAGGCACATACCCTGGTGATCTACCCTGGAGATCTTCCAAGGGAGCCTGGATGCACACCATGCTGGGATTATTTGACCCCCACACTCTTTCCTGCCCAGAGCAGGGGGGCTGGACCCGATGATCTCACAAGGTCCCTTCCAGCCCTAAACTTTGGTGAATCTATAGACCACTCCAACTTTTATTTGAGCCTCATTTGCATTAAACAAACTTTTCCACCCAGGGGAACTTATAGCATCCTTCAGTTCTCCTGTGCAATATGAAGTTTCATTTCTACCTGGGAGAAATTTTACAATCTTTACATTCTCCTTCACCTGAAGAAGGGCATGTGAGCCGAAAAGCTTGCAAATAAAGATTTTTTTTGCAAGTGTCTAGTTGGTCTAATAAAGGATACCACCTCTACCACGAGTTCTGATTGCTTTTGCCTTTAGACCAACACGGCTACAACCCGTATCCAGTTATACCTACTGTAAGTTGTGTTGAGCTTGTTGGAGGGGTTAAATGTTCACGAGCGGGAGAGTTTAAAAAGGTCTGGCCACAAAACTGGTGTCAGCATTAATTAGAAAGCAGATACCGATGCTCCGTATCACTGCATTTATCAAATGTGGGGTTATGTTAACACCCCAGGCACTGTTTGCTTCATTTTCCTAGCTCATTTACAGGTGATGGTAGGCTTTGCCATACATCCAAGGGAGCACTTGAATTCACACCCGTAGGAGAAGAGCAAGACATCTAAATTGCTCTTCCACCTTGCCCCTTTCCTCGCTGTGGCGGTATAATGATAATCTGAACCTAAGTTGCTGCAGGGCTGGAAAGTTAAATTCTTTAAAAAGTAAAAAATATTTCTGATCTTCTTGCAGGTTTGTATCTGGGACTTTTCATTGCATCTTTTTGCTCTGTAAGAGCGTCATTCTCTCACTGGGCGGTTCTCATTGGCTGGGTCACATGACAAGGCCCTAACTTGCATGCACGGTCCTGCTGACTTCTATGGGACAGCTCGTCACATGACCCTTGTGGTCAGATGCCAATGGGTGCAACCAAGGTTGGTTTGGGTCTGGCTTGAGGTCCTATAACTTTGGCTCAAGTCCTGTCTCAGAGCTGTGCTCTGACTTCTGCTCTGGGAAATTAAGCTATGACCCACAAGACTCACAGGGTCAATCGTTTTGTGGCAGTCCTGGCATGTTGGGGCTGGTGTGTGTGTGGGTGGGGGCGGGATGTATTTATGTGCAAAAAATAAAAATAAAAAGAGAAAAATCTATTCAGCGTGTCCTGCCTGCGGTCAACACAATAGACCCTAGCAGTAATTGCATGGTTTGTGGAGACCCGGAGATTTTAATCAAACCACAATCCCCACTTAGCAGAAGTTAGTGCCATCCAGTCACATGCAAGATCCAGCGACGTGGTCCAGTTCTGTGACATCAACTCTGCAAAGTGGGCAGGCTGGGTATCACCAGGAAGGCAGCCAGGAATCTCTAATACATTGGTTTCACCAGGTCCTGAGGCCAAGGCAGCCCCGGACGACTGCTATTCATTCATCTGCTTGAGTTCAGACCAGTTCAAACCACTGCCCTGCTATCCATCTCTGCAGACTGGGAACGCGACCCAGACTTCTTAGAGCGAGCGATGGCTCTAATTCCTAGAACTAGCTGTACAGTTCATGGACAGAACTGCCATTCCCACACCAGTATCATATCCACAATTGGTGAAGTCAGGGTGACTCACTCAGTGAAGGGCATAACCTACGCCCTTTCCCTGCCCTTTGCTGATTGCAGTTCCAGTAACGAGCTATTATCATTTATGCAATCAGAATGCATGCAGATTAAAAAAAGAAACCCAAACCAATGGAGCACAATACATGAAAACAATGCTGTCATTCATGTAAATGGGGCTGGCTGGGACTAACCATCTTCCTTCTGTCCTACAGCTGCAAGCAGACCTGGACAGGTTGGACAAGTGGGCAGAAAACAACAGGATGCAGTTCAACAAGGAGAAATGCAAAGTGCTGCACCTAGGGAGGAAAAATGTCCGGCACACCTACAGCCTAGGGAATGACCTGCTGGGTGGCACAGAGGTGGAAAGGGATCTTGGAGTCCTAGTGGACTCCAAGATGAACATGAGTCGGCAGTGTGACGAAGCCATCAGAAAAGCCAATGGCACTTTATCGTGCATCAGCAGATGCATGACGAATAGGTCCAGGGAGGTGATACTTCCCCTCTATCGGGCGCTGGTCAGACCGCAGTTGGAGTACTGCGTGCAATTCTGGGCGCCGCACTTCAAGAGGGATGCGGATAACCTGGAGAGGGTCCAGAGAAGGGCAACTGGTATGGTCAAGGGCCTGCAGACCAAGCCCTACGAGGAGAGACTAGAGAAACTGGACCTTTTCAGCCTCCGCAAGAGAAGGTTGAGAGGCGATCTTGTGGCCGCCTATAAGTTCATCACGGGGGCACAGAAGGGAATTGGTGAGTATTTATTCACCAAGGTGCCCCCGGGGGTTACAAGAAATAATGGCCACAAGCTAGCAGAGAGCAGATTTAGACTGGACATTAGGAAGAACTTCTTCACAGTTTGAGTGGCCAAGGTCTGGAACGGGCTCCCAAGGGAGGTGGTGCTCTCCCCTACCCTGGGGGTCTTCAAGAGGAGGTTAGATGAGTATCTAGCTGGGGTCATCTAGACCCAGCACTCTTTCCTGCCTATGCAGGGGGTTGGACTCGATGATCTATTGAGGTCCCTTCCGACCCTAGCATCTATGAATCTATGAATTAAGATACGTGGCACTGGACCTATGATCCAGATACCTTGTTACAATTTTTTGGAAAAAAAAATTCCTTAAAATGTCCATAAATTGGAACAAGGATTTCATCTTGGAATGCCTTCTTGGTTAAAAATCTCCTGAGGAAACAGAGCTGAGTTGGAAAGTTTTTGATGGCAATATCAGCGATTTGACAAGACTTCATTAAACTATAATAGAAACCTGCTTGGGTTCCCAGGTGGGCACCCATGATGCCAGAGCAGCTCTGTCATGTGGTGCCCTCCAGAGAGTGAAACCCAGCTCTCCAAAGTCGACAGCCTTGGGGTAATTGGCCATGGGGGTTGTACCCAAGACTTCTGTTGGCCATGGGGGTTGTACCCAAGACTTCTGTTGGACATGGTTTTGTGGCCGACTTGCCATGATGCAGCTGCCCAGCTCACCTCTGTACATCCAGGAGTGTGAAAACCCTGGAGGCTGCAGGTCTCCTGGCATCACGAAAACTGACAAGTGTCTATTTTAGTGAGCAGCTTGGAAGTCCCCATGGTATGTGGTACGTTTTGGACACATCATGTACCAGAGGTTTCAAACGTATTTTTGCAGAATTTTTGGCTCACAGGAAATTTTCTAGCAGGAGGAAAAGATGTTTTCCTTTCTGAACTGGAACTAGAGCCAATTTCATAAATTGGAAATCCCAAGTTTGGGTCAGCTCCTCTTCTAGCTTTGGGGCTCTCACTCCAGCCAGAGCATTGGGATAATTAGGAGCTCCAGAATGGGAGTGATTGCAAGTAGCAGAATTAGCCCATGTAAGTAAGAACAACAGTCTTCGTATTCAAACTGGGGTTGGGTAGGGGACTTGCAATGTTCAAAGCAATTGCAATCTCGCATGTATTTCCTAGAATAGTCCCTTTGCATTGCATTTACTTTGCACCTTGTATTTATGCTTTCTAATGAGGTATTAATGAGCTGTCGGTGGTTTATTGAATTTAGGACTGAGCCATTAAGGGAACTTGAGTTTTTGCTGAGATCCCGGATTTGAATCAAAAGAAATGTGACAACCCTCTATAGGCCAGGCCTAAAGCATAGCATCAAGCAGTAAGGGCCTTTCAATTGTGTTGCTGGGGGGTGGGGGAGTTGGCTTGGTTTTAATAGGAGCGATCCTTGATTTTGGAAACCAGGATTATATTGATTTCTTCAGAACAAAATGCAAATGCCTCACATCTTGGACCTAGCTTTCCCCAACCTGATAAAGGACCTGGTGATGTGCATCTTTGGTCAGCGGATGGATGGCAGGAAAAGCCTTCTGTCAGTCAAAGAGCTTGGTCTTGCTCTGTCAGCGGTTTTCCCATGATGGGAGCTCTGCGTGAGGATATGTTCCCAGTTTTGCCAAAATAGCCGAGTACCTGGAGTTCTTCCAAAAAGGTGACCTAGTGCGGACCAGGTTTTCAGCCCCATCTCAAGCCTACTTAGACCTGAATGCCATCTCAGGACCCTGTAGGTGCCTATGAGAAGGATTTGGACCATGTAGACTTGCGTGCCCTGTGCCAGAGTTGGAGCTGGAGGGGCTTAACCCTTACTACCACAACCCCCTTTCTTAGGAGAAACTTGAAGGATTTCCAAAGAACTGCAAATCACCTTGAAAGGAGAGGTGAGCCGTTACCGCTCACTGCTTTACAAAAAGAGAATAATCAGAACAGGAAACATCAATAAGCCTTTTCCTTTAAAGCGGATAGGTTCCTAAATCTAGTCTATCTGCATGACCTGGCCTAGTGAGGTAGAGGTGCAATATAATGGGGATGCTCTCGATTCCTACAGAGAAGGCCAGAAGGGGTGGAGACAGAAGTGAAGCTGTCAGCGGTAAAGATTTCTGTAAAGTGTCCTGAGTTACAACCTAACCCTGGACCAAACAGAAGTGCGCGGCTGGTGCCAGGGCAGAGGGGAATCCAGCTGCGGGCTGGGAGCCTGCACGCAGGTTCCTATAGCAATGGCCATGGCTCTCTGCCAGCGCTCACTGGTTTTGGAGTTTGAGGTGGGAAGGAAAGCAGAGGGAGCTCATTTTTGGGGCTCCCCAGCTGGTGCTGAAGGGTGGATGATGGCTGAAACCCCCCAGACTGAGCTCCCTCCACTCCCTTCCCCCACCCCCATTCTGAAACCAGTGACAGGCTGGGAGGCAGCGCAGACACACATTACAGAAGACGCTACATTTTGAAACGTCTTTATCTGATCCCTCATGCAACGAGGGGTGAGATTTTCACCCGCTCGGCCGTTTCTGAAGTTGTCTGCAGCCGTGTAATTGTGTCTGGTCATGGCTATAGGCTGCCTTCTGTGGTCAGGTCGGGTGAAAATTGTCACTTCTGTCTGCACCCTAGAGGTGTCTCCCCCCAATATGAATGAGGGGTATCCTCCCTAGTCTGGGCAGTGCCTTGTACTCCTGCATCTGGAATCCAACTTTCTGCTGTGGGGAAAGAGCAGGTGCATTTCTTGAGACTTGCCTGGTTTATAATCCTGTTTCCAATGGTCCTTTATCAGTTTTTCTCATGCAATTATTGTGCATCAATAAGGTTTCGAACCAAGTCATCTATTGTAGTTGGTAGAGTCATAAGCAACTCATCTGGACTCTGTCCATGCTCTAATGGTGTTGAATGGTATCAAAACGGGCTTAATTGCAATTGCTAACACACGCACACACAACGATAACGGACAACTTCCTTTTGATGGCAGCATGTCAACCCTCAGGAAGGGTCAACTCTTAGCGTAGGTCCAGCCAGCCTTGTATCTGGGCTCACTGGAGGCTGAGGAAGGGGGTGAACAGGGCATGTCCGTAATCCCCCACCACTGCAGCTCTTCACCCAATGCAGCTTCCATCACCCACAGGGTTAAGAAGTGCAGAGGCTGCATCCTGCTCTACCATGGTCGGCATCTACTGAAGAAGCTCTCCTCCCTCCGTGCAATGGTCCAACCCCCCTTTTGAACTGGGTGGAGGTACCAGGCTGTGCAACATCTTGTGGCAATGAGTTCCACAAATTATTGACCTGCTGTGTGTGAAAAACAACTTCCTCTTGTTAGTTTTGAAACCTGCTGCCTACAGTTTTCATTATTTCACCCCTTAGGTCTACTGTTGTGAGAGTCGATAATAAATCCCCGTGTCTTTGTCTGCACCATTTAATGTTTTGTAAAAGCTTCACCACGCCCCCTTCAAATATCTCTTTTCTAAGCTGGAAAGTCATAGCCTATTTAGTCTCTTCTCATATGGAAGCCCCTCCTTGTTGCCTTTCTTTGTAGGCAGTTCCTAGTTTCTTCTCTATCCTTTTTGATATGGGGTACAAAAACTGCACACGATATTCAAGGCAGGGACACATCATATCCCAGAAACTTGTCTAAGCATCTGCTCTCAAGGTCTCCAGAGTGCAAAATTGCAGGTCTGGAGTGGGTCAGCAGACTGGTGGGCAGGGCATTGGCAAGATAGACTCAAGGCCTCCAGACCAGGACATGCTATTGCTGCAGTATAGACAAGCCATTGCATGTAGACAGTATAGACTGTCCTGTCCTATACTGCTGCAGTATAGACAAGCCCTTATTCATAGCATGAAATAGGTCCAGGCTTTGCCCACTCTGGCTGCATCTACATGACATTTAGTGCGCAATAGCTCATTACTACTGCTCAGTAGCATTGCAGGGCACAAACCATGACGTAATGCTACTGCACAGTGGTAACGAGCTACTGCGCTGTCAACATCACCATGAAGCCGTGTGGAGATACTACTATATAATACCAGTTACTTGACATGCAAATACTAAATGATTGCACAGTAACAATTGCACAGTTAGCGTCTTGCATAGACATGGCCACCATGACCTTCTTGAAGGCCAAACTCTCTCACTACCACTCGCTAAAGCCTTAGCCCCCGGTATAGACATCTTCCCACCCAACACTGGGCTTTGCCTAGCCCCATCATGGATGCAACTATCATCTGGCAGTGGCTAGGATTGGGTCTAAAGCAATAGTGTCAAGGTCAAGGACATTAGCAGGACCCTGAGCAATGCAAGGAGAGGGCCTGCCACCTCATACAAGACATGAGGCCCTTGCAGTCTTTCGGGAGTGTGGTGAGGCCGTCCCAGACCCCGAGATATTTCGGCTCTGCACTTCTCCAAAACCAAGCTTCTTACAAACACAGCAAGCCTCCAAGGAAACTCATAACTCTGCTTCACGCTTCCTCACAAGGGTCGCCGAGCCCAGCTGATATGATACTCAAAGATGACTCAATCCCAGGCAGAGCCATTGAACTCGCTTAAGCACGGTGAACCCTCCGACGGGGTATTTGCTTTGTAGGTAAGTAGTTTACAATATCAGCAGACGGGAGCGGGGGACGGTGGGATCGAGACAAAAGGGAGCTGAGCTAAGGCAAAAAACTCAGCCTCAAGGAGCCACAGAGAAAGGTGTGGTGTCCAACATCTATAAAAATGTGGTTTTCCAGTGTAGGCGGCTAAATATAAAAACCCTACAGAGGCCTATAAATTCCTAATAAATATTGTTGAACTACAGGAGCCATAGGCCCAAGAAAACACTCCAGCAGCAGAAGCAATGCTGCGAGCCAAGCAAGGCCCGGGACACTTCTATTTATGATGTGTATTTTAAGTTTTTACGGATCTTGGGGATTTGTGACCTGGGTCCAGAGCCAATCTGCCGGGGAGCTTTGCTTGCTCATGTAGGTTTGAGGGTGCCACGAAGGGTGATGGGGTGTGTTAGGCACAGTTTTGAGGAGGGGTGGTACATAAACGGTTCATCCAGATGGACTCTGGATGCATCCCTTCACTCTCAGTCTGTTCCCAAGGGGGCAATGCCAAATGCAAAGCGGGGCCGACTCTGTGTGTGCTCAGCTGAAGCAGGCCGCTGAGAAGCAGGCATGGAGAAGCTCTTCCTTCCTTGCTCCTGCACGGAGGATAAACTGTTATGTCTACATGCTTGCTCCTATGCACTTGGACCCGAGGTCTGGGTAGTTTGCAGCGCAGCTTAAGAGTTATTATTACTTACTATAGTTCTCTCCTAACCTTTAGCTTGCAGGCATAACAGGGATTTGAATGGCTGTTTATCAGGCAAGGGGGAAAAGTAGGACCAACCTATCTATTGCATTTCCATCTCAATCCCCAGTAACGAAGTGGATGCACTGCTCAAACCAGTATGGGCTGCTGAGGTGGGAATGAATAGGTGAGAGTGAACAGCCTTAGGGATGGATATTAGGAAAACATTTCTCACTATGAAGGGGGTGAAGCACTGTGGTGGACTCTCCATCCTTGGAGGTGTTGAAGACTTGGCTAGACAAAGCCTTGGCTGGGAGGATGTAGTTGGGGCTGGTCCCGCTTGGAGCAGGGGGGTGGACTAGATGTGACCTCCTGAGGTCCCTACCAACCCTCGTTTGCTATGATTGTCTATGATCATTTCTACAATCATTTTCTATGATGTTTTATGATCCTTAGCGGATTGCTTTATATGATGAGATGACTGGCTTTGTGGATGCGGGGAGAGCAGTGGATGTAGTGTACCTTGACTTTAATAAGGCTTTTGATACGGTCTCCCGCAACATTTTTGCAGGCAAGCTAAAGAAGTATGGGCTGGATGAATGGATGGTAAGGTGGATAAAAAACTAGCTGGATTATTAGGCTCAAAGAGTAGTCATCAATGTTTTGATCTCTAGTTGGCAACCGGTATCAAGTGGAGTGCCTCAAGGGTCATTTCTGGGGCTGGTTTTGTTTAATATCTTCTTCAACAACCTGGATGATGGGATAAAGGGCACCCTTAGCAAGTCAGCAGATGACACCAAGCTGGGAGGAGTAAATAGATATGTTGCAAGGTAGGACAAGGATGCAGAATGACCTCAAGAAATTGGAGGATTGGAGCAAAAGAAATCTCATGAGGTTCAACAAGGACAAGTGCAAAGTCCTGCACTTAGCAGGGAGCAATCCCATGCACTGGTGCAGGTGAGGGGGGAGGGGGTGACAGGCTGGGCAGCAGCTCTGCAGAAAAGGACCTGGGGGGACAGGGGACAAGAAGCTGAACAGGAGCCAGCAGTGTGCCCTTGTGCCATGAAGGCTACTGGCATCCTGGGCTGCATTGGTAGGAGCGTTGCCAGCAGATCGAGGCATGTGATTCTTCCCCTCCATTCAGCACTGGGGAGGCCACATCTGGAGTCCTGTGTCCAGCTGTGGCCCCTGCTACAGAAAGGATGTGGACACATTGGAGAACTGGCAATGAAAATGGTTGGGGGGCTGGGAGACAGGACCAGTGAGGAGAGGCTGATGGAAATGGGATGATCTAGTCTGGAGAAGAGAAGACCGAGGGGGATTGAATAGCAGCCTTCAGCTCCCTGCAGGGGGGCTGCAAAGAGGATGGAGCTGGGCTGGTCTCAGTGGGGGCAGATGACAGAAGGAGCAATGGGCTCAAGCTGCAGCAAGGGAATTTGAGGTTGGATATTAGGAAAAACTTTCTCACACGGAGGGTGGTGAAGCAGTGGAACAGGCTGCCCAGAGAGGTGGTGCAGTCTCCATCCTTGGAGGTGTTTAAGACCAGGCTAGACCAAGCCTTGGCTGGGAAGATGTAGTTGGGGCTGGTCCTGCTTGGAGCAGGGGGTTGGACTGGATGTAATCTCCTGAGGTCCCTTCCCACCCTCATTTTCTATGATTCTTTGGTTGCAATACCCTGGAGGTCTGGGATGATGTAGTTGGGGCTGGTCCTGCTAGGAGCAGGGATTGGACTCGATGTGACCTCCTGAGGTCCCTTCCCACCCTCCTTGTCTGTGTTGCTATGAATCTATCTGGGTCAGGGTGGCAGAAGTTTGCACTAGGATGGCCCGCCTGTACCTCAACAGCTGGTTGTGTGTGCACTGAAATCACACAAGAAGTGGTAGAGTTGGTGGTGGGAAGGCTGGCTGAACCAAACCTTTTCCCATGAAGCTTTCAAGCTTGCAGCCAAAGAAAATGTGGAGGGGGAAATGCATGGTTGAGAAAGCTAAGCATCTGGAGTGAGGTGGCTGCCAAGACACTTAGGGTAACACACTCTCCCTCCCCATCATAGTAGGGAGACTCTCCCCAGAGAAGACATTGGGGTGGCCTGAATTATGGAGCCTGGCTGGAGAAGGAAGGGGAGTTTCCCCACTCATATCTTTGAGCCTCATCTCCATGGCTAATCGCAATGGCTGAAGTCAGCCTTGGCCTCTGGGAATAGAGTTGAAAGTCTTTCTCTAACTTTTTCCCAGCTTGATTTTTGGACCACTGTCTATTCTAGCCGGTTACTTACAAGCTCCTCTGTTTCCCCCCCTCCAAAAAGCATGGCTATGTGGGAACCGCAGCTTCCATTTTGCAGGAAATGCCACAATTTGGAAATCTGTTTTTGTTCCAAGTTGGAAAGAAAAACAACAACAACCCCCAAAACCACCCAAATTATAGAAATTTCCTGCAAAACGCAATTGAAACCATCAGGTTCAATAAAATCAAAACGGTTCATTCTGTTTTATGAAGTTTTAAAATTTTCTATTAGAATTTTAAATATGGGAAAGAATAATAATAATAATAAATTGGAACCAAAGCTGGAACGTTCCAGTCTGACACATTCAAAATGCTTTATGTGAGCAGATTTTCTTTTTTCCTTTAAAAAATTGTCAAAATGGACATGCTTCCATGGAAACCATGTTTGCACAAAATGGCGTTTTTGAGGGTAAAAAGGATCCTGCTGAAACTTTTCTTTATCAGCTCGGTATGAAATTGTGGCAGCTTAAAATTACTTTGCAAGAGAAGCTGATGCCAGGGGAACCTCTTGGCTGTGAATTAGGCACCTCTTTGGAGACAAAGTGCTCTTAATTTGTCTACCTGCCGGGATGCCAGGAATTGCCCCTGAAATGCAGCGTTCAGTAGGTGAGATGTAGACGCCAACTTGCAAATCCCAGCAGCACTCTCTTAGCATCGAAGAGAAGTGAAGAAGACCCCAGTGCGTACCTGAAATAGCGGAGGGTATGTAGCTAGACTGAAAAGATGCCTCTAGGAGCCATATTCATATTACAGCTTGAGGAAAAGTATCAGCTGTCACTGTTGGGCCATGCCTTCAGTGCTGTCTTGCAATGCAAAGTGTTCTCTACTGAGTCGGTGCCACCGCTACCTATCTCAGCCATATCACACGAGACACTTAGCATGTGTTAAATGCACTTAAACATGAGCGTGTGTGCATTCAATCAGGCTGACGCATGCCAAGTGTGCTTGCATTGTACTGCAGCAAAGTTGCTCCTTTTCCAGCGAGGAGTACCTCCAGAGCATATCAAGCAACACGTGTTGAGCAAATGTCAGACTACTCCATGGAGATAATATTATCATTGCCGTTCTGGGTCTGGAGTCCACAGTCCCAGTCCCAGGACCACATGGGAGTGTCCAGATGGCTCTGGTTTGGTCCTGGGTCTCCAACCAACAATCAGCTGAATTTCGGTCCCAGCCCAGGGACTGCACTGGTGCCTCTACCTGACTCCAACGTGGGACACCAGCAGGGTCCATTAATTAAAACAAGTGGCGTGTGAGCTGTGCATGTCATGAGACCATATTACCAAGCATTACCATGAGACTGCTCACAACTTTCACATGATCTAACTTCATAAACTCCTCCAAGGCCATTTTAGACTGGACAAAGAAAAAATTTCTTTACTGTCCGAGCCCCAAAGACCTGGAACAGACTCCCTCCAGAAGTGGTGCAGGCACCTACTCTGGACTCATTCAAGAAGCATTTGGATGCTTATCTTGCTGGGATCCTTTGACCCCCTAGCCGTCTTCCTGCCCCTGGGGTGGGGGGTGGACTTGATGATCTTCGAGGTCCCTTCTAGCCCTAACATCTATGAAATCTATGAAATTTAACCTGCGCTAGATGTGCCATGCAACAAAGCATTGCCTCATGAATCAAGTGCTGGCTCATGAGACCTGGGATCTTCTCCTTCTTCTCCCCTGGGAGTTTCTGGGACAACTTTGCATGAGTCACCGTGAGGCTTGGTTTCTCCCTTACTAAAATAGTATGTAGTAATGCTTTGAATATAAAACACACTTGATTTTAAGATGCCCCCCCCCCCCACTTTTCTAATGCTCAGTTTAAGGGAAATTAAAGACAAATAAAACATATTTACAAAGAAGAGGAAGAAGAACAAAAAGAAGAGGAGGAGGAAAAAGAGGAAGAAGAAGAAGAGGAGGAGGAGTAAAAAGAAGAAAAAGAAGAAGAGGAAGAAGAAGAAGAAGGATTCATAAATTCATAGAGTCATAGACTTTAGGGTCTGGAAGGGACCTTACAAGATCATCCCACTGCACTCCCAGAGGAAAGGAGAAGGAGAAGGAGAAATCAAATTATTAGTGTTGGTATTACTATTATTGGACTTGGTATTATTCAAATTTAAGAGGCAAGTCATTTTTACAAGAAATATTTTGCTTTAAGAAGTGTCTTTTATATGCAAAGGAATAGGGTACTACTGACCTCTGTGGTAAAATGCCTATTTTTGATGCAGGCTGGATTAAATTTTACGGTTATTAACTCCCAGGTTTTCCTGGCAGTCTCCCATTCAACTTTAGAAGAAGCCCCACAAGATTTGCATGTGCAAGCTGGTCGTGTGCCAGGATAGCAGACTAGAGCAGCTCTCCTGTTCGTCGTGCCAGGACTCGTATCCTATCCAGCACCTTACGGCTGATGCAGTCATCAAACCCAACCACCGGGCTGGTGTGCTGGTTTGAACTTCCATCGGTCCCGCTGCTCGGCCTGTCTCTACTGTCCCCGGGTGAGAATTACTGATCCCATCCCATTGTGTGTTTTGAAAGGAAGGGGTGAATTGGAAACCTCAGCCATTAAGCAAGAATTGAAAGGAAAATTGTGCTTACAGCAGGTTGGATCAAATGACCCCTGTGGTTCCTTCCAGCTGTATGATTCATAGGGTGATTTCAAGATCACACATCAACTGGATCCTAGAAGCCTGCAAGGCTAATATGACAAAGGTGCTCCCATTTCTGAAGCCAGCAGCAAACACAAGTGCAACAGGCCTAATAACACGAACAGCCACCTTTGACATCCTGGTCAGGTACTTTTGCAAGTGGGAAAGGCAACTATCTTCCCATTTGGCCTCCAATGAAATGAATGTGGGGTATCGGGGAAAAGAGGAGGCTTGGTGGTGATGAGGTTGCCATTTCAATTTGTGCAGGAGAGCCTCATAGTTGGCAATGAAGCTGGCTTGAATTATCCCAAGTGTCAGGGCATGATGCCAGGTGTGTAAGCTGCTACACCTTAGCAGTCCTGTTTCCTCAAACATTGAAGTATTTAAGATAACCATTATAATATGGGGGAGGAGGTCAAAGGTACTACTTACAGTGCCCTGCCCTGTACGAGTCCCACCCAATGCAATCCTATTACCCTCTGACGACCCTCATTCTGATGTATATTATATAAGAATTCAAATGATATGTGCATATATCATATATAATGTGGCACCATGGGATAGGCACACTGGAAAACTTTCTAGTCTTCAAAGTGGACATGGGGTACAACTGTATTTCTCTTTGTGCATCTAAATCACAGCTTTTTAGGTGCATAAGTGCCAGAAATACCCGTTCTGCATGCACAGGGAATGGTTTTTTTCACTGGAGATGTGGATGTGCTCTGAATGTGCGCAGTAGGTTGTATGCTGTGCACACATGCAGCTTTGTCTGCACGCCCAGTGTGGACACAATGGCATCTAAGGCATGAAGATGTAGATGGCTAGAAACCTGTGACAAGCAGGTGCTAGGCAGAGGGGTTTAGTCTTAATGACTGAGTGGTTAGGACACTTGTCCCCAGCCTCCCGTGCTAGCCACCCTCCAGCTAGACAGAGCTTGAACCAGCATAGTGCACTGACCACCGTGCCGTCATCATCTAGCACCATCTCCGGTGCCTAATAGAGGGCCAAGAGAAAGAAAGAAAATAAGCCAAGGCCTATATGGTTCAATGAGATGGATGCTGACCTGGAAGGGAGCTGGTCTTGGGTTTCTAGGCTGCACCCTCACTCCCAGGGAGCCTTCACTGCCCTCTATTTTTTTCCAATGATTATTAAATGGAAGGGGCAGTGGGCTTAGTTTTAAAAGGAGCACAGGAGAAAGGTCTGGGTAATGTCTGACCTGTGGCTAGGAAGTCAAGGATTGAAACCCTCTTCTTTTTGGGGCAGGAGCACCTAAACCCTGGCTGCCTGGGCAAATGCCCTAAACACTCAGGCGTTGGGGCTGGCACACAGAAGGACACTCCCCTGGAGAAGCCAAAAATGGCTGTGTAGATGGCTAGAAAGGGACACACAAAAGGGAATTAGACTCTCACCTATAACATCAGCCTTGTTACTTCTGGAGGCTCATCAAAATGCTGCTTCGACTCCAAAAGTACCCTAGAGGCATTGCTTCTGGTCCTTTGTGCTATTATGCTTTGCTTAGGGGCATGGTTCATGGGATGTGTGTGTGTGCATGTGTGTGTGCATGTATGTTTGCCGTTGTGGGCTGTTTTCAGGGATAACAACCCATCTCACAACACACAATCCAGATGAGGAGAGATGGAGAGGCTTGAAGGTGCCAGCAGGTCTGCGTTGAGTCAAGGCCTGACTCTGTGGTGGCAACGATTTCTCATGCTGGAGTGACTATAATTGTATAATTATCAACACAGCTGCTGCTGTTGTTCTTCTGTGGGCTTGTGGGGGGGGGGAGATGGGCAGGAGAGGGCATATCATCACCGGGTTGCTTTTTTGCTAAGAGCTAAGATCATGTCTGAGGGATCATGAAACTCATATTTCCTTGGTTAATTATAGTGCTGGCGTTGCGGGGAAAGGCTTCTGACATCCATCATAATGACGGCACTCACACGGCTGCTGATTTTCCAGCAAGGGCAATCAAACAGGAGACGGAGAACTGAATCGAGCGGGGCGGGTAAAAAGAGAAATCATCGTATTTACTCAATCTGATTGCTTCCTCTCGTCTACTCGCCTGCGTCCCGCTCTCCTGAGGTTGATTTGAACTGGCTCCATCCCTTGCTAGGAAAGAGTGATTCATTGCAGGCTTTGCAAGGCACCTCAACCATGCAGGTCCCTTCGCAAGCTGTCAGGACGGCGCCGGAAACACAACCCTACCCACTAAATACCCCAAATGCTGACGTGGTGTGCTGGAAGGCAGAGCTAGGGTGATGGCAACAAAGCCAGCAGCTGTTGGCAGGTTCAGGACCTGATCTTTGACTCCAAGTCAAAGCCGGTGTTGGGAGGCCTTGGCCATGTGACAAGGACCAGTGGCGGTAAGAGGGAGGCTGAATATTCAGTTTTGCTAAGGGTCTGCATTTCAAATCATAGACACTGGCGGGTTGTGAGGTCCTGAGGTTGTAAGGGACTTCAGGAGGTCACACCTAGTCCAACCCGCTGCTCAAAGCAGGACCAGCCCCAACTCCATCATCCCAGGTCCCACCTCCTCGAGAAACATAGGCTCTGGAGAAGCGGCATCGAGCCCACTCTGGGTGGTCTGTGTTCGAGTGGTGGTGTGGTGGGTGCAGGGGTTTTGGTTATGCTTAGGCCACAGTGATGTTAAGCTATATTTAAGCTAAGGCACTGCAAAGGACGTCAGGGGGAGCAGACATCACTGACTGCCGGACAACCCGGTAAAAGATGCAGTGTGCAAAAGTACCGATTCAAAGGAAGAAACAGGAGCTGAGCAAACGGAGGAGTGAAATGACGAACTGGCTAATCAAGGAGAGATAACAAGAGGGGAGCTGGGCTCAGCAGGGGCCGAGTTGGAGGTCCCTGAACTCAGAAGTGGGGGAGATGTCGGTGCCTGAATTTGGCAGCGGGGAGCTGCAGTTGGTAAGAGATGAGTTGCAGGCGTCCAGACTTGGCAAGGAGACAGGTGAAAAGGGACGTTCAGCTCCCTGAAAGTGGGGCTCAAAAGAGGATGGAGCTGGACTGTCCTCAGTGGGGGCAGACGACACAACAAGGAGCAATGGGCTCAAGCTGCAGTTAGGGAAGTTGAGGGTCGATATGATGAAACACTTTCTCACTAGAAGGATAGTAAAGCCCTGGAACAGGTTACCAAGATAGGTGGTGGCATCTCCATCCTTGGAGGCGTTGAAGCCCCGGATAGACAAAGCCTTACCTGGGATGATGTAGTTGGGGTTGATCCTGCTTGGAGCAGGGGGTTGCACTAGACGTGACCTCCCGAGGCCCCTTCCCACCCTCATTTTCTAGGATTATGATCTCGATAGAGTAGGAAGAATTGGGGACATCTCAGTTCTAAATCCCGGGTTGTGAGACGTGCAACTTAGGGAGCATTGGTTACTCATAATGCATCCCTTACCACTGTCTGGGCCAACTTGTCGAGCTGGGTTCACAGCTCTGCAGACCCACTAGGGCTAATTTAGAAGCAAGAGCCAGTGGAGAGAGGCAAAATGGGAGGTGACCTGATCAAAGCAGAGGACTAGGAAAATGCTCTCTGCAGAAGCCCTCTGTATGGAGGTGAGCAGAGAACTGATGGAGGCCATGGCAGTCATCGAAATGCAAGATGGAGAGAGCTTGGGCAAGAGTCTTGGGCACCATCTGCTTATTTCCAGCCTAAATATATTCACGTCCAGTGTAGGGTGTTGTGCCAGTGCTGTCCTTTAGCTTAAATAGCTTCTCTCTTTCCCCAGTGTTTATCGCCTGGATGTATTTATAGGCAGCAAACACGTCGCTCTCAGCTTTCGCATGGCAAGAGTAAGCAAGCCAACACCCCATCATCACCTTTGCTGGACCGGCTCTCCAGTCTCTGGGTAACCCTAGGAGCCCTTCTCTGCACCTGCTACAGCTTGACTTCAGCTTTCCCGCACATGGGTGACCAGCTGAACGCAGAACAGAGTCTTACAAGAGCTTCTTGCAATGCTAGTCACACTTTTTTTGCTCTGCTGGAAATAACCCACTCGATGCATCATTAGGATCACACCTGCTCTCTCGTGGCCGCGTCACGTTGGTAGCTCCTAATAGGATTCGAGTGTTGTAGTCATCCTGCGATCAACAAAAACACCCAAGCCTGCACCCTCTTCTTCTGTCGTGGCCAACTGATGAGCTCTCTGCTTATAATAGGCAGTTTTGCCATTAGTCCCAAGGTACACTTTGTACTACCAGATCTCATCCTGTTCTTGTCATTCCCATACTCCGAATCATTCAGTGTTTCCTCTATGGCAGTGATCCCAAGGACCATCTGAATAACAAGGACACTAATTAACTCTCATTTATACAACTTTCAGCCTCCTTGTTGCTGGATGAAAGGCCAGCCGTGTTGAAACCGGACCCTATTCCTCCACCGCGGCGGCAGTGCAGACAAGATCAATGTGTTTTCTGGCTTTAGTGACCAGTCACTTCTTCTCAGCCACGCAAGAAACAAGCTCTTGGATATCAGGGGTCTTTGCTGTGCTGCGGTGCACCGGTTCCCGTGTTAACAACTTGAGCGTCATTAAATATTGACAACGGACAAACACTGGCAGCTCCTGGGCTTCCCCTTGGATAACTGCTGTGATGCAATTTTACTGGAAAGTCAACCCTTCAAATCCTAGTCCTGACCACTTCACGACTTCAGGGAAATCTGGATGGAGATCTGGTCTGCCTTCAGTGGGGGACATCCGTTCAAACAGCCCAAATTTTCTGTTCTTTCCATTCCAGATCAGCATTTCAATCCTGCGCTGTCTAGGATTATTACATCTTAGAAAAGTCAGGTTGGAGGGGGTCTTAAGAGGCCATCTAGTCTGAGGCAGGATCAGCCCTGTCCAAACCATCCTACAGAAATCCAGTCTAACCTCTGAGCAAAATTGCACGGTTACCTCTGACACAACCACAAGACATAACACCTGGATCTGCCAAGGGTGAAGCAGGGGGACCGTGCTAAATATCCTGCTGCTGCAAGTGTTGTTAAAATACTCACAAAAAAGTCCAGGAAGAGGGCCATGCCCCACACCACAGAGGAAGGCCTGCCTCCCCAGTCCATACCAACCCAACCATGGGGTAAAATACCTTCCTGACCCCAGATGTGGTGACTGGTTGGATCCTGAGCAGAGGGGCAAGACCCTCTAGCCAGGAACCTCCAGGCTTAAGTCCCAGCAGGAGCACTGGCGCAGGGGTGGGGGGGTTTAATTAGAGTGGTTCCTGGACATCCGCTTTAATTAAAACGGCTCACCGTCATGTGTATTAAGTCCGACCCGCATATTTCATAATGGCCACAGGACACTTTATTTGAAGCTTTAGATAAAGGGCCCCCACAGCCATTTAGAAATGGGTGTGGTGGGGCAGCATAATGCACGGGAGGGTGAGGCAATGTGGGAGCTTTCCAGTTAATCATGTCTGCTCTGATGCATTTTAATTAGAATGCAAATGAGCACATCTATAGGCCACTTGCTAATACCAGCCTTGCAAACCCCAGCAGCCCAAACACCGAAAACAACAGCAGGCAAAAGGCGACCCATATAGCAGACATCTCAAAACAACAAGTGTATGGACACCTAACAGTGCTCATCTTGCACAGCGCGCCGTAACACCCCGAAAAGGATCTCACTGCCACCCCGGTTGAGAATCAGTGCACTAGATAATTGCAACTAGAATGAGGGACATCTCATTTCCAGCGATCCCACAGTCTTAATATACTAGACAAATAGAGGAGTCATGGGGGAAAAAAGGCAGAGAGAGTTAAAAACAAAGAATGATGAAAAACGAGGGCTGGAAGGGAGCTCAGGAGGTCACATCCAGTGCAACCCCTGCTCCAAGCAGGACCAGCCCCAACTACATCATTAGAGCAAAGAAATGAACTGACTTGCCCAAAATCACACAGCTGTCACTCCAGTCTGAACTCCTGTCAGTTGTGTATTATGCAACATATATGTATCATCTGGGGTAATGGCTTAGAGACCTGATTTCTCTTTACAATTCAGATGCATTGATATAATGCACCTGGGGCTGTTCTCAGTGGTAGCGGAGGGCAGAGCAAAGAGCAATGGGCTCCAGTTGGAGCAAGGGAAGTTGAGGTTGGATATTAGGAAAAACTTTCTCACGAGGAGGGTAGTGAAGCACTGGGACAGGTTACCAAGAGAGGTGATAGACTCTCCATCCTTGGAGGTTTTTAGGCCCCAACTATGGGGCCTAAAAAGCCTTGGCTGGGATGATGGAGTTGGGGCTGATCCTGCTTGGAGCAGAAAACGGTACCATCCTCAAGGCATTTCTTCCTTAAGTCATATCAATCAACACCCTGAAAGCCCAGCCGGGAACACAAGGAAGAACAATCAAATAAGTTAACTCAAAAGTCTGGATTCCTATATTGCATTTGCCTACTGCCCATCTCTTGAATCAGCTGCAGCAATTATTTCACAGTCTTTTCTTTATAAATACCAGTAGCTTGTAGGAAATGGCTACCCTGTGCCTCCCCAGAGGTGACTGCATTTTGGTGGTGGTAAGCGATTTACACGGATACTTCAGGATGGAAAAATGCCTCCCAGCCATCACTTCGGTAAGTTAACGAAGTCCCGAGAAGTTGCTGGCATTTAATTCTCAGCTCTGCAGCTTTCCAGTTGAATGCTCTGCTGATGAGCTAATAGTCAGCAAAGCCCTTCAGAGGACACAGAAACCATTTTCACATTGGAAATGGAGAAAACTGTGCCAGACTTCCTCTGTTTTTTCCTCCCCCAATGGCTTTTCTACATTTAAAATTAGGCCTGCAAGCCAGGAATTCCCGAGGTCTAATCCCAACATTGTTCTGGTGCATAAATTCACCTTGGAAAGACCATCCCACCTCCCTGTGCTTCAGTTTCCACCCGCCTCTGGAAAGAAGTGTAATTGGTTTCCACACTTCTGAAAAGGAGTTTAATTGCTCTATCCTGTTTAAGCGGCTCAGGAAAAGAGGTCCCGATTGGACTAATTTCTGCCCAGCTGCAAAGGGGTGTCTCCGGGGTGATATCCGACCAACCTGCCTCCTGGACTGCCGGGGTCCCAGGCTTCCCAGGACCTATCGCCTCAGAGTCTCCCCTTCCACTTTGACTGCCATGGGAAGGGTACAAACACTGGGAATGGTGCAATTCATAGAATCAGAAAATGGATCAGGAGGTCACATCTAGTCCAACCCCCCCAGAAATGGTTGGGGGCTGGGGAACATAACTGGTGAGGAGAGGCTGATGGAAATGGGCTGATTGAGTCTGCAGAAGAGAAGACCGAGGGGGATTGAATAGCAGCCTTCACCTCCCTGCAGGAGAGCTGCAAAGAGGATGGAGCTGGGCTGGTCTCAGTGGGGGCAGATGGCAGAAGGAGCAATAGGCTCAAGCTGCAGCAAGGGAAGTTGAGGTTGGATGTTAGGAAAAAAAATCTCATTGTCAAGGTGGTGAAGCACTGTGGTGGACTCTCCATCCTTGGAGGTGTTGAAGACCCGGCTAGACCAAGCCTTGGCTGGGATGATGTAGTTGGGGCTGGTCCTGCTTGGAGCAGGGGTTGGACTAGATGTGACCTCCTGAGCTCCCTTCCCACCCTCCTTGTCCGTGAGTCTGTAAGTAGCCTTGAAATCTAGGCGCTGACTCTGCTAGGCCAATAGTTCTCCACTTTTTTAGACTCAAAGCCGCTCTCATTCAAGATCTCCCTCTACTTTGGAAAACAACCGCTCTTACCTTTCACTTGTTTTTTAACTATAGATTCATAGATTCATAGATGCTAGGGTCGGAAGGGACCTCAACAGATCATCGAGTCCAACCCCCTCCATAGGCAGGAAAGAGTGCTGGGTCTAGATGACCCCAGCTAGATGCATATCCAAACTATGAAAAAATACTAGACCAATTCTTCTGTTGCAAAGCACTCAGCCAGCCCAAAGCAGGGCAAAACAGCTCTTACACTATGGATTTTAAATCTTTTGGTTTACCTTAAGAATCACGCATAGGTATTTAATGCTTACATTGTGTAGCACCCCATATCCCTCTTAAAAGCATCTTGTGGCACCCTGGATGAAAATCACTGCCATATACACTCACAGAGTTAGAGATGTAGTTGTCTTTCCTGCCCAAGTGCAGGGGGGCTGGACCCGATGATCTTTCGAGGTCTCCTAACATCTATGAATCTATGAATCACCCCTATTCCAAAAACCTGTACAATTTTACTGACATCGGAGAGACAAAGAGAGGGGGGGACGGAAGTATTATCATCCCAGGTTTACAAATGGGGAACTGGGACACCGCAAATCAATGACTTGCCCAAAGTCACGCTGCTGGAAACTGGACCCTAATCTCCTGATTTGATGCTCTGGACCAGACTCCCTGGCAAAAGGTATGGCCCTAGCCATAATAATTGGCAATATGCACTCAAATATGTAAGATATTGTGGGCATTTTCTCCTCCCATTGACACCAGTGTCGCTCCATCTCCTTCCATAGAGTTCGTTCCAATTTATTCCAGAGTTACTGTGAGAAAAACAAAATCCAAGAGGTGCAGGATGGTGTCTGCATGCAACATTGCCTGGTATGCTCCAGAAGAAGCAGCTGGCCATCTGACAGCTGATCTGATGACAGGACCATGTCTCACCTCCAAGTATGCTTGCCCAGCTGTCCCCCTCCAGTGGTCAGTCCACGTGTAGAGGTTTATGAGTCAGCTACTGTACTTGAGCAATCTTGGCTTTTTAACTGTGACAGCAGAGGTTTGTGATCCAGAGGTCAGCAGTTCAGTCCTCCCCAACTCCTCCAGGGCATTGCATTACAGTAATATTTGAGGTGACCTTTCCCAGAACAAGGGCCAGGCGCTCTTCCGGACGTGTGATCGAAATTTGGCCTGCATTTCACATCTCAATTAGGCTTCGATTGCCTTTCAGCACTTTTGACCATTCTCAGCTTGTTTTATTGACCTCCTCTGCAAATTTCCCCTTGGAGAGAGACCCTGATGGTTGAGGAAAGAGATGCATGGAGCTCCTAGTATCTTGGAAACGAATATCCAGGAGGAAAATCCACCTGCGTATTCATCGATTACGAAACGCCCCTTTATTTCGGTTTGGCCTGGTTCTTTCCGACGGCAAAAGTCAGCCTCCGTTTTCTTTATTTTCGGTTTCTGCCCTTCCAGGCTTTTTTTTTTTTCCTTTGCTATCTCTCATTTCCTCTTCTAAACAGACGGGGAATTTAAATTGGAACCGGTCACAGATGTAAAACCAGTGAGTGCACGCTCCAAAGACACTCTCTTTATTGGGTTCATCCAAGGGTCGAAGAGGTTGGCTGCGGGACAAGACAGAGCGAAAAACCTACCCGAGCCTACTGTGTCATCATCGCTGTACTTGGCAGTCGGAGGTACGTAACCAGAGCGATGGAGAAATGCTGCACTGGGGATGCGGTAACAAAGGTCCATTGCCCTGATGATGAGCAGGCTCATGAAGGCTTGATCTAGGCCTTGAGTCTACGTGGGTGCCATGTAGAGGGTCAAGGGGTAGGTCTGGAGAGGGAATAGCAAGGGCAGCCAAGAAGGCTGTGTGGGGGACCTAGAGGAGAAGCTAACCAGCTGTTTGACATGCAAACAGCTGTGCAACCCAGCCTTGGGAGGAGGCACAGCTGGAGGACTATGGCATGCTAGGGATGAGAAGTGCAATAGATGACTGGTTGGAAGAGTGAAGGAGCGAGCCTGAGGAAGAGGTAGAAAGGTGGGTTGGAGGAGATGGACAAGGAAGAGCTCTTTCATCTCCGCATCATACATCAAGGTGAGATAGCCACGGGAGACAGAGGTTACAAACCCCACTTCTACTGCCAAAGAGTTCACGTGGCTTATTTTGGATCTGGATGAGAGGATCAATGGTGATTCTGGATGGCAGGACTCGGCTGTATCTCAGAGATTGTGCACTTTTCAGGAAGCAATCAATGCACTTGCAGCCCAGAACGGAGGTGGGCGATGCTGGACGAGGGAGTGACACCTCCAAACAGCTTCATATGAAGGTGAACAACTTGGTTGAACCATGCAGGGCCCAAAAGAAACGTCTCTGAAGACCAAGCAGCAAGAAGCAACATGACATCAGTAGGCAAAAAGCACCAAGATCAAACAGTTCCCCTGTTTGGCCACTATCCTGTCAGTCGTAGGATCACAGACAAGAGGGGACCTCAGGAGGTCACATCTCGTCCAACCCCTGCTCCAAGCAGGACCAGCCCCAGCTACATCATCCCAGCCAAGGCTTTGTCTAACCAAGTCTTCAACACCTCCAAGGATGGAGACTGCACCACCTCTCTGGGGAGCCTGTTCCAGCGCTTCACCACCCTCCAAATGAGGGAGTTTTTCCTCATATCCAACCTCAACTTCCCTTGCTGCAGCTTGAGCCCATTGCTCCTTGTCCTGTCACCTGCCCCCACTGAGACCAGCCCAGCTCCATCCTCTTTGCAGCCCCTGCAGGGAGGTGAAGGCTGCTCTTCAATCCCCCTCGGTCTTCTCTTCTGCAGACTAAATCAGCCCATTTCCCTCAGCCTCTCCTCACCAGTCATGTCCCTCATCCCCCCAACCATTTTTATTGCTAATTCTCCAATGTGTCCACATCCTTCTGTAGTGGGGGCCCACAGCTGGACACAGGACTCCAGATGTGGCCTCCCCAGTGCTGAATAGAGGGGAAGAATCACTGCCCTCCATCTGCTGGCAATGCTCCCACCAATGCAGCCCAGGACACCGGTAGCCTTCTTGGCACAAGGGCACACTGCTGGCTCCTATTTATCTTCTTGTCCCCTGTCCCCCCCAGGTCCTTTTCTGCAGAGCTGCTGCCCAGCCCGTCACCCCCCGTCTGCACCGGTGCATGGGATTGCGCCGTCCTAAGTGCGGGACTTTGCACTTGTGCTTGTTGAACTTCATGAGATCCCTTTTGGCCCAAACCCCCAATTTGTCGAGGTCTCTTTGAACCCTAGCCCTACCCTCCAGCATATCTACTTCTCCCCCCAGCTTGGGGTCATCCATGAACTTGATGAGGGTGCAATCCATCCCATCCATCAGGAAGACCTCGTGCAGGAAATGACTTCAAGGATAGAAAAAGCACCAATGCTTTTGCTGAACGTGTCAGTGTAGAGAAATGGGAGCTACATGGTGCCACAGCAAACATTAGGTGGCTGCTGAAGCTGAAGGCCTCTCTTCATTGCGAGACAGGAAAGCAGATGCCTTGGGAAAAGAATTGACTACCCAAAATGCTGGGCATTCAACTGGAAAATGTCCATCTCCTGTGAAGGGATGTGAAAAACTGTCAACCAGCAGTTCAAATGCACTGGGTCACCGGATGTGTTTGGGACATGCACCCTGGAGACCAACACAGACACCCCAATGAAGCTGTCAAGTGGAAAGGAAGAGGTTTGGGGTAATGAAAGCAGCCACAAAAAACCTCAGGAGAAGCCTTAGCAAGTGAGGAGACAGCAGTCCCTCTCAGCAGCACAGAGCACGTGAAGAAGCAGCCAAATAAAAGAGATGAGAGGAAGAGGCTAGTTTCTGTTTTGTGCCCTGGCACCAGCACAGGAAACTTGAGCAAACACAGCCTGTAGCCAGAGTGCTATAAGGAGGAGGTTATTGGCTTGGAAATCTAATGGAAGGACCCTCCAGTAACCTCAGCGATGCCACATAGCGAAAGGCAGAGGATCCAGCCTTGCACAGAGCTGGCCGCGTTCTCGGCTAAGCTGCCCTCCCAGGCTCAATGAAGTCATTAGCACTGTCCCTGCACTTCGGTAAGACTTTTGCATTGGTATCCTCTGAGCTGTCAGCATAGGACCGCTGCTGGGATGCAAATGCTCAGTGGGCCCCGGCCTGTGCTTCTCATTCGCAGGATCATCGGCATCAGGAGCTGTCAGAAACCCCCCTACCATGCCATCGTGTCTGTTCCCCCACGCCCAGCCTGTGATTGCTCCCTGGCCCTGGAATAACAAAGGCTCGTGCTTTGTCCAAACATGTTGCAAATGGTGCAAGTGATGGAGCTTCCTATGCTTCCCTTGGGAAGACTATTATGCGTGTTAGCAGTTTGTAATTCTACCCCTTTTCCCCAATATGCAACCAACCTATATTGTTTCCACTTATTTTCATCTTCTTACTCTCAGTTATAACATCTAAGATCACTCTAACCCAGCAGCGCTCAACCTTCAGGCCAGTTCTGGCCTGTGGATCCGTATCATCCGATGTTAATTGGCAATTACCACTCTCCTACTACCAAATTTCCAGACCTGTGGAAAGCCCCATGGGCCATATGACATGGTCTTATGCACTAGACTGGCTCAAAGGAGAGAATAAGGTTCAGATTATAGAATATTTATGCTTTGCATACTCGGAAGCAGTTGATATCGGGTTAGAAGTGGGTGAATCTAGCATTGGTTTAGTCCTGTCTCATATGTGGGCACGTCTACACATGCAATGATGCTATTTGGCTTTACTACTCAGTAAATTTACTGCCTGCATAGTCTACTACTGTGCAGTAGACTAATTAACTATGCAGTGGGCATGTCTACATGTGCATTTACACTGGCTTAAATTTAGCAGGAATAGGCTGGTGTCTACACATGCAGGCATTAAAGCACATTAACACTAATATATATATATATATATATATATATATATATATATATATATATATATATATATATATATATATACACACACACACACACACACACATACATACACAGACATAGATAGATAGATAGATAGATAGATAGATAGATAGATAGATAGACAGACCTCCAAGAGGCTTTACTCTTGCACTTCACATTCTCTAAAAAGCCTTTTCCTATAATTTCTTGTGTCCTCTTTTCCATTCAACCTCAAGCCCTGGGTCCTATTCAAGCAGAGAAAGAGAGAGAGACAGAGAGAGAGAGAGAGTACGCGCATTAGTAGAAGGGAGTATGCATGAATAAAATTTCTGAACGTATATACTTAAAGAAATAGGAAGCAGTAGCACATGGTAATATTATATCTATATATAGGTATCTAGATATCTAGATACAGATCTCTTTCTCTCATACACACACACACACACACACACACATATACATATATACATACATGCATATACATACATACATACATATATATATATATATATATATTATATATATATATATATATATATATATATATATACACACATAATATTACCATGTACTTCTGCTTCCTATTTCTTTAAGTATAAACATTCAAACATTTCACTCATGCATACTCCCTTCTACAAGTGCTTTAAACAAAATGATCTAAGTTGACAGGACATCCACTTCATTGCCAACAGTGTCCTAATGATTTTCTCTCCCTTTGTTGCTTCTAAATATGGCACAATCACCCCCAAGAGGTCAACAATTAGTGCTGGAAGTGCTTGCTTTAGTGGTGCCTTGGTTCACTGAGGGTATCTGCAGACCAGTACTGAGTGAAGCGATGCCACCGTTCTGAGTTTGAACTTCAGCTGAAGCACAGGGTTTTCTTACCTAATTGCCTTGTGCTGAAATATTAGCATATTTTCCAGTTTAGGAATAGCCAATCTTGTAAAGGGTACAATTAAATGACCCTGAGTTTTCTTCCAATCTCCCTGATTCCATCTCCAGCAAAATTTATCTGCCTGGTTAACCGTGTGAAGTCCGTAAAACTGGAGGCTGAAGGGCCAGTTCTTTGCAAGCTCGTATTGTCTGACTTCTAGGGAAACGCGCGGTAAACCCCAGCTGGAACTTTTGACAGGGAGAGGTGTCCACACCGGGATCTCATCTGAATTTATCAAACAACATCTATCCCGCTGCTAGCCCATTCAAAACACAGGCTCTGATTGGCCTTGAACTTTGCATTGCTTGCCATCCAGAACTGGATCCACATCCAGACTCTTCGACTGGAGGTTGTATCTCCGCTGAAAAGGCTTGCTGCCTGGGTCCTTTGATCTGAGCCTCGTACGGGGCTGTGTACATGGGAACAGCACTTTATAAATCAATAACAAACTAATAAAAGCAGGCGCATACTTTGCCATTCCCGTCTGGATCCCGGCTCCTCATTAAACATGGAAAAGTTCTTTGACTTTGCACCGTGCAAGAGGGAAGCTCCGTGGAGACCCACAGATCTGTACTGAAAACAACGAGAAGGGAAAGTCCTGAAGTTTTGGGATTTTTCTACATGCTATTAATAATAATAATTCATAAATCAACAGTGGCTGAGGGGTCAGGCAGGAGTCTGCTGCCTTGCTATATAAGAGGCTCCTGTGTGGGTGTGAGAACCTCTCGAAATGGCAGAGGATGCTGGAAACAATGAAGAAGAAATGACTTACATTTCTCTGGCTGAAACAAATTGACAGTTCCCCCTCCTTTTTTTTTACAGAAATAGATACTTAAAAAAAAAATAAAACCAACAAAACTCTTCTCCAGCCTCCAAAAATAAAGTGTTTGAATATCCAGAACTCTCTCTTTTTGGCTCTTCCCCCCCCCCCCTCCTTTTTTGCTACTTGTGAACATGAGATTTCTGGCAGTTCTGCCCCAAAATGTCCTGCCTTGTCCAAGCACACTTATGTTAAAATGAAGACAGGAGAGAGACAAAATGGCTCAAGAGGGTGGAAATGGGTAACTGAGCCTTTCACCCCACTTCATTGCTGCAAACCAGCCCAGCTCAGAAGCGGATGATCGCTGTTACGACTTGGTTGTTATTACGGGTTGGTGGTCTCGGTGCATTGCTTGAAAGGATGGTTTTGTAGGTGAACTATGAGCTTGGGTAGTGAGAAAAGTGAGCTCAATTCCCCGCTGCATGACCCTGACCGATTCTTCCTGTGCTTCAGTTTTCCTATCTGCAAAAAGAAAAAATAGGTTCTTATTTTGCTTTCATTTCTTCTGTTATCATTAGGCCCCAATCTCCATTGCAGCTTCTACATGGCACAGTTGCAAGGAAGCTAATGTAGAGTCACATCCATTATTCATTTAAGTGGGATATTTTCTACGAATAATGGTTTTGCCTATACATAATTGCTTCCTACTGACTGAGATGTCAAAGCAGAGACCAGAAGCATCTAAATTCCTGGCAGGATATCCCCTGTTATATCATCTCACTATGGGCAATGGAGGCTTGTGATATGCGTTTATTGGAGTCACCTTTTTCTGCAAATAGATGAGTTTGACCACCTTTGTATCTGAGATTGAATCTCAGCATGGCTAGTAATGTTAGAAGTCAGCCCTTTGGAAAAGAACTGGTGTCCCCAGGCAGTAAGGGCCTGACAGATGTATGATGCCATTATTTGACAAGCTAACCATCAAAAACATCTCCTATTTATAGAGCACCATCCAGCCACTTGGCTCCTGGCCTGGATACACAGCTCTCGCCCCACCAGTCCAATGCCACCAGTTTTGAGGTCGAACATGGCAGCAAGTTGAAAAAGTGGTTTTGCCAGCAGGGAAGCAAGGAATGTGTCGTCCAAATAAAACTATGGGGGAAAATTTCAGATAGGCAAAGGGCAAGTGATTACACAAGTTTGGAATTCCATGGGGGTGCCGGACTTTTGCCAGAAATACTGTGGTTTTGGGTTTTTTTTTTTTTATCATGTCCACTCCAAGTGTTGTTTGCACATGTAGGGCCAGAAAGTCAGCGATGTAAAGGAGCCTGTTTCCACTGAAATCATGGCTGCAACACCAGATGATACCAGTGTTCGCACTTTGCTGCCTGCACCCTGTGCCAGAGGCTTATGCCTAACTCAGTAGACAGACCACCGTCTAAACCACCCTTTAATGGGCACACCTGGCAGTCTCCTTATTAAGCGCTGACCATAAAATCATGGGAAAATAGGCATGGAAGGGGCCAGGAGAGGTCATCTCATTCACAGGATCATTGAAAATGAGGGTTGGGAGGGACCTCAGGAAGTCGCATCAAGTCCAACGCCCTGCTCCAAGCTGCACCAGTCCCAACCACATCATCCCAGCCAGGGTTTTGTCTACCCAGGTCCTCAAAACCTCCAAGGATGGAGACTCCACCACCTCTTTAGGCAACCTGTTCCAGTGCTTTACTACCTTCCTAGTGAGAAAGTTCTTCCTAATATCCAAGCTCAACTTCCCTTGCTGCAGCTTGAGCCCATTGCTCCTTGTCCTGTCATCTGCCCCTACTGAGACCAGCCCAGCTCCATCCTCTTTGCAGCCCCCCTGCAGGGAGGTGAAGGCTGCTATTCAATCCCCCTCAGTCTTCTCTTCTGCACACTCAATCAGCCCACTTCCCTCAACCACTCAAATGGATTTTCCTTGGTTTGTAGGGGGATTGAACCCATGATCTTGGCATTATTCATCATTGGTGATCTGGCATGGTCAAAGATGATCACTCCCATGGGGCTGAGCTAACCAGCCACTTAACCTAGTCCCATGACAGCTTAGCTCATGAATTTAAATGAGATTCGACCTAGGACTACCATGACTGCCACATTTCAGTCTCTTGCAATCAGCAACACGACCTGCCAAAGTGTCCGGTTCGGGTGCTATTTGCCTCTAGGTACCTGGAAGCTCACATGGGAGCAGCGGTGTCCACAAAATGTCCACACTTCTTTTAGCGACAGGGACCACATCCTAAGGTAGTGTAAATCCCCGTGCATCATGGACTTCAGCAGATTTGTGCCTGCTCACACCTACTGAAGGGCTGATTCTGGAGTCACTTTTATTCCACTTAAAGAAGGAAGAATGGATTTGAAAGTGCAGGTGTTATATCCAGCAGTGCTACCCCCTCACTGTGTGACCCCAGGCAAGTCACCGAGGCTCAGATCTACAAAAGCTGCATAGACATCCAACACCCATGTAAGTGCCTAATTCCTTTTGACTGCAAATTGATTTCAATGGGAGAAAGGCACCAAACTAACTCTGCGGATCTGGGCCTGTAGCTATACTTTTATGCCCCCTCTGCAAAATGTGCATAATCCCACTTGCCCGTGTTAGAGGACGTTGTACAGATACATGAACATGAACAATTGTGAGATGCTTTGTTACTACAGCAGTGGGCACTGGGTAACTATAAAAGAAGCAGGAAATATAACCCCTGACTGGCTACGTCTTGGCAGTGACCCTCCATCATCTTTTAAAATGGCAGGATCGCCCTCTCTTTCTGCAAAGCGAGTGGCACAGTGAGACTTGTGAATGTAAAACAACATCTCTCCAGCTCTCCAAATCTTTTATGTTTCCTCACGCTGCTCTCAAGTCGCTCTCAGGCAGCTTTCCCAATGGCTTGGAAATCTCCAGACACGCATTGAAGCTTCTATATTTGCTGTCAGCCCATGCCAAGATTAGCATTACCACTCGATGGAAAAATATCCGTCAACCGGATATAAAAGAATGGTGCGAGGAAGCAGAGCTATGTCAAAGGAGCACAAATATAGCCTATGCGTGTAGGGGAAGCTGGCATATTTTATTTTTCCATCTGGCACTCTTTTTTCGGATGATCGTAGCTACAACATAATGCTCGGGATCCTTCTAATGATCCTGACTATGGTTCAAATTGTTTTCGCAGGCTGCTTTTGGGAGAAGTGGGCCAATTTAAAAAAGACCGGGAGCTTGGGTTCTGTTCAGAGGAGCGCATAGAGGTTTGAGATGCTTTCATGGACAGCAGCTTGGGGTCGTAGGCAGACGTTGGGATGTGAAGCTGTTTTGCTGCCATAGAGACACGATCCTGCCAAGTGCCATGCACTCTAGGAAGGATGGGAGTGAAAAGAGGTCAGCGTGTCACAGGAAACAGCCCTCTGGCTGACTTAGGGTAAAGTTCTGCATCATACTTAGCCCATACTAAATCTGTCAAATTATAAGCATTGGTAAAGTTCGAACGTGCCGTGTACAGTTGCATATTAAGCGTCAATACCATTTCTTGCCTGCAAAGCTCTGATTTGCCACTAGAGGGCTGGTGAGCAGGGGTGGGGTTAGGAACCATGACCTCTGGGCCCTACCCCGGCTCTGGGTGGGTAGGATGGGTGGATCCTGGGATGCTGGAGGACTGCTTGTTATATCTTTGTGAAGCAGACTGAAATTGCCCTAAGACAAGGTAGGTAGCATGCTCTAGAAGTAACCTTCGCCTGAACTGGCATATGTTTGAGATGCTCAGATGGCATTTTGCATGAGTTCATGAGTTTTAATGGGCAGATGTTTGCATTTTAGGTGCCCTTAGTATGGTCTAAGTGTAAGGTATAACTTCACCTTTAGACGCAGGGTCCTTTAGACCACTTGTCTACCTGCTTACTGATACAGGAGTTAACTAGGTGTAAACTTGCAGTCCAAGAAGGTTTTAAGAAGGAACTAATTAAATTGCCATGCCCCTTGTCTGGACTTCCAACATGCGAGTTAAACCTGCTTAACTTCCTTTAAGAGGTCGAGAGAGATCGTGGAAGACAGAGGTTGACTTATGTCAAGAGTTTATCTAAATGGATGAATGTATCAACACTGGAAATGTTGCATGCCTCAAAGAGAAGAGATCTGTGGAAGACTATTGATCACCAATGTCCTGTTTGGATATGGTACCTAGAGAGAGATCCTCCTTTACTGCTTATTAGGGTTGACCTTGGAGGGCCAGCCTTTATTAGCATGACCCACATGCACTGCTCTTGCTATTGGCATTATATGCTAAAGCTGTATACCAAACCCAGATGGCGAGACAAAGGAGGTCAACCCTTCTTTGAAAGGCTGCAGTCAGCCCTTTCTAGGAATCAGTCTGCCCCTTCTTGTCTGTCCTGTGCTTCAGTATGATTATATGGGTAGACATAATGGAAGCTGGGTAGATAGGCCATATGTTTCATACTGGCAGACTTCCTTTGTTTCTGAGTTTTCACCCAGGCCATTTCTGAATGCATTGCACGAGAGGGGTGAGCTTGGAGGTCTGAAGTTCAGGAGAACTTCTAAGGGCGGGCTGCATTGCAGCTGCAAGATGACTTAAAGTGTTTCTCATGGATGGTCAGTGGGTTAGGGATAGAGGGAAAACTTGAGAGCAGTGTCTAGGTAGCATAATTGTGCTAGGTGCCATGTGCATCTAGGGATAGAGATGTGCTCTGACTGGGTTTCCCAACCCACTCCTGCTGACAGACTTCAATCCTGGAGATGCACCAATGAGCCCAGTCTGGAGTTCCAGATCAGTCACCAATGTGTTGGACAGTAACTGGTGAGAGTGACTGCAAAACAGCCTTATGAGTGTATTTGGACTAAGTTGGCAAAAATGAACGAATAGGGATGCTTGGGGAGATCCTGACAACCATACACAGGTGTTATAGTATAGAAATGCCCTTAAAAATCAATGGGCCACCACATTCATGGGTGATGAGTAAGCACGATGATTCGATGCCAGTCTGAGTCTACAGAGAGTCCAACCTGGAATAATATTTATCGATATTAAGGGATCTGGAAAGTGTACATGACAGCGGTTACAATGCCTCGGCCACTGATTTAGATCTATATTACATTTCCCTCTTATCTGGGGCCGCAATATCTGGTAAGTGCAGGAAGAGCTCTCACAGTCTTCCCAATCCCAAATGGAAATCCTTTCTTGTGGGGTATTCAGGCTTTCCTGTGCCAATGAAAGCAAAGGGAGCAGCAAAACTGGGATGGGAGGGAACTTCTCTGAATATTTTAGAAGAAGGCTTGAGTCAAGGTTTTCATTTCTGTGAAGATGGAGGGGGTTGAAAAGAGGAAAGCTCCTTATTTCCCCCAACTCCCGCTCTATGTTCTGCATCGTTCCTCCTGTTCTGCAATCCCTTTGCTACTCTGCGTGGGCGGGGGGGTCAGAAGTAAAGCTGCCACCACCGTGTCTCGAGTGAGGCCATCTTGAAACCCTCTGCTAATTAATTTTCTTTTGCCTTCTGGGTGAACCAGGCCCACAAATAATATGAGACACCAGGGCTGCCAGACCAGGGCGGGAGAGAGATGGAGCTCTGGCCATTATCTAAATGAGGGATGTCTGGTGAGGTTGGGAGGTCATCCCTTCTTCTTGTGGTTGACTGAACACAGCTGCAAGGGTGCGGGGAGCCTTGCCTGGTGTTATGAAAGATAGGCCTTGATTTTCAGAAGAGCCCAGCATCCAGGAGCTCTTATGACACACTTTCGACACTCTGCGGAGGTGCCAAACTAGCAGCTGAGCTCTTTTTCAACATCTGGCTCCACAGTCTTTTTAAGAGAGACAAATGGCTGGGCATGTTTACAGGCCCCATGGCAGCTAATCTATCTAAACCATAATAGTTTGGATTAATGGAAGCAAAGCCAGGCCACAACAGTTGGTCCGTCTCAATGAGTACTGCTGCCCTGGTCATTGCTGTTTTCCTGTAAAATTTTTGTTCGCACATACTATAGGTTTGCCAGACTCTGTGGAGCTGCTATAATTGATAGGTATAGTAGCACCAAGCAGAAGAAGCGGTATGTGCGAGTGAGCTCCCCAGCATGGTCACTGCCTCGGTGCTCCCTGTTTTGAAGACGTGTCCTTCTTATGACCGTGCCTGAAACCCACACTGTGCTTGACCCACTGGGCTAGGTGCTGTACAAACCCAAAACAGTCACTTTTGTGACCTACCCAGTAGCATAGAGATGCCCGAGTTTGCTTTAAGCTAGCTAGGTATGGTACAGATGGAAGTCTACTATGGCATCATGGAGCCCAGTAAGGGGTAATTTATCCTGGTCTTATCCTGAACATAAGTAGATTGGAGCAATGGTCTTATTAACCTGGTATCTCATCTCTGACAGTACCAAATAATAGATGCTTTAGAGGGACAGTGTATAAATGGGGTATATCTAGAGCAATCACACCCTCCCTGCCATTGACCATCTTTGGTTTAGAAATACATCCCTGACTGCTTTATTTAATAGTCCCCAAGGGACCCGTCCTCTATGACTCTATCGAATGGCTTTTTTTGAACCTGGTTATACTATCCTGTGTTAAGCCCCACATTGTCATGGTTAGACTAGTCCCGGGATACGAGTGAGATGATTTAAAGCTAGCTTAGAGGGCTCTACCTTAACCTGAAGTTGCTTGTGTGATGACAGTGTAGACGCACACATTACATAGGATGGCCTTGACCAGAGGCGCTTCTGATTTAAATAGACAAGGCAGGTGAAGACTGAGAGAAGAAGGGATTTGACCTGTGTGACACAACAAAGCTAGGATTCAATCCAAGGACACTTTGATGGATCCCGTGGTCCATCCACTGCCGTCTGGCTACATTTTGAAGATCATATGAGCATGTATAGGATGCTCATATACTTACAGGAAAGCTATAACTATTCCTTGGGCCGTACATTGGATGCTTCTTAGCTCGGTCTATGTCTGGTTCTGCTGGAGGTCAAGTTGGTTTAAAGCAAGCAAAAAGGGCAATGTGAGGATTTACAAGAACGAGCCATGTTGTGCCGTGCTGAGCCAGCCCATCCAACCTCCGTATTGCTATACAGAAGCATTCTCCCGAATCCCTGGCCCGACCACCGAGTAACTTATTTTCTTTCTTTCTGGGGGAAACCTTAAAGGGCAAGATGTTCCAGATGGCAGACAGCCACCTGCCATCTGAATTAATGGTCAACACACAGAGCAAAGCTCAGGGAATAATGCTACCCAAATGGCCTTGTCTTCGTGAAAGCAAACAGAATCAGACCAGCGTTCAACAAAGCTAAATCTTAACCTTATTACCTTACTGGGAATTTGGATAGTATTACCCAGAATCCTCCTGGCTGCAACTTTGCCTTGAAAAACAATCTGTTTTGGAGCCCGGCGTAACCTAAAGTGACTGTATTATTAGGATTTAACTTTGAACTTCAACATTTGGAATCCATTATTTAATCATTAATTTCCTCCGGTTCCCCCTCTTCGCTTTAATGCTTCATGCTAGATCCCTGGGCTCTGTTGTCTAAGCAACACTTCTGTGCAACAGTTTGTACTTCAGCGATTGCCGTGCTCCATCATTCTTTCCGACCCCAGAAGCCTGTGTTTATTTTAACCGCTGATCCAATGGCATGCCCTGGCTTGAGAGCGCAAAAAAATAGCACGATTCTCCTCCCCCAGTTAGGCCTCTCCCATTGATCACTCCAGCTTTGCTCTGTTACGCTACGCTGAAAAGCAATGCTGTCAAAATGACCTTATGGGGCCCCGTAATTATTCTTGAATTTGTCCAGTTTTATGCATCCAAAGCTTGATTTTTTTTTTCCCCCCTCCTGATTGCCATTACAAAGGAAGCCGGCCTGGGATGTGAAAGTGGCATGCAGTCAGAATCGGGCTGGCAATCACGCTGATGGACTGCAAAGCTCTCCGGAGTGTACCGACGCCACAGACAAGTAATAACTTGCTTTTCCAGGGAAAAGACGGAGCAGCGTTGCACCAGAAGGTAACCTTTCTAGGTAGACATCTTTCTGGTCATAAGAACGTTTCCAAGGACAGGAAAAAATTTTCCTGGAAAATTTTCTCCTGGAAAAGGCTCCCCAGAGATGTGGAGGCATCTCCATCCTTGGAGGTTTCCTAGATTTCATAGATATTAGGGGCTGGAAGGGACCTCGTGACACCATCGGGTCCAGCCACCCTGCCATAGGCAGGAAGTCAGCTGGAATCAAGTGACCCCAGCAAGAAATAAATCCAGCTGAGGTTTTTAAGTCCTGGCTAGACAAAGCCTCGTCTGGGATGATGCAGTTGGGGCTGGTCCTGCTTGGAGCAGGGGTTGGACTAGATGGGACCTCCTGAAGTCCCTTCACCCCTCATTTTCTATGATTCAATGGTTGCAATGCCCTGGAGGTCTGGGATGATGTAGTTAGATCTGGTCCTGCTTAGATGTGACCTCCTGAAGTCCCTTCAACCCTCATTTTCTATGATTCAATGATTGCAATACCCTGGAGGTCTGGGATGATGTAGTTGGGGCTGGTCCTGCTTGGAGCAGGGGGTTGCACTAGATGTGACCTCCTGAGGTCCCTTCCAACGTGCATTGTCTACTATGGGGTGCAATCGTGGATGAAATTTTATGATGCGTGTGCCTTTCCTAAAATGACACCGTCCTCTGCAAATGGTCCTGTTGAAGTTGGCAGACCAGAACTTCAGCCGGGGCATCTCCTGCTCTGTAGAAATTAGTACTGCCGTAATGAAAGGGCAGTGCAAAATCTGACATTAGACGGTCAACTGACCCCCGTTGAGGATCAGGCACAATTAGGCCCCTTGTGGGAAGAGGAGCTTGCTCCACGTGATGATTTGGCCCTCGATGAACGGCAGCACACCAGAAACCTAACTCCTTGGGCTAACTTCCAGAGAACTGCAACGTGCAGGGATGCTGTTCTCAAGAGGGACTGCCTATGCACGAGAGCGAAGGAGCATGAATGATGTTTCAACCGAGAAAGCCAAGTAGCCGTGCTCACGGCCTGAACTGGATTGTATTTCAAACATGCGTGCCTTGTGTTTAGAGCTGAAACCCATGCTCAGGACCCTTTACCCTGTATACAGCTGATTGATGATGATGGTAATAACACTACGCCGGTTTATAGCACCCATCACCCCAAAGGTTTCCAAAGTACTTTACAAGCTTTTGCTACACTGAAAAGCACCCACAGTTCACATTGGTGGTGGAGGGCAGAAAGCAAAGGCTAAATTGCTCCCTGATGAGAAAGGCCAGGAGAGACTGGAGCTAGAACCGCTGCTGGAATTCGACTGGCACCACTGCCCTGACGTGGGACACCACAGGGACATCGATGACTGCAAGCCACTGGGATTTTAATTACAGCCTCCTCCAAACAGCTTATGAGTCATGTGGATCATTTACTCTCGTGTTTGAATGATCCACAGATTTTGCCTTGGAAATTGAGTTGCGCTGCCTATTTTAACGTGGGTCGGTGCTTTATGAGGCCCTGATAGCTTGCATTTTATGTGCAAGGTGAAGCAAACAGATGGTTGTCTTGTGGTCAGAACGGGAGCCAGGGATTCAGGTGATATGGATGCTTTCCCTGACTTTTTGACATGGTTTGCTCTTTAGCCTTGTGCTGGGTTGGGTTTGGGGTTTTTTTTGGATTCCCCCCTCTCTGTTCCTGCAGGTTCAGGATCATAAGGCTTCCTCGAGCTACCGGTTGTGAGTCAAAGGGGCAAATAACTTACCTTGAAATAACTTAACTTGCTTGGCTGAGCTACTATGGTGTTTAAAGAGTTATCACTGGACTGTTGGAAACTGGAAATTTTCTGCGCAGTGCAATGTCTCTCTTCCTGCTTTCTTCCTGCTCCTGGGGCAGGGGCTGGACTCGATGATCTTCCGAGGTCCCTTCCAGCCCGAATGTCTATGAATCTATGAATCTATGAATGTCTGGAGAAATGGTTACAGGGCTGGGGGACAGGACTGGTGAGGAGAGGCTGATGGAAATGGGCTGATTGAGTCTGCAGAAGAGAAGACCGAGGGGGATTGAATAGCAGCCTTCACCTCCCTGCAGGGGGGCTGCAAAGAGGATGGAGCTGGGCTGTTCTCAGTGGGGGCAGGTGACAGGACAAGGAGCAATGGGCTCAAGTTGCAGCAAGGAAGGTTGAAGTTGGATATTAGGAAAAACTTTTTCACTAGGAGGGTGGTGTAGTACTGGAATGAGTTACCCAGTGAGGTGGTGGCATCTCCATCCTTGGAGGTGTTTAAGACCCAACTAGACAAAGCCTTGTCTGGGATGCTGTAGTTGGGGCTGGTCCTGCTTGGAGCAGGGGGTGGACTAGATGTGACCTTCTGAGCTCCCTTCAACCCTCATTTTCTATGAATCTATTCCATAGAGCCAGATAGACAATTTATTAGGAGGACTTACGAAGACCTTGTGCTGACCTCCCAAGAGCACAGGAGAACATGTGTCATCTCGGCCGAACCTGGGTTATCCCGAAGGGCCTGCAGGGCAGATGGGAGCCAGCCTTGCCCAGGGCAGCTGTAAGGTCCTGTTGGCTCAAGACCCGAGGAGTGGCTGCAGCAGCAAGACGTGACCCAGTTTGCTGCAGGTAGCCTCTGAGAACAAAGACACGATGAGGGCCGAAGGGCTACCTTCAAGTGGCAGGAAGCAGGGGCTAAATTGTGCTACTCAAGAAACGGGTTTGGTGGTAACAGGAGAAACCAAGAACATGAGTGAACGTAGACGTCGCAGACCGTCGGAAGGTAAGCTTCAAACAAATCTATACGCTACATGCAAAGGGTCATGAAGAAAGGGCCTGATATACTGCTGGTCCTGGGTAAACAGTACAGTTGAATTTAAATCATGTTTAGATTAAAGAAGACTGAGCATAGAAAATATTTTCATTTGAGCTTTACAGTACAATTAAGAACAGTTTAAGCTTTCAATTCTGGTGGCTCTCACTCAGGCCTGTGGTTAACCAAATGCTGAAGATATATTCCTATTCACTTCTACTGGGAATGCCATCTCTGTTTAGTCGTAGAATTATACCTTCCTCTAAACAGCCCCCCTATCTTACAATCTGCAAATTGCCGGGTCTCCCGCAAAAGGAAATCTTTTATTAAGCATTTTATTTTTCTTTCCTGCAGGCAAGCAGACTAAATAAACTCCAGCTTAGACTTTGCACTGTGTCTCTAGGTTGGCCATATCCAAGAAACACAGACAATGCTGGTTTGCAAGAATGAAAGAATTTTAATAAAAACAAGCCATTCAAAACCCTTGTCAACTCCTTCTGCTGGATTGTTATAAAGAATTTATTTCATTACTATAAGTGCTGTTGACTTAGTGTTAGTTTCAGCACTTGAATTCTTGGATAGCCTGAATAAAATAATGATTTCCAAGATAAATATATTATGCAAAGTATGACCTTCATTCTTTTGCTGATATGTCTACCGACTCCAACTGCTTCCTCATTCAAAGAGGCTTTCTGAGTTGAGAGCTTTATTTTGGTTTTCCCTCAATAAGACGCTGCGAGGAAGGAAGACCATGCAAGAAGCCGGAGCCCGCTTCAGTAGGACTCGGATCTAGCAAAACTCTGGCTCCAGTGGAGCGCCTGACCTGCTTTCCAATGCATGCAAATGGGCTTTCACGCCTCTGTATTGTAAAGGTTTATTCTGCTTAATGGGAAGTGTGGCTCCAGGATAATCAGGTTCCAGTGTGTTAATCTCCTTGATATGTAGCAAGTGTGGCCTACCAGCGAGGTGATAATTCCAAGGGGATTATCCCTGATTTTGAATTAGGAGAGGGGATGCACAGGAGAAGAGAAGAAATGATTATTATTCTCATGTAGGGAGGAAAACCTGAGTCTGGAGTCTGCTCTGAGTGGGACTAGAAAGTGCTTCAAGTGGGCCGGACAAAGCTGCCTTGAAGAGCCAACAAGACTGACAGCATCTCTCGCAAATGGCCTGCGAATACTGAGCCACACCATAGGGACCGAGTCTCCTAACCCCTCAACAAGAGGATGCCTGGTTCCTTTGTAGGACACCGAGCACTGTTTTGCAGCCTTACCTACACACATCCCTACCACTTTACCTTCAAAGTCTCCCCTTCGAGCATCAACCAAGCCCATCCCTGCTTAGCTTTCAAGAAACAATAAGGAGCCATTTAGCAAAATCTCATTTTCTTTGCATGAGTTTTGCAGTAAGTTTTAGATGTGGATGGGCTCAGATCATGCAGGTCAAGTAATGGGAAGCATGGCGGGTCAGGAAATGGGAAGAATGGCTCCAGAAGCTCTTGTTCTTTCATGCCTCCAAAAAAGCATGCCATGTAAACAGAGAAGAAAAGGGGAAGAGTTGAGGGAAAAGAATGAATTAGCATTATATGTCAATTGGGCCAGTGAAGTGAGGCCCAGGGTCTCTGAAAAATTTAATTTGGGGCATTTCTGAGAGTCTGCTCTCAAGTGCACTTGATAATTTGAACCCCCCATGATGCACTGAAACCCATGCACCGAGTTGGTGCCTGGGCCTACATCTTCTGAAAAGCAGGCCCGTGCCTTCATCACCAATGCACTTTCCACACTAACTGGGGGCTTCCTTCTCTCCAGGCCTTGCTTTTTCAAAATGCCCCCACTAGCTCCCAAGCAGCAAGGTCTAGACGGCTGCCTGGTAGAACAGCGCCTGGCATCTCACATTGCTAACTCAAGAATATAATCTAAGGAAGCATGTTAGAGATTTGGGAACAGTGAACAGCACCTCCTTACTCCTGATACAGCTTTTTTAACAGAAAACAGGTTTCTTAGCAGCATCTCTCTTTGGTCACTCCATGAATGAGGGAAGGCTGGAGGTCGGGGGTCAGTGCCAAACTTAGCACATTGGATTTAGGGCAGGACGCTGAGCTGTCGACTCAGAAGACAGACACACTTAAAGTACAAGGTATTTGTTCCCACAGTGCTGGAGTCAGGTACATAACTCCCAGTGCTTTACGGTTCTCCAATTCAGGGACTTCTGAGTATTCGAAAGAACCTGCCATTATCACATACTATCCATCCTCTGTAAAACTATTAACATCCATGCCATATTTGCTGCATAAAGCCATGCCAAATACCCTAAGGCCAATTGTGGAAGTTGACAGGACAAGGAGCAATGATCTGAAGTTGCAGCGAGGGAAGTTGAGGTTGGATATTAGGAAGAATTTTCTCCCTAGGAGGGCGGTGAAGCACTGGAAGAGGTCACCCAGAGAGGTGGTGCAGTCTCCATCCTTGGAGGTATTTAAGACCCGGGTAGACAAGCCTTGGCTGGGATGATGTAGTTGGGGCTGGTGCTGCTTGGAGCAGGGGGTTGGATGAGATGTGACCTCCTGAGCTCCCTTCCAGCGCTCATTTTGCTGTTATTTTATGATTTAGGAGCTGAACTGATACAGTGACTGACTACAAGGATCGCTTTACACCACCTCTGAGAAGCAATAAGCTGAAAAGCTCACAGCAATACCACACATTGGTTTAGCACAGGAAAGGAAGAAAATTATTGCCTCCAATTGAAGCACTGTGTCCAGTATAAATTACTATAAAAATAAATGTGGGCAGGTGGAACATGAATCAGAATTTGGCCAGGGACCCAGCTAACACCCTTGTCCTAGTAAAAAAAAAAAAGAAGAAGAAAAAAACCCCACTACATGAAAATATCAATGACTGGAAGAGTGGGAGTGGTGGGAAGCGGGATTTTGGTTTATCTTGTACCCACGGAAAACTCCTTTGAACCATGCTAGGAAATGAGTTGAGTCCCACCAGAGAAGAGAGTTTCCTATTGAATCATCAGCCTTGCTATTTGAACACCTAACTGATACTGAGAGGCCTCCCAACCACAGGATCAGCCAAGTTGATGCGTTTTTCCATATGCAATTGAAATAAGACGAGAGCAAGGTGGCTCCAGGCTACGTGTGACTTCGTCCCGATTGCCCTTCCTGCATGTTTCAAGACGTAGGTCCAATCAGGACTGCTCTGCAGCCTGCCTCCTATTCATTCACTGCAAGACGAGCCAACCTCGGTGCTCGGTGGAGATGCTGAGCCAGGAGATCACATTGGTAGGGTCAGGGGTCTGCATCATATTGAGATGTAACACTAAGACAGGAAGATGGGGTTAAGTGGCTGAGTTATGATGCAAATTCACGATATTTTTAGGTATGAAAAGCAAGATTCATCCACATGAGAGCAGGAAAAATCTACCGGGTCTTTTTGTCCATCCTTTGACCAGCCCAGGATTGTCTTCGATGTTCTGCTCCAGGGCCATGTCTATCCCACTAACCCAAGCAATGGGTTGCTCCTGCTTTCTGCATGGGTCTAGTCCAGAAGTTGGCAGGACATGTGCCAGAGTATGGCACATGAGACCATTTTGCTTGACATGCCACAGGCAGCTGCCTGAGTTGCTTGTAGCCATGAAGCAGCAAGCGGCCCTGGCCTGGCTCATTGCCGACAGCAGCTGCACGTGTGCCTTGGGGTGGATGGTAGGGAAGGGACTGGAGGTGCACTGCCAAAATAACATGCCCTGCCATCCACTCCTGGCATGCCAACATCTTCCAAGTCAAGATTGTGGGGGTTTTTGGCACTTGGCCCAATAACATTACCAACCCCTTGTCTACTCTACAGTCGACTAGATCATCTAGAAATGTTCTTACTATGGGGTGGATGAAATTGTTACTCCTCAATTAGCCAAGATTTTCAGAAACGACTAGCAGCTCCATTTTTTTATGCTCAATTTTAGGCAACCGAAGTCATCCTTCATTTCATGAATAACTGACCACGTGTCCAACACAAGAGGAACACTGTGCTTCCGGAAGGACAACCACTTAGCTGAAATGGCAGACCAAAGTCTGGACCATGCATTGCTATTTCTGTCCAATGACCTGAACTCTATTCAGTATTTCAGTGTTGATCATTGCACCAAAAATATCTAGTTGAAGGTTTTTTGGCCCACATGGGAGCGAATAGATTGGACGGAGCCTGGAATTCCATTGACTTATCTCGATGTTTCCAATTGAAGACATCGACATGGTGTGGGGACTTGAGCATGCCAAGGATCGCATCCAAGTCAAGCAGTTGTATACTCTAGAGTACACTGCTATGCAAATAGAAGAGAGAGTTTAAAAATTGGGATCAAGATTTCTTGCTGGTGCTGGACTTTGCAAGGTTTCTATAAAGCTTGGACTGGCCGTACCAGTTGCAGAAGTAGTTCAGCTTGATAAAATAATCTTTTTCCGTGATAAAAAGGGTTAGGGCTGGTGATGCTTTTCAACAGTGACTGGTGATTTCCCAGGGTCCAGTATTTTCTCCCCGACTGTAAGATGTAGGACATCAGGTGGTGTTTCAGAGCAGGCATGGCCCATTCTTTTAGCACTCTTTGGCCATGCCTCGACTCCAAACACGCAGTGCTCCTTTCAAACATGCTGTGTTGCTCCATGCATGCTGCCCAGGCAACCGGGAGCCACGCAGCTGCATCTGCCCCATTGCAAGGGTGAGTTCATTGAGGCTCGCACTCAACAGTAATAAAAGCTTGTACTGTTGTGGTGGCCTTTAAGTTGTCTGGCACTCTTAGTATCATGGTCCCAGATTAGAGTTGGGGGACCTCAGTTCAAATTCCTTCGTGGTTTTCCTGGTGAGCTTGCACAGGTCGTTCAGCTTCTCTGTGCATCTCTGGTCCCAGCTGCAATGTTTTCAGTACTTTAATAACCCCGTATTGGCTGCCTCTATCTTGTCCATCATGGACAATGATGAGATTGAAATGGTGGGGGGCAGGTAAAAGCAGTGTTTTTCAACTTCTTTTCATTTGCAGGCCCCTACAAGATTTTGAAGGGAGGTGTGGACCCTTTTGAATTGTAAGTGTGAGTATTCGCACACTTTTGCTTGATCATAGTCATCTTTTGCAGGCCCCTTAGACATCGTCTGTGGATCCCTAGGGGTCTGTAGACCACAGGTTGGAAACCACTAGGTTAGAGGAAGCACCTGGGGAGAAGGATGGAAACATCAGCAGCCTCTTTGATTGAGGTCTTAGGCTTGGTATCACAATCATGCATCACTGGGGTCGGCAGCTTCAGTGTTGTCAATCCTGCTGACTCAAATTGAACAAATCAGACCATCAAAATGCAGGAGACTGGCCCCAAAAGGATGAGATTTTCCTAGTGTGTATGTGTGTATTGGGTCTTTTGACTCTCACTTGCCTAGCCCATGTGTGTGTGTGCAAGAAAGACAGAGAATTAGTGTTGCCAACTCTTCCGATGTTGTTAAGTAAAGTGATTTTGGCTCCTGCTGTGGAAGCTTTCGCTGCTCCAGCTCCCTGCTCACTCACCCCCCAAATCAGTCCCACACCACCCATCCCCACATCATCTCTGTCCCTATCCCCCCTATCAGTAGTACCCCCATTTCCCCCCAAGCCTGGGAATCAATCCTGGGTCCTCTCCCACAGCATCCGTTCTGCCCCGCTTGCACACCTCTGCTTGGCATCCTTTAAAATGATTCTTTAAAGCTGAATAAAACACAGTAAGATCTCTAGAGCAGATCTGGGGTGCTATTTGCATGCACACCTAGTGCAGTGGTGCCTTGATCCCTAATCAGCTCCTTAGTGCTTCATCTGGGCCAAGAACAAAGTAACAGTGATGAGGAGCTCCTTCTCACAAGCCTGGTTGTCTCATCCTTGCATTGCTGAGCTCTGATGCTCAGCCGGAGGATCACACTCAAGCCTTTCATTGGTTTGCACTCCTCCTTTGCACCCAGAAGTCCCCTTCAACTTTCACAAATGCATTTGCCAAAGCAACAGCTAAAAGGACAACTGGATTGAGAGCCTCAAATGCAAAGCAGATGGTCTTCTCGTGGACACTGCAATGAGGTGCTGCTACCGTGCCGTATCGCTTCATCGGAGCATGGATAAGCGATGCATCTAACGCACGCTAGATCAAAGGTGGAGGAGGTGGAGTTCAGCCCTGCATCGCCATATGCATCTTTTACTAACATTTCCCATCATGCCTTGCAGAGAAGCCTGCCTTGGCTGAAGCAGCAGTGACTGCTGGGATGGAGCTGCCCTTCTGGGGCCACCAGAGGAGATGCTGGAGGGACTCCTGGGTCTGAATGCAAACTCTGCCAAAAGGGCTGAGAGTGACATGAGCATCCTGGTATGTGAACTAGGGTCACGGGCCTCCAGTTTTATGGCTCCTTCTAAGTCTTAGGGGAGACGGAAAAGACCTAGTCCAAGAGGTCACGGGTCCATCCTCTGACCCCCGGATGCCGCACCGAGCCGTCTCCAGGGCTTTGCCCAAGTTGCTCTGTAGTACGGGGCTTCCACCGTCCCCCTCGGGAACCCATTCCACTGCCCGGCGCCTCTCGCACTTAGAAATATTTTCCTGACTATCTGCCCACAAATTCTTCCACTTAATCTCATCCCAGTGCCCCCCGCCAAAAAAAAGAAAGCCTTCCCCCATGGTATTAGCTTCAGTCGAACACATACATCATCTCAGTGTATCCCTCCTTCACAGCCGGGATGGAGAATGAGGGGAATACAGCACAGAAAGTCTGTCCTGGGCTCGGTGCATTCAGTGCATCTCTTCTGGGAGCAAAGCCTGGCCTTGTGGGTAATGCATTGCACTGGGCTGTGAGCAGTTTGGGTATCAGACTTATCACAGAATCATTTAATCATAGAAAATGAGGGTTGAAGGGACTTCAGGAGGTCACATCTAGTCCAACCCCCTGCTAAAAGCAGGACCAGCCCCAACTACATCATCCCAGCCAAGGCTTTGTCTACCTGGGTCTTCAACACCTCCAAGGATGGAGACTGCACCACCTCTCTGGGTAACCTGTTCCAGTGCTTCACCACCCTCCTAGTGAGAAAGTTTTTCTAATATCCAACCTCAACTTCCCTTGCTGCAACTTGAGCCCATTGCTCCTTGTCCTGTCTTGACGAGGCATAACTTAGGCCCCCTTGTCCAGAAGTTTGAGCCCATCTCTCCCATTCCCCAGGAGCATGTTTAACCACCAAGCCGTGAGCCAGGCATCACCCAGAGCCCTCTCTGACTTTCCTTGTGAACCTGGCCCATTGCATCTTGCATTTGCTGTTCTTTGCATAAACACCACTGAGATAACAGCTTCCCTTTTGTGGAGCTGCAGCCCAGACAACAGACTAGAAGCTGTGGATATCCAGAAAAACTTTGTCACTGTGGGAATAGCGAGGCAGTGGGGTAGATGCCGGAAGTTATTGACTTTCCATCATGGGAGGTGTTCAAGAAGAGGTTGCACAGTAGATGATCTAGGCGTAGCGATGCCTATTTTGTACCAGAGGTATTTCCCATACTTCTGGGTTTTGCTAGTTGCTCCTCCCCACCCCCCATTTTTTTCTGCCATATGCATCGGGGTGTTTTGAAGCCTCCCCAGAGACATCAAGTGTTGGCTATAACTAAGGCTGGGGACTTAACTGGGGTGTGCTGATGGGTAGTCTTATGCAGAGTTGTATGGGGTGGTTGGATCCTGCCTCAGGCATGGGGTGGACTAGCTGTCCCTTTTAGCCCCACTTCTCTATGACTTCTTCATCTATGACTTCCCTTCCAGCACAATATGACATTTCACAGTCACACACCTCTGGCTGGTGCTCTTCTCCCCACTTCTCCCCACTTTCTCCCCACAGCTTCAAGAGGAGACCTAGTGAGTGCTGTAGATAAGAGTCAATGAACAGCAGTGGGGAAATCTCTACCCCATTCATGGTCTTAAGGCAGGGCTCCATCTCCAGAAATGCAGCAGGAGCCAGTGGTTTATACCTCTCCCTGTGGCTCCCCATAGCTGTCCAGCAGGGTAGCCTGGAGAGGAAAGCCAGAGAGGCACACAGCAATGCTTAGCCTGCATGCTGAGACATAGAGCACTGAATGGATATGCAGCTTTGCATGCCATTTGGGTGAAGAAAGCCTAGAATGGGACCAACAACATTTTTGCAGCAGGGGAGAGCACTTTAATGGAGCTTGGCTCCAAGTACAGGCCACATCCAGCCCTGCCTGAGCTGCTGGAGCTGCAGTCACCACCCGACAGCAGTGCCACCACTTCTCCCGACAGCCCAGATACAATGCGGGTGACGAAACATCTCAGAAATCCCCGGCTCTAGGACTGGATAAATCACTCATCCCTAGGCCACCGAACTAAACAAGGGGAAGTTTGCTGTTCCTTTACTCCTAGCAGATACATGGATGCAATCTGTGTGGGACAACAGATTACCTGGAGAGCTGGTGGCGTCTCTATCCTTGGGGGTTCACAAAGCCTTGGTTGGGACGATATATTTGGGGCTGGTGCTGCTTGGAGCAGGGGGTTGGACTAGATGTGACCTCCTGAGCTCCTTTCATCCTCCTTGTCTGTGATTCTAAGACCTGCTTGTTTTTGCTACAAACTTAAATGGAAAAATCCAGCCCTAGGCCCCAAGCATATTAATAAAGCTCTTAGTTCACTTTTAACCAGAGAAAAATAGGTGTTGCTTTATATGTGACGATGCACTTCTGCATCTGCATCCGCCTTTTCAAACTTCTGCATCTGCCCACGAGCATACCTCCTTTCCCACCAACCTTCAGGGCTAGCCATGGAAGAGTTAACTGAAAATCTTCTTCAGAGCCACCTATGGAAGTGAGAGTTGCTTCATTTCCATTCATTTTCGTGGGGGGTAAGTGTCCAAATTCCTTTGGCAGGTCTGAAACGCTCAACCTTTGCATGTCAGATCCTTCTCCAATTAAGACCCAGGGGCACAGGCATCTCCAAGCACGGAGCTGGGCTTTCCAGGCCGCGTGGAATGAGCTGAGGAGGCTGTTTTCTTTTCAAATAAAAGCCAGCTCCCGGGGTTTTCAGATAACATTGCACAGTCCTGGCGCGCGAGAGGACAGCATGGAGCTCGGCCCTGCGTGGCTGCTCGCTGTGCATGCGAGCGGGCTGCAACAAAAATACACAAGAGCTCAGGAGGAATAAACCATAAACAATGCTTACAAAAATACTGGAACGGAGCAGTCCCCCCTGCTTTTGTCCATGCCCGGCTACCGCAGGGAGCTGGATGAGAACGAGCCTGCTGCGACGCAGCCCGGAGAAGACAGAAGTGATGCTGGTTAGCAGGGAGAAGGAACTCGTGGCACGGATGAGACCTGTGCGGGATCCAAGGGCCACGTCTTTGGCCAAGAGTTTTTCCATCCGGGCTGTGCCCAAAGCAATCTGGACCAGATGATTTCCCCCCATCAGGAGAGGAAGTTGTGTCGACACCAGTGTTTTGCATGGAAAAATATCAGCTATGGGCAGAAATTGCCCATCCAGGAATTCAGAAAGGGACATTTTTATTTTAGGGCAACGTGCATGTCTCCGTCCAACTAGAGCCACCGTCCTGCCTCCAGGTTGAGATCATCCCATGCCCCATCCCCCATTGGTCAGGCTCCTCTGCCGAACGTGCTAACCCAGAATGCATCGTGTTCTTTCCCGTGCAACATAGACGCTTGAGCTCTATACACCCTACTCTCCGGAGGTCCTTGCTTCCCAGCCAGACCTCTTTTGCCATAATTAACCACAGCTTTTATGGTGGAAAAGCCCTGATATTGCCTTGGGAGAGTTGGATATTGTAGGCCATGAAGCAGCTTGGTTGCAGGGAGAGATCTGAGTGCATTATGGGACATCCAGTATGGTGGATGGAGTCTAGGACGAGAAAGAGAGGAGGCAGGCCACGGGGATTCAACTCGTGGGGTGCAACGGCACCCGAGGTCAACCTTGATGTTAATGCCACACTTGAAGTGAAACACCGCGATCCTTCTGATTCAAACGGCATCCGAACTTTTGGTCTGCACAAAGCTTTGTTACTTTGACTTCTCACCCAAGAAAATGCCAGGTAATCAAGCTCCTCCTGGATGACGGGACTTCTGAAATCTTCTACAATCTTATTTTTCAAATTGGCTTTATCCACAATCCTCTCATCAAACACACCTCTCACCTGGCCTGCAGCTTTCTTACTCTTCTGGTCCTGTGCCTTGCCAGCAGACCGAGGGCAGCGACTCTTCCCCTCTATTCAGCACAGGTGAGGCCACATCTGGAGTCCTGTGTCCAGCTGTGGGCCCCCACTACAGAAAAGATGTGGGCACATTGGAGAGAGTCCAGCGGAGGGCAATGAAAATGGTTGTGGGGCTGGGGGACATGATTTATGAGGAGAAGCTCAGGGATATGGGCTGATTGAGTCTGTAGAAGAGAAGACCAAGAGGGATTGAATAGCAGCCTTCACCTCCCTGCAGGGGGGCTGCAAAGAGGATGGAGCTGGGCTGGTCTCAGCAGGGGCAGATGGTAGAACAAGGAGCAATGGACTCACGTTGCAGCAAGGAAAGTTGAGGTTGGATATTAAGAGAAACTCTCCAGAAGGAGGGTAGTAAAGCAATGGAACAAGGTCCACAGAGGTGGTGGAGTCTCCATCCTTGGAGGTGTTGAAGACCCAGGTAGACAAAGCCTTGGCTGGGATGATGGAGTTGGGGCTGGTGCTGCTTGGAGCAGGGGTTGGACTAGATGTGACCTCCTGAGCTCCTTTCCACACTCATTTTCTATGAGTCCATGACTTCAATGATTTACCCAGTCCATGCAGCCGGTAGACATGGAAATGCATCAGCTGGTCACCCAGTTCCTCCACTTGGCCCTGCAGGCAGGCTCCTCCTGTTTCAATATTCCCATCCAATCTAGTTTCTAATGTTTCAAGAAACGGGGCTCGCGTCTCTGCTCTTGGAGAGAGTACACCAGCTTGCCAGGAAGCTGTTCTTGATGCTGAGCCTCGCTGTGCACGCTTGTTCAGCCCAACCCTTGTCCTACCCCCTGTCTCTGCGTGTTTATTCAATTCTTGTACATGAGAGCGAGCTTAGGCTCAGAAGATGGCAATTACCAGGAGCATTCTTATAATCATTGTTTGAAAACCTGGCACTGTGGTTGCTTTTTCCAGTCTCCAGCTCCCTACCCAGTTGCCCATAACTGTTCAGAAATAATTGCCGGAGGTACCACAGATTTGCAAGTTGGTTCCCACAGTCAGCCAAGATTGGTATCATCTGGCACCGACTAATTGGCATTGGATCCAACTTTCCAAGGATTTCTCTACCTACTCTAACAATAGCTATTTTCTTGTTCTCACTCCCTTGCTGTTCAGATATCTTTTCTTAATTCTTTCCCCCGCTGATGAAATACTTTAAAAGGGATTTGATATCTCAGGCGTCTGACTCATTCCTCCTTATCCCCTGATAAATTGGTCATGGCATATATTTATCCTTCTTATCCACTCCCTCAGCCTGCTTTGTGGCTGCCCTTATCTCTTCCCTGAAAGCCTCCACTTCCTCTGAGTGTTTTGATTTCATGGCTTCACCACTTATGGTCTTTCCCCATTTATGTCCTTTTTCTCAACCTCAGATGTTGCGGCATCACTTCTTGAAGTCCCATCAGCCACTGCTTATCCCCTGAGGTTTTCGGTCTCCAAGGGACTCTCTCATGCCTGTTTGAACTTGGGTTTTCCCTGTTTTCCATCACACTAATGAAAAGTAGCTTTCACCTTGCTCGTTGGATTTCCCAATACAGCAAACTTTGCTTTCCTTGAGTTAAGCAATGTTTTGTGACCCCTAACCCCCATTACATACAAGCTCACAGTGACTACTGCCAAGTTTCAAGATGATTTTTTTTTCATTCTTGAACTATTCCTTATCATAAAGTAGGGGTTTGCTTTTTCTCTCTTGTTAGATACATAGATTATTTCTGTAATTACTCCATTTTTTTCACATTATTATTTCTTTTTCTCTTCCTTCCTGTAGCGTCAGCCACAACTATAATATCTGAACATCTCCCAAACTGTATGGAGCCAAATCCTCAAGCATCCCATGAGCCAATTCCCCTCCTGATTTCTAGGTGGGACTAGAAGTTGGGCGGGGGAGTTATTGGTGCATGCAGGTCTGTCCCCGGGCCTCTTTACTCCTCTGAATTGTATTTATTATGGGGGAGGAGAGGAGGGGACCTTAGACCTTGCCAAGAATGGGGGGCTCCTGTGCTAGCTGCTCTACAAACAGAGAGCTAGATGGTCCTCACCATGGAGAGCACTCAGTCTAACCTGCTTTGAAGACGGAGCTAGATCACTTAATGAATCACTTAATGGATTAGGCAATGCCATTGCTTGTGATAGGAATGGATTTAATGACCCTGGGGCATCCTAGAGTGCCATGAGATCCCTTTAAGGGCATTGTAGGATGCTGCAAAATATTAGCACTCGTAGGTGTACGAACATCTATGCAGCATCCACAAAGTAAATGCAGAGATTTCCAATAAGAATCATAAAGTCATAGACACGGAGGGCTGGAGGGGAGCTCAGGGGGTCACATCTAGTGCAACCCCCTGCTCCAAGCAGGACCAGCCCCAACTACCTCATCCCAGGCTTTGTCTAGCTGCGGCTTCAACACCTCCAAGGACGGAGATTGCACCACCTCTCTGGGGAGCCTGTCCCAGTGCTTCACCACCCTCCTTGTGAAAAAGTTTTTCCTAATATCCAACCTCAACTTCCCTTGCTGCAGCTTGAGCCCATTGCTCCTTCTGTCATCTGTCCCCACTGAGACCAGCCCAGCTCCATCCTCTTTGCAGCCCCCCTGCAGGGAGGTGAAGGCTGTTGTTCAACCCTCCTCGGTCTTCTCTTCTGCAGACTTGATCAGCCCAGTTCCCTCAGTCTCTCCTCACCAATCATGTCCCCCAGCCCCACAACCATTTTCATTGCCAATTCTCCAATGTGTCCACATCTTTTCTGTACTGGGGGGCCCACAGCTGGACACCGGACTCCAGATGTGACCTCCCCAGCGCTGAATAGAGGGAAGAATCACTGCCCTCCATCCTCCGGCAACGCTCCTGCCAATGCAGCCCAGGATGCTGTTAGCCTTCTTAGCACATGCATAATGCCTTAGTATTTTTCTGCAATCAAAAAACAAGTGAAAGTGAAGGGCTGGTATTTTCTGAGTGGGGCCTAGAGTCTAAGAAGTTTGAGCGCCACTGCCTTAGATATTCCTTCCAGCCCTTTTCTCCCATGTACCTTAATACCCCAGACAGGATCATGGTGGAGAAAGGGGAATCCACAAGAGAATAAGCCATGCAATGGCGGCAAACAGCACACTGGTTCCATGATGATTCAGCTGGAGTGAGGGGATAAATAGGAAGGCATCATGTAAACGGACAGGAAACTGAAGCGAAGGGGGATGGAGCAGTTGTGAAGTGCAGATGCAGGGAAAAGCCTGTGAGGGAGAAGGAGGGAAAAGCTGGCAGCAAACTGTACAGAGCATGGTCAGTCCAGTCTGGATGCTCTGAAGTTTTCCAAAAGGCTGAAGGTCCCTGGTTTAGCTACTCTTCCTCTGGACTAATTGGGTGCATCTGCACATGGCACTTTAATGAGCATTAACTTGTTAGTGCACATTAATGGTGCATGTCTACACTTGCACGCCCTTAATGCACATTAAAATGGTGAATTTAGGTTCCTGCAACTTTAGGTGTGAATAGTTAAAGTGCATTAACAAACGTGTAGTGCATTAAAGTGCATTGACACTTTTTTTTAAGACCTGGCTAGACAAGCCTTGGCTGGGATGATGGAGTTGGGGCTGGTGCTGCTTGGAGCAGGGGGTTGCACTAGATGTGACCTCCTGAGGTCCCTTCCACCCTCCTGTCTGTGATTCTGTGTCTGATATTTGCTGTGACGTGGGTTTGTTGCGACAAATGATTCATGGCTAGGGTTGGCTATCATGTGTTTTGTTCGCTCTAGTAGCAGACCTCTGCTAATTGAGTGATGGAGCCCTCTTCCCTGTGGCTGGTTTGGATGCTGTTAGCGTGAGCTGCGCTTTGTGGGTAAGGTGATGGGGATCGTGGGTGTCAGCTGACGGTACAAAAATAGCAACCACGGGCATCAGGATGACACTGGATATTGGGATGTCCAGTCATTGATGGCATCACAAGTGTGGACCTTCAGAAGGGGTTAAAACGAGGAGAGGTTTTGCACCAGCCAGCACAAAGCATTCCCGATTTGGCAATATTATACCAGGTTGCACCCAGAAACTGGGGTGACTTCCATGATTATCATATGAAATGAGGATCAGGACAGCTCGATCCGATTGCTGCAATTCTCAAGCATCACTAGCATGGGCGGATCTAGGATCTCCAAACCTGGCTGCAGTTGGTTTGGTGCCTCCTATATGCCACCATCCATTTTTCTCCAGCTGAAAAGAAACTAGAAGCTTTACTAACAAGCTAGGGGCGCAGGGCTATATTATTCACTTTAGCCTTCTTGAGCATCTTGGCAGTGCATGCAGTGCTTCACTGCAAGTTATTTCCACACTTGAATTAACATTTCCACCCCCAGCTCGTGTTAAATACAGCTTGCGGGGCTGCGAAACAGGAGCTGCATTACGGGGAGCAGCTAAGGGACAGCAGAAATGCAGGGGAAAGGATTGCTTGATTAGTGGAACCATCAAGACCATTAAAAACACCCGAGGAATAAAGCAATCAGGTTGATTATCATGAGCCATGAAGTCAATTGGCATTTTAGACATTTTGGACTCAAGCCCCCTCCTCACTGACCCCAAGGCCCCTCCATAGCTTTTGGGAATTGAGTAGCACCTGATTTCCAAACCTAATTTATAGGTCACAGTGCTCACCTCCTGGCAGAGGGGCTTGTCCGTGAGGGCGAGAGATCATCCAGACAGGGACAAGCCCGAGCTGGCAATTATCTTTTAGTTTATCTGCTTATTGCCTTACACCTCACTTACCTCCTTAGGCCTCCCAGGACCATTCAAAAGACCCGGTGGCACCCCAGGGTGCCCCAACCGCCTGGTTGAGTATAACTCCCCTGGAGTGCATGTCCAGATTGTGCATTTGTTTCCTTTGGAGAGCCGGGGTGAATTCTTTCTTTCTCACTCATTTGCTAAACGAAAAGAAGTTTGACGGCACTTAACACACATGCACAACGTGATAATTCCAACTCGTAATTGAGAACAGGAGAGGTCAACATTTTTTGGATCCCGAAGGCTAGCGTCAAGGTAAACCACGGCACCCAGAAATGTTTACGACAGCTGCAGTCTCATAAACAAAAGGAACCTGTGGTTATAACAAAAGGCCCCTGGCATGAGCTGGAAAGGCCGCACGATGCCAACAGCACAGCCGGTGTTTCCACAAGCGTGACCCTGGAGACACAGCCGGCGTTGCACAACGCTCCTCGGCAGAGCTTCACCTCCCGCTCACCCCGCTTGCAAAGAGCTGCTTTTAATTGCTCCTCCTGAGTGCCAGCCAGCTGCACTGTTCAGGGCTTGCTTTTGTGTGCTCGCTCACGGTTTGTTCTCCTTCGCCGCGAGCCGTTTGGGAAGCCACGTTGCAACCGGTCTGCGTCCACGCCGAAACCTCTGGGTTGATCTCGTGAAGCTGCAGCTGCAATGGAGCCGAGCACCGTAGCACGTAGGAATAAGGAGCATACCAGCTCTCCTAAAGTGTGAGCTGGGACAGATCCCGATCGAGCAGGCAGGGAACTGGCCTAGGAATGAGCAGGGCTAGTACTAGCTTGGCGAAGTCATTTCCTTGCCCTTTGCACAGCTTATCTTAAAGCAAATCCCTTGAGGGAGGGACTTGCTTGATCCCACTGCAAAATAACCTTCATCTCAGTGATATCCTATAGGGGCTACTGTCACATAAAGGATAAAGGCAATCCCTTTTAGCAAGGCAGGGATTATGACACATGGTTAAACAATTAGGCTCCCATCCAGCAATGGGCACTTATGCACATGCAAGTGAGTCACTGGATTGCGGTATTTTAATGAGATGAGTTGCACTTTGCCATCACAAGTAGGGCTAGAGCTAGGGCTATAGAAAATGAGGGTTGGGAGAGACCTCAGGAGGTCACATCTAGCACAACCAGCCCGAACTCCATCATCCTAGATGAGGCTTTATGTAGCTGGGTCTTCAAAATCTCCAAGGATGGAGATTGCAGGGATTGTGCATGAACTGCCCTGTTCCCATAGCTCAGTGGCTCCCAAGTGGGGTGTTTCAGTGCCCGGGGGGGGCTGCAAGATCCTTTTTAAGATGCTGCACAATGCTAGTCCATCATTTGTAGGTGTTTGCACAAGATAAACGCATAGCATCAGAGCCATGCTGCCCTATTGGGTCCTTCTGCATGCTTTGCAATAGAAGAAGTGCCCTGGTATTTTTCTGCAGTCAAAATACAGAGGAAAGCCAAGAGCTGGCATTTTCTGAGGGGGGGCCTGAAGTCCTAATGCAATTGAGAACCACTGCCTTAGCTAAAGGCAAACCTCTGAAGTTCAGCCAGATGTTTCACCACTCCGGCCTATAGAGGATGGTGCTATTATACGCCGGTCCAGAAGAAACGAATTTTAACGCATCAAGAAAGCCATAGCGCCCTGCCGCCAGCTGTGAATTGCAGCTCCAGCTATTTCTAGTGCTTCTAGCTGTTGCACAAACCAAAGAGAGCCTGTCCCTGCAGAGCACAAGGGCCATGAGAGGATGCCAAATGCTTTCCTGTGGCTCAAAGGACTTGCACTCAGAAAACCACCTTTAAAATATATATCCTATTGCAATGCCCATGAGGGGCAGCTTGGTGGCAAGGGTTTGTGGGCAATTACATGGCAGAGGTCCTGATCAGAGGCAGAGAAGGGCTGCTAGGACTCATCTGGAAGCAAAGGAGGGCCGGCATCATGTTTGACAGCTGCCAAGTCTTATTTGCTGTAGGCCGCAGGAAGGGGACACCACAACCTCAGGCTATGGCTGGTTGCCCTTCGTGCATAGAGAAATGCCCCTTCCCCTCTTGGGCTGATACGTTAAAGGAGAAAACAGCTGAAGGATGATAGGAAAGTCAGGCTGAAAGATGCCATGGGGTCACCCCCAGTCCAACCCCTGCTCCGAGCAGGACCAGCTCCAACTCCATCATCCCAGCCAAGGCTTTGTCTAGCCGGGTCTTCAACACCTCCAGGGATGGAGAGTCCACCATGTCTCCGGGGAGCCTGGTCCAGTGTTTTACTCCCTTCCTGCCCTTCTTGAAGTGCAGGGCCCAAAACTGGACACAGGACTCCAGGGGAGGCCTCACCAGTGCTGAACAGAGCTGAAGGATCCTTGCACTTGATTATCAAGGGATGTTGCTATTCTACAAAGACAAGGAATATTTCCAGCTGCAAACAAGGCTGAGCTATAAACCAAAGCCCATGACCAGGGATGGAAGGAAGCATCTCTTGACCCCCATCACTGCTCCCTCCCCAATCCTCCTTTGCTTTCTTCCAGACTTTTGTCTTCCTTGTTATCCTCCTCCTCTCCCTAGCTCTGTCCTCTTTGCATATAACCTGCTGCCATCTCTTCGCTCCTCAAACAACCAACCTTTGGACCCCGCAGCCTTTCCAGGGACAGCACGTTCCCCTATCCGCTTGCCACCAAGGTCCTGCAATGAGCTACGCAGGACAAGACGGTGCCCGAGCTCTTCCGTGCCAGCCCAGTCCTGCCTCCAGGCTCAGGTGCAGGGATCAGTCCCTAGAAACGGGGTGGTGGCACTAGTCCTGCAACTGGCTCTGGACAAGGTCTAAGCAATCCTCATTTGAGCATGTGTACACACCACCTCCAGGACCTGCCTCCCCCTACACATACACCAGAGCTCATACACACACACAGACACAGACACGCACACACACACACACTACACACCCACCCACCCACCAGAGCTCTCATGCCCCCTCCCCTCTACTATGGTGTTGACAACTTCCCAGTGGATCCAACTGCAGGATTAGGAGTTTTCTCAGCAAAGCAGAGCAAACAGATTTTGCCTCTCTCTGTCTCTGGTCTCTGGTCACTTGGGGCAGGACCTGCCCTTTTGCTACATGTTTGTGCAGCGCCCTGCGCAGCTCTGGTTTCCAGGCTTCACTACTAAATAAGAAGTGACAATGAGAATAAGGGCCATGCCTAAGGTCTCAAAAGGGGAATCTGTGGCAGAGGAAGGAAATGCATTAGGACCTCCAGATGCAGGGTGGTTGAAGGGTGGATCCAAAGAGGATGGAGCTGGACTGTCCTCAGCGGTGGCAGATGACAGAAGGAGCAATGGGCTCAGGCTGCAGCAAGGAAAGTTGAGGTTGGATATTAGGAAAAACTCTCTCAAGAGGAGGGTAGTAAAGCACTGCAACAGGATGCCCAGAAAGGTGGGGGCATCTCCATCCTTGGAGGTGTTTAAGCCCCAGGTAGACAAAGCCTTGGCTGGGATGATGTAGTTGGGGCTGGTCCTGCTTTGAGCAGGGGTTGGACTAGATGTGACCTCCTGAGGTCCCTTCCAGCCCTCGTTGCCTATGAGTCTATACCAAATGCAGCTCATAACCACTAGACAACACTCCCTCTGCTCTTTGCTTGGATAGAGCAGTCTTTGTTGAATGCCAAGAAATGATTGCAAGGGACAACGTGCAAAACTTTCTCTCCGCCATTTAGCACCTTGCATTGGCATTTGCATATGGGCTACATGGGGTTAGGATCCCAGGAAAGAAGGGCTGGAAGGAAGGTCGCGTCTAGTCCATCTCACTCCTCAAGGATAACTAAACCATGCCAGCCAAGTGCCTGTCCAGCCTGCTCTTGGGACGGAGATTGCACAATTTCTCTAGGTGCCTGTTCCTGGACCACTCTCAGAGTCAGAAAACTCTTCCTAATCTCCTAATTCCCTTAGGCTGCTGCCATTCTGGGCTGGTAGAGTTTGACACCTGCTGTCCAGCTACGGTCACAACAGAAATAAAGACATCATATTATAAAGTACCTCCGTGCTTCTGGATGCAGCAGGGATGCTGCTTCCAGCACAATCACAGTAAACAGGTAAGCAGCATGTTTTGGCCAGAGATCTCAGGTCATGATCCAGATGTGGGCATTATTGGTTGGCTGCCAGGAGAGATGGGGCCCTGGAGGGGTGAAGTGACTCTCCCAAGTTGACATAGCAAGTCTGTGGCAGAACCCAGGTGCTCCCAATTCCTTGTATGCAGTGTGGTGGTATCCTGGGATGCATGACATTTCAACAGGGGATCATCCGTGTGCAATCTTGGTCCTTTCCAGGAGGAGGAAAGGTGAGTACCCAGCAGGGTCAGTGTCAGGACAGGCTTTATAGTGCTGACTACATAGTCACAGAACCCAGTGGAGCAAGTCCTTACTGGCCTCTACAGCTAAGGACCCTCTCAGCCCCCTGGTGCAGGCCTTATCTAAGGGAAGGAGGGACTGATTTGAGGTTCAGGCCAAGACAGGGCAGGCCATTAGCCTGGAGCTGGGCCAACATCTGGGAGGAAACAGAGGAGAAGCTGAAATGAAGTAGCCGGGTGCACCCGGGTAGATGGGTCCTTGTTTTGGAGAGGGGGCTTGGAAGGGGAGGGGTGATTTTGGGTGGCAAAAAGCAGAGTGGGGACAGAAGAAGAGGTGTCTTGGCTCCCAACCCATATGACGGCAGCAGCAGGGAAGTGAAGGCAGCCTCAGCATCTTGCATGCTACAAAGCTGAGCCCTAGCATCTCGGTGACCAGGGGTGCTGAGATGTTATATTTTGCCTCTTGGTGGGTTGCAGACCTCCCTGGGTCTAGTGGTGGAGCTGCCATCGCTCCTGGACACCTTCGTCCTCGCTGTCACCACCCTGCCGGCCCCTGGAGCGACCACAGCCGGGATCGGGTATCGCTGTAAATGCAAGTCCTGTCTTTCTTCTGAACCTTGCAAGCTGCCCTCTGATGGGGCTGCCAGGCCCCACGGCGAGGGGGACAGCCCTGGCAGGACTGACTTCCCCAGGCAGTGCAGGCCCCTGCGGCGATGCCTGCCCCGTCCAAAGCTGCAACCAAAGACTCTGGAGTCCTGAGCCTAAGGGGACGGTGCCTCCCTCCGCAGGCACATTTGGGCTTTCTGAGCCTCAGTTTCCTACCTGTAAGACTAGATCGCATCTGCATCCTATTCCAAAAACATGACCTGCTAAACATCAGCATTGCCTCTGCTCCTGGCTCTGCTCTCCAGCCTAGATTTGGTTGAACCCCACCAAAAAAAAAATCACTTTCCTCTAGTTTTGCTTGGATTTTTTAGAAGGATTTAGTTATTCTATTCCTTTTGTTATTCACCTCCGCTGTCAGATTGCTAGCATCTATTACAGCGAATGCACTGACTTCTATACATTCATTTTAAGTGATGTTTCCAAAATTATCCTTTCCCGCAAAATCTCCCAGACCTTGTTTTGTGTTTCTCCACAAAAAGCAAACCCAGAGACAATACCCACATGCTGCAGATGCACACCCGCCTGCACGCTTTGAGACTTCAACACCAATTCTTTTGGTAAAGGAAAAAACAAAACAAAAAAACCCCAACCAGTCCAAATTTTATGGCACTGGTTTCTGCTTGGGAAGGTTTTGTCTCGAAAGGAAATTGTTCCTTTAAAAATAATCATTGTGCTCAAAACAGGACATTTCTGCATCAAAAAATGCTTTGCTAAATAATTGCAGCCTGCCCTAATGAGCATATAGTTAAAAATGGATTCTAACATAAAACCAGTGTTGCTGCCACAAAGTATTCACAGGCCAAGAATTAGCCTCTAAAGAAATGTATTCCTGTTTTCAGATAATGGCTCATATTCAGCTTATGATCCATTATTTATATACACATAGACTTTATGCCTATTGCTTTTAATCTTAAGTCCTTCCGTCTATGTGTATAACAGCATAAGAGCAAGGGCCCTTTCTACCGCGCTGCAGCCTCGTTAGCCATTGCCCAGGGCTGTATTTGTGTGTGCGATTGCTCTAAGGGCAGGACTTTGCACTTGTCCTTGCTGGATCTCAACAGATTGATTTCCAACCATTGCCCCAGTCATTCTGGATCCTATCCCTACCCTTCAAAGTCTTTGCAACTCCACCCAGCCTGGTGTCATCTGCAAATTCAATAGTGCGCCCCATCGAATCTTCCAAATCCATAATGAAGATGTTAAACAATAAAAGGCCAGGACAGACTGCACTCAATGCCTCCTCTCAATGATGATCCAACCAGTTTTGTCCTCACCTTACAATATCTTTCATATGGTGCCATTTGTTCATGGATAATTAAACCAGTAAAACTCATGGATTAAATTGCTCATAGAAAGCACAGAGAAATAAGACTGGAAGGGACCTGCACTAGCCCGACCGTCTGCCCGAGGCAGGAGACCCTAGTTCATGTGCTCACCCGTCAGCTGGTTACCATCCATCTGAGCAGGTACTTTGCTTCAGCAGCAAAAGCTTCTGCACAGGTAGTCTCAGCTCCAAAAGTCAGCCTCCATTTACCTAGAGGAGACAGGCTGGGGAGGCACAAACTCCTCATGCCATTTAAAAGAGAAAACTGGAGAAGATCAAGCATGTGGCAGCATCTTTGGAGAAAGCCCTAACCCTTTTCCAGGCATATTCAGCAGTCCCCTTAATTGCCACGGCCCAGGGGAAGGGGGCTTCGCAGCAGACATATCCATGTTATAGGTCTCCCCATGCTTTCCACGTCTGGTACCACGTAGCCTGCTTGAATGAGGCTTGGGGTGTGCAAACACCTCTCCGTTGCACACAGGAAACCACATAATGCACAATATCCAGCAAACAGGACTGTATCAGACCCCCAACAAGACCAAGGTACTATGTCTTCTGGACACTTCACACGTCCAGGGGACTTTGGGACACAGCCTGGAGGTTCAGGGCCACATGCCCATTAGGATGAGGTGCCTGCCCACCTTCACACTCCCTGAGAAAACAGGAGAGAAAACAAACCCTGCTTTTTTCTTGCTTCCAGGGCACGTTATTGCTGTGCTTCATAATAACACGCCGTGCTTAAACCTTGTCCAGAATGGGGGTTTCTTCCACTGAAAAGATGTTCACACCTGCCCTCTCTGTGCCTGGTTTTAGGATGGATGTCCGCTCCGCATTACAAAGCTTTGCCTAGCCCTGTCTGGCTCTACAAATCTCCTTTTGCTCCGAGCTGTGAACGTTTGCCTGTTTGGGGGGTACGTTTAAGTAGTGAGCTTTTTTTGCAAATAGGACTGCCTTTTTCAAGCAGGGCACAGAGGGTTACAAGGGTGACTTTGAGGAGACAAGGATCTTGCAATCTGCTGAGGTGCTGAGCTGCCAGACTCCGTATCGACTTCAGTAAAACAACTCACCCGTTAGCATCTACTCAAGGGTTTTGCGTCTTCTCATGGTTTTGTCGACTAATTGGGCATGTCTACCTGTGACGCTTTAATGCACATTAGCCTAAGTTAATGCACATTAAGGGCATGCGTCTACATGTGCACGCCCTTAATCTTCATTAAAATGGTGAATTTAGGCTATTCACACCAAAGTTTGATACCTGCAAATGCAGGTATCAAATTTAGGCACAAATAGTTAAAGCTCATTAACAAACGTATAGGTGTGTTCAAGTGTATTAACACTGTGTGTGTGGACTGACTTGGGACTAAAGTTAGTCCCAAGTCAGTCGACACACAGTGTTAATGCACTTTAATGTTTGCACGTGTAGATGTCTGCCTTAACCCACTTAATGTGCATTAAGCTAATGCGCATTAAATTTAGGCACACTTAAAGGCACGTGTAGACATGCCCATTGTAGATGTTTGGGGCATATTTTATACCAGTATCTACCTACTACCAATTTATGCATTTGTTCATATGATGTCCCTCACCCCCAAATATTCCTGGCTCTCTCAGGAATTTTCAAGACATTTTTTTAAGAGCCTTTGCCAAAGAAGCAAACTTTGAGGAAGGAGTTTGAGGAGAAGGAAATGTCTTGGTCTTGGTCTCTGGTTTGAAAGGAAGGGGCTTGCCTTCAAAAAGCTTTATAAACTGTCCAGGAAAGCTACATCTTACAAAGGTAGCCACCTCTGACACGACATGGGGGAGTCGTTTAGCATCCTACAGAGACACTACACAGCTCTTTAGGGCTATCAGAGCCAGTTGAAAGCACAATGGGAATTGCTGCTAAGCAGAATTAGACAAAATTACCCCGTTCCTTGTGTTTCACCAATTAACAAAACTGGCAATCAGTTACCCTATGGGGGTCTGGGCAGGCCAATGTATCAAGGGGCATCTCCTAACCTACACAGTGCCTGTATACCCACGCAGGTGTATTCAACTCTCAGGCTCTGGAGCAAGATTGATTGCTGCCGACTGAGCATGGGGAACAGCTAACCCCATGCTGGGATACTAGCTCAGCCCTCACTCCGGGGTTGCATCTGCTAGGGTCCTGATTCGCATGGTGCTAAACACCATCATTTTCCGTGCTATCCCAGGGTCTAAGGGCAGGCAGTATTTCCCAGGACCGGGCCCGTTTCTCCCTCTGTGGTAGAAGCGTCTGGGTTTATATAGTAGATCCAAAATCCCAAGCGACGTGCCGGAGAGACCACCTGCTTTGCCCTTCACAAGCCCCCATCCCTCCTAATTCACTTCCACAGCCCTCGAGGAGCTAGGAACAAATACTGATCACTGCTCTGAGCCCAGGCAGACCCTCAGTGGGTGCAAAGGGTTTGCTGTGGAGAATCACGTGCATGCCTAGAAGTAGCCTAATGTTCTGGGTCCAGAAACAGAGAGGGTCTTTCTAATCCCATTGAAAGTCCCCTGAATAGGCTCTGAGTCCCAAACAGGGCTTGTTTGCCCCTCTGGAGTAGTTGGTGCTTTCCCATCTTAGTCTTTACTGTTGCTTGGTGTCCACTTGATTGCTATGGCGGGCAGGGCTCCTCTGCCCCATCCAGCCCTATTCCCTGGGCCCACCCTTTGGCTTGGGATTTAGGCTGGGGTAGGTCTCACCTTCCACCCCTAAGCCATTAACGCAGCAGCAGTACGTGCTCAGGTCTGAACCAACCAGTCTGACCATCTGTGCCATCAACTGGTTTGCAGCCAGCCAGCTCAGCGCAGACCTCCAACTCTGCAGGGACATTCCCACTCCTCAAGTAGGGCCGTGCGGTCTGAGCAGAGGTGTCCTTCCAATCCTCTAGCCAGCTATGGAGGCAGCTCCTCTCTCTGCCATCTCTTTAAAGATGTCAACCAGGGCTGGTGGGAAAGGGCCATTCCCCTCCCCAGCCAGGTATGTGCAGAGGTCCCACAACCACCTCCACCTCTGAAGGTCTGCCATGCAACCAGGACCATCCCCTTCTTAGCAGGCAGGAATGAACGCAGCCTGGCATCCTGCATCTGCATCTGCGAGAGAGAGAACACCACATGCAGCAGGTATACTGCTCCAGATACAGATAAATAATATTCTCAGTCTCCCTTTCTCCCATTTACAAAACACTCATTTTATCTGGTATTAGTTATAAGCGGGTTTGGTAATATTTGCCCATTCATAAACTGTTCAAGTTCCTGTTATGTCTAGACAGCTGGTAGGAGGTACTGCACATGCATTCTGCACAGCTCAAATTCCCCCTGCAGTTTGCACTGAGTAAAGTATGCCTCACTTCCTGTCCTAAACTCATTGGCAGGCAAGGTTCTTTGGGTAGACATGATCTCTTTTATTAGACCAACTAAATCATTGTAAAAACCTGTTTCCAACGATTTAGTTGGTCTAAACTTTGAAAAATGTTTTTTCCAACTATTTAATTGGTTTAAACTTTGCAAAACTTTTTTGAAAAACTTTTTTTCCAACGATTGAGTTGGTCTAAACTTTGAAAAACTTTTTTTTCCAATGATTTAGTTGGTGTAAACTTGAAAAACTTTTTTTCCATCGATTTAGTTGGTCTAAACTTCGAAAAACTTTTTTTCCATCCATTTAGTTGGTTTAAACTTTGAAAAACTTTTTTTCCAACTATTTAGTTGGTCTAAACTTTGAAAAACTTTTTGCTAACTATTTAGTTGGTCTCATAAAAGAGATCACTTCTACCCAGAGAACGTTGCCCGCCAATGTCCTTAGACCAACACGACTACAACCAACAACCCTGTCCTAAACACAGTGAAGCATTGCCAATATCTTAACAAGAAGTTTCCCCTAAAGTTTCCCCTGTCTCTCCGCCATAAATAGGACCCCCCAACATATCATAGGAGCATAGGACTGGCACCTCACAAGGTCATCTAGCCCAGCCCTCTGCCCACGGGGGACTTAATCCTCCTAGCCGAGGGTTCATCCAGCCTGTTCTTGAACGCTTCCAAGGATGGAGATGCTATAATGTCCTTAGGCTACTCCAATGCTGGAGCACCCTCCTACTCAGAAAGTTCCTCCTCATCTCCAACCCCTGCTACAGCTTGAGGCCATTGTTCCTAGTCCTGTTCCCTACAGCCACAGAGAAAAACCCAATTTTGTCCCCTCTGTAATTGCCCTTCAGGTACTTGAAGGCTGTTATCAAATCCTCTCTCAGACTAAATAACCATAGTTCTTTCATCCTACTTCCCAGGCCTCTAATCATCTTTGCTGCTCTGTACTGGACACTTTTGAATCTGTCCACATCCTTCTTGAAGCGCGTGGTGCAAAACTAGACGCAGGACCCCGGGCTTGGCCTCATCAGGGCTGAATAGGGCAGAAGAATCACTTCCCTCCATTTGCAATGACACTCTTGTTACTACAACCCTGGATGCTGTTGGGTTTTTTTGAAACAAGAGCATCCTGTTGGCTGATATTCAGGTTATGGTCCACTGTAACCCCCAGGTTCTGCAATTATTCTGTCCCAAGGGCAGGAGGTAGGTGAGGTAAGTAGGGAAGCAGGAGACCTGGAGGAATCACAAGGAGGAAGGGGCAACCGAGGAGGCCTCCTCATTCTTCCTAAGGAAGTAGGGCAATTAGCTACTTACCTCAGGTGTCTGTACATGAATGCACGGAGCCTGGGAAACAAGCTGGAAGAACTGGAAGTCCTCACACAGTCAAGGAGCTATGATGTGATTGGGATAACAGAGACTTGGTGGGATAGCTCGCAGCACTGGAGCGCTGTCATGGAGGGCATGAAGTTGAGGTTGGATATTAGGAAAAACTTTCTCAGGAGGAGGCTGGTGAAGCACTGGAGCAGGCTCCCCAGAGAGGTGGTGGAGTCTCCATCCTTGGAGGTGTTTAAGACAAAGCCTCGTCTGGGACGATGTAGTTGGGGCTGGTCCTGCTTGGAGCAGAGGGTTGCACTAGATGTGACCTCCTGAGGTCCCTTCCAGCCCTCGTTGTCTCTGAGTCTATGACTTTCAATATCTAAGTGGAGGGTATCTCTGTATATGCCTATCTACATTATCAGCTTACTATCTAAGTTTATGTGCAATTCCATCATTCAAGTGAGGTCTGTACTAAACTCGGTCTGTTTGTGAGGGATTAGAGACTGGGAGATAAAGAAGAGGGAAAGACATCATCTCAGCTTCGTCAGGGACATGGAGAAATCTAGCAAGAAAATCTCACTGCCTTAACCTTTCAGTAGCATTGCTACAGCATGTCAAATCGCTGCTGTCTTTTGCTGATTGTTGCCCATTTTGCCAACCCAGGTCTGTTCAAAATGCATGAGGTTGGCATAACACAGTTCGATGCTGATACAAAAGCGTGCATCCCTTCTGATTGCCTTTGGCTGTTGAGCTTTAAGGTAGATTTTTATACAAAAGTGTGCATCCCTTCTGATTGCCTTTGGTTGTTGAGCTTTGGGGTACACTGTTCAGAAACCACTCAGAGCCTGGGAGTCAAACAGAGGATGGCTTCATTCAGTGAATACTTCTGTACACTGTGACTGCTGGTTTCCAAAGGACGCCTTCCTGAGTCTCTTGTAGGTACAACTCCCCACATTTGGATCCCTTTGAGTCACTTTCTCACACTTCTCCCCCCACAACCAGCAGGGCTGAAACCTTACATTAAAAAAAAAAAGAAAAAAAGAATTAATAATGAAATACCAATAATAATAAATAATAAAATAATAATAAAAGCAGATAATTTTACTTAATCAAAGGACTCCAGGACCTGGAACTATCCTACAAACATTAAATAGCGCAAGGCTCTGAATCAGACCTGGCCAAACTGTATTTCATCGGCCCACGAGTAAGTAAAATGGGAGGGAAAGCCCTGGGGTACCTGGCCCTTTCCCCTTCCTTCATTTCCTCCATTCACCTTTTCCTGTCTTATCATTTATGCATTTGCTGGTGCATCCTGTCCTGGATAGAAGTACCTTCCCCTTGGTTTCCTGGTTATGTGGTTTTGATTTCCCCACCCCTGCTTCCTTCTTCATCTCAGTATCTCTTCTGTTTGTGCCCCGGTGGTACTGCCAGAGGCAATACGGACACCAGGTCCAGGTGCAGGTAGGGCCTGATGACCCAGGGAGGGGAAGTAGAGGGGTCACGTGACCCAGGGGAGGAAATAGAGGGGTCATGTGGCCCCGGGGAAGAAATAGAGGGGTCATGTGACCCAGGGGGAGGAAATAGAGGGGTCATGTGGCCCCAGGGAAGAAATAGAGGGGTCATGTGACCCAGGGGAAGGAAATAGATGGGTCATGTGACACAGGGGAGGAAGTAGAGGGGTCATGTGACCCAGGGGAAGGACATGGAGGGGTCATGTGACCCAGGGAAAGGAAACAGAGGGGTTATGTGACCCAGGGGAGGAAGTAGAGGGCTCATGTGACCCAGGGGAAGGAAATAGAGGGGTCGTGTGACTTGGGGAGGAAGTAGAGGGGTCATGTGACCCAGGGGAAGGAAATAGAAGGGTTATGTGATGCAGGGGAGGAAGTAGAGGGGTCATGTGACCCAGGGGAAGGAAATAGAGGGGTCATGTGACTCAGAGGAGGAAGTAGAGGGGTCATGTGACCCAGGGGAAGGACATAGAAGGGTTATGTGATACAGGGGAGGAAGTAAGAGGGGTCATGTGACCCAGGGGAGGAAGTAGAGGGGTCATGTGACCCCGCAAGCCCATATAAAAGAGCTAAAGTCTAAATAGGCAGGACCCACGTGGGCTGAGAGGGGAGAGAACTTGACAAAGGTCATATAAGCCGACAGTGGCAGTCACTAGGATGGATCCTAGGTTTCCTGAACCCAGCACAGTACTAACCCTACTGGACTATGCTGCCTTTCATCACACCCTTAGCTACTAAGTCCTGATTCAGTGATTTTTTTCTATGGTTTTTGCAGGAAACTTTCATACAACAACAAGGGTCCATAACAGGTCGTTCTATTTTATTGGCTGACGAATGAGAGTCTTCTCAAGATGCTTTCTCTGGGAATATCATTCCTTTGATCACATACATTTTGTGGGGGGACTACCAGAGCTGTCAAAATGGCTGGGCTTCAGAAATCAGTGATGAAGTATCACGTCCTTGGCCAGCCGTGTCCATGGGGGAACCCGTCCAGACTTGAAGGCGAGAAAGCCGACACAGAGCACAGACGCTTGCAGAACGTCAAGCCACTCCAAAGCTATTTTGTTTCCTTCCCTCGTGCCACCGAACAAAGAGGCCAAGAAGGAGCAGAGAGGAAATCAAATCTGGAAAATATACATTCATCTTGAAAGGGAGCAGAAATGTGTTGACAAGACAATAAAACACGGCTATGAAAGAATGACATTCATAGACCTCCTCAAGTTCTCCTGCCCAGTCAGTCCAGTTTGCATCAGAGCATTTGGCAACCTGTTAGGAGATTCTAGTATTTCCCCTATTAATATATTTATGGGGCTCTGCTGAGATGCCAGTTGTTTTGCTTGGTGAGATTTTTCTTTCTTTCTTTCTTTTGAAAAAATAAATATTTCGAATAAAATCGTAGTGTTCTGTTTAAAAAAAACCAACCGTATGGAACTGGATACCCAAGTCTGAAAAAGCTGCTGAACTTCTATAACATTGCATTAATTCAGGCCAGGGTTTTAGACAAAGGGATGGATAGCTAAGGTGGATAGACAAATGTATATTTTGGATAGATGGCTTCTGTGGCTAGGAGGACAACTAGCTAGATCTATTTGTCTAGAACAGGGGTGCTCGATCCCTGGCCTGCGGGCCAGATCCGGCCACGAAGCCATGCCAAGCAGCTCATGGGGAGCGGTATATGGCCATATCAGGCCAGCATAGCATTGGGCTCATAAATCAACCTCATGCTGGATCTGGCCTGTGGACCTGCAGGATGAAAGTTCAGGTCCCACTTATCTAGAGCAAAACAGAGCTAGGCAGACAGATAGCTAGGCAGACCGACAGCTTGTTCAGCCTTTCCAACATTTATTATAAAAATATGGAAAATAAAGGGATGGAGTGTGAAAGTGCAGACCTCAGCATGGGAACATTCATCAGTAAAAAACTACCATTAAAAGCTAAGACTGAAATGCCTTTCCCTCCCACCCAGCAACCTTCATGTGGTCACATTTTTAGGACTAGCTGGCCCTCTTCCCTGTGCAGGTTGCCGCCTCGATGGTACGGCTCTACGCACATTGGGCCATGTTCTCTTGTCAGGTAAAGACAGATAGATATTGGGCATGTCTACAAGTGCCAACTTTAGCCCAATTTAAGGTGCATTATGCATGCATGTCTACCCATGCACACCCATAATGCACTTTAAAAATGGCTATTTTAGTCTATTTGCACCTAAATTGGATACCTGCAAAAGCAGGTATCCGATTTATGCGTGAATAGCTAAAGCATCTTAATGCATGTGTAAAAGGAATCACAACTCAGGGAAGAGGTGATATCTTTTATTAGACCAACTAGGTACTTGCAAACAAATTATTTTATTTATTTGCAAGCTTTTGGACACGCTCACCCTTCATCAGGCATATGAGAGAGCAGAGATTGCAGAAGTTCTCCTAGGTAGAAATGACGCATGTGTAGACATGTTAAGGCACATTAACGTTGTGTATGTCAACCAACTTGGGGCTAACTTCGGTCCCAAGTTGGCCCATGCACCGCATTAATGCACCTTAGTGTGCGCACATGTAGATGTGCACCTAAATCGCCTTAATGCGCATTAGACAAATGCACATTAAGTTTAGGCACATGTAAAAGCACATGTAGACATGGCCATTGTGAATGAAAGCAGTAGGAATCGAGAGTATGAGTTCTTTGCTCTCCAGCTGAGCCTGGAGTACGCGCTATGTCAAACAACCCGCCCATCTTTAATTATCTCTTTGACTCTACTGGGTTCAAAGTTCATTACAAACATCAGCAGCCATCAAGTAAGCCTCAGCACAGCCTGTGATGTGAAGAATTGGGTCCATCCCCATCGTACCAAGGGGGAAAATGGGGTGAAATAACTTAGCTCCTGGTCATGGAATAAGTCAGTGGCAGAGTTGAGGCTAGAACAAGGGAGCTGTGCAATGCAGTTTTGCATCTGGACAAAGCTGGTTCAGTGTTTTTGACCTAGCTCTGTGCTTTTCTCTTCTGGCCAGTTGGATTTTTCACTGATATGTGTAATAGGAGTAGCAGTAAACATGGGCAAAGTGAATATGCTTTAAATGCATAGTTCCAAGAGAACTCTGCTAAGTGCATGGGGCAAAACATGAAAAATAAAAAGAACAGCTATTATTACAACTAATTCATATGAATAATTAAGGTGATTATTGCTATTATTAAAATTAATAATTGATATACATATTCTGCTGTAGCACTTAGCAGCCTGAAATGAAATCAGGCTGCCATTGTGCTGTACAAAACACTAGAAAGATGATTTTGGTCTCTGCTGGATGATTTCTGTTCTAAAAGGACAAGGGAGGTGAAAGGCAGGAGAGGAAACAGGAGCAGAGAGAAGACTAGAAACTTGCCCAAGGCCACTCCGATCATCCATGATGGAGGCAAGAACAGTTTGCTGGGTCCTCCGCTGGTCCTCTAGCCACGGGAAGAATGACATTTCTATGACCAAAAGGAGTAAGCGACTCTATTTAATTAACTGTGCTCTTCAGCAGAAACCCACATGCCTCTAACTGTGCTTATTGGAGATTGCACCTAACAAATGGAGAGTGGAGCAGGCATTTCCCCATCGTGCCGCACCTGTTCTCAGCCCCTCCAGCAGTACATTAGATCTCCTCCAAGGAGCAGGGAATGAAACAGCTGCAGCAAAACCAGGGTCGTTGGACTCCAATGAGAAATGACGGTGTCTGGTCCCAGCTTGGGTGGCAATTCTTCTCTGAGCCAGACACGGATCATTTTTCCCCCACCTGTTTACCAATACGGGCAAGGAATATGCACCAGGGGACCTCAAAATATTTCCATTTTCCTGTTTGTGTGATCTCTTTGGAGGCAAGTTCTCAGCAGCGTGGACTGCCGTGATGCAGGAAGGAGATACCCAAAGGGTTTCCACCAGATGTGGAGATGAGGATCAGTGAAGTGGCCACATCTGCTGCCCTTCCCAAAAGTGGCAGCCCCCATGGTGCAGCCTGATCTAGTTTGGGAGCGGTGGACGATGGCTGAGCCATCCTTTGCTGCTAGGTGCACAGAATAAGGGGATTCGCAGCGGCTCGCTGTGTTTCTGGACGTCTTTCACCTGACCATCTCCTACTTCTCATCTTAGGGGAAGTTGGTACAAGTCAGCAGCCACGGGGGCTGCTTCATCCTACACTAGGAGGTGTTTTGTCTTCTAGACTGGCCTTGGCACCAGTAGGTCCTCATGTGGCACCAGCAGCATGTGTCCCCTTTCCAGGCTGGTCTACCCTTGACATGCTACCTCTCCCAGGAGCCCACCCTACTGTTCAGCCCATCATTTCTCAGTCTACGTGTGTTTCCAAGGGGCAAGACAAGGACCGAGAAGCAGGAAAGCCTATTGCTCATTGCAGGGCATCTAAGGGATCTGGAGAAACATTCAGCATCAGATAGATGGGACTTCACAGTGCCTAAAGTACCTCCCGAGTGCTAGGACTGCATCTCCTGCCCAGTTTGCCCAGCATCTCAGCCAGCCATTTTTACCAGTGCAAATTGATACCACCCAGCCCTGCTGTGAAGTTGCAAAGTAGTGGTGGCTCAGACCAAAGTCAACAACCATTGAAGCAAGTCTACAGAGTTTAACTTCAGACTCCCCATGGCCTGTCCTTGCAGAGGTCTCATGGTAATTTGGGGAGAGCTTCCTAAGGCTGTCTCTGCCGTCTTTGTGCCAGGACACCAGGCAAGGATTTGCATGAAGGAACACAGTAAAAGGAGGGGTAAAGCTGGAGTTTATTTCTGATTTCATCTACCCCTAACAGGGGCAACCTTGAGCTCTTCAGAGCAGATACAGGTTCATTGAGGAAGGCTGGTGTTAATTAGCAGTTACTACTGGATGGCGACCACCATGAAACTCCTATATCTCACTACCCCTCTGGTCTGCTCCTCCCAGGCCACTGGATCAGCCCCTGCAAAATGAAGACGATCTTGGCAGGATGGTAATAGAGGTGTTAGTTTCTAAGGACCTCTCTTTTCAAATGAGTTGTAATTAAGAGGCTAGCCTCGCTCTGTGTGTGATTGCTGCCCTCTACTGTGTAAATGAGAGAGGATGGGCTGCATCTAATTGACCTGGTCCAGCTACCAAGGTACAAAGATCCCATGTACAAAGCCTGGTTTGCAAAGCAGCAGGTCTCATGTCTAATCTCTGCTTCCTGGGAGGCACATGCCCACCTGTAGGGCACTTTCCAGTCTTTGCTGGTTGCCACATGGGGCTGGGAAGGGATTTTCCCCCCCACCCTCCTGCTCCTGCATGTACCAGGTTGCTTTTTTCTCCCCACTTTCCTCAAAGGCATTAGGTGTTGGCTGCAGACAACACTGGGGATTTTGATGGGTGTGCCAGGGCTCCTTCTAGGACTTAAAAACAGAGGTTGCTGGATACAGGGTCCTGCCCCTTGCTCAGGGTCAGACCAATAGTTAAATTTGGGGTCAGGAAGAAATTCTACCCCATGATATCGACTGGCAGGCGAGGGGGTTGCCTTCCTCTGTAGCAGGGGTCGTGGCCTCTACCTGGGATCTCTTGAGCATATGTTGACAACCTTATAGAAACCGGACATTGACTGCTGTGGTCCACCTGCTTTACCTGTGGCAGGTTCGGCTATTACGTCTTGTGTAATGTCAGGGTTGACAGTCATTTTACATTGAGTTTAGATTATGGATTGTATAGCATGGTTTGGACAGGGCTGATCCTGGCTCAGGCAAGAGTTGGACTCGATGTGGTCCCTTCCAGCCCTACTTCTCTATGGCCATGTCCATGTCCATTCCCATGTCTGTGTCCATGTCCGTGTCCATATCTGTGTCTGTGTCTGTGTCCATGTCCATGTCTGTGTCTATGTTTACATCTATGTCTATGTCCACGTCCATGTCTATGTCCATGTCTGTGTCCATGTCCATGTCTATGTCTATGTCTGCATCTATGTCTATGACTACATCTATGTCCACGTCCATGTCTATGTCCATGTCCATGTCCATGTCTGTGTCTATGTCTACACCTATATCTATGTCCATGTCCATGTCTATGTCCACATCCATGTCTATGTCTACATCTATGTCTATGTCCATGTCCATGTCCACATCCATGTCCATGTCCATGTCTGTATCTGTGTCTATGTCTATGTCCACGTCCGTGTCTATGTCTACATCTATGTCCGTGTCTGTGTCCATGTCCATGTCCATGTCTATGTCTACGTCCATGTCCACGTCCATGTCTATGTCTATGTCCACGTCCATGTCCATGTCCACATCCATGTCCACATCCATGTCCACGTCCATGTCCGTGTCTATGTCTACATCTATGTCCATGTCCATGTCCATGTCCGTGTCCATGTCCACGTCCACGTCTATGTCTACGTCCACATCTATGACTACGTCCATGTCTATGTCTGTGTCTGTGTCTATGCCTATGGTTTGGATACAGATCATCCTCAGGATGATCGGACCGATCTCCGACCATGTGATATTTGGGGTCAGGAAGGAATTTTACCCCGTGGTCAGACTGGTATGCACTGTGGAGGGGTTTCTTTTTTCTGTAGCAGAGGCTGTGGCCCTCAACCCAGCATGTCTTGAGGATATTTTGATAACATTTCATAGAAGCAGGATGTTGGCTGCCATGGTCCCCCTGCTTTCCCTGTGGCAGGTTTAGGTGTGATGTCTTACGTGGTATCAGGGTTGATGGTCACGTTATGTAGAGTTTAGATTATGGATTGTAGGGGATGGTTTGGACAGGGGTTGGACTTGACCTCTGGAGGTCCCTTCCAGCCTTACTTCTCTATGATCCTGCCTTGAGCAGGGGGTTTGACTAGTTGTGAACTGTGGAGGTCCCTTCCAGCCCCACTTCTTTATCATTGTACAACATGCAAGCACCATCGCCACTACGCTCAGGAAAGTGAGGTCAGTGTTGCTGACTTCCATTGGCGGTTTGTTGTATTATGATCTACAGGCACCGAAAGGCCTTTTTGATGGGATGCACGTCACAGCACTATTGGTCTGAATCCCGCTGGCTTGAAACCATCCCCTCCTCAATGACCTTCTAAAAAAAAATTGTTTATGAGTGGGGCTTCCCGCAACACATGACCAAACAGCTGAATCAGAGAGGTCTTCTTCCTGCAATGAGTGACACTATCCAACCGCAGGAATAAGAGGAGTCTGACGTCTTGCATTAGCCCATAGGAACAAACAAATGAGAAAATGACACATGCTCCCAATAGGAAGAAATGAAACAACAAGCAACATAATCCAAACAAACGGAGTCTTACACAGGCAGCAACTTCCAGCATGTGTAGGAAGGTGCAGCTCATCGAGGGCAGCTGGCGGGCACTTTTAGGGAAGAGTTGAGAGTGGCTATTTTATAATTATGTTTATTGAATTACTTGTATCAAGCACTTCAATTAATATCCAAGGCTGGAGAGCAGACCTCAGCCTACTGGCAGCAAAGGGAAATTCTTGCTTCTTGGCAGGCAGGAAAGTCTGCGGTGAAGCTACTGCAGCAGATTCAGGCATGGTGTTCACAGGCTGTGATAGTCTCTTGAATTGCTCTTCAGCCTCAGTTTCTCCCGTTTGTAAAATAAGAACCGTTTGGCCCCATCGAATCTGGTTTCAGGTAGAGGTTTGCCAAGCACTTCTTTGCGGGGCTTGATTAATTTTCAGAGGCAAAGAGAGCTCATTAGTCATTTCCGCTTTTGTCATGCCGGACCGTAAGTTCTGCAGAGCTCAAAGGAATTTCCTTTGTAACAAAGCAGATGTTTAAACCTGATCTGAAGTTGATCTGACATCAACTTTGCCGGGCTGGCCACATCATACGGATGTCTGACTCCAGCTTCCCGAAACCAAGTTGTATTCTTCTGGCTTGGCCAAGGCACACGCTCAAGAGGGCAAAGAAAGTGCTTCGAGGATGTCCTTGAAAAAAATGCAGCCTTGGCATCAACTCATGAGAAACTATCACCCAGGATGGAGGAAGATCTGCTGCGGGGATCTCCGTGCATCCCATCTCCGACAGTGGATGTCTTAACGGGAGAGCATATAAATGAAGTATATCTAGAAAGATATAATGTTCATTACCCGACATTGCTTTAGAGATACCAGAGGATACATCCCTGACTCCTCTGCTTCACAGCTATGAATGGATCTATCATCCATGAACTTGCCTAGTCCCTTTTTGAGCCTGGTTATACTCTCCGCCTCTACAGCCTCCTGTGGTAATGAGTTCCTCGAGTTAACGCACATGCTGCATAAAAGAAGTCCTGTCTCTTGTTAGTTTTAAACCTGCTTCCTGCCCAATTCAGGGGGTGCCCCTTCGTTTTTGGATTTTGCGACTTGGTCAATAACAGGTCCCTGCACCCTTCGTGATTGTATAGACATCTACCATGCCCCCACCTCAGCCTTCTCCTTTCCAACTGTCCTAGCCTATTTAGCCTCTCCCAGTACGGTAGCCGATCCTCTTGCTTGCCCTTCTCTGTACCTTCCTAATTCTTCTACATCCTTTTGGAGATGGGGAGACCGGGAGCTTAGGGTATCATTTGCCAATCTCACAACCACCTGACGCATCCCACTGGAGGAAATTTCTCCTCGTCCCCATCAGGTGAACGGCTCTTTTCACCTGAAGTGAAGCAGGCTGAACAAAAAGCCCATGCACAGAAGGCTAATGAAGGCATGCCAAGAGGGAGGTCAAGACGGAGACAGGATGCTTAGTGAGACAGACCATTGGTCTGCTCCACCATGGCACTTCCTATGGTTTTATATTTGTCTGATGGATAGACACAGACCTTTGTATTGAATTATTATTGTTTCTTTTCCCAACTGCAAGCGACTCAGCCTTGAGAAATAATGGCCTTCCTAGGTGCCCCCGCAGCGTGTTGATGTAGGCTTCAGCTCCCATCTGGAGTTTAGCCTGTATTCGCTGAGAGCCAAGACCAACAAGCAAATCTGCCTCGTCCGCTGGAACCAGGGAGGAAATACACCTCCATGAAGAAGGACGGGACTCTCCCCCACACACTCGCTTGCAACAAGAAAGGGGGAAAAGAAAAAACACCCTACGTTACGTTGAACAATGAGCTCTTGTGTTGACATCTATCAGGGAAACGGAGCGGGAAATGGGCCAAGAGGGACATGAGAGAATGTATAATAACATCCAGGATCCCAAGCTGAAACCATAGCTCTAAGCACACAGGCTAGGACTTTCAAAAGAGCCTAAGGGGGCCCGAACTGCTGTAGGCTTCTTGTTGAAATCTCAGCCAAACTGACCTCACCATAGGCCCTGGAAAACAGGCCTGACAGCAAAAGACTGAAGAAGTTCAGCTGAGTTTATCTAAGAGAAGATGAAGAGAATCCAGAATCACCTATATTGCGGGGGAAGATTTCTGATAGCAGAAGTCACTTCAATCTAGGAGACAAAGGCATTGCCAAATCCTGCCTTTGGATGGCAAGGTCAAAGAGATTTAGAAGGAATAGAAGGTGCAAATGTTGCACGATGCAAGATCCCGTCTTCGGAGGGTAAAAGTTGAAGAAGAGATTTAAAAGAAATAGAAGATGCAAATGTTGCACGATGCAAGATCCCGTCTTCGGAGGGTAAAAGTTGAAGAAGAGATTTAAAAGAAATAGAAGATGCAAATGTTGCACGATGCAAGATCCTGTCTTTGGAGGGTAAAAGTTGAAGAGCTTTAAAAGAAATAGAAGATGCAAATGTTGCACGATGCAAGTTCCCGTCTTCGGAGGGTAAAAGTTGAAGAGATTTAAAAGAAATAGAATATGCAAATGTTGCAAGATCCTGTTTTTGGAGGGTGAACTTAAAGAGATTTAGAAGAGATGGAAGATGCAAATGGTTAGTACTGAGTGTGATTCACCGTTGGAACAAGGCACCATGGACTGGGGTTGATGTGGTAGGGTCTCCTCCATCACTTAAAATCCATATATCAAGAGCAGATCAAGTCAGTTTTATAATGCCTGCCAGTTCGGCCAGATGGTACAGAGTTGATGCAAGGGCTCCTGGTTGATGCTCTGTGGTCTGTATTATGTGAGAAGTCAGACAAGGTTATCATAATTATTTGTCTCTTTTGGCCTTGAAACGCATGAATCCCAGTTTTACTGAGACATGGCCCCATGTTTTCTCAATGGAGAAGGGACTTTTTTTTCAGGACACCTGACATGGAGCAGGCTCCTGTGATCCGGCAGGACACCCGGCACATCTCAGGTTTTCATTTCATCAGTCAGCAAATATAGTGCGCGCTGACTTTTTTTTTCCAAGTTGCATTGCTGCACTGAGTAATACTTTGTGTTTATTGGGAGCCAAATGAACGGAGCGTCTGGTAGGAACCATGACGTTTGGAAAGAAAAGGAAAAACCAGATAAATCCAGATGCTATCTGTGCTGGCCGTTTGCTCAAAATAAATGTTAACAACATTTGCATAATGCTTGATGGGGGAAAACAAACCCAAATCCTCCACTCCAAGAAGGATGACTCAGAAGCTAACTCCATTGTCATCAATACTAGTGCACTTTTGCCCAAGTTCAAGATTTTGATTGGGCAAATAGAGACTCACAGACAACGAGGGCTGGAAGGTTGCTCAGGAGGTTACATCTAGTGCAACCCCCTACTCCAAGCAGGACCAGCCCCAACTACATCATCCCAGACAAGGCTTTGTCTAGCTGGGTCTTCAACACTTCCAAGGATGGAGATGCCACCACCTCTCTGGGGATCCTGGTCCAGTGCTTCACCATCCTCCTCGGGAGAAAGTTTTTTTCTAATATCTAACCTCAACTTTCCCAAGCATTGCTCCTTGTCCTGTCGTCTGCCCCCACTGAGACCAGCCCAGCTCCATCCTCTTTGCAGCCCCCCTGCAGGGAAGTGAAGGCTGCTATTCAATCCCCCTCTGTCTATGCATCACATCTAAACTAGGGAGACATGGATGAAACTGCTCAGTCCCTTTACAGTGGTCCATCCCATTCCCCAGGCTTTTTCTCTATGTTGTATATTTTGGTTGTTATCTCTTTGGGGCAGGGACCTTTTTCACATAGGATATAGCTGCAAAGCATCTGGGACACTGCTGTATCCATCATCATCTGCATCATATTTAAATGAAGGTCCTTCATGAACATGCAGAACAAAACAGGACTTCTGTTTTGAAAGTTTTGAAAGTTTTATACAAAACTGTTTTGAAAGTTTTATATTTTCTCTACCATTCTTTGGACAGAGGACGGACCAAGCCAGGACTGGGAGCGCTGGCTCTGTTGAATCTAGCTTTGCCACAGCAAAGCATCTATAAGGTTCGTTAAGGAATTTCTTCAGACTTTAGTTGAGATCTTGAGCTTCAAACCTTACTATCAGTAATACTTGGCTTAAGGAAAATCAGAAGAAAACTGTTCTCAGAGTATTTTGCTTAGCAATAGATCCCAGGAATATAACAGCTGATATAAAAGGAGTGAGGGGATTATCTTCTAAATACAAGTTTAAACTATTTTTTTTTTTATAATGCAAAAGAGTTTCCCTAAAGGATTGGTTTTGAGAGGCAGGTCAAGTGAGTTGGATTAGCCCATCCCTCCTTCACCTCCCTTATCATATACTGTCTTCATCCATTATGGATACCTCCTTCCCCACCGTGCCTGTATTTTCTTTCACACTTTGACCCATTTCTGGCGATCTGCAGGTTCTGGATGAATGCGCGGTGGACCAGAGCGACCGCCTTTAAATCAGCAGGATGAGAAACACCAGATGCGTGGTGTGCGTTTCACTTTAATTACACTACTTGTTGCATATTAAAGGATCTGGAAAACACCTCAACACGTGATGCTCTCCAGAAACCCGCCCTGGCCTTTTCCCTTAAGACCTATTGAGCTGTTGCAGTAAATGGTATCAGAGGCTTAATTAGAGGGTATACGACCGGGCTGATCCTGGTGGGAAAGTGTGTATCACCAGCAGATGGGTGTGAGCTGCTTGATTTTAATTGGTACAGAGAGGCACTTAGCTGTTCTCATTGTGCATGAGTGCTACAGAGCCTTTAAGGGGCAAGGTTTCCAGCTTCCCCCCAGGTGTAAGGTTGCCACCTCTCCAGGATTGCCCTGGAGTCTCTGGGAATTAGATATAAATCTCCAGGAGGCTGCTGACAGTCATCCAGGAGAGAAAGGATAGGGCATTCATTAATAAATATTAAATGATGAATGCAATTTGTCCAGTTGTCCAGTGCATTTTTAATATGTAACAGTCGTGTGCACTTGCCTTCCTGGCGTAAGTCTCTGCACCGTAATCCATAACTGGTATACACAAGCACGCGGGCACATTCGCGGGTCTGCCGGGGTTTTGGAAACCTCCCGGTATAGATTATTGTAGCATCACAGACAAGGAGGGTTGAAGGGACCAGCCCCAACTCCATCATCCCAGCCAAGGCTTTGTCTAAGCAGGCCTTAAAAACTTCCAAGGATGCAGACTGCACCACTTCTCTGGGTAACCCGTGCCAGTGCTTCACCACCCTCCTAGTGAGAAAGTGTTTCCTAATATCCAACTTAAACCTCCCTTGCTACAACTGCAGCCCATCGCTCCTTGCCATGAGAACAGACAACTGCGATTCAGAGCTAGCAACCCTATGAAGGCGAGAGGCTTACAAAAGAGGCTGCGTCGACATGAGATGCTCATTGTGCATAACCAAGTACTAAATGGCTGTGCAGGAACCGGCATTACTGTGCCGTCATGAACCCGCACAGTTGCCTGGCAACATGTCCTGCACCGTAGCTCATTGCTACCGTGCAGCAGCATCATGGTTCGTGCCCCGCGACACTACTGCACGGCAGTAACGAGCTACTGCGCAGTAATCGTCTCGTGTAGACGCGGCCCGAGAGCGGAAGTTCTCACGTCGTCCCGTGACTCCTGGAGCTGGGGCTTGAAGGACAACACCAACTAGCAATACACATCTAAAATCTCCAGGGGTGGAAATACAGTGTCCTTGTGCCCCATAAAACAAGGTGGGCGGTGGATGGGCTGATGCTGTATCATGATGACCCCGAGATGCTCTCTCTCCCCTACTCTTACCCTGACCTCCCCTGAAGGGAAAATTCCCACAGGGAGAGACTGTCCCAATGGCCTGGAGGCAGGAACACGTGCGTCTGAGACATGCGGGACGTGCTGTAAACAAATGAGCCGCTGGACCGAGCATCCGCTGCTATGGCATGGGGAGGAGGCTTGCCGCACACATGCTTACATGCTCTGTTGCTAAAGTTCCCTAAATTACAGCTCCCGGACGAGTTTGCCGTGATCTATGCCCTGAAACGAAGCTGACCCCCGGCACCCGGGATTCTCTATTTTTCCTTTGCTGTCAGCTTGTTGTCCTCTGCGAGACATGAATTGCAAGACTCGTGCATATGATTTAAAAAAAAAATACACTGTGAGGCTGTCTATTTTAAACACAATGTCTATTTTTCATTTCTTATTGTAAACCACTTCAGCATTTGCAAAGTGATTCATTCCCTTATCTTCTAAACAAAGCACTTGTGGCTGCACAAGGCCTCAAGTTTATGTCTAGCTACAGCATAGGATTTCCAAGCTGAGAGAGAAGCTGGGACACTCAGGGGTCACTGGAGTCCGGCGAGTTACTGGAAGGTGATGGGTTTTTGGTTGTAGCCGTGTTAGTCTAAGGACACAGGCATGCAAGGTTCATTGGGTAGATGTGATAACTTTTAATAGACCAACTGACTAGTTGGAAAAAAGTTCTTTGCAAAGTCTAATCCAAGATATAACATTTACCCAAAGCACTTTGCCTACTGGAAGGTGATGGCTTTGTCTTGTGGGTCGATCTAGATAAAAACTGAACTCTCCCAGAATAAACCAGGGTCTGCATTAGAAAAAGAAAGACAGACAGACACTGATCAAAGCCTTTGCTGTCAAGTCAGGCCTTTCCCCGCTCACACTTCATTCAAAAAGTCACATTGATGTTGGCCTTTGTATTGTTATTTGTAACTATTCACTAAATAGGTGAATCATTATTATCCCCTGGGTCACAGAAGCGCAGACAAGAAGGCTTGGAAGGGACCTCAGGAGGTCGCATCTAGTCCAACCCCTGCTCAAAGCCCCAGTAACATCATTCCAGCCAAGGCTTTGTCCAGCTGGGTTTTAAACACCTCCAAGGATGGAGACTGCACCACCTCTCCGGGTAACCCATCCAGTGCTTCACTATCTTCCTAATGAGAGAGTTTTTCCTAATGCCCAACCTCAACTTCCCTTGCTGCAGCTTGAGCCCATTGCTCCTTGTCCTGCCATCTGCCCCCACTGAAAACAGCCCAGCTTCGTCCTCTTTGCAGCCCCCCTGCAGGGAGGTGAAGGCTGCTATTCAATCCCCCTCGGTCTTCTCTTCCGCAGACTCAATCAGCCCATTTCCATCAGTCTCTCCTCACCAGTCCTGTCCTCCAGCCCCACAACCATTTTCATCACCTTCTACTGGACTCTCTCCCATGTGCCCACATCCTTTCTGCAGTGGGGGCCCACAGCTGGACACAGGACTCCAGATGTGGCCTCCCCAGTGCTGAATAGAGGGAAGAATCACTGCCCTTGACCTACTGGCAACGCTCCCACCAATGCAGCCCAGGATGCCGGTAGCCTTCTTGGCACAAGGGCACACTGCTGGCTTCTGTTCGGCTTCTTGTCCCCTGTCCCCCCAGGCCCTTTCTGCAGAGCTGCTGCCCAGCCCGTCACCCCCCGCCTGCACCGGTGCATGGGATTGTTCCTTCCTAAGTGCAGGACTTTGCACTTGTCCTTGTTGAACCTCATGAGATTCCTTTTGGCTCAATCCTCCAATGTGTCGAGGTCTCTCTGAATCCTAGCTGGTCCATGAAATATTCACTTCCTGTTCTCGTCAACTGCTTTTCCCTATTTCTGACATCTGGGTCATCACCTGGGTCCCACAGTCTTGTTCCTGACCCTGGACTGGAAGATGGGGACATTCAAAACTAGTGAATGAAGGCATGGTGAAGAGGACACAAGTAATGAACCAGATATTTTTGTGGCCTGAGGGGAGGGCTATTATCCCTACAAGAGCACGGGACTGGATCTGAACTCCCACAAGGCACCTTTCAGTCCTGTGTTTCTAGGTTGTTAGGACTCGCACACGTTTTCTGCCAAGCCTGCAGATGGTCTGAGATGAGTGGGGATGCTCTATCGGTTTGGGCCCCACAACCACGTATGCTCAGCAGCTGAGCCAATATAATCTGGAAGTGAAAAGTGCTCCTCAAATGACTCCTTAAAATGCTTCTGATTAGCACGTGACTTTAGAAAGACACAAGGATTTGGGGTCAATCTCCATTAGGGAAACCAAAGCCCTGACTAAAGAGTCAATGCATTTCTGGGGCAGGGCTAGGTGGCTTGGGGTCAGATCCAAAGTACCCACCTGGCTCTTATCTGTCCTAAACCAAAGCTTGTCCCATTCCCCATCACCAGTCCTAACTAGTTCTCAAAACTCCCAGATCCCAATACCACCGATTCCCCCCCAAAAAACAATCATGAGACCAGATCCCCAGCAGTAACTCATCCTTTCATCAGGTCCCCCTTGCTACCAGTCCTCCCATGGGATCTCCAATACACCTCTCTTTTCATCAGATTCCCAAATGAGTTATTTCAGTGCTAAGACAGGACTTTGTTAGTCTGAACTCTTCCTTAGATCCTTTGTTTTCCAAATCCTCAGTCCAGCTGGCTTCACTCATTAGCTCCCTTAGTCCATCAAAGACCACACTTTGGAAATCCATAACCATAGTTACAGGCCTAGTTTGTTTCCCCTCCTTCCATTTAATTTAAACCAAATTAACTTGTGATTACTCAGGTCCAAGGTCATTTTCTATGACCAGCTCTTTCATAACGCCCCTATTATTTACCACAAGCACGTCAAGCAGCATCTCCTCTTGTTGGTTCAGTGACTGCTCGGTGAAAGAAAAACCTGTTGGCTTTCACATCCAGGACTATTCAGGCTCTGCCATTATTGGCCTTGTTTTTTCTTCAATGTATCTCTGGGAAGGTAGAAATAATTGCCAGTGGTGTATGTTCTGTCCTTTCTAAACCTGTCCCAATTCAACCGTAGTAGTCGATAGTGGTTTTCCAGCACTGCCCCTGTAGCACCTTTTTGATGATCCTTCTTTGAAGTGGTTTTGGTCCAGTCAGATTCAATCTCACCTACTTTGCAGCGTGCTTAGTTGAGACGGGAGTTTGGAGACAACGTAGTATGCTGAAACGTGGGTAGGAAGGGACAGAGACCTGGACAGTTACAGTGGTGGCAGAACGGGATAGGGTTAGGGTTAGGGATGGAGCAATGCATTCAAGTTGTATCAAGTGAAGTTTAGGTGGGATGTTAGGAAAATTTTTTTCACTGGGAGGATAGTAAAGCACTGGAAAGGGTTACCCAGAGAGGTGGTGCAGTCTCCATCCTTGGAGGTTTTTAACACCCAGCTAAACAAAAGCTTGTCTGGAATGATGTAGTTGGAGCTGGTGCTGCTTGGAGCAGGGGTTGGACTAGATGTGACCTCCTGAGGTCTCTTCCAACCCTAATTTTCCATGATTTGATGATTTTGAGACTTGGGAATTATGGTCAATCATCCTACTGCAATGCTATGTACTTCCACGGTCAACCGCATGCAGCAATGATGAATTCAACCTGGAGCAGATTCAAAGAAAGCCTATGAGGATGAGGAGGGAATGGAGGGATGAGGAGAGGAGAGCCTGGAGGAGATGAAGAAGGGCGATGAACAAGGAGATAAGGAAAGGAAGGCATCCTGTGGCAGGTGCAGAGAAAGGCTATGAGGATGAGGAGATGAAGGGATGAGGAGAGGAGAGCCTGGAGGAGATGAAGAAGGGCGATGAACAAGGAGAGAAGGGAAGGAAGGCATCCTGGGGCAGGTGCAGAGAAAGGCTATGAGGATGGTGAGTTTTGCCCGTCTGCCAAGACTCAGCGCTTGGCAAAATGAAAGTTGGGAGAAGCTGTGGTTGCTCTCTGCGACCCCCTTGTGAGGGTGGCCACCGGGGAGATGGCAGGATGACTGAAGCCAAAGGGCAATGGTGGTACAAGGGCAAATGGAAATAAACTGGCTATGGATAAAGCTAGGATGGAAACTGGAAGCAGAGCAGAGAGGCTCTGGCACCACGTCCCAGGTGCAGTAGTGAGGGCAAAAAGCAACCATATCCATTTAAGATAGATCTTGACCACTCCATGAAGGGCAGGGGCTAAGCTTGATCCATTGGGATCCTCGGCGCTCCCTGTTTTCCCTTGACGGGCAGATACCATCTCCGTGCCCGCCCCCTTCCTTCTCCCCTGCTGCTTGCCCGTCTCCAAACAGAGATCCGATTTCTGGCGAATTTAAACTCCTGCAAGTGCCTCCAAGGGGTTATGGTCTATGCGGCATCTTTTGTGGTCTGGCACATTGGTTATTTCATCCTCTCAACCCTTCCCAGCTAAAATAAACACATCCCCCCCTCACAACACATGACTCAGCTTTGACTGGTGATGTGTGAACCAGCTCCAGGGGGGCCGTGGGATTGGGACATTTTATCCCCTGCAAGTCCCCAGCCAGAGCCACTCACCGACTTGAAAACCCATAGAGGTAAACATGCGAAACCCAGGCCTGGGATGGACTTCGTGAACCAGGCTTTGGGGGGAAAAGTTGTGACATAGTCTTGCTGTTGGACCCTACCTTGTCCCCCACCAAGTACAAACACGTTACGCTCCTTTTCAGAGTTATGTGTGTCTGTGCCCGAGCTCATTGTCCTTGTCCTGCTGGACTTGCCTCACCTGCCTCTTCCGCCCATTTGCAACTCTGTGCCTGTAGTCGTACTGTCTCCCCCTCCTGCACGTGCCCCTCTTCCCTTTCGCACCAAACAAATCTTGGCCACTTCCTTTGGCCATGCCTTCCTTCCTCTCCCTCACCAGATGACAGCTCTACCCAGGTCTCTCCAGTCAAGGAGGAAGGTATAGGCCTGACATTAGGGACATATTGAGGGGATAAGGGTGGGGGAAGGGGGCGAGTTAGGGTGCAGCATACACCAATAATTCCCAAATGGAAAGTGATCCCTTAGGGGATAATAGATAGAGACGTAGGAAAATAGGGCTGGTAGGGCGCTCCAGAAGTCACATCTAGTCTAACCCCTGCTCCAGGTTGGATCATCCCTGTCTGAACCATCCCAGCCAAATGTGTAGGTGATGTTAACATTTGAAGAGGCACTTAAAATGCCAGCGTTGGCGTGTTAAAGCCTGTTAACTCATGCTAAATGCCCTCCGAGCATCTCGGAGTTATGCCACTTCAGAAGAGGGTTAACTCTGGACCGTGCTACCCAGCTTGAGTTAAGGTAACTTCAGTCTGCTGCACAGGGATAAAATGAGCAGGGTTTGCAGTCCTCCAGCATCCCAGGATACACCACTCCTAGCACTTCAACATGCCCAGTGAGGAAGCCTTCGCGGTATCTGTTCCAGGTCTTCAACCTCCTCGTGGTTAGGGAGCCCTTCCTAAAATCAAAGTGACGCCTCCCTTCTTGCAATTGTAGCCCATGGCTTCGTGTCCTGTACCTGTGGACCCAGAAAACAGTTGATCCCCATCCACTTTCTAACAGCCCTTGATAAGAGCAGCTCCCAAGCTCCTTCTGGCATGGAGCAAGCAGCATGGGGGCTGCTCTGATTTGCTCCGGCATCAGTGTCTCCAAAGTCTGCAAACCAAAACCCACCCCTGCCAAACTGCTGTGTGATGCTGCTGAGTCCAGGGGTCTGGGCAGAGTTTGCTGCACTAATGATCACCCCGTCTGGGAGCATGCATCCCTCCTGGTCCTCCATCGACCTTGCTTCTCTCCCCAGTTCACAGTCTGGTTTTCCCACTTCAGTTTAGGCAGGGAGTGGTGGCTGTGCTGTTGTCGGTAGACTGTCGCACAATACCACACACTCTGCGGATAGTGTGTTAGTCTCGGCGGGCTGGCCAGACTCCAGCTGGGCAACTCTATTCTCCTGGGCGGTGACTTTGGCAAGAGCAAGCATGCTGTTCACAGCTCACAAACCTAGAGCAGTTAGTGCAGCAAAGGGAATAGTAGGGTAGACTGGACCTACGAGGACTTTTTAATCCCTTCTTTTCCTCAATATTCTCCTTTGCTTTCTGCTGTCTCGCACATCTGTCTGCATTCCCTTCTTCACTCCGCCACTCTCCCTATTTGTATTTTTTCCTTCTTTTCCTGCAATGCCTCCTAGATTCCTCTCTCATGGAGTGGAGAGCCAGAATGGGTACAGATCTTTCTAAAAGACGTGCTTGCATCCAGCAGCCTGGGCGGACAGACGGAGCCATCCTAGGCGCTCCACCCAGACACAGATGGCGACCGGATATACGAGATTAGTTGAATCCCCATATGACAAACCTTTTTTTGCTATGACCTGAGCATCTTCAGGGGCAGGTCTAGAGTCAAACCCTTCATAGGATTGTCCAGCCCTGTTTTCTAGACACAGGCCCCTGCTGCTGTTTTGCTACAAGCACCCCTTTGCAAATAGGAGAGCTGCCAGGGAGGGGACAGCTGGAGAGAACAAACCGGCTCCCTTTTGGTCAGAAGCATGTCATAAATAATATATTTTTGAGGCTGGAAGTTATCCCAGAATGAGCCTTTCTGGCTCGGAGTCTGTGCTCAGGGGAGATGAAGGTTTTAGCAAGGGGGAAGGCCCCAGACAGCTCCCTGACCTTGGCAACATGCCTCTAGATTTTGATTTGCATTGGAGTAGATCATTCAAAAATATTTCAAGAGAAGGGCTGAAATCTGCTGCTTCTGGGGGATATAGCCAAAGGACATGCACCCGGGCAGCAAGCTCTGAACTGCTGGGTAAGGGATTAGCATGCATGTGTGTGTGTGCATGTGTGCGTGCATGCATATGTGCATGTGTGCGTGCATGTCCCAAGGGGGCTGGAAGGGGGAGATTGGGGCTGAGCAGGGTTTTCCCTCATTCCTCTCTCCCTGCAGCCTCCAGCACTGAGGTCCAGGCAAGGCTGATGCAGAGGCCGTGCCCCTCACTCCCTGCCCCAGAGCCCCCAGTGCCCCTTTCCTCCCGGCACGTGTCCGAGCCCTGGTGAATCCAGCTGAGCTCTCAACTCCCACCACCTCTTGTGCCAATGAGTCCCACCTTTTAATGACATGCTGTGGGGGAAAAAAAGCACTTCTTTGTGTTACTTTTAAACTTACTACCTGCTAGCTGCACTTTATGACCCCTACTTCTTGCATTCAGAGGGAGAGAGTAAATAATAAATCCCTATTTACTTTCTTTTCTCCATTTAGTATTTTCTCATGCCCCCTCTCAAGCATTTCTTTTCTAAATTGATCAGGTCCGGCCTTTTTAGTCTCTCCTCATTGGGAAGCCCCTCCAGACCATGCATCATCCCTGTTGTGCCCTTCAAAGCCAGATCCTAAGCCAGGTTTGCTCCATTAATGTTATTGGAGCTCAGCTAATTGACACCAGGTAGAGAACTGGATTACTGACTTCACTTGAACTGTCCCAGGGTCTACCAGCTCTTGGGCTAGGGGCAGAAGCTGACCTGGTTTAAGTCATCAGAAGCTGGTTTAAACCTGTAAGAGAACCACAGTTCAGTGCACATAAACCAGTTTCAAAAGGGCTGAAACTGGTTTAAGGTAAACCTTGTGGAATGTAGTATCAGACTGAACTGACTTGGCTCAAACCGGTGCATGAAATTTGTCCCAGACCTCAGCGTGGTCCTTTTTGCAAGCAATTTCCACCCAGGATGTGCTGGATAGCACCTGTGAGTGTTCAGATTCCCAGTGCATGCTTCATTTGAGAACCTGCTTGCTGTGGTTGTGCAATTGTGTCCTCACCGGCCATGCACGCAGGTGGAGACCCCATCGTTAGTCACTAGAGACAAGCCCTTAATGAGTGCAACGTGTGGATGGGCAAGGTCCCTTTTGAGTAACATGCTGCATGTGGTAGGACCAAGGTTGCTCATGCAGACCCGTGTCTAATATACCTTTTGGAGGGGCTGGCTCAGAAGCTGGGCTGAAGTGTGTCTGCTTCTCACAGTGCACAGCAAGGAAACCCCCCGTGCTCGTGTGAGTGGCTGGGAGAGGACCGTCCGCATATTATGGGAACACAGGGTGAAAAATGTAGCATCCCCTACAATGCCTTATCACATCTGCTGCTGGTATTGAGCATGTCTGGGGCAAAGGGGCCGTGACGGAGACCTTTTGGGGAGCAAACATAATTGAAAGCAGCCCTAGCTCATGCAGCATGCGGTAGCAATGCATGCACAGGAGTGCATTACACCACAGCTTGCCTCTGTCCTCTTGCAACTTGAACTCGGTACCATAATGACATGAGCACCTGCTTGGGAAGCATCTATTTGCACAGCCACATCCTCCATGGGAATAAGATGGCCATGCTCCAGAGATAATCCTACCTGTGTGCTCCTTCCTTAAAGGACAGACCAGGCCTGGCTTCTCCCTGTGTCCCCTGGATCACTCTTTGCAGACCATCTGAGTCATTGCTTCCCATGATCTGAAAGGCCGTGGTATAATACACAAGCAGCAATAGGCCCCTAGCTGACTTTATTGGGTTTTTGTTTTTTTCTATTAAAAGTTTGCTGATAAGGAATGAAACTCTGGGGTTTGACTGTAGTCTGTTGGTCCAAAAAGTGTGTGAACCATTGCTTTTTGCTGTATCATATTTAACATTACTTTACTTGAGTAACTGTACTTTACTAACAGATTTAACATTACTTACTAACACTGCATAACAATACAGATTTATCAGATTTAACATTACTCTCCAAGTAAGGTTCAAGGGACTTGATTATTGACCCCTTGCTTCAGCTGGCTGGTTGAAGCTGGGGGGTTGCCATCCTGAAACCGGGGGAAAAAATCATATACTCAAAAAAACCCCCAAAAACCCGTATTTATTACTATAACTTATTTTAACTTCATTTTAAAAAATATTGTTGTCCTGATTTATCTACTTTTCTGGATAACTGTGGAGCTAAGTTGTTGAAGTCTTGGAGGCATCTCAGTATTCGTTCAAAATGTATCCCATTTAATATCGACTGGTGTCTTGAGGCATTTGCTTTCAAAAGGCATCTGTCTATACCTTTGGTGTGTTTTCAGCTTTCTTACTGGTCTGTTAACACAAGGGAGGAGAATATTTATCGTTTGCTCGGTAAGCCATCTTTTGTTTTTTCCAGCGGTTGTACCTTTGTTTAAGCAGTCGAGTGCTTACCTCTTTGCCAATTTGTGACATGATTTCCTCCTGGATATTCCCACTGGCGTGTATGTTATTGCCAAGACATGTGAATGGACTCGCCGCCTGTATTTGTTATGCTTGAGTTGGGAGAGTCTGGGATTTTCATCAGGTTGCTAGACATTGGTTTGATCTTGCTTTGTGCTTACAAGAGCTATGCCATCAGTGAACTTTAAATCTTATAGCTAGACATGGGTAAGCCACAGTATCTACATGCACTTTTTTATATAATAAAGTCAATAGCCACCCCGAGCTGTGTTCACCGTCGCCGTGCAAGCTGCAGCTTTGATAGGAAACCTGGAGTATATTCATTATTTCTGTTGGCCTGCCATAACACTTCAAGATGGATCATGATGGAGGCTGTCATAAGTATCCTTAAAATCTATTAAGTGTGGGGTTTTAATTCCCCATTTGATCCACAATAATTTTAGGATGGAAAAAATCCGATACTTGACCTCCTGGGATGAAGTCTAGCTGTTTTCTGGCATAAAAAGCAGGAGTTTCAAGTGGCGCAGAAGAGCATCTCTGAGGTGTTAAAAGACCTGGATCCATCACAGGTCAAATTGATATGGCATGGGCCTTTCTGCATTGCAGTATTGTAGGTCCTGCAAGAGCTGCAGTTGCTTTCCTGGCAGGCAAACTGGAACTGTGTTAAAGAAAGGGAGGGGAAGAAATTTAAAAAAAATGTCAAGTCCTCCAAAAACACCTCCAAAGAAAGGAAAAGTAAGTCACCTGTATACATCCAAAGTAGAAAATGGTGTGCAGGGAGAGAAATTGAGAGACATGGATGATACTACCAAAGAAGCAAAGTGGTGACTGGAAAGGGTGATGGCAAAACACTCGGTCTGCTCAGGAAGGTTTTCTAATTGGCAAGTGTAAATCGGTTAGAAGGTCCTTTCAGGATAAAGAAGGGAAGATCCTCTAAACAGAAAAGGTACTAGGAGTGAGGGACACAGCATTTCCAAAACAGAGCAACATCCCCAAAACCACTGGCTCTGGCTACAGACATCCCATTCGTCCTGGGGGAAGCCATTTAACCTTGGGACAAAGTGCAATCATGCAGATATCCATGTGCATTTTCCCAGGATGAACCCTAAAAACTTTCATGGGATAAGAAGTGTCCTGGGACAGCGCGAAGTGCATCAGAGCAGTTGTCCTGGGACTGCATCATTGAATCAATGGCAGAACTGCTCATGAAACCCTGATTTCTTTCTTTTAAGTGTGGTGTGTGTAGGTCCCCATCCTGGGATGTCTTTGTTCCAGGACAAGCACAGGCACACTTTTGTTCTGGGACGAATGCGGTGTCCGCTCCCAACTTCTGACAAAGAAATGTAATTCCCAGATTTGGCCAGTGTATCATCTCGCATCATAAGTGAAGAGGCTGCAGAAACCTGGGGAAGTGGTAGGTGACAAGCAACCTACCTCCATCCCTTTTTCTTCTACATGTGTCAGGGTTTCATTTAGTTTTTAGAGACTTCTTCAGAGGTTTTGGGTGCAGGCTGGGGATGGGGACTGGGCTGGGCCAATGCTCCTGCCGGGGCTTAAACCCAGAGGGTCTTGCCCCTCCGCTCAGGCTCAGACCGATGTCAGAGTTGGGGTCAGGAAGGACTTTTACCCATGGTCAGACTGGTATGGACTGGGGGGTGCCTTCCTCCGTAGTGGGGGCATGGGATCTTTGGATCACCTATTAACAACCTTTTACAGAAGCAAAGACATTGGTGCCACGGCCCCTCTGCTTTACCTGTGGCAGGTTTGGATGCGGTGTCTTGTATTGCGTCAGGCTTGACTGTGTCGTTTTGCAAAGAGGTTGAACAATGGGTTTAGCCTGGGCTGGTTTGGACAGGGCTGATCCTGCCCCAGGTAGGGGCTTGGACTACACGAGACCTCTCCATGCCCCTTCCAGCCCCACTTCTGTAGGATCTCTGTGAAATCACCTGGGACGTGTTGAAAGCTGGTGATGTTGGGACCCCTCCTGGAGGTCGCCTGCCTTTTCAGCAAAGGGTGGTACCAGGAAATGTCTCTAAAACAAGGGATCAAGGGTTTTTATAGGCCAAGTACAAAACAAAAATGAGCTCGGTGCCTGCAGTAGCAGGTAAGGTGTTTAATCCTCTGCCAGGGATGGGTAGTCTTCTGCAGCATCATCTTAAACAGAGTAAAGGAAGTGGTTAAGAGATGGCTTATGCACTACCCCAGCATGAACCAGACTCATCAGGCCAGCATCACTCCCTCATTGAACAGCCCCTGAAGGACAATACCCAGCTTCACTTGCTGGTTGACCAGGGAGCAGCTTTTGGCGTGAATTTTTGGAACGAAGCTCAGATTCACACCTCACGAGCAAGACACCTTGCCCATGCTGCTACCACCCGTGTGCACCCGCTACTCATCACCAAGGGCTACCACCCTCTTACCTTATGAATAATGAATACCCATATTTACTGGTGTATAACACACATCTTTTAAAAATAAAGGCAGCTGCTGGAAACTTTTAGCGCATGTTATATTCAAGAAATATGGTAAGAGCAGCTTCTGGTGGCTGAAAGCAAAAGTCAAATCTGTACACAATTTGCAGGGAGCAGAACAACAAACAGGTTTAGCTCCTAGACTGCTTCTACTAAGTTACTTATTTCAAAAGATCTGGGTGGTTTTCTGTGCCGCCTTCATTTTGCCTTTCAAAAACAAGGTATCTATCTATCTATCTATCTATCTATCTATCTATCTATCTATCTATCTATCTATCTATCCCAATACCATCCATCTGTTCGTCTGTCTGTTCATCCAACCGTCCATCCATCCCAATACTATCTATCTATCTATCTATCTATCTATCTATCTATCTATCTATCTATCTATCTATCTATCTCACACGTGTGTGTATAAATAAAAATCTGTCATATTTATACACACACACACACACATATATGACAGCATGTCTCTAATGATTACAAGGCTAGGAAAAATCTACGTACACGGAGGGCTGCAGTGCCCACCAGCCAATGGACAGCAATAAATTTGGGGGTTCCTTTTAAAACCTCATGGTTTTTTTGGAAGGTCCAACTCAGGAATTTGGAACGGTTGCCATTAGCGACCCTGTCAGCACATCTCTCATCTTCCCTTTCCCACGGAGCTGCAGAAGAATATTCAACTTCCTTTTTGCAGCGGAAGAATGTTCAACTTCCTTTTAGCAGCAGGGGAAACCAATGCAAGCACATATTGCACGGAGCAGGGAGGGAAATACCGTGTCAGAGGGTTTGCATAGGGGTTTTTCAGCACATCTCCCTTTCTGTTCTGTTAAGGGGAATTTGGGAACGGTGCGTGCTTGAGAACGGTGAAAACTGAAGTCATCCCCTAGGTTCTGGGGTGTATGTGGAGCCTGCGTGACTTCTGTATGGGCCATGCTTCTGTCTATGCTTAAGCATTTCCTTTAGGATACTTGTGAACTAGGCATGATGTGGGTAAATTATGTGGGTTATCTGTGTCTGCATTAGGGCCAGAAAAGGCCACTTAGTTCATAGACTCATAGAGAAGTCAGGCTGCAAGGGACCTCCCAAGGGGGGGGGGGGGGTTGCACTTTATGTCAGTGAGCAATATACATCAACCCTCATCAAGACAGAATCCGAGGTTGAGGAAGTAGAAGGATTGTGGGTTAGGCTACATGGGGGGCAAGGAGAAAGGGATTTGGTGGCAGGGGTCTGCTACAGACCCCCACACCAAGGGGAAGGAATAGATGCGGGGCTCCTGAGGCAACTCTCGGAGACCATAAAAGCTAAAGAGGCGGTAGTCATGGGGGACCTAAACTACCCGGACATCTGCTGGGAGACGCAGACAGCAAGGTCCCATCGCTCACGCAGGTTTCTAACCTGTGTACAGGACCTCCACCTGACACAGGAGGTGCATGGTCCCTCTAGGGGGAATGCCATACTGGATCTGGTATTGGCAACAGGGCGTTACATGGTAGGGGACCTCCAGATCGGTAGCCATCTGGGAGACAGTGATCACCTAATAATAGAATTCAACATAAGACGTCGAGTGGGTAAGGTAACTAGTAGGGTGAAAGTGCTAGACTTTAGGAAAGCTGATCTCATTGCACTCAGGCGATTAGTCAAGGACGCACTGCAGAGTAGGAGTTTTGATGGGATGGGTGCCCAAGAAGGGTGGTTGTGCCTTAAGGAAACGATCCTTTGGGCACAAAGCAAGACGATCCCCGAGCGAGGCAAAAGAGGGAAAGGGGCCAGGAGGCTTCCATGGCTGACCAGAGAAATCCAGGGCAGCCTACGGGACAAAAGGGGGGCACATAAAAAGTGGAAACAGGGTGAGATCACTAAAGATGAATATACCTCCTCTGCTCGTGCTTGTAGGGAGGCAGTTAGGCGGGCCAAAGCTACCATGGAGCTGAGGATGGCATCCCAAGTAAAAGACAACAAGAAATTGTTTTTTAGATATATAGGGAGTAAAAGGAAGGCCCAGGGAGGAATAGGACCCCTGCTAAATGGGCAGAAACAATTGGTGACAGATAGGGGGGACAAGGCTGAACTCCTCAACGAGTTCTTTGCCTCAGTGTTCCTAAGCGAGGGGCACGACAAGTCTCTCGCTGGGGTTGTAGAGAGGCAGCAGCAAGGCGCCAGACTGCCATGCATAGATCCTGAGATGGTGCAGAGTCACTTGGAAGAACTGGATGCCTTTAAGCCGGCAGGCCCGGATGGGCTCCATCTGAGGGTGCTGAAGGCACTGGCCGACGTCATTGCAGAGCCACTGGCGGGAATATTCGAATGCTCGTGGCACACAGGCCAAGTCCCGGAGGACTGGAAAAGGGCTAACGTGGTCCCCATTTTCAAAAAGGGGAGGAAGGAGGACCCGGGCAACTATAGGCCGGTCAGTCTCACCTCCATCCTTGGTAAAGTATTTGAAAAAATTATCAAGGCTCACATTTGTGAGAGCCCGGCAGGGCAAATTATGCTGAGGGGAAACCAGCATGGGTTTGTGGCGGGCAGATCGTGCCTGACCAACCTAGTCTCTTTCTATGACCAGGTTACGAAACGCCTGGACACAGGAGGAGGGGTGGATGTCGTATACTTAGACTTCAGGAAGGCCTTCGATACGGTATCCCACCCCATACTGGTGAACAAGTTAAGAGGCTGTGATGTGGATGACTACACAGTCCGGTGGGTGGCGAATTGGCTGGAGGGTCGCACCCAGACAGTCGTGGTGGATGGGTCGGTCTCGACCTGGAAGGGTGTGGGCAGTGGGGTCCCGCAGTGCTCGGTCCTTGGACCGATACTCTTTAATGTCTTCATCAGCGACTTGGACGTGGGAGTGAAATGTACTCTGTCCAAGTTTGCAGATGACACAAAGCTATGGGGAGAAGTGGACACGCCGGAGGGCAGGGAACAGCTGCAGGCAGACCTGGATAGGTTGGACAAGTGGGCAGAAAACAACAGGATGCAGTTCAACAAGGAGAAATGCAAAGTGCTGCACCTAGGGAGGAAAAATGTCCAGCACACCTACAGCCTAGGGAATGACCTGCTGGGTGGCACAGAGGTGGAAAGGGATCTGGGAGTCCTAGTGGACTCCAAGATGAACATGAGTCGGCAGTGTGACGAAGCCATCAGAAAAGCCAATGGCACTTTATCGTGCATCAGCAGATGCATGACGAATAGGTCCAAGGAGGTGATACTTCCCCTCTATCGGGCGCTGGTCAGACCGCAGTTGGAGTACTGCGTGCAATTCTGGGCGCCACACTTCAAGAAGGATGCGGATAACCTGGAGAGGGTCCAGAGAAGGGCAACTCGTATGGTCAAGGGCCTGCAGACCAAGCCCTACGAGGAGAGACTAGAGAAACTGGACCTTTTCAGCCTCCGCAAGAGAAGGTTGAGAGGCGACCTTGTGGCTGCCTATAAGTTCATCACGGGGGCACAGAAGGGAATTGGTGAGGATTTATTCACCAAGGCGCCCCCGGGGGTTACAAGAAATAATGGCCACAAGCTAGCAGAGAGCAGATTTAGACTGGACATTAGGAAGAACTTCTTCACAGTTCGAGTGGCCAAGGTGTGGAACGGGCTCCCAAGGGAGGTGGTGCTCTCCCCTACCCTGGGGGTCTTCAAGAGGAGGTTAGACGAGTATCTAGCTGGGGTCATCTAGACCCAGCACTCTTTCCTGCCTATGCAGGGGGTCGGACTCGATGATCTATTGAGGTCCCTTCTGACCCTAACATCTATGAATCTATGAATCTATGAAGGTCATCTCATCCAGCCCCCCAAAGCAGGATCATCTCTGACTAAACCATTTCTGTCCAACCTGCTCTTGAACACTTCCAGGGATGGGGAGGCCCCAGTGCCTGACCACCCTCATAGTTGGAAATGTCCTCCTCATCTCCAACCCAAATTTCCCCTGCTGCAGCTTGAGGCCATTGCTTCTAGTCCTGTCCCCTGCAGCCACCAAGAAAAGCCCATCTCCATCCTCCCGGCCATCATCCTTCAGGTAGTTGAAGACTGGCGAGTCTTTTTCTCCAGACTAAATAACTCTCGTTCTGCTTTTCCTGACCAATCTTGCTTCCCAGGCCCCTGATCATTTTTGTTGCTTTGCATCACACTCTCCAAACTGTCCACATCCTTTTAGGAGTGGGGGCCCCAAACTGGATGCAGTCCTCCAGGCGAGGTCTCACCAGTGCTCAATAGAGTGGAAGAATCACTGCCCTTGATCTGCAAGTGTCCCTCCTGTTTTGCACAACCTTGGGTGGCATTGGAGGGTTTTCTCTCTGAAGTACTGCGGCAAAAGTTTGTCTTCTCCTACCATCTGCTCTTTCCTGAGCATATCCCATGTGCACTTAGGACTTCTGTAAGTGGTAGTGTAAGCCTGATGGATCTGGCTTGGCACTGAGTGTAGAAGTCTCTTGGTTGGGGGGAAGCCCTGGTGCAAGGTGCTGTTGGGCAATTGTAGATGCTTCCTTGGGAATGAATTGCTTCTCTACTTTCCTGGCTCCTGGAAACTGGGGTCCTATGGGTGTGAAGTCTGGATAGTACAGAATAAGAGCACATCAGGCCTGATTGTGCGGTCACTTTGGGTTGATAGTCTGCACACAGCAGTGGACGACCATGACTCTTGCATTGTCCAGGTCCCTAAGTGTGGACTCCCTGCTCTGTGTAAAACGTCGGAGGAAATTCAAACTCTGCCTTGCCTTGCTGTTTGCAGCCTCATCTTTAATTCCAATTCAAATGATTTTCTTCTTTTTTTATGTTCAGTGAAAATACTATACAGCAGTATCTATTGTACCCTTACATGCATAATCTCCTGTAATTGGGTATTTCCTCCAATCTGTCCTGTCAGCTCAAAATATTGAATGAACTAGCTGTCACAATCAGTTAAGCTTCATTAAGAGCTGAAATGCAATATCTTTGATGTTTGCTCGCTGGAAACGGTCTGACATAATCCTGCAGATTCTTTCAAAGGCACGGTCGTGGACATGACCCGTATGTTTTCCCAAGAAGTTTATATAGCCCAGAGCTTTAGCCTTGAATCGCAGGAATTAGGCCCGTTGTTATAACAGTGTTTTAGACACCGAGGAGCAACTTTTCAAGTAGAGGCAGTCTGACGGGAGTGATGGCACAGGGACTGGAGTGGAAGAGCTCTGTCTTCGAGCCGCGATCGAAGTGGCAGATAACACTCCTCTGTGCTTCACACGATTGCAAAGAGCATCTGTGTTTTAAATGCTCTTTTATTTATCATCTCGAGACCATGAGCACTCAATCCCTAGACTCCTAGCTGCAGGAGGCCGCTCTGAGCAGCTTTCTGTATTGTCAGCTTTCATGAGAGCTGCCGTTTACGGGATTAGACCCCGGGTCCGTCCTGACAACGTCTTGCCCACAGCGGCAGAGATCGGAGGCTGAAAGGGAGAGTGACTGGGTCTGAGCAGGGTTATTTCCCCTGCTCCCCTCTGCCTTGCAGCCTCCAGCTTTTAGGGACGAGGATTTTCTGATTCAGAGGCTGTGTCCCTAACGCCCATGCTCAAGACCTACTCGTGGTCAGGGATCCGGGTTTTCTGATTAAAAAAAAATCCCTAATTTTCAGATATATACAAGTAACCCCAAATCCATATTTTTACATGATTAAAGTGTGTGTGCGCACGTGTGCATGTGTGTATGTGTGTGGGTGTGTGTATATAATATAATATAATATAAAATGTGTGTATGTATACACACCCATATTATATGTATATATGTGTGTGTGTATTTTATTTATATATATGTATATATGTATATATATACACATACAAATATATATATACACATACACACATATATATGTATGTGTGTATGTGTGTGTATATATATATATATATATATATATATATATAGTGTATATGTGTGTATAAATACATTTTAATCATGGAAAACATGGATTTGGGGATACTTTTATATGTATATAACCCTAAATCCACATTTTTTTGTGATTTTTTTTTTTTAATGAAACATCTATGTATATTAGTGGTGTTTCATTTTAATCATGGAAAATGTAGATTTGAGGTTACTTTTTTTTTATATCTGAAAATTGGAGGGGGGGGGGGGGTATTTTGTTTTTTATCAGAGAAAACCAGGATTCCTGCTGATGGTTAAGGAGCAATGGTCTCCAGTTGCAGTAAGGGAGGTTTCAGTTGGATATTAGGAAAACTTTCTCCCGAGGAGGGTGGTGAAGCACTGGGACAGGCTCCCCAGAGAGGTGGTGGCGTCTCCATCCTTGGAGGTGTTTAAGACCTGGGTAGACAAAGCCCTGGCTGGGATGAAGTAGTTGGGGCTCGTCCTGCTTGGAGCAGGGGGGTGGACTAGATGTCACTTCCCGAACTCCCTTCCAGCCCTCCTTGTCTGTGATTGCATGATACTGATGTCACTTTCTTCCAAGAATTTGCTCAGTTCCTTTTTCAATCTGGCTAAACCCCCATCTTCCACGCATTTGATGGCAACAAATTGCACACTTTTTAATTAGATGTTGTGTGAAAAAATTACTTCCTTTTTTTGTTTTGTTTTTGTTTTATAATCTTACGGTAATGATGGGGGGGGAGGGGGGTGTTCATCGCAGGGCCAGCTGCTGGAGAGGAGTGATCACGTGGGAATCATAGCATCATGTGAAAATAAAAGTTCCTAGCCCTGAGGCTTGCAGAGAGCACTGGAAAACACAGTCCAAATGTCCTCTGCAGACTCAAAAAATCAGGAAGGCAAAAACCCCCTCAAAATCCATTTAAAAAAAACCCAACAAACAAAACCTCATGGGTTTGAGGACAACTACATGATTTTCTTTGGGGGTGGGGGCAGGACTCTTCTGAGCATTTTCAGTGTGACACCAAGGACTACAAATCCTTGGTAGTCACAATCCTTGACTACTGTGTGCTAGCAACCTTGCCGCCTCTTAGCCCATGGTGGTACCGTGATGGTGGCATGTCCTGGTCCCGTCTTTCACATGCATGCCCCACTCGTGCCCATCCATTCCTGCTGACATGCTCCTAACCCAGAAGGGCACAGGTGAGACCCATCAAGGATATCCCTTTCCAGCTGCTATTCTGGTATCCTGGGGAGGACCCAATTGCAAGGACACCCTCATTGGGGTATTTCCAGATCTGAAGCTCGTGTGTAGGAGCTGGGCGGGAGGTATGGGGGGCAGGGGGGGAGAAGACCCAATCAGGGCAAGGTGCTGCCATGATGTAGACCGGGGGGGGGCAAAACTTTTTGGCAGGTGTGTCACAAGTTAACCCCTCACATTCCCCAAGTGCCACTCTAATCTTCTTCCCCTGCCTGATTTGCTGCTCTGCTTTCCGCTCCCTGCCCTATCTGCTGCTGTGCTGCTTGTCCCTTCACCGATCTACTATATGCCACTCTTGTCACCTATGACACATCTGCTGCTGGTTGGCCACTTTCCACTCTCCAGGTCCTGACCTATTGGTTGGATCCACATTGCTCAAAAGTACTACTACTTTCATATGACATTTTAAGATGGATTCATATCTAAAATTGATAACCATTTGACTGCTCATTGCAGGTCCTTGACTCCACCGGCACATTCAGGTTCTGCCTTATCACCATCTATTTCTTTTAAATAGAGGGTGAGTCTTTAGGTTTCACACACCAGAGAAAACCTTGAAAACATGAATTGTGTGCAACAGGTATTTTGGTGTCTTCCTGAGCCGAGAGAAAGTCTGGAATAATGGTCTCTTAGAATCGTAGAAAATGAGGGCAGGAAGGGATCTCAGGAGGTCACATCTGGTCCAGCCCCTGCTCCAAGCAGGACCAGCCCCAACTACATCATCCCAGACAAGACTTTGTCTGCCTGGGTCTTAAACACCTCCATCTGCACCACCTCTCTAGGTGACCCTTCCAGTGCTTCACCACCCTCCTAGTGAGAGTTTTTCCTAATATCCAACCTCAACTTCCCTTTCTGCAGCCTGAGCCCATTGCTCCTTGTCCTGTTATCTGCCCCCACTGAGACCAGCCCAGCTCCATCCTCTTTGCAGCCCCCCTGCAGGAAGGTGAAGGCTGCTATTCAATCCCCCTCGGTCTTCTCTTCTGCAGACTAAATCAGCCCAGTTCCCTCAGCCTCTCCTCACCAGTCATGTGCCCCAGCCCCCCAGTTATATTTGCTGACCCCTACTGAACTATCTTGGAATATTTCTGCCAAGGACAAGGTAGTATCATGCACCAGTATGAACCCAGCTGCCACTAGCAAGGAGATCTGTATGGCTTAACTGACCCCCAAATAACTTTTAATGACTGAAGAAAGAGCTGTATGGTAGGGGTGTGTGAAGCTTTGGTCGCTGATTCGATTCGGCCCAATTTGGGGGCCGAATCGCTGTAACCAAATCGAATCGGGAGATCAAAAAACCCCTTCAAATTGGTTCAGAAAGCAGTCTTTCAGGGGAACAGCTACTGAGAAGAGGGAGTGGGAGCAGGTAGGGAAAGACATGCATTTGTAGCTGGTGAGTGACTGTGATCTTTCCCTGAGTCCCCTTCCAATCACAGCGCTCTGAGGGAGGGATGTCGAAACAGCGTATAAGCCTCCTTCTGCAGCCTTTCCATCCCTTTTGTGAGCAGTTTCTGCCTGAGCAAAAAAGGGGCAGACAACTGGCCCAGAAACAGGTGGGCAGGCAGAGATTGGCCCCGGGAAGGCCCCCTGTTACAGGCTACCATCCCTGCTGCTTTCATCCAGATCTGCCTTAACACATACAAGTGACACGAGTTTTGCTTTCAGCAGTTTGAGGTACATTTTTCCAGAAACGCCTGCACCTATCTCCTTGACCCTTGGCAGGCATCATGCCCTCAGAAAAGGCTACCATCCCTGCTGCTTTCATCCAAATCTGCCAAAAAATGGCAAAGTAATAGGTAGTTCAGTGATTCCCCATTATAGTCTATTACCGAACCTCTGAATCGGCGCTGAATCTTCCAAACTTTAATCCAAATCGAATCAGTGTCCTTCAAATTGGCTGAATCAGAATCAAGTGCTTCCCTATTTATACAGGCCTACTCTATGGTATCAGCATGAATCTACTTCCAATGCCCCCATGAGATCATTTGGCTCTAAACCACAGCACCCTGTGTAGACAACTTAAGACTGCTCCATGCTGCCTTACTCTGAGCGGGGTGTTAACTCTAAAGAATGGGTTGCTTAAGTGAGCACTAACTCACTAAATTCGTGAGTTTTCAGGCTGGGATATGCCAAGCAAATGCAGAGAGAGAATGAAGTGGAGGCGCGAGGAAAGGGAAGAAAACAAAGGGAGCAGCATTGGTGTCCCGAAAGGGGAATAGACATTATACTCGGTGAATAATAAATAATAACTTCTTCACATTTTGTTACTACATCAAGACCAGATTCCAGCCTTGGATTCATCCCAATGACATCAGCGGGAGCTCTGCAGTAGATCGAGGGTCGTTTATAGCCTTGCATGTCCACCTTGGCCCGTGAACCCTCTTTACACCTGGGAATTCACCTTTTCCGTGCCCTGCGTTTGACACGGAGGCAAAAGGAGCTGGGTCAATCTTGCTCTGGTTGCCTCAGCCCTGTTTCTTCCAAGTTTTTGGTGGAGGTGATTTTTTCCAGAATGTCCAGCCACGTTTGGCTTTCATTTGATTGCTTGGCATGAACTGAACCTCCACCGCGTTGTGAGCTCTCTCTGCACTCATTTCCTGCATCTCCGGGCCATTGCCAGGAGACTCTGACATGCTGGGCAACTCTCTTCCCAGCAGAATATCTGTCAGATGAACTTCTCCAAAATTTTGAGCTGACACAGCCAACTTGTGTTTTTAATCATTGTCTTTATGGACGAATGAGCAAGGCTTGTACGGGAATCCGGTTGACTTATTATACATTTTCCTTTCCGTGTTTCCCAAAAAACAAAAGCGCCTATTTATGCTACTGCAAGCTCTCAGGCAGCCACGAGCTAGTTGTTTCTGTGCCAAGTATGGAGAACTAGAGAGCTTCCACTCCGGGGCATGTCTTTCCAAGAAAGTGGCATGGGGGAGCAGAAGGAGGCTTTTTGGACAAGGCAGAACTGAGATACGTGGAATATAATGGAACAGCCCAGAAGGAAAAAATCTGTTTGTTAGGGTTCTTGCAGATGGCCCAAAAGATGTTTCCCATAACAATGAAGAGGTGGCATGGATTTATATTGCACCAAGTTCCCGTCGAAACGATGGTCGTCATGCTATTGGGATATCGGCGTGTTATTAATGAAGTGTTAGGGTGTCTCAAAGCTTGGAGTGGACTTCTCCTCTTTCTTTTTTTATTTGTCATTTTTAAACTGCAATAAATAAATAAACAGCTCGTGGTCGATCCAGCCAGAAGAAAGATCATCATGTCTTCATCAAACATATTCTCTTTCTTTGTGGCTTTTTTTTTTTGTGTAGCCGTAGGGAGTCTTGGATTATAACAAGAGACAAATGGTTTCATAGACTCAAAACAGTGAAACCTCAGCCTGGGCTGTAATCCAGCCCTGTAGCAACTGACTGGTCATACTTTGTGCTAGGGCACGATGGGTGACTACTTTATAGAGAGCGAGAAAGCTGTTAGTCAACCGTAATAGAGTGCAATGGGACATGGGGTTCATTGCAACCTTGTCGAACACCTTCTATTGATGTATTTATAGACTTCCATACCGCACGCTACTTGCATTCATGGCAATAACAGGCTTATCGCTGCTATTAATCCATTTGTTAACTCTTTATAAATCACTAAAAAACAGGTCATTTATTACCAGCTTGCTTAGGGCCCGGCCAGTTTTATTATCAGTTGAACCTCGACTGCAAGCCTCCGTCTGAAATCGTTGCCTTCCCCTGTGTTGGGCTATCCCCGCATGTATCAAACCAGGAGGACCAAGCTTTCCCCTCCAGGAGCTGAGTGTGGAGAGATCAGAGAGTCCTGGTATTACTTTGCGGCGTGAGAGTGGGACCGATCCCTTTCTCGAAGACGGAGGGGGGCGTGAGGCAGGCAAGGTTGCGGAGAGGCAGTGTGCACTATAGCATAGAAATCATAGAAAATGAAGGTGGAAGGGACCTCAGGAGGTCACATCTAGTCCAAGCAGGACCAGCTCCAACTCCATCATTCCAGCTAGTCCCAGTGCGGTCATAGAGATCCTAACACAGGTGGCTGTTGGAGAAGCATGGTGATGGGCTTGCAATGGGTCAGAAAGTTTGAGAGGTTTGGGATGGCATCAGGCTTATTGGGGAACACACAAGGATGCCCATCACATTGCCCTCCTCTTTGCCAGGGCAGAGGCTGCGGATGAGATTCACGCACCGTTCCTCTGGCTGGGAAGGGAAAGAAAGTGAAAAGAAATCCCCTCCTCAAGGAAGTCGACAGGAAAGCTCCATTAGAAAGGGCAGCTCAGCAAACGTCCTCGGGGACTTGGCCATTAGGCATGCATTTATGGTTATTTATAGGTTGCTAGGTTGGCATAGCACACTAAATAGCTTTAAGAGTCATAGCCTATTGTTCATCATTTATAACAAGTCACTACCTCCTCTTTTTTTCTTTATAAAGAAAGGGGGTTGTGGATCGAGCCGTGCAGTCCTGGTCTTCCACATCCCCTAGCAAGGATGAGAAAGCAATGCTACAATACAGCTTACGCTCTCCTTTCTCCCTCACAGGACACTTATTGCCTGTGATAGGTACTTGCAGAGGGTACTTGCAGAGAGCTGGCAGCCTTGGCTCTGAGCTTGGTCAACTCGGACACCTCTCTAGTCCCTGATAATGGGAGAGCAGCTCTTTTTCCAAATGCATGGCTGGGCTTTGTGACACCATCCTGTACTCGCACCTGAGGCCTGCTCAGCGTAGGCAGGGCTAGATCCTGGTTGGTACTCGGGGCCGTGGGCTTTGTCTCCACCAGATCTGTGCCCTTCAGGTGCTAATGCTTCATTACAAGGAATGCATTCATCGTTCAACTGGTCGTTCTTGAGTACCTGGCCCCAACCCAGCTGCATTCAGCACACAACCGGAGGAGAAGAGAGGATCATAGACAAGTGGGGGTGGGAAGGGACCTCTGGGGGTCACATCTAGTCCAACCTCCTCAAAGCAGGACCAGCTCAACTACATCATCCCAGCCAAGGCTTTGTCTACCTGGGTCTTCAACACCTCCAAGGATGGAGATGCCATCAGCTCTCTAGGTAACCTGTCTCAATGCTTCATCACCCTCCTAGTTTTTCCTAATATCCAACCTCAACTTAACTTGCTGCAACTTGAGCCCATTGCTCCTTGTCCTGTCATCTGCCCCCACTGAGAGCAGCCCAGCTCCATCCTTGGATGGTGGTTTTATGCCTGGTTTCTGTAATGTCCTTGGACTAGTTCTTTGCTTGGCACAACTTGGAAGCCAACTCAAGTTGTGTTTCTCCTCCTCCATCCCCCACCTTTTTAAGGGACCTTTTTTCACCAATACAGTGGAGTTAAACCAAAGTGATTGCTTGACCTAGTACTTAGCTTAGGCTGCCTCTGCCTCTTTCCCAAATCTTGACGAAAATCCCATCCAACTATAGTGTTAGACCAATAAAAGATGTTAAGCAAGATCACTTTGACTCTGTGTGTGTCACACTAACGGCACTGCCAGGAATAATGTGCTATTTGGGACTTGTTAGAGTGCCAGAGAAATAGGGCATCACCCTGACCCATTATAGGCTTGTTCCCAGCTGTTGTGTTTGCTGTGAGACCTATGGAGAGCTCTTGCATCACAGCAAATGAGGGTTGTTGGGGATCTCGGGAGGTCACATCTAGTCTACAGCTGGACCAGCCTCAACTACATCATCCCAGACAAGGTTTTGTATAGCCAAGTCTTAAAAACCTCCAAGGATGTAGATTTGGAACAATTATTGTTATTCCTAACATATTGTTGGGGACAACTTGATCTGTGATTGTGGTACCAAGGAATCACATCAAGGTCGATGGGCTATTTGAGGGATTGCATTATTCTCTCCACCCTATTTCTCATCTCCCCTTGTTACATCATGCCAGATTTGGCCCACAGCTGCTACTACCCTCGATCATCCCTTTTAAGGGATCTGAGCTGACTTCTATGGACACCACTGTTGACCTGCTGTCTGATGCACTGGATTCAGAGCTGAGCGTGGAAGGATCACTGGAGGATGCAAGCCTGTTTTCAGCACATTTTAGCTCTTGTTCATGATACTTGGTGGACTAATTGCAAAATGAGCACACGAGCCAGGATGGAAGCATGCTCACAATACATATTGGCTGGGTTTGGCTGTTTTCACTCAATTGGGGCATCTTAGTAAAGCACTGGAACAAGTTACCCAGAGAGGTGGTGCAATCTCCATCCTTGGAGGTTTTTAAGACCTGGCTAGACAAAGCCTTGGCTGGGATGATGTAGCTGGGGATGGCCTTGTTGGACCTGAAGACCTCCTGTGGTCCCTTCCAACCCTCATTTTCTATGAGCTCATCTGTCCCATACCTTGTGAGCTCTCTGCAGCAAGGACTGTCCTTGACCTGTCTGCAAAGTCATTGATGCAGTGGGGCCCAGATCCTTCATGTAATAACAACAGTCATAAAGGCACTTCTGTCTGTGAAGATCCAATGTATTGGGAAATGTGGTGGTATATTCAAAGCACAACCCTGTCATGATGTGAGTTAGGCGGGTGGCTTCAATGGAGGACCCTATCTGCCACTTGCATCGAGGCTGTGAGCTATAAACATGCACCAACAACTCATACTCAGCTTCTCCAAGGGTCTGGTGAAGACAAATGGAGGCATCACTTTCCACTAGCACAGTCCCATCCATACATTTCCAAAAATGGCCTTACATTTGCAAACGTCCGGCCCCTGAAGTTTTCGAAAACAGCCAATACTCCTCATGTAAGCTATCAGGAATCAGTAGTTCTGTGAATGCACCACCACCCTGGAGCCGGGAAGGGTTTGCTGATGCAAAATCTGGATGAGAACATTAAAATAATAATAATAATAATTAGAATTAATTCATGTACAAAGGATCATTCGCTCCTGGGAAATACTTACCTGCTCACAGAGCAAATCGTGTTTTATTTTTTTAAATAGAGCAAAGATTTACATGCTTCGTAACATGAGATAATTTCTGTATTATTTTTCCCCCGAAGGCAGAGTATTTTTATAGAAAATTACATTCATGAGCATGTTTGGCAGAGCTGAGCCATTTACAAAAAAAGAGAGAGAGAGACACCAAACTCTGATATTCTGGCATGACATCAAATCCCATTAAAAAGAGAGAGAGGGAGGAAACCCCCGCTCCCCCCTAAAACTCCACCCCTAATATCTTTTTCATAATCTGAAATGCAGGGACATGTTTTAGTCATTTATGGTTTATCGGCTCCAATCTCCTACAACTGCTTTGAATTATCGAGAGTTTGGTGCCTGTTTTCCCAGATTTTACCACATTACAAATAGCTGTTTTCATTCCTCCGTCTCTCCTCTTTTTTTTTTTTTTTTTTAGGAATAATGAAGCATACCGATTTATGCGCATACTTCATCCACTTGATGGAGTTCCCCTGCCTCCATTTCCAATAATAAGATGGCAATAGTTTTTTCGCAGAAAGCCACGGTTTGTTTTCCTGAAGGAGTCTCCAGCATTTGAAGCCAAGTTGGGATACCTCCCTTAAAAAACAAAATACCTGCCCTCGCTCCATTGCAAGGTTTGCTCAAGGAAACGTTATGTATAGTTGGGCAAGGAAAAGGTGGGAGGTCAGACTGGGTGATCACCATTGTCCTTTCAGGCTTTGAGACCAATGAATTAATTGCCGAGAGGATTTAGCACCCACTCACTTCGATGGGAGCTGCAGCTGCTAACCCCCTCCAGAAATCGGGATGCTAAGGACTTCTCAAAGCAGTTTATTGCTAGCAATAACCCTTCCTATTACCCTATTTTCACACACATCGTGCACCTGTTCCTCAGAAACCCACCCTCCAAAATCAGGGTGTGTGACTGAAGCAGGGCAACTGATTTTCTGCCCAGGGATAGAAACATCCCAATTAGATTCACGCTCCCCAGTGCAGCTGTAGTCTTAGCACTCAGGCTGCCAAGGGAGTCAGTTGTCTCGATGGCTCATTGTTCTTCACTCCAGAGGTATTGGCTATCACCACTCCTTTTTAATGGGCTTGATGTTCCTCTAATCAAGCTAAACTTCATTAGGGCAATTCTGCTGTCTGCTAGCTGCACCTGGTCTGTTCCACAATCTTTCTATCTCTTTAGGTCAGACTCTTTAGATATTTTTCAAAATCCTAGACCCACCCCTGGAGCGCAGGCTTCAGCAGCATCTAGTGTTTCAGCTTTAGTTATGCAGGAAAGAGACTGGGAGTCGCCTGAAGATTAGGCTCTATCCACTATGCAGCCATACATCTAAAAGGCTCTGTCCCCAGGGCTGGGCTGCACCGCTTCATATCTCTGAGCTGGTGATGATGAAGGAGCTGCTTCCTCCTCTCCATCCTCTTCCTCCCTCTGCCGTGTGTGGAGCAATGCTTGTGGGCAATGCTGGTCAGATAGGGCTGCATGGGTGAGAGTCTGAATACGGGCTAAATCCACCATGGTCAGCCCCTTTCTTTTCCCTTCTTCATCCCACTCCATGTTTCCTCCTGGATTCAGTAAAAACATGGAGGCAGACTGAAACTACCACAGCCCCACTGGACTCAATGGGCCAGATCCACAGCTGGTGGAAATCGGTGCAACTTCCTTGCAGGGGAAGGGACCAATCCCCAGCTGAAACAGATGATTTAGCAATGAAATCACCACGTGCCTGCCATGTTTGCATACGGCTTTTTTGCAACCTGGGATAACAATCCCCGCATCGCGGGGAGCAGGGCCCTTGCCTTCTTTCATGCTGCGGAGCCCAAAATCGAGGGGGATCGTGTCTGCCCAGCCCTTTTGCAAGAGCTGCAGATACTCCTTTCTTCCTTCCCACCCACCGTGCCACCATGCCTTGTGCCAATCCTTCGGTGTTTTGCGCGGCACCGCCTTCGGTAAACACCCTTGTTTGCCCCGTTCGAGCCCTTTGGGGAGGCTGGGTTGATTTCCCAGAATCGCATGAATGGAAGCCATGTTTCAGAGTGCTTTTTCATCCCCGCTGTCTGGCCTAGCGTGGCTTTTCCACTGCCAGCAGTGCTTATCCACAGCTCCTCCGGCTTAAAAGAAAATTGCAACACTCACGAAAGGTGATGGTTTGACAGTCCTGGAGGCAACGGGTCTTTATTTATCCAGGGGAGGTTCAGTACGGGCTGTGGCAGGATGAGCTTTCCCAACGCTGCCCCAGTGGCCGTGCGTCTCTTGAGCTGGTCCAACCGTATCCGCCACTGAAAGAATGGTTTCAGCTCCGCTGCCGTGAGAGAGCCAAGAAAATCATTCAGTGATGATAACCAGTCTTGTTGCTGAAAGAGTGCCTGGAAGATACTCAGTGATGCTCAGATACTCGGCGTAAAAGCCTGAACAGAAAGACTAGAAAGCTGAAGGATAGGACGGACGGAGGCAGCTGACCGGTATCAACTCTGATGGTGTTTTTTTGACTGTCGATGTCTGCTTGTTATGAATAGGGCAGAGACCCAGCAAACTCATTGCAACAAACTCCAATAGCTCTTGGCAGGGAAGAGTTGCTTCCTGGCACTGCTAGCAGAAGGCTTAGAAACAAACTGGTAGCATCAAGTTGAAAAGTAGCCTGTTACTTTGCACCATTCAATACCCCGGAGTGGGCGCGTCTGCACGAGATGCTTTAGCAGGTAGTTGGCTAATTGCACAGTAAAGTGTCACCATCTACACATGCAGACACTTACTGCACAATTAGTTTACTGTGCAGTTAATTTGCTACTTGCAAATGCTGACCAGGAGCAAATCCCCTCCCTCTGGGAGCTGCCTGCTATAGGGGCAGGCTCCACACTTGGAGACCACCCCAGCAGAAGGCAACTCCCGGGGCTGGAGGCAATGGCCAGAGACCAGGACAGGTCCCAGACAGCTGCACAGGGAAGCTCTGCTGCACACGGGATTTGTCCCCATGTGCATGGGGTGGGATAACTGCAGCAACCGCTCTCCTGCCCCGTGCACATCAGGACCCTTCCCAATGTGCATGGGTCTCTTGGCCCCGTGCTCCCTGCCAGCCCTCGCGCTAGCATCCAGTGGGAGCCTGGAGCTCTCCCTGGCTGCTGCAAAGGGGCAGAGCAGGGTGGGAGCGAATCTGCTCCCAAGAGGGAGCACATGTAGATGTGCTTCCCCAGTTGGCTTACAGCTCAGTGTTTTTACTGTGCAGTAAGTCTACTTCAAATTAATAGCATGTGTAGGCATGCCCAGTGTGTGGGAATAACCCAGGCATACAAGTGGTAATATAATGGTTGGACCTGGAATAAGAGGAAATAATGCCCTTGCTGCTGGGATCAACCTGTGGACATGCACGTGCTCATATGCCTTCCTCATGAAACAATCATTCGTGGTGGGAAAGGCTCTGATTTTCTCTGGGTCACTGTTCCAACAGGAGTGTGGAAAAGCAAGCCAAAGCCGTGGGACACCACATGCCTGCTGCAGCTCACACCCGCCAAACAATTACACGATTTCCTTGCACACAACATGCAGCTTTTCTCCAACATTCAGTTGCCAAGCATTATAAGTGTGCGTTGCAAGTGAAGAAATATGGTAAGAGCAGTTTGCACGTCTGCTGGGGGAAAGCAAAAGTAACACTGGGGGCCTGCACGTGGGATTGCCAGCTGCTGGCTCTGGACCCTTTCTATTTCCCGCAGCAAAGGCTCCTGCTGCAGGAGCTGCTACTCATTTAGTTACTGCCACTTACCAATATTTGCAAGGAAAGATCTTCACTTTTCTTCATTCTGCCTTTCAAAGACAAAGTGCGTGTCTTATTCGGGGTGTGTTGTAGACAGGAAGATATGGTGCCTTACTAAGGACAGTTCCCCGCTGCAGGGCACTGCTTTTTGGAAAGCTAATCCCTCATTCTTTCCTATAAGCCAAACTCCCTGATGGATTAATTTTTCCCATGATCCTTTGCCCTGTCCCTTTTGAGTGTCCAGATGCATCCTGGAAGTCAGGGAGATTCTTCCAGTTTGTGGAAACCCCAATTCATGTGACTGCAGTGACGAAATTGTAGCCTGAGCAGTGGAGGGAGCTCACAGCTGTCCGGGTTTCCACTCAAACATGCACTATAAAATGGAGACGCAACATCTAACCTCCGGGTCTCCGGAGTCCCGGTCTGCTGTTGATCGGCTCTACCAAAACTGAACTTGAAATAGGGAGAGGACAGGGATTGTACTTTTTCCCCAGCAGTTCTTGATACCTCTGGGTAACTAGAAAACCTCTGGGAAGAGACTGTCTCCTAGCATGTTGACTCATGGTCCCAGCAAAGAACAGGGAGTAGGGATGCGTCCCTGGACACATAACATTATAAGGATGATAAGAAGTTACCCGGACATTTCCAAGACCCTGACTGTATTTGATGTGTGCAGTGTTTGTCCCCGACCAGGTGTGATGGCAGCAGGGGTGGAAGGCAGCCCATTTTGCTAAGATGCAAGGCAGCAATCCCAGCTCATGGTGGTGAGCTTGCCGCAGCACTGGTAGAGGAGTCTGAGTAGACCATGTCCAGGCCTTCCAGCCAACTTTTGCACTGGTGTCTGTCTGAATGGTGGGGTGGGTGGTGAAGATACCACCTGCCACGTGGTTAGATAAAATGATCGACAACGAGGGCTGGAAGGGACCTCAGGGGGTTGCATCGAGTCCAAGCAGCAGCATCCCCCAACTGCATCATCCCAGCCAAGGTTTTGTCTAGCTGCATCTTAAAAACCTCCAAGGATGGAGACGCCACAACCTCTCCGGGGAGCTTGTTCCAGATAGATCAAGAGCGTGGCAGCCCTCCCATCCACAGTTTGAACTCTGCCATTTTGGGGGTCCCTGATGGGAATCCCCCTCCAGCTCAGCCTGTTGGTTCAGGATTGCCAACAATGACTTTTCTTGCCCCTGGCGAGATGGACAGGTTAGGGTCGAAGCCAGCTCATCCAGCTTCTGGCCACCCAAGCTCTTCCCCTGGTGAAGGGGACCCAGAGTAGCACAACGAGGGCAGCGTGGGGTCTGCTGGCGCTTGCCCTTGGCTCCAGCTGGAGCAGTAGGAAGTGCTTAATGAGGCCCTGTCTGCTTCTGTGCCTCTGAGCAGAGGCATGACTACTTCACCTCTTTGAGCACAGCTTTCCCCTCCCTGTCAGCCTGCCAGGGACTGTAAAGAGAAGAGGAAGAGGGGGGGGGTGACTCCGAAAGGGCTCTAGAGAAGCCAAAACCACTTCTGCCACCGTGCGTCTGAGGACCGGGGCTTGCAAAGCCAACAGCATGGCTCGGCCAATGCCCGCCTCCTGCCCAGGGGTGGTAAAGGGGGAGGAAGAGGGACAATAACCCTGTGCAAACAGCCCCGGTGCCAACCCTCAGAGCCGATGACGAGCCCGGAGTCAATGTGAACTTTGTTCTGCATCCTAGCAGGGGGAAAGCATGGGCCCAGGCTGCTGCTAATCCTGCCTGAGACCCAGCTTGTTTAGGGAGAGGGGCAGAGGTTATGCTTATTATTGAATGCAAGATAAATTTCCTTAGCGTGTTTTTCTTGAGAAACCGGTAGGCGTCAGAGGCGAGGGGGACGCCGGGCGGCTGCTTCAGCCTTGCGCCGTCAGGAGCCGGGGAGGGATAGAGCAGCCCGGCGCTGGTGGTGGGATATAGCTGTAACTGGATCTTATATTCCTGAAGCCCTTATCCTTGCCTTGGGTGTATAGGCAACTGTGCACCTCCGCTTGATTTTCGGAGCTGTTGGCTGTCCAGCCCTAAGAGCTGGTCATGGCCGGAGGTCCACCTTGATGTGGAAGGACTTTGCAAATGGCAATATAAGGCAGTGGAAGAGCCAAGCTGTACCCACATCTGCAGCAATGCAGGGAAGCTCTGCCATTGCAATGCAGGCCCATGGAGCAACCCTTGGAGAGTGGGAGGACCATCCAGCCCTCGGTCCTTGGGAGCGGCACCGAAGTACGAAGGAGTACTGTGCAATCAAGACAGGCGTGCATAAAGTGAATCGGGAACTATTACTTGTCAAGTCCTAGGAGATGCCTGCTGAAATTACTGGGGGGTTAGGTTTAAGATGAACAAGCAGACGGACTATGACACATTGCAGAGTTAACGTGAGGAACTCATTGCCGCAGGAGGCTGTAGGGGCAGAGAGCGTGGATGGGCTTGAAAAGGGACTAAACACATTCAAGGAAGACATGCCCGGGGGGAGCTATCGAACAGGACCATGAGGGAGGTATCCTCGGATGTCCTGCAACAGGGTGGCCTGTCCGCTGAAGTGGGGGCAGCAGGTCCTGCTGAGTAGCGGCAGCTGTGGGGAGGCTGCTGGGAAGGGAGAGGTTCAGTGGGAGCTTAAATACCCTGGAGAGAAGAGCAGCGGGGCAGCAAGCTGTGAAGGAGCAATTGTGAGCCAAGGGATGGGCTGGACCACTGGATGCATGCAATGCAATGAAAACCAATGGCCTCAGTAGGACAAAGCATTAAGAATATCTTCTCAGTGACAACTGCGTCACAGCTCAAGGGATCATGGGTTTAAGGGCGAAGCAAGAAGCCTGGGCTGAATTTCCTAGCCAAGGGGAGAAGTACCGAGTTGCTCCCATTTACACCTGGTCTGAATTTAGCCCCTATGTCAGCTTCCCCCCTTCTGGAAGGGCTTCGGTCCAACAAAGCACTTAAAGCATGCGCTTAATTTCTATGCATGAATGGAGCCATGGAAATCAATGGGTCACGAGGTGAAAGGGCTCAGTGCCGAGGGGATCCAGGCCTGGTGGGATTACGTGGGCTTAGGCCAATGCTCGAGTGCTTTGCTGGATCTGGGCCAGCGTAGGTAACGGCTGCACGAGGTGCGAGGCGGTGGAGCATCGCAGCCCACAGTGCCTGGCTGCTCCACTCCTATGGTTGTGCTTGTATTTGTGAGTCCAGGCTGAACCTACGGCTCTGCCGATCGCAGCTCGGACCACTTGCACCCTTCTGCTATTCCAGCCTCAAGGGCCAAGCTCGGCCCAGTCCTCCTGTAAACCCTGCAGACTGGATCTACCCTCTCCCTTTGTAGCTGAGCCAACGTATTTCAGTTTTTCCCCCTAAGAGTGCTTTGCAGTTCAGAGATCCCATCTCCCCCCAGCAGTGAGGCACGACCATGCAGGACAGGCAGGTTCTTACAGTTGGCATCCAAAAAATTGGTTTGAGATGAAGTCCCAAATTTGGTCTGAAACATCCCAGAGCAAAGGGAGCTAGCAACAACCCACCTCGGATTCACGTTGTACTGAGTCTCACTTCGAATCAGATTATTCCAGCGAGCTGTAACGTGGAACAGCAGCTTTAAAATGCAAACTAACAATCAACTTGCAATCTCTGCACCCATTCCCTTCCCGTGCCACCGCCTGGCTTGCATGTGTGGGCGTGAGTGGGTTGATGATACGGGGCACCATCGGAGCTGTAGGAGCAAGATCCTCAGCTGGTTTATATCGACAAAGCTGCATGAAGTCCCGTGGCTCTGTGCCAGTTCACGCCAGCCAAGGATCTGTCCTGCAGAGTTTTGATCCTTCTCACTAATAGTTTTCCAATTTATGATGCTGAAACAATAGCAAAGTGCCCATCTGCTGCTATCAAATTGGAGGCCAACATGTTTTCCGCAGTTGTACTTTGGTGCCTAAATGGCTGTGACAGATTTACTGTGGTTTTAAAGATCATAAACTAGGGGTTACTTTTAGTAGCTCTCTGCCTAGTTAGCAGAATGGAGTTGCGCTATAACAGGCACATCATGCTGGACCAGCATTAGGTGCCATGACTTAGGAGTTGTGTTACGACTGCTGAACTGGGTTGTGCTGGGACACTTGGTGCGTCTACACATTCAATTAATGCACTTTAGGTAATGCATATTAAATCAAGTACCTCCACTGTAAAAAATGTGCATTAGCCTATTTTAATGCACATTAGATAAAGAGCACGGGTTTTTTGTGATGCTGTAATGCTCATTAAAACAGGCTAATGTGCATTAAAGCACACGTGCAGATGCACCCTTGCATTTTCAGCCAGGTGAAGGCAACATCCATTGGTGGTTTTATTTTTTTGCAATGCTTGCGATGCATGACATGATGGATGGTTGGGCAGGTTATGGGTGGTTGTGTGTGCTCACACATTTAGTGCTCCCTCCTGCTGAGGGGTCAGTTGGTGCTGTGAGTTTATAAGCTTGGAAGCTGTCAGAGGTGCATGGTAAGGCAGCCCCAGCTGGTATGTGTGTGTGGCTGTTGAAGGTTGAGCTCTGATAAGCTAAGCAGGTTTAGGCCTGTGCAATCCTGGAGGGGAAACAAAAAGGGGAAAAATGCAATGTGAATGTGTCATAGCTCATGACTCTTCCAGAGGCGAAGCTCTGCCCAGGGCTCCCCCCTAGAAATAACCTTAATGAGTCTCCTTCTCCTAAGAGGCAGCTCCCAGTCCCCTGAAGCCAGCCCTGATGTGGCTTCACAAGGGGCAATCCTCTGGCTCTTCTCAGTTCCTGGCTTCCTCTGGCAATCGGTAGTACCCCTGACTCTGAGCGTTTCTTCTTTCTGGTCAGCTGGAGTGGTCCCCTCTTGAAGTCCCAAGCAGGATCTGCTTGAAAATAAATGGTCTTTATTGCAGCTGTACCTTCCCTGGGACTTTTTCTCTGTCTTCCCTTGAACTACCCTCTCCAGCTATCTCAGAGCCTAGCTTTTTTTTTCCCCGCAGGCCCAGGCAGCCACACTTGCAACAGCACAGTTCCCAAGCTCTCTAGTCTTAGCTTGGGGATGACACTTGCCCAATAAAATGCTTGGGATCTTGTAGGGTGATGTCTTTTATTGGACCCACTGGGAGTGTTTACAGGTGCATTTACTGCGCACTAACTTACTGCACAGTAAGTGGTTGTTAGACTGGCATCTACACATGTAGGCATTACAGTGCAGTAGCACTGTGTGCTCCCACATGGGAGTAAAGTTACTCCCAAGTGCGAGTGCACACACAGTGTTACTGTGCAGTAAGGTGTTTACACGTGCCTTTGTGTGCAGTAACTAAGCAGGTGTAAATTTGCTACCTGCATCATGCTTGGCAAAGGTCAGCATAGTCACTGCACCATACTGCTGCGCACGTGTAGATGTGCACCCATACTGGGCAGTAACTTTTGGTTACTGTGCAACAACCTAAGCTACTGCCCCATAAGTGTGCGTGTGTAGACGCGCCCACCGCCCAGTTGCGATAGTGTTAGACAAGCTTTCGAATTCAAGACATTCTTCATCAGGTCTGATAACGAGCCAAGCACAGCATAGTAAAGGACAGCAGTGGGAGGATATGCTGTCTATCCTCTGTGGATAAAATGAGACCTCATGTCATGGGGAACTAGTCAGGGAGCAGGCTCTGGGTGCCGGGACCAGGCCCAGCTTACCATCTGCCCTGGAGTGAAAAGGGCATCTAGGTGTCCTGTTTATGAAGCTATCTCCAGCAAAGCCTGCTCTTGCTGAGCCCCCTGCACATGTTCCCCACAAGAACTGCAGGCTAGAATTGAGCCCATTTCTCTGCTTTTATCACGGTTTGAAGAGATGTGGAAGGCTTAGTGGGATGAAGGATGCTAGTGGGGATTTTTGGTGGTACCTGGGGCAGGTAGATATGGTAGCTCCCTTTGGAGTGTCATGGGTATTTGAGTTTCTTAGAAAATCCCACCACAGAGCTTTATAACAGCATTTGATGCTGCCTTGCTCTGCACAGGAAAGCTGAATGCATAGGTTGAGGGCTATATTTTATTTCCCCCTAATGTGCTTAGGTAGCATTTAGGCATAGACTGGATTCTGTTTCTACCTCTCCGATCACATAAGTGGTCGTGTACCTCCTGGAGGGATGCTGGAAATGGAGGAAGGCAGTTCTCCCACATTTTAGCAAGGGCATGTGCACATGCATCGGGGAACCCAGGCTAAGGACAGAAATTACACATAAACCAGTATAAGTGATTAGAAACCAGTTCAAATCTGTAACACAGCAGAAGTTCAGTGCACATAAACTGCTTTCAAAATGGCCGAAACCAGTTTAAGATAAGCCTAGATGGATGTACCGAGGTTACATTGGATGGCTGTATCGGACTTAGTTAAGTTGGTTTATTGAACTTCTGTCCTTGATCCCAGGGTCTAGGTCCCACTCATCCAGAGGAAGGTTGAATCTATATTTCCCATCTCCCAGGAAAGTGCATTAAGTTGTGGACCAGGCACTGCCCAGAGCTGTCTCTATTTCTGCTCCTGAAGCTGGCACGTAGAGGTCAGGGAGGAAGAGAGAAAGCCAGAGGGGTAGGATGGGCTGGAGGTGCTTTAGTGAGACAATTGCTTCACTGCAAAGGCAGGACCCTGGATTCTTGCTTGTAGTCTCCAATAGCTGTTTAGCACCTTGCTTTTGGGGGTGCTTGTGTATGTGTTTTGGGGTGTGTTTGTGCAGGAATTGCACTGACGTGCTCATGTGCACGCCACAAATGTGTAATGTCAGGTGCCCACGTGCCCTGTGAATTGGACATGGAGGGGACGTAGTCCGCTAGTAGACCTGTGTGAGTCGGCAGTGATCCGATCCGGCTTCGGATCCAGCCACTTTGGCTGGCCACGATCCGATCCGGAGCTCCGGACTGGGTGTCCGCCTCAATCCAGCCATAGGGTATAATGGGGAATCAATGAAATATCTATAACTTGGTTCTTTTTGTCTGATTTGGATGAAACTTTCAGGGATGGTAGCCTCTGCTGAGAGCATGACATATGCCAAGTTTCAAGAGATAGATGCAGGGGTTTGGGAGGACCTGTACCCCAAATTCTTGAAAGCAAAACTCCTGTCACATGTATGTGTTACAACACAGCGGGGTCAAAACTGCAAAACTGGTAGCTCTTACTGAGGCCACGAAGCCTGCCAAGTTTCAAGGAGATAAGTACAGGGGTTTGGGGGAACTGCATCTCAAGCTGTGCACAAGCAAAACTTGTGACACGTGTGAAAAGACCTTCAGAGCAATGCAAAGTTGCAGTTCGAGGCCAGGTCATCAAGGCCTCCAGAGCTGGGGATCTGCCATGTCTAGAGGCTGGTTCCACTATCTTGGGTGGAGGGCATCTCTAATGATGCTAACCCTTGCAGTCCAGTGTAGATCACGTCTCTGACAGGGGAAGAAGCACAGCCCTCATACTATTAACGGGAAAAATGGAAACTGGGGCACGAGGGCAACTCCCCAGTGCGATTAAAGACAGCAGCAGCAGAGGTAGGAACACCACCAGCATCCCACCACCCTGGCACTGATCAGGCCTGATTATTTTTCCCCTCCCTCCCATTGTATAAATGCTTGCAAAAAGCAACAGACAAGGGGAAAGGGAACGTGAGCTTGTCTGCCCAGGCACAGGCAGGAGAGGGAATGCGAATGAACTAAGTGTGTGAATTGATGGTGGCAGATGACAGAACAAGGAGCAATGGGCTCAAGCTGCAGCAAGAAAAGTTGAGGTTAAAGATGAAGAAAAACTCTCCCGTGGAGGTTGGTGAAGCATTGGAACAAGCTCCCCAGAGAGGTGGTGGCATCTCCGTCCTTGGAGGTTTTGAAAACCCAGGTAGACAAAGCCTTGGCTGGGATGATGCCGTTGGGGCTGGTCCTGCTTGGAGCAGGGGGTTGGACTAGATGTGACCTCGCGAGCTCCCTTCCACCCTCATTATCTGTGTTTCTATGAATTTAAAGTGGATCTGTTTAATGGCACTAAACCCCTTTGTAAAGCTTCTTATTCAGAAGTAGAGGGGCCTTTGTCTGCTTCATGTTGGAAGTCAGGTCTGAATCCACGGGATTAAACGGAGCTTAACAAAGCCCCTTTGAAAGTCCACTCACATTATTCGCCTTCATGTTCCTGTGTGGACAAGCCCTGTAACAGGCCATCCGGTATGGTATTTATGCCTAATTTGCTTTCAATTTGCACTAATGCAATGGGCTGTGGAAACCGCCGGGCAATGGAGACCAACCCCAGGGGTCTTCAGCTTGATTTCTCATGTGTGCGATTGCTTTTTTGCAGTGCGGTTAGTCCTTCTTTTACTCAAAAGTCCAAGACCAGAACGAAGCCAAAGGCTCCTTTGTGGGGAGTAATGCCATCCTTCCACATATGCAGCTTATCTCCATCCTTGCAGGTTTTGAAGACCCAGGTAGACCAAGCCTTGGCTGGGATGATGTAACTGGGGCTGGTGCTGCTTGGAGCAGGGGTTTGCACCAGATGTGACCTCCTCAGGGCCCTTCCAGCCCTCGTTGTCTCTGATTCAATGATTGCAATACCCTGGAGGTCTGGGATGATGCAGTTGGGGCTGGTCCTGCTTGGAGCAGGGGTTGGACTAGATGGGACCCCCTGAGGTCCCTTCCAGCCCTCCTTGTCTATGATTATCCGGACAGAGCAATTTCTCAAGGCTAGACCCCATTCCTCCGCTACCATTTATAATCGCGATAAGGGCAACACATAACCTTTGGCCAGGCCCGTAGCTTTCTGTGCCACCGTCCTCTGTTCCCGCACCACCGCCTCTCTCTTTAGGAAGTGATTTATGTCCAGGAACTTCAGAAAAAAGATTACCACATGCAAACACTAAGTAACCTTGATTAAAAGGAAGGAAAAATGAATCCGCTCTGCCCATTGCATTTTTTTTCTTTTGCAAAAAAAAAAAATACATCTAATCGGGAGCTGAGATGGGTTTTCGGAGCCAACCCTGTGTGCCGGGCTGTGTGGTTGAGCTATGCTGAGCTAAGAATAACAGATGCGGTCATCATCCCTCAGCCTTTTGAGAAAGGCTGGACCAACCCAGTCACACCGATATGATATTACCGGCTGGGCTTGGGATTCGGGGATGTTATCTGCAGGAGGTCTGTGAGAGCCGGGGCGGGGAACACTTTCCCATCACGTTTGCTCTGGGCACTGGCAGTTCAGGGGGCAGCTGTTAACCGACACTGAGGCTATCTCATTTGCAGTGTATTTATTTTACTATCCAAGCCTGGTCCTAATATGTTTCAGTTATTCCACATGGAAATCATAGCCCATGCTCTTTGGACATGTTGGAAGAAATAGCACTTTACCCAGCACGCTTCAACTGAGACACTCCAAGTCCCTTTGAGCGGCAAATATCATTGTCCCCATTTTACTGAAGGGGAAACTGAGGCTCACAGAAATTTATCCACAGATCTGTGGATGCTTGGTTGACAGAGCGGAGCATCCTATAGCATCTTTTATCTTAAAAATGATTGACAACAGCGGTCGGTGACCTTTTTAGGCTGCAGGCAGCAATGACCCAGCTCAGACCAGAGGTAGGTGCAATGTGGGGTAGGGGCAGGGGATGCTAGGACCCAACTCCTGTGGTGACCTAGGGGAAGTACCCAATGCTGAAGTCCTCTGCTGCCAAATGCCACCAAAGCCCCAGCTCAGCCAAAGGTCCAAGCATTTGTGTTTAGCCTAGGAAGCACCAAAGTCCTGGAAACTAGGTAAACTTGTCTCCTGGGACAGCAGCCAGATGCTCCGAACTGCTTCATGACAACTGGGCTGCAGGAAGCGTACCCAGTCGGTCTGCTGGGCTTTTATCATCATCACTTTTATAATATGGAAAATTCCCATAAAACGTAAGAAGGATGAAATTGGTGGGGCTCCATGGACATGTCCTAGGGCCTTACAGGAATGAATCTTAGAACGAATCTGGTTTAATACAGAATGAGACGCCCACAATGGGGTTTTTTTAATCATTCAGTCAAATGCAAATGAGGACTAAACTGTATTAGGAGAGAGAACTCTATAAGACGAGGATGGTTGGGGTAATAGGCATGGCATTCAGCTACTTTGTGTTCTGCCACTGATGTTCTGTGTGTCCTTGGTCAAGTTACTTAGTCTCAGATTTATTTATTTTTTTTAAAGGTGTTTGCAGGGCTAATGATACAGCCAGGTGTCCAGTGAGATTTTCGATACGGATGGCCCGGCAGTCTATAACTGCAAAAAGTTTAAGCATCCAGATACCCAGTGGCATTTTCAGAAGTATCTAGCCAGGTGTCTCTCTCTGCTTCCATCCTGCATCTGTCTAATGGGGAAAATCGCATTCTCCAGTCTTACAGAGGTGTTGTGAGGGTATGAAAGTTAAAGACTAAGAGTTGCTCAGAGGCTATGACTAAATGAGGTCCCTCCCTGCCCCGCGATTCAGTGATTACAGCTCTAATAAAATGCTGCTACAGCTCAAAAGCTCTCTAACGATCCTGACTCATTGATCTCTTCTTGGCCACACATCAGCAGCATTGCCCATGGAGCGAGCTGAAGGCAATGCTATGCTAGCAGCATGCTTTCCAAGTGTCAAGGTGCAAATAATTCCAGCCAAGAGCCTTTGACAACCTCATTTCTTCTTCAGGTGATGGCGCTCCCCTTCTCAGCTCAATTATGAGGGCATGGGGAAACAAATTGATTTCCTCTGCCCTCCCCACCCTCTCCTTGCTGAGTGGACTCAGCCTTTTAACATAGGAAAAAAAGGGGGATGCTTATGGGGAAGTTTATTAAAGTGTAGGCAGAGTGTGAATTCCCGTGGTCCCACCAAAATCCTGCACCAGGGGCAAAGCCTCTTGGGGTAGCACACCAATGCACTATCAGCACCAGGCATAATTGGGACTTAATGTATAGACTTTGCCATCGGATGATAGGAAAGCGGGGCTGGAAAGGACCTCACAAGGTCATCGAGGATCATCCCTGACTAAACCATCCCAGTCAAGGGGCTGTCTGGATCTCCAAAAAGGAATGGATTTTGACTCCAGGCAGCAAGTCACCTTAACCTTTCCATGCCAGACTTAACCCTACGATAAAATGGGTCCAACAAGGCAGCAGCTGGTGGTGTGTTGAGACTCACATGGCTGAAAAGGTCTAGAGAGGTGTGATAGAAAATGAAAATATTACTGCTCTATCTCCATCTGGATCGTTATGCTATTGAGAAAAATCTCACTGGCTTCCCATCAGTTTGTGTGCAGCCCTGAATTGCAGATACAATCATAGAAAATGAGGGTAGGCAAGGACCTCAGGAGGTCTCATCTAGTCCAACCCCTGCTCCAAGCAGCACCAGCCCCAGCTACATCATCCCAGATGAGACTTTGTCTACCTGGGTCTTGAACACCTCCAAGGATGGAGACTGCACCACCTCTCTGGAGAGCCTGCTCCAGCACTTCACCACCCTCCTCGGGAGAATGTTTTTCCTAATATCCACCCTCAACTTCCCTTGCTGCAGCTTGAGCCCATTGCTCCTTGTCCTGTCATCTGCCCCCACTGAGACCAGCCCAGCTCCATCCTCTTTGCAGCCCCCCTGCAGGGAGTTGACTTGCCATGCCAGTGGCGGTGGCATGGTGGGGACAATTGATTATCCCACATCCCTCTACTTCAAGCTTCTTAGGCTGTCTCCCAAAACATCCATTTCTGGCTTTTCTCAGAAGACTTTGGACCCTATTCCACTGTCAAAATTCCTATGTGCTATAATAAGCAAGTAATGGGTCAAGTCCCTTTTCCCTTCATGCCGTTCAGACTGACTTTCCAGGAAATATGTTCCAGGGCACAGAATGCAAGGCTGGAATTAGATGACAATTCCCCGTGGGCGAAAGCTCGGTGGCTGCTAATCCAATGATGCTGATAAGAAAGCTTTTAGGAGACACATGCATGCTAGCGCTGTGCACCGGATGGAGCTTGCAGGAGGGAGGCCGGCCAATGCACATCTATATTTTGAGTCTTTTTCCCATTCTATTTTCTCCCTTTCTCCCTAGAGGGAAGATCTGAAATGTTGACTGTTGATGTCATGCCGTTCCCTCCTTTCATTCCAAAAAAAATTAAAAAACTGGGAAAGGAGCTGCACATGTGCCAAGCTGATGTATTTCTTCAAAGTGAATGGCCGGCACAGCCAAGCTACCGGCTCATTGAAGGAGCATGTGGTTTTCCATTGCTCCTTCGCTCAGGTCACCATTTGGCTTTACCTATATGCAGTGGTCCTATGGTCCGGCACCGAGCCCGGCTGGGAGCTGCAAAAGACTTCTAGTATACCCTCATTTCTTGCATACAGGGTGCCCTGGAATATAATGCACACCTTGTTTTTGAAAGGAAGAATGATGGCAAAAGCCAATCGGTCCTTGTAGAAAGTCAATGGGTAGCGGCAGCGAGAGAGTTGAGCCTGCTCGTCGTGCTGCTGCCTGGTCTCCATCCTTGGAGGTGTTGAAGACCTGGGTAGACAAAGCCTTGGCTGGGGTGATGTAGTTGGAACAGGGGGTTGGACTAGATGTGACCTCCTAAGGTCCCTTCCACCCTCATTTTCTGTGAGTCTATGATTTCATTCGACTGCGTTGGTGGGTTTCTAGTCACACTGTTGTTACCCTCATCACCACCACCTGGTCCTTGCATATCCTTTGATGTGAGCAGAGCTCCAAGAGGTCTGCATCATGCCATTTTACCCATAAGGAACAGCAAGGCAAAATGATTTGCCTAGGGTTATCCATGCTGGCCACTGGCAGAGCTCTGACTAGCCCCTTCATCCCCTAAATCCTGTCCTCTGTGTCCCAGTGCAAAGAGATGACAGAAGGCCCAACATACTACATAACTCCCACTTCAAATAGCTCAGTAGGACTCTTTTGGGAGAGGAGCTTTGCATTGCCTTTAGCACGGGGTGAATTTTCCCTGATACGATTATACATAGACCCATAAGCACACCTTTACATGTGCAGCCAAAGGGATCGACTGTTTTGTCCTAGTTTCTGAATTGCAGTGAGCACCAAATGGCGTGGCCAGCAGAAGAAAGGACGGATCTGTTCGGTGCGAGGAATACTCTGTAGTTTCTGAGCGGACGGCAAAATCCATATGGCTTGGAGACGCCAACCCAACTTGCATTGAACTTTCTTTACTTGCCGGGATACAGGAACCATTAACTGCTTGCCAAGGTACAAACTCTCCGGATGCCTGGGGTAGATGTTCACACCTGGCATTTTACTTTTGCCTCATCCTTAGTTAGCAAACTCCAGCATAGCAGAGTCCCTTATTGTCTCACCGGCCCCTTGGCATCCTACTGTAGGCCTGGATTCAGCTCTGGGGTCAATATAGCGGACCTCTGCTAGGATCCCACCTCGTTCGTCTTCTCACCGTGTGTTTCTCATGGCCGGTGCTCCTGAGAGTCTGGGATTGCAGACTGATTAGCACATATGAGCCCTCCCATTGCTCGAGATCATCGTTAGCACGACGCTCGCTCCCTGGTACTGACGGCTGCAAGGTGCAGACTGGATCTGAGCACCGGGCTACAGGTTTCTGGAGGTCCCTTGACAGTCTGAGTTGCTTCCAGTCAGTCTGTAGCCATTGCTCGGTGTTTGGTAAAGGATCGCACTCTTGGGCGATTTGCTTCTTGACGTGCTCCTTGCCAGAGAGTTCAAACGAACCCGATCGCTGTTCTCGTTCCACCAGAGCTCATCGCATTACAGATCGGAGAGGATTTTCCCAGATGCTTGTGATTTACTCCGAACGCATAGACGATTGCCGTCGGCTTCCAAGCCAGAACATACATAATATTTCCATCCCTCCACAAGCTCAGAAATGAAACCGCGGATGGGAAAATACAATTTAATTTCAGTAATGCTTTGCTTTTCTACAGCCCCTGGCCTCCGGGGACTGGAAAAGCCTTCACCGTTATTAACCAACTGAGCCACAGAAGCAAACTCAGCTGGGCAAGCGGCAGCATAAGGTAAATCATTCAAATAATGATGTGCAAAGAGTTTGACACATTGCATGTGATGCATACTGCGGTAGCGCACCGAAGCTTCAGTCCGGCCCATTTCCCTGCTGTGCCGGGCGCTGTACAAACATGCAGCCAGACGGTCCTACAGGGCGATGAGTTGGGTTGCACATGTGGGTATTTTTTAATAGGGTTCTGCTATTATTGGAGATGAAAGACAGCTTTGTAGGTAAGACATTAGGAGAAGATATGGGAAATCTGGGTTCATTTTTTTTTAATTTTGGCTCTGCCACAGACTTCCTTTGTGACATCACTCAAGTCCTTTAATATCTCCGGGTCTCAGTTCCCTAATTGTAAAATCATAGACTTATAGCCAATGAGGGTTGAAGGGAGCTCAGGAGGTCACATCTAGTCCAACCCCTGCTCCAAGCAGGACCGGCCCCAACTACATCATCCCAGCCAAGGATTACTCTAGCCGGGTCTCAGGATGGAGATGCTACAACCTCTCCGGGGAGCTTGTTCCAGTGCTTCACCATCCTCCTTGTGAAAAAGTTTGTCCTAATCTCCAACTAAACCTCTCTTGCCGATACGTAATGTTTCACTGATAACATTCAAACTCTTTGGAAGTCAAGGACTGTCTTTTACAATAGAAGTCCATCATACCAGGCACTGCACACACAGCACAACAGGTCTACATCACGGTGGCGTTGTGCATTGCTCAGACTGTTCCCAAGTATCCATGCCACCCACCTGCTGACATCTCCCAGTCCAGAGATAGGCTGGTCAGGCCATTTGTAGCTACTCTGAAGTCTGGCATGCTTGATTGTGGTTGATGGGAATAACCCCAGACAGTGTCTCCAGCATATCTCCAGCTTTGGAAAATGTGCATGGGCAAGGAGTTCTCCAGGACATCCAGATACCAGGCTCCTGGCATCTGCCACAAAGCCTGTCCCCTAAGAACCGAGTCCCTTCACCCGAGAGCTCAGAGCCAGGCTGAATGAGACCGTTGCCAGAACCGAACCAAAATGCTATGTCTACATGAGACGCTTACTGCACACTAGCTCGTTACTGCTGAGCTGTAGCATCGCTTGGCACCAACTGTGCCGTGACACTACTGCGCACTAGCATTGAGCTACTGCACGGTGAGCATCACCAGACAACCGTGCTGGGACGGTACTGCGCCGTAACGCCGGTTACTGCGCAGTTGCTTAGGACTTGGCTGTGCAAGTACTAAACAACTGCGCAGGCAACGTCTCATGTAGACGCGGCCACTGGAAGCAGTGAGGGCCCCATTTTAGTAACTCGGGAAAGGCAAGATGGGGAAAGTTTAAAAAACCCTCATAGATTTCCCTCCCAGCTCCCCCCTAATTCTGAAACAAAATACAATTTTGCCCTAAGATGGAATTAAAAAAAAAAAAGGGCAACCAAACTTCTTTGTTGGATGACATCAGAATATTTTGTTCTGATTTTGACTCTTTGAGCTTTGTTTGAAATGGGAGGTTTTATACCAAAAAGTTACTTTTTTGTTCTTCAGAAGTGACTTCTGTGGGCCAAATGGACACATTATATGTGGAAGAGGAGATGTTTATCAAATTAAAAAAAAAAACCCCAAACCCCCTCTTTGTTTTGCAGTGGTTTTCAATGCAGTTTGCCTGAAATCAGCACTTTTTTTGCCAAATGTTTTGGTTGGGATGAAAACGGCATCGCACACAATAAAATGAAATAATACAAAATTATCCAAAAGAAAAGAAAAAGAAAAGAATACAACAGAAAATAACTTGAAAGAAAATAATACAAAATAATCCAAAAGAAAAGAATACAAAATAATCCGAAAGAAAAGAAAAAGAAAAGAATACAACAGAAAATAACCTGAAAGAAAAGAATACAAAATAATCCGAAAGAAAAAAACACAAAATAATCCAAAAGAAAAGAAAAAGAAAAGAATACATCAGCAAATAACCTGAAAGAAAAGAATACAAATTTATCCAAAAGAAAAGAACATAAAATAATGCAAAAGAAAAGAAAAAGAAAAGAACACAATACAATCCAGGAAAGAATACAAATAATGCAAAAGAAAAAAAATGATGTCGATGATGAATTCCCAAGTGGCTCTAATGAGGTCCTGAAGCATGGAGACACTCTAGGCCAGATGTTCAGCAGACCTCAGCTCCTCCTGCCCTTTGGACAGTCTCCCCATGCACCTGGGTGATGTTTCTTTTCAAATCTGTCTGCTTGGAAATACTTGGGGTCATGCAATAGGTCTGTGCAGAACTAGTCATTGGACTAAAGTGCCCACAACCAGCAACCCAACCGCAACAATCACAGCTATTTACCCGTGAACCAGAGGAATGGAGATACCTCCATCTCCTGGTGCCTGCAAATCAATGCAGAAGGACCTTCTGGAAATGGCATGTTCACCAAATACAAGTTGCTGGATTCACCACCCAGATAAATGTGTGAAAGGGAATGTCTGGTTCTTGTGGACTCTCCTTCTCTGGAGGTTTCCAAGTAGAGGGACCTGTCTGTGGTCAGGAACTGCGTCCTGCTTCTTCGCGGGGTGCTGGACTTCCTTGAAGTTGCCCAAAACAAGTGCCAAAGGCTAGAATTTGGAGCAGAGCATTACACGGGGAGAAGATCAAGGTGTTAGACCCAGCAGATGCAGAAAGATGCCTTGTTTTCCTGCCAAGACAGCTGGGGTGGACACGGGTTCAATGGCAGGGTCACAGGAGCCTAGAGCACCTTGGGGTGGGTCCAGCAGGTGTGATGGGTCCAGGTGGGGATGGATCCTTCCAGCAGCAATCCTTGGTTACTGCGGAAGGAGGGCAGCCTTGTTTGGATCCCTGGATATGCCTGCAAAACATGAGCCCCTTGGGAGATCTGTACCAACCTGGCTCCCGTGCTACACACCAGGGCTTATCATGCCCCTTTCCTTGTTCCCTGTTCCTAGTATCCGAGCTCGGGCTTGCTCCTGACTTGACTCTCAGCTCCTCGCCCGAATCCCACTTTCTGACTCTGGCTCATTTCATAATGTGTGGTTTGTGAATCAAGCTCTTTGGCCCTAGCTTGATCTCTGGTTTCCTGACCCTGGTTTGACTCAGTCTCAACTTCTGCCTTCTTGACCTTGGCTCATCCCTCTCAATCGGTTGCCTGACCCTGGCCATATCTTCAGCATCTGGACTGCTTTGACCATTGGCTTCAGACCCTGCCTGGGACACCATCCTGCTTCTAGGCTCTGGGTTAAGTCCCAGACTCTGGGCCAAACCACTAAGCCTGTTGGCCCATACCCCAGCCCTGACACCCAATTCCTTCATAACTTTGGGGACAGCTACTTGGCAGCCAGTTCCTAAGGCAGAGGCCTCCCCTCATGCAGAAGACCGGGGACCCTGCTTTGCCATTCATAAAATCCTAGAGAAGTGGGGCTAGAAGGGACCTCCAGAGGGGGATCGTGGCAGTCAATGCCCTGCTGCTGCAAGGGTTGTTAAAATGCATGTGAGAGATACAAGGAAGAGGGCCATGCACCACCCTACGGCAGAAGGGACTCCCTTTCCCCCCCCTCACAGTCTGAACCAGGATGAAAATGGGGTAAAATTATTTCCTGACTTCAGCTCTGGAAATCGGTCTGCCTTTGAGCACAGAGGCAAGACCTTCCAACCAGGAACCTCTTGGTTTTAGTCCCAAGAGGAGCCTTAGCCCAACCAGTCAAGGGAGATAGAAATGAAGGAAAAGGGAAGGAAAGAAAAAACAAGGAACAACTCTGCAATGTCTCTGGGGGTGTTGGAGTGGCTAAAATGTGCCGGTAGTGCCTTAACATCACTTCTTTATTTCTATAACATGAAATCATGCAGTCAAATACACTTAAGCAGGGGCGCGCTGTAGGGCTCACCAGGTTCAATAAATGCAGGCATATGAAGAATGAGAAGAACCAACAACTTTTATTGTGGAGCAGTAGCCGAGCATCTGAAAGCCCTTAGTCTGTCTGTCTCTCTCTAACTGACTAACTAGGTGTTGTTCCCTAACTGAGGAACTATCTGCAAATTCCTAACTCTCTCAGTCTTCTGTTAGGGAGCATCCCTAAACTATCATTTTTATCATGACACGCACAACCTGCCCCCCTCCCCACCCCAAATAAAAGTTTGGAAACGATGAGTCTGAATCGAGGTCCATTGGTTTCAAAAGCTTGTCTCTTGTTTCTAAAAGAGTCTTAGTTTCTTACGCCAGATATTGAACTGGAAGCAGAGCTGGGAAATTAATGGATTTTTCCATTCGTTGGCCAAAACAAATTTAAAAAAAGCTTTGGGTTGAAGTGAAAACAATTTGGGCATGTGTGTGTATGTGTGACGCATAAAAATAGGAACATTCATTTTGGGTTAACCCAGCATTTCCTTTCCTTTTAGAGTGTTTTTGTTTCATTCTTAATCTATTTATAAGAAGAATAACTAGTAATAATGAGTGTATTCTACATCCTAGAGGCCCTGGGCTGCCTCTAGTATCTTCATCCATGCCTGTCTGTTGTGTGTCTTCATCCTCCAGTTGTCCACAACTCATTTCTAAAGGTCTGGTTCTACATCAGCTAGCCATCTTCGCCGTGGTCAACCAAGCAGCCTTCTCCCCTCCATTCCCCCAAGGAGCACTTTCTTTGGTGTCTACATCACTTCTATTTCTTCCATTTGGCCCAGTCACTGTAGATTCATAGATTCATAGATGTTAGGGTCAGAAGGGACCTCAATAGATCATCGAGTGTGACCCCCTGTAGTTGTGCTCTGATTTCTTGTGGCAGGGTTGGGTCTCTGTACAATTGGTATAGGTCATTATTGAGTCCTCTGCGCCATTCTTGCATTAGGGGACCATACCATGCACAAAGACTGTTCATAAAAATCTTCCTTTCAAAATGATCTGGTTGTACCTTGTTAGCTTGCAAGAAAACCCAGTTTTGGCTGCCCTAAACTATACTTTCATAAGATAGTTTATACTTTTAAAAGATATTTTCAAGCTATTTAACCTCGGTATAGTTTTTTAAGGGTTGGTTCCAAAGCAAAAATGGCATGTTGAAACAGAAAAAGACAATATTTTTTTTAGAGAAGGCCAAGGAAACCTTCAGACCCTCCCACCCCTCATTTCTATTGAGTGAAGGTTGGCTGAATCCAAGCCAAATTTGCAAATCATTTAAATAACCCCAGAAACCACCTTTTTCAGAGAATTTCAGAAAATACAACTTCCCAACACAATTATGCTGAGTTTTAGCTGGAAGGTACCAGAAGAAATAGCTGCTGATCTGGTCACAACTTGCAACAAGGCTGATTTCCCATGTTATCATTAATACGATGCCTCCCGTTACCTGCCTGCGTATGCACTTTGCTGCTGCCTGCATGAGTAGAGGACAGGTAAATGATTGGTGCTATAAGAGCACTCAGCATAGGGCATGAAGAGGTTCGCAAGCTGAAATGTTGTGGCTCAAAGATGGAGAAACCGATTTGGGAGGACCTACATTTATTTCTGTATTTGATTGTTATGCCGCCCTTCTCAAGAAGGCTCAGGGTGGCTTCCAATAAAACAATGCTTTTAAAACAAGGGTATGAAAAACCACTTAAATATCAACAGAAGACAAAGACTTACTAAACCAGAGGTGAGGGGACACCTTTTTTGGCAGGTGGGCCTCCCCAAGTGCCACCCAGATCCCCTTTCCCTGCCCGATCTACTGCTCAGCTTTCTGCTCCCTGTCTTAGTTCCCCTACCCAATCTGCTGCTCTGGTTTCTTCTCCCTCCCTTGGCTTGCCTGCTGGGCATAAAAAGATCTCTGCTTGTAAGCAGGCAGCCATGCCCACGCAGGCACATGGCACCAGCTGGAAGTAGCTAGGCTGGTAGCCATGCCCGGGCAAGTGATCTGGGTCACCTGTGGGCTAACTACCCTGCCTCCCACTCTGAGTCCTGACACCCAGAGCCACCACCCCAGGGCAAGCTGGAAGGCCAGGCTGAGATTGCAAGGTGTGCAATGCAGCAAACTATGTGAGCATGGATGGTATACTCAGTCTGTGCCCCCTCCCCGGCTGGTTAAGCAGCCCAGCCATAAGTTGCCTTCCCTGAGCCGACATGGGCGCTTGTACGTGTGACGGAGGTTTGTGGTCCCTAAATTTTATGATGCTCCTCTAGTATCCTGCAAGCTGGAGAGGGAAGGGAGCTTGCTGCAGCTCTCAAGCATGCACCAGTACTTTTCATCCTTTCCTTTAGGGCCCCAGGACTTTACGAGTAGCTCTGGGCTAGGACCAAAGAGGTTAAAAATGGCAGGGCAGCCCAGAGAGGGAGCAACAGGCTTGGCAGCCCCCTTCCTGCTCCCTGCACGGGGCTGTCACCCGTGTTTCCTGTGGGACAGGGAACTCTATTCCCATCTCCGCAGAGGCCCAAGCTGGGTGGGACCGACCAGGGGCTGGGATTTGGCTCTCTAGCCTTTGTTAACGCTTCCTTTCCAATGCAAAAGCAATGGGGTCCTGGCCAGGAAGCAGAGGGTTTGTGACAAGGCAGCAACAAGTGTCCCCTGCATGAGGCTAGCCAAGGGTCCTGCTCTCCCCCGTCTGGTGCTGGTGACTCCTTTGCTCTGACCACATCCCTTGTGCTCCTCGTGTCCTCAGCGAAGCCGTTTGGGCTCTCTTTCACCTCTCTGCAGTCCCAGCTTAGCAAACGCCGTGACTCACCCAGCTCTCCTCCCCCACATCTGGAGACCATCTGGGTCCCCATGGCAAACTCCCTCCCTCTCTCCCTCCGCAGAGGCGATGGGGAAAGAGAAACTCTGTTCCAGAAATGTCAGCGGGACGTGTGCATTGGCTTCCCTGGCCCTGCTACACTTCAGCCCTCGAAAGGTTACAGGAGGGTCTTCTGCGCTGTGCCGTGTCCGGCGGCTGCATGGTCAGCAGTGGCATTTTAAGAGATGCCATATTCAGACTTGTGCACGTGGCTCCAAGTCCTCGCTTTACCCTGGAGCTTCCCTGCCCCAGACCCCTGTTCAGCATGCTTTTCAGCAGACGCTTTGCTTGCAAAACCACGATGCTGCATGTTATTTTTTGCCCCTGGTCCTTTGAACGTTCCTTGTTTCCTTCCCTCTCTATTCCCCAGATAGCTTTAAGGCACCTGTACAAATATCCCCACTGTCTATGCACTCGGGTCCTGTGGCCTGGGAACGTGTTATGAACACAGGACTGGAAGGGACCGTTTGGTCCCCGTGTTCAGTCCCCGGGCATTTCAGGCAGCTGTGGCATAGGTATAGTGTCCCAAACCACTGCACATCAACAGCCAAAAAACTCCCCCATAACAGCTCTTTTGTACCAAAAAAGCCCTGGGGCCTCACTAGTTACAGCTGGCCACAACAGAGATTTTGGGCCATGGCAAAGTCCTTACTTCCAGTGCAGATGTCCCCCTAAAAGATGAATTGCAGGCACTCACTATAGTGCCAGACTCGTGGAGGCAAAACCTGGGGAAACCTTCTGCTGTGTGTCATGCAGGAGGTCGGACTGGATGATCTAACAAAACCTTCTGGGCTTAAATGCCACGAAGCTATGAATCACGGTGCCCTGCTGATCCCTGGCTGCCGCGCTGGTCCCTCAGGCAGCTGTGTGCACAATTTAGAGCACCCCTGAGGCTGGCCTAGCGTTCCTCCCAGTGCCAAACCAGCTCAGAGCCGGCAGGAAGCTGCCTTTGCCCAGCCCCATGTTGAACACCGTTCAGCTGGAGCAGGAAGATCGAGCTCGTTCACGGCGTGTTTGTTTGTGCTCGCTGCTGTTTACTGATTTCTCTCGCTTGCTATTGCTCCAGCCTTCGGGTCCTCGATGACTCTCACATTGCATGTTGGCTTACGTTGCTGTGTTAAAAGAGAAAAGCCTTTAAAAATATCTAGAGCAGGAACTTAAGATCCTGGTTTTATCATAGGATCATAGAACCAAATGAGGGTTGGTCACATCTAGTCCAAGCAGGAGTGACATCATCCCAGACAAGGCTTTGTCTAGCCGGGTCTTAAATGCTTCCAAGAATGGAGACTGCACCACCTCTCTGGGGAGCCTGGTCCAGAGCTTCACCACCCTCTTAGTAAGAGTGTTTTTCCTAATATCCAACCTCAACTTCCCTTGCTGCAACTTGAGCCCATTGCTCCTTGTCCTGCCATCTGCCCCCACTGAGAACAGCCCAGCTCCATCCTCTTTGCAGCCCCCCTGCAGGGAGGTGAAGGCTGCTATTCAATCCCCCTCGGTCTTCTCTTCTGCACACTCAATCAGCCCAGCTCCCTTGGCCTTTCCTATGACCTTCGTGTGCACAACCTGTTTTCTCTTTCATTGTCCCATGCAATTAGTTGATGATCCTCTGGCGCCCAGCCGCCCAAACATGAGCGGTGGCCCCTGATTTTTTTCCAACGGACCACTGAGAACACCTGTCCGGAGCAGCACAGCAGCACCAGATGCCGTTGATAACCATCGGCCGCCTGACCGTCGGCGGCCCTAAGAACCAGAGCAGATCCCGCTGCAAAGAGGACACCAAATAGTCCCTTGGCCTCTCCTCACCAGTCCTGTCCCCAGGCCCCCAACCATTTTCATTGCCCTCTGCCGGACTCTCTCCAATGTGTCCACATCCTTTCTGCAGTGGGGGCCCACAGCTGGACACAGGACTCCAGATGTGGCCTCCCCAGTGCTGAATAGAGGGGAAGAATCACTGCCCTGCATCTGCTGACAACACTCCTACCAATGCAGCCCAGGATGCCAGTCGCCTTCTTGGCACAAGGGCACACTGCTGGCTCCTGTTCAGCTTCTTGTCCCCTGTCCCCCCAGGCCCTTTTCTGCAGAGCCGCTGCCCAGCCAGTCACCCCCCGCCTGCACCAGAGCATGGGATTGCTCCCTCCTAAGTGCAGGACTTTGCACTTGTCTGCGTTGAACCTCATGAGATTTCTTTTAGCCCAATCCTCTCATTTGTCGAGGTCTCCATGAATCCTAGCCCTACCCTCCAGTGTATCTACTACTCCCCACAGCTTGGTATCACCTGCACACTTGCTGAGGGTGAACTGCATCCCGTCTTCCAGGTCATTGATGAAAACATTGAACAAAACTGGCTCCAGGACCGACCCCTGGGGCACTCCACTTGATACCGACTGCCAACTAGACATCAAGCCATTCATTACTACCCTCTGAGCCCGATGCTCCAGCCAGTTTTCTATACACCTTCTAGTCCATTCATCCAGCCCATCCAGCCCCATGGACTTGTACATGTCCAGCTTTTCTAAGTAGTCCCTAACCTGTTCGTTCTCCACTGAGGGTGCCCGGTGCAGTAGCCTGCGAGCTGACCTTGTCTGTAAAGACTTAGGGGAAAAAGGCATTGAGCACGTCAACCTTTTCTGCATCCTCTGTCACAAGGTTGCCTCCCCCATTCAGCCAGGGACCCCCACTTTCCCTAATCCTCCTCCTGCTACCAACATACTTGTAGAAACCCTTCTTGTTCCCCTTCACATCCCTTGCTAGCTGCAACTCCAGTTGCGCTTTGGCCTTCCTGACTTCATTTCTGCATGCCCTAGCAATGCTCTTTATACTCCTCCCTAGTTGTTTGTCCAAGCTTCCACTTCTTATAAGCTTTCTTTTTGTGATTTAATTTACTGAAGAGTTCCCTGCTAAGCCAAGCTGGTCTTCTGCCATACTTGCTAGTCTTCCTGCACATCGGGATGATTTGTTCCTGTACTTTCAGTAAGACAATGTTTTTTTGGAAAGGACTTGCCATGGTGCAAAGCTCCCAGCACCAACCCAACCCAATCCAACCCACTTAGCTTCCCCATCACCACCTACATTTCCCCTCCTGGTTGATCACAGCTGTTTCTGGAGAGTCCAGTACCTCCTGGCACCATGTTGGGGCACTGTGTTTGTCTCCGTGTCATAGCTTTGCATGAATCAGCCCCTGCAGAAGAGTCCTACCTGATACCAGGCTGCCCAGGGGTGTATGTAAGGGTGGGTGAGGAGGGCACCTATCCTTGAACCAGATTTACAGCCGTGGTTCCTGGGAAACCCATGCCGTGGGGGCGGGTTCTGCACTGAAGCAACAGCTGGAGCATCTGGAGCTCACCACAGCCGCTGCCTGGAAAACAAGATCAATGAGGAAAGGCTGAAAGAAGTAGGGTGATTATGGAAGGTTTTTAAGATCCAGCTGTGGTTGGGATGATGTAGCTGGGGCTGGTCCTGCTTGGAGCAGGGGGTTGCACTAGATGTGACCTCCTGACGTCTCTTCCAACCTTCATTTTCTGTCATTCTCTGATTCAGTCTGGAGAAGAGAAAATGGAGGGGGGATTTATAATAGTCTGCAAATCCCTGAGGGACAATACCAGAGAGCATGGAGATGGGCTTTTCTCTGTGGCTGTAGGGGACAGGACTAGCAGCAATGACTGCAAGCGGCAGCAGGGAGAATTTACCTTATTTTCAGCATACCACGTGCACCTTTCCTCCCCAAATCAGCCCTCCAAACCTTGGGGGGGGGGTGTTGGAGGGGATATATGAAGCGATTAAGTGAGGAAGCTAATTTTTTGCTTTGGTTTGATCCCTCCTCCATGACTCCTTAAGCACCTGAAAGACCCATTGTTCTTCACTTAGGAGTGTCTTACTTTTTAATGGTCTTGATGCTCCACTAATGAAGCTAACCTTTCGGGGCGGGGGGGGGGGGGGTCTGCTAGGGCTTCTGGTCTCTTCTCCTGCTTCATAACTCATTAGCTTTTGTCAAGATCAGATGTTTTTTCAAAAGCAGGTTAGAGAGACACTCGACTGGGATGGTGTAATCGGGGATGGTCTTGCAAGGAACTGGGCTAGATGACCTTGTGAGGTCCCTTCCAGCCCGACTATCCTATGATCCTGTGATCGTGGGAGCATTGAGGGGAAGAATGGCTCAGCAAAGAGTAATCCCTGCTGCAGCACAGCACTTCTTAGCACCGAGCTGAAGCCTGGGTTGATTCAGACTCTTCTCTGATGGAGCATTGCCAACTCTGCCGTCCTGGGGTTTGCTGTCAATGGCAGTTCCAGTAGGTGAGCTGACACATTTTTTTCCCCTTCCTTCTCCCCGGTCCTTTCTCAGAGCTTATAAGAAATCTCCAAGAATCTGAATTTTCCACATTGAGATGGAATGCGTTGGAAAGACGCCCGGTGCCAGAAATAACGTGGATTTTTTTCCTGAAGGCAAAAAAATAATGTGTTTCTCCCTTTTGTGTTAATAATAATAACAATAATCATAATAACGAGGATAAAAATAAAATTGACCTCTCTCTTGCTCTTTTTCTCCCACACCCTCATTCACACACACATACATACTCCTAGTGCCTTAATATCTCATGAGCAAAACCCAGATTGGAAATCCCAACCAGAACACTGTGCCACCTTGATACTTTGCATGCAAATACACACACACACACTTTCTCAGCCTTGGCACTGTAAAACATCAGGCCCTTCCTTATATCCACAAGCTTGAATGGAGACACAGAGCTATAAGAGTGAACAGTCATTTCCATTCACTGCCAATCTCTGTCTGCGTCCCCGGCCGCCCTGGGCAAATGGTATTTATATTTAAAGAGCATCAGCCTGGCTCCAAAAAGATTTTCCATCTAGAAATCAGGAGCTCTTCCACCTGTGGGCCTGGGTATTTTTGGCTGGGAAAATAGCAGAACCTCGATACACCTCTCACCGTATATTTTCCACTCCCTCGCTCCGTTGGATTTATGGGTTCCTTGTTGATGCCCCTCCTGGTCCTTCTTGCAGGGAGACAGGAGTGCATGTAATTGTTAAGAGGGCAATCACTGACTTCTGAAGAGGGTAGCCGGCATACCTGCAGGCCAGAGATGCTATGGAGATGGGGAAGTATCTCCGGAGGTAGCGAGGTCTTTGTGGAGTGCTTAGCACAATGGGGTCCCAATCCTGGGTTGGGACAGGGCCTCTTATGATCCTGACTGCATTATGGGAGCAGCAGTCAGGGACTTTTTTTAAGTCCCCAAAACAGGTAAAAATTCACACCCTCCACACCCCCATGCTCAGAGGTACATCCCCTCCTCTCCCCTTCTCCCTTCATCTGCCGCGGCTGATGTTCCCACTGTCCCAGGGGCCAGGGGTCTCCTCTCCCACTCCAGCTGGATGCTTGGCTCAGCCCAGGGTAGCAGTACTGGTAGCACATGGGTGGGTTCCCCCATCCTGCTTCTGCTCCCAAGCTGGTGGGGGACCCACCTGCCCACTCCCATTGCTGCTGTCCTGGGCTGAGTGCAGACCCCATGCAACCCAACTGGAGTGGGGTAGGAGCTGCCCTCACCCTTGGGACAGCAGGCAATGGCAGCAGTAGGGGGGAGAGGGAATGGGAGGGGAGAGGACAGGAAGAGATGTGGACAGGATGTGTCTCTGGGCATGGAGGGCAGGAGAGGGGATGGAGGAAATTCTTACCTTCTTCAGAGACTTGAAAAAGTCCCTGGCAGCTGCTTCTACCACGTGGTCAGAAAGGGGAGGTGTGGCCTCAGCACTACACCAGATCTGAATCTGCTTCCCCTATTTAGAGTTAACACCCTATTGAGATGTATGATGCAGTTAGCCTGCCCTCACCGTTCTCAGCCCAAATCTAGCTGTCCTTTAGGTGGGCAAGGGGCACCTACACAGCTAACATTAGCCACACAAGAGTCATTTAGGGCTACCTGCGCAGATTTTGGGGATCCTCACTGTGTTTCTCACCTTGTCCTTGTGAACATGCTCAGGAAGGTTGTGCTATTATGCTCTGAAAGGATCCAGTCTAGCCTGGGAAGCTGTGGACAACCCTGAAATGTTAATCATAAAATAGCCACAATGATTTGGCCTTTGGGAGCAGGGGAGGATGGCACTGATGTTTTTTAGCCTGTCCCACTAAGGTGCAAGGAGTATTTCAGCAAAGTCCATAAAAAGTGGACTGGTGTGATCTGGGTGAGGGGAGCATGGAGGGGTTAGGTCTGAATGGCAGCTGAATGCAGAGACCTTCTGAGGCCGTGCAGGTCACAGGAGACTCTCCTCAACCTGAGGATATTTTAATCTGGTGGGAAACTGGGCCAGGTTGCTCTGAGCCCACGTGGGGAGCAGCTGGGGGCTGGGGATGTGGGTTAGAGCATGTGGTGTTTCCAGATATGAGAGTTAGAGGGAAAGACGCAGGTTGGGTTGGCAGGTTTACCTGTGGGTGAATGGACTCTGGAGTGTTTGGGGGTGGCTGTTTCACAGAGAAACCTGCAGGAAAGAAAAACTCACATTATATAAGCAGGAGAAATAGGGACATAAGAGCTGCACAGTAGTTTCCAGGGGTCCTAGTCCCAGTATTAGCCGGATGCTGCACAAATGCATAGCAAAGGTGGTAGCTCCCTGTCCCACCACAGTATACTAACCATCCCCATCATCATTATCATTCCTATTATTATCATTATATCTGCCCTTCTCCTATTGAGGGACTGGCAATTATTATTATTAACATTATCATCACCGTTGTTATTATTAGTAGTATTTTCATACCACACTTTTGTTCCCAAAGCTGTTTCCCAATGGAGTAGGGTTGGAGGGCTCCAGTGGTCCAGGAAGTCTGCCAGATGAACTGGTGATCTCTTTAACTGGACCACCTAGGCAGTTGGGAGAGGCACCAGTGCCCTTCCTCAGAGCTGGGTCTGCTTCTTTCCAAAGGAAGTCAGTATCGTTGTCTCCATGTCACAGATGGGGAGACTGAGGCACGGGTGGATGAGGTGCCCTGCCCCAGGTCACCCAGCCGTTCAGGGCCAGAGCCCAGAAAAGATTCCCGGCACACAGAAAGCAACAGGGCGAGAAACCATAGCCAACCTGAGTTGCGGTGAGACGCCCAGTTGTAGTAACAATAAAGTGAACAGCATTTGATCAAAAGCAGAAGTCATCCGGGCTTTCACGCACTGCTGCTCTGAGCAGCCTGCCAAGACTGTGTGCACGACTTCCTGTGGGAAAGGCCTGGGGGCGGGGAGGGGGACTGGCCATTGGTGAGCCGAACAGGATTGTCTTTCCTGTGTAACAGCCGGCCGGAGGGAAGCTAGAAACACGTCTGGGGGGATTCTCGGTTCTTATAGTTGTTCCCAATTGGGCCAGTTATTTTGGTGCCTGGAAGTGTGCAAAGTCCCTATGGCAATAACTTAGCACCAGTTATTTTAGTGCATGGAAGTGTGCATAGTCCCTGTGGCAATAACTCAGCACCAGTTATTTCAGTGGTTGCAAGCGTGCAAAGTCCCTGTGGCACTAGCTAAACACCAGCTATTTCAGTGCCTGGAAGTGTGCAAAGTCCCTGTGGCAATAACTCAGCACCAGTTATTTCAGTGCCTGCAAGCATGGTTGGTTCAATAATTCAAAATGGGGTTTGGACTAGCTGTGACCTCCTGAGGTCCCTTCCAACCCTCATTTTCTGTGATTTAGTGATTTTAATACCCCTGCTAAGATACTCCCATCCCTTATCTCTGCCTCAAAGGGAATTTCCAGACTCATGCTAACCTGCCCATTGGGATTTGGAGAGGTGAGCATCGCTAATCCTGCTTTCACTTGACCTACTTTGGACTCTCAGACCTGAGCACGTCACTCCTATCATCTTCCTCGATCCTTTTTGTCGCTGTTGTTCTTTTATTGCAACACATCCTCGCCTCTGCCCTGCTCGTGTCCCCTCTGCGGCTACTTCACCCACCCTCCAAAGTGTCCCATCGTGCTCTGTTCCCCACATCATCCTTGAGACAGCAAAGCATTTGATCTGCCTCCTTTGGGAAGGCAGGGGGATAAAGCTTGAGCTCGCTGGCTCGCGTAGTGGAAAAGATCTCCCACCAGGTAATCCTATTGTTTCTCTTCCCCTCCACCTGACACGGCCACGTGGTGTTTTGCTTCGAGATCCCAGACGTTTTTGGGGGACGGGGGAAGTTCATTTTTGCACCGACGGCTCCAAACACATTAGCACTAAATTCTTAGACAATCAAAAACCCCGGCAGGATAAAGCCAATGATCTACCTGGTTTTGACGTTCTTGGCACCAGGCATCAGGCTGCGACTCTCCAACAAAACCAGGTTGTTAGGATTTTCTTTTCTTTTCCTTCCTTCGTTCTCTTTTTTTAAAGGCTCGCCTCTTTGCCCGCTTGCCAGATTTTGTTAGTAATACTGTGGTGTCCGTCCAACTTGGGAGCACATACGGAGGTCATCGAAAATATTTCCAGTAAAACAAGATAGAGGTTCAATATTTCCCTGGAAGGGTGGAAGGCTTCAAAAGGCCGGTTGTGAAACCAAAACCAGAGCCGTTCGCCCCGCAACCCGCAAGCTAACCAACCTGTGTGAGTAAGGAAGGTGAGGAAATGGAGTAAAGGAGGCCGTGCTTGGACCCGTGATTATCGTGCCAGCCGGTATCCAGCCAAAAAGAACAGCTTTATCTGCTTCACCACCCACGCGTTCCTTTTAAACCACTGCTCCATAAAAATGGCAAGTTTTTCACAACTTTGTGACCCCGATAAGCTGTTTTTTCTATATATCCCCGGTCTCTAGACTCCACCTTATTGTTGACCCATTGCTTCTCTGGGGGATGGTTGAAATGCCCTAAAATTTGATTTTGGGGGGTGATTTTCTGCCCTTGATGTTTCCGAGTGTTGGCTGACAAGGGGACAGTATTTGCAGCAGATCTTCTCCATGCTATTTCTTTGTCCTCCGCAACATCATTTAGAAACCTCTCGAGATTCAAAATGTCAAAGGTGCCTGTCCCAATGCCCTCCAAGTCAAAAAGTTCCCTTCACCTCCAGCATAAATTTCCTCCACTGCAGCTTGAAGCTATCGCTCCTAGTCCTGTCCTCTACGGCCACAGAGACAAGCCCATCTCTATTCTCTTTATCATTTATTTGAAAACTGTTATTAAATCCCGCCACGGTCTTCTCTCCTCCTGTCTAAATGACCCCTACTTCTTGCAGACTTTCCTCATCAATCTTGCTTCTAACCGTGTTTTTTCTTGCTCTCCGCTGGACTCTCTCCAATCTGCCCATAGCCTCCTAAATGCGCGGAGCCCAAAACTGGATGTGGGACTCCAGGTGAGGCCTCGCTAACACCGAAGAGAGGGGAAGAATCATGTCCCTTGATTTGCAAGAGACACGGGATAAACTTTTCATGAACTTTTCACATCCAGTTCTCAACCAGACTCTCGTTTTCTCTGTGTGCTGTCTCACTCGATCCGAAAGCAGGCCCAGGGATGCCTGCTTGATAACATTATGTCCTTGCCATAGTTTGTTGGCACCGGTGTGTCAGATTGGCCTGGGACTGGCTACTCACCAATTACCGAGTTGATGATGCAGAACGAGTAATTAACTCCAGATCCCTCTTCCACAGTGCAGTCAGCTGTGCAGCGTTGACAGGAGTCGAGAGTATTATCCAATATGTTTTTGCATCAGCACGAATATCATGAACTGGCCGCTCGGAGAGAGCAGTGCCCATTTAAAGTGGGCAAGTCTGTTTTGTTGTTGCTGTTTCTTCCCCCCCACCCCCATATTTCTACAATTTTTTCTTAAGAAAAAAATGGATTCCAGGTGTGCATCCTGAACTGAGTCAAAAAGTCAAAATCTTAAAACTTTTTACGTTGGAAATCTGGGGATTTATCAGGGGAAAAAAATCCCAATTTTGCTCAATCCAAACATTGTCTTGTGAAGATTTCAGAATATTTCATTTTGATTGCAACCATGCGTATTTCCCTTTACCTTTTTTTTAACTATTCTTAGTTTAAGATTACAAAACGAGGTCATGTCAACCCAGAACACAGGAATTTTACATTTTCAACTATCAAAATGAATTGTTTTGAAAATGTTACAATTGTTTTTGAATTTAAAAAAAAATCTTACAAAAACTGTTTAGACAATTTGACATCCCTATGGGCTTTTTTTTCTTTTTTTTTTTACTTGAAAAATTCATTGAGGATGACCCTAGCCCATGGAAGTTTCAGTTTTGATGAATAGGCATTTTCAAATGAAAAAAGAAAAAAAATGTTTTGTCAGGCAATTCCCAGCAGCTCCAGAGCAGAGCTGATGAACGAGCAGGGGGTCTTTTTCCATAATCACTCTTCCAGGTGGAGGACTGTTGCCTTGTTGAACTGCAGGATTTTTTCTTGGTAAACTCTCTGTGCGGCCGTCAGGCAAGTAGGCCTTTGCTCATCATTTGTGTGACACAAGAACGTTAATTAAAAAAATATTTGTATGTAGAAAGTCTTTAGCAAAGCCCCTCCGTTTCACTGATTGCCTTGTAGATAGATAATCTAGCCCAGTGATCAGCTATTAGACTTTAGTGCATGTACACATTCATTAATGCACTTTAGGTAATGCACATTAGATCATTGTGAGGTTTTAGAAAAAAGGCACATACATCTGTTTTACATGTGCATTAGCAAAAGAGCATGTTTTTGTGATGGTTTAATGAGCATTAAAATAGGCTAATGTGCATTAAAGTGCATGTGTAGATGCGCCCTAAGTTGGTAGTTCAAATCCATCTTAGATCGTTGTTGCTCCCAGAAAGGCTTACATTGAACGAATCGTCACGTGGCACTGGCAGATTTCTCCTTGTGCTGCTACAGTAGTACCAAAGGCCCAAAATAAATTGGAAAGAGTATGTTCTTCCCTCTCTCCATCAAAGTGCAGACCATGACGTGGTCCTGTTGGAAGAGCTGGCTGTTGACAAATATCTGCATCATCCATCCGTCTCCTTGGACTCACTGTGTTCGTGGTCACCGGCCAGCTGGACAACTAAGCTCAGTCATTCCCTCCGACCCAGAAGGTCTTTGTCTTTCCCTCCAAACATGGTCTTTGTACATTGGCACAGCGTTTTTGGGGGGGAACTCACACTGCCATTTCCTGGACTGTGCTTCCTCTGTCTTGTGGGCCAATGGAGATGGCTGATCTCCAAGCCTGGGAAACCAGCAATAAGGCAATAAGACTCATTTTCTAAGAATGAGTGCAAGTTGCAGGCCATGACGTTGTCACTCAACTGCTCTAGTATATCCTGCTTCCTTCCTTTGTCTTGTCCATTTGTCAGTTCTTTGGGGCAGAGTTTGCTCCACTCTCGCTGCAGTTTTCATCATTCAGAGGCCTGGGAAGTCCTAATCTTGAGGTGGCACCAGGAATTATTGTGTTTGATACCCACTGATGGCCCCACCCTGCATGCATTTGTCCCCTTTTGAACCCAGTTAATGCCAGGAAACATTATGGGCTAGAATCCAAGCATCAGGTCCAAACAACTCAATGTTTTGAGGAAGTCCATAGCTGGATTTGACTGACAAGGTTGGATCTTAACTTTACAATGCACCAGCCATTAAAAATCAGGCCAGGTGTCTTATGAAGAAAGATAAGTTTCCATCAGAAATTCTCAGGCTTCAGACAAGAGTTCAGGGAAGAAGTCAGATTTTGATCGTGGTCTTCAGATTATGGTCAGATCATGTTCTTCAAAGTCTTCAGATCAAGGTCTCCAGATCATGATCTTCAAGGACTCAAAATGTGTGAAAAACTCCAAATCAAACTAAGAAAACCTCTTAAACTTTGAAGGAGGTTGGATTCAGCTTGTGATATTTTGGTTCAGCCCTTGCTATAAGAAATACGTCCTATCGGAAATGATCCTGCAATGAACAGCAGAGACTTCCTAGGCTCGAAGAAGGGTGATTGCACCCAAAAGCTTGCAAAAAGCTTTTTTCCAACTACTCAGTTGGTCTAATAAAAGATATCACGTCTATCCAAAGAACCTGGCCTGCCTATGTGGAGAGAAAGGAGGAAACTCCAATATGCAAGTTCTCTCTCTCAAGTATGTTAACCTATGGACTCAAAAATAGGGAGATCAAGTTTAAGGTTGTCCATTGAGCGCTGGGGAAACCTGCGGTCTGAGGCTGAAGTTCAGACAAGTGACTGCCTTTAAACATAAATCAAAGCTCAGTTCACTTGTATTTAAACCTCCTGGATCAACAAATGGAGCAGGAAATAGTTGGCAACATCCAAAACTTCCTGGATTTGAGCAGCCTAAAATTCCTTAAGACGGTTGTTTCTCATAGGATTTTTGTTGCTTTCACTGGTAGCCCCAATTGGAACAGACACTGGGAGAGTCAAGAGATGGAAAGAAAACAAGGGTTCAAAGTTTCCCCAGACCTGTTTGACTGCTGTCCCTGTAAGGTTTTCTGCCGTGACTGCTTGCCTATGTTTCAAGTAGCTGCAGCAGGTTCAGCAAACAGCTCTCTGTCAAGGCTGGGGCAAGGTCAACCGCTCCTGGAGAGATGTGCCCTTTTCCCTTTGGTGCCCAGGGCAAGGATGGGTTGCTAACAACTGCTTGTGCCTCGCGTCACTTCAGGGAGACTTTCCAGCTGACTGTTCAAATAAAAATGTACCCCCGATTTTTTTTTTTCCACAGAAAATGGATCCAAATTCTCATAGGAAAACATCTCTCTTTTACCATTACGATTTGGTGTTATGATAATTTAACAAAAATAGCAGTACAACCTCAGTATAAGTCCTCTTCTAACCTGAGAGGCATCGTAGAGCTGTTCTTCATATTCTCCTTCTCTTTCTTTTCCTCTCTCTCCTTTTGCTTTCCTGTTCCTTTCTCTTGCATACCATCTAGACCTTAACTATATATCCATTGAGCTACATATATCCATTGAGCTATATATCCATTGCCAATCTAACCTAGTTTGGCAAATACCAGCATAATAAAAGCAGGTCGTTGTCTTCTGCTTCCTTACCTCTCTGTCAAGCCCAGTAACTCATGTACCGAGTTGACTGGTGGAGCCACACTGATTGCAGTGTTTGGCTGCCATGGCTTTTCTATAGCATTGGTCATCATGGTGTGCATACCCATGGGTGGGAGATGCTGAGGAGGGCTGGTCTTATGATGCTAGCGAGTCTTCAGACAATGGCAGGGACCACAGTGAGGCTGGAGCTTGAAACCAACAGCCAAATTGCCCTCGATTGCATTGGACCAGGCCCGCTCTGTTTCAACTCCCTCTTTCTCAGAGAGGGATAACACTATTTCATCTCCCTGATAGAAGTACTGTGAAGGTCAGTTGGCTAATGACTATGAACAGATTAGGCTTTTTACTGAAGAACCCCTTAGAAAACTGGCTCCCCTTGTCCTGGTGTTGTGGGGTCTCACTGTCATTGAGTTGTAGAGAAGTGGGGCACCCTAGGGTAGCCATGAAACCCCTGGTACCTGCTTTAATCCTGGCCAGCTCTCGCTTCAGCCTCTCAGGGCCTCACCCTGATGATTCGCCTGCCCTGCTGTGTTGGTATTCATGAAGTGGGGAGGTTGCCCTTGGAGGCTGGTGAGCTCTGGTCTTCAGCTCCTCAGTGGCGTTGACTTGGCCCACTTGACTTGGGGCTCTGAACCCATCAGACACGGTCTTTCTCTCTCTCAACCTGGGGCTCCTCTGACTCTAATTTCCGTAAGGACCGAATTTATGGCCTCCTTCCACCCGTATAGCCACACCGATGCCTTGCAGATGTCATGTTGTCCCCACTTACCTTCCTATATAGGCTTTGGTCTTCTTAGTCTTAGCCTGCAGGTTACTCTGGTCATTGACTAGTAGCCTAGCCCTACTAGGTCAGGCCTGGCTTTTTAGACTCAGCCTCTTGTCGGTCCTCAGGCCACCTCGGTCACCCACTTTGGGTTCAAGTTCCAGCCCTCTTGGCCTCAGGCTACCTTGGTCTTGTGCTCCTGTCCCTAGAAGGGCTCAAAGCCTGGTGTGCCCCTCAGGTACCTGGCGTTCTCCTTTGCACCTCCATAGCCACACCCAGTCCTCCAGTATAAAATGAAAATAAAAATAGCCCAGAATATGCTGTTGTCCCCCAACCTGGGGTCATCCCTGCTGCAACTTCTCACTTGAACCCCTCATGCCCTGTTGCAGGCTGGAAGGGACCTCCAGAGGTCACATCTAGGCTCACCCCCTGTCTAGGGCAGGGTTACCTCTATCCAAACAAGGGTTTGAATTACACTTTGACTCTTGGGGGGTCTGCAGAAAAAAATGCAACCAGTTCATTGGTTAACAAGTCCACCTAAGTGAAGGAGCAGTTCGATCAGAGACCCCCACCCCAGGTTATGATTTTCAAATCTTATGGGGGGGGGGCTTTCATCTCTTATAGGGGGTGGGGGCTTAGCTCCCCTGAGTTCCCCCTTGGTCCAAACTACCCTGTACAATCCATAACCTAAACCATGGTAAAACTACCATCAATGCTAACACAACACAAGCAGGGCATCCCCCTTTCCAGATGGTCAGCTGAGACCCAGAGGGATTAAAGCCCATGTCCGCTAAGATGTTTGGGCACCAAACTCCCACTGGTCCTTTGAAGCCTGGGGCCTAAATGGCTGGCCCACTCAGGAAGACTGTGGCAAACAGAGAATTGAACAGGGTTTTTCCACAGCTCAGGCTAATATTCAAACCACTGGAGCATCCTTCTATTCCTTGCATCCAAGAGGACAGACAACAGCCCGTCTGTCAGTGGTGAAATAGCACCAGCTTCTTTCAGTGTGACCTGATGCAGAGCTTTGTTTTTAATATGCCACATGATGGGGACCCAGCCGGCAGGCTTCAAGAGGGTTTTCTTTTCTTTACTTTTTGGAAGTCTTTCTAAAAGTACTGTTTAGTGACTCTGTGGTTTGGCAGGTACCTATTGAACAACTCATAGCTAGCACACTTCGCTAGGAAACAGATACAACCCCAGTAACAAACACAGCTGAGTGGTTAGACCTTTCTAGGCAGCAAAGATTTGAAATGCAGTGCAGCTGACGTTTCACTGAAAGACTGAGATCGTGCAGCTCTGAGACAGGCCATCCTTAGTCACTATGCTCATCCGAGAAATGATGGGCAAGGAGGTTATTTTTGCCTGGCTGTGCTCGAAAGCCTGTTACCATGTTTACCAGGAGCCTAAATCAGGAGATCTGGGTTTCTTTCCATCACTCCCACCCAGGTGAAAAGAAAAGGCCAGAAGTGGTGTACCTAATCCATGATATTTGGCTTTATTAATGCAGGCAAAGGTTCTCTGGGGTGCTTGAACATTTAGGTGAGCCCTGGTTTGATGTTTGGCAATTTTGGGGTGCCTGGTTGGGTGGTTAAATGCAGGTAAATGTGAGGAACCTCAAATATCCAACAAGACTTGCAGGAGATTCCCTAGAAATGGATGCTTTGGGTTGCTTGTCTGATACAAGCATAGCAGGGGTTAGAAGTGGGATCTGGGATACAGGTCTTATGGAGAGGGGGCAGTGCATGTTTGAGATGCAGTAGAACATGTTGGGAAATACAGCCCCAAACCCCCTAAATCAAGGCAAGTATATTGAAATACCCCCAAAATACATCGTCCTAGGGGGTTTGGAGCTCCTCCTTCTCTCTTTCTCGGGTCAGGAAGAACTTTCCTGGGGGGCCTGTTTATACCATAACTGTCCATTAAAAGGTTTTATCTGAAGTTAGAAGGGTTTCCTACTGTTAGAAATGGGATACTGGATGAAGTGACCCTTGTCCCTGAGCTGCATTCATAATTTCTGTTGATTGCATGAGTAGAAGTGTTGCCAGCAGATCAAGGGAAGTGATTCTTCCCCTCTTTTCAGCACTGGGGAGGCCACATCTGGAGTCCTGTGTCCAGCTGTGGGACCCCACTACAGAAAGGATGTGGACACATTGGAGAACTGGCAATGAAAATGGTTGTGGGGCTGGGAGACAGGACTTGTGAGGAGAGGCTCAGGGAACTGGGCTGATTTAGTCTGCAGAAGAGAAGACTGAGGGGGATTGAAGAGCAGCCTTCACCTCCCTGCAGGGGGGCTGCAAAGAGGATGGAGCTGGGCTGGTCTCAGTGGAGGCAGATGGCAGGACAAGGAGCAATGGGCTCAAGCTGCAGCAAGGGAAGTTGAGGTTGGATATTAGGAAAAACTTTCTCATTCAGAGGGTGGTGAGGCACTGGAACAGGCTCCCCAGAGAGGTGGTGCAGTCTCTATCCTTGGAGGTGTTTAAGACCCAGCTCAACAAAGCCTTGTCTGGGATGATGTTGTTGGGGCTGGTCCTGCTTGGAGCAGGGGGTTGGACTAGATGTGACCTCCTGAGGTCCCGTCCAGCCCTAATTTTTTATGATCCTATGATTCTATAATCCCTAGGTTTTTGTAAACTATTTTGGGGTTAATTTAATAGTAAAGGAAGGAAGAGACTAGGATCATTGATTGGAGCTGGGTCTGGGGTATTCCAACACCATGTGGATATCCTAATCTGCCCTGCAAATGGATTTCAATCCTGACAGCAGCACCCTGCTAGTATTTTAGAGAGAGGGTCCCATCACAATCCCACCGGTGCCCTTCTACCTTGCCCCTTATGCATCGTGTTCCTTTATTTTTAACCAAAGGCCTTGGCCAAAACCTTGCCTTCTAACCAAATGCAAAGAACTGGGCCTTTTCTGCAGTTTTGAACAGGAAGTGCCAAATGTCACGCACCAGTCAGTCCCCAAAATACTGAGAGGCGTGATCAGAAGTAGGAAAACCTGAAGAGTTCATGAGATAACCAGTAGCAGCTATCGAATCCTTCTAAAGTCAACAGATGGGCTCTGAACACACTTGGAGCTTTTCCCTTGCGACAGTAGCTGGAGTCTCCTGAACAAACCTACTGCCCCATTAAGGAACTGGGAACCACTTTCAAAAGGCATGGGGCTGAGTACATCCTTGGGCCCACTCCCCAAATCCTTATCCAGATCGCTACTGGTTACCCCATGAACTCTTCAGGATCTCCCACGTCTGATCCTGCTTCTCAAGTATTTTGGGGATCAACTGATCACGTGACATTGTGGCACTTCCTGTCCAGAACTGCTGAAAAGGCCCAGTTCTTCTTTGCTAGAAAAAAAGGAAAGGTGAAATCTTGGCCCCATGACTCAGCTATCCAAGCTGTGGGTCACCTCTCCCTGGCTTTATTGCATTATTGGCTACACACGAACCACAGGAGAGACAAGGAGCAGCCGGACTGATTCGCAGAAGGAATCCTACGCCTTACGCAGAGCCCTTCTAGGAATCAGTCTTCTAATGACGTCTTTCTCTTTCAGCAACTGGCTCTAATTGCAAGCAGCAGAGACAGGCAGTGGGGTACCGAAAGAACAGAAGCCAGATGCAAGGAGTTGTGGAAATGCTACTGGCCTCCTGCTTAGGCTTGTGGTCTGCACCAGGCTGAATGCTTAACACACAGAGGGTGCTAGGAGCAGGGCCCTGACACCCAGGAGAGCTTCCAGGGCCGAGCTGGAGGGGGATGATATAGAGAGTTTATAGTGAAATGGTTGATGGATTTGGTCCAGAGAGCAACTGTATAGCCACTCCTAAACAACAATGTACATAAATCCATTGGGCATGTCTACACAAGACGCTTACTGCTCATTAGCCTAATAACACTGTGCAGGACTGTGTCATGGCAAAAACCTTGCTAATAGCCTACTGCACAGTGCTATTAGGCTAATGCACAGTAAGCGTCACTAAATAACTGTGCACCAGCGCTACTGAGCAGTAATTCTAAGTACTGCGCATTTAGTTAGTACTTCATTAAGGAAGTACTAAATTAAATGTGCAGCATCTAAGGCACATTAAGGAACAGGTAGACCAGGGGTGGGCAAAATGTAGCCCATGCCTGCATGCAACCCACCAGGCCATTCTATCCAGCCCACACGGTCCCTAAAAAATTTAGAAAATTTATTTTTGGCTACCCCTGGCTGCCTGCCATGTGGCCCTCGATGGCTTACCAAACTCAGTAAGCGGTCCTCTGCCCAAAATAATTGCCTGCTCCTGATGTAGATACACCCATTGGGTCTTTACTATTCATGTCATCAGTGCCAGCATATCACCCTGGGTTTTTCTTATATCTCAAATAGTTTGGCCTGTTTCCCTTCTTGGCTCTTCTCTTTTCACTTGGGTTTTATCTTTGGCAAAGGGTTTTCATATGAAATGAGGAAAGGCTGAGGGAACTGGACTGATTTAGTCTGCAGAAGAAAAGACTGAGGGGGATTGAATAGCAGCCTTCACCTCCCTGCAGGGGGGCTGCAAAGAGGATGGAGCTGGGCTGCTCTCAGTGGGGGCAGATGGCAGGACAAGGAGCAATGGGCTCAAGCTGCAGCAAGGAAGTTGAGGTTGGATATCAGGAAAAACTTTCTCCTGAGGAGGGTGGTGAAGCACTGGGACAGGTTACTCAGAAAGGGCATCTCCATCCTTGGAGATTTTGAAGACCTGGGTAGACAAAGCCGTGGCTGGGATGATGTAGTTGGGGCTGGTCCTGCTTGGAGCAGGGGGTTGGACTAGATGTGACCTCCTGAGGTCCCTTCAACCCTCATTTTCTATGATTTACTTTGATTCTATGAAGTGCTCTGGACCAGAGAGTTTTTCTAGTGCATTTCCACAAGAAAATGATCTGCGGTGCAAGGCAGGGCTGGAAAAGTCAAGTTGGAAAACAGCTCAACCAATTTTGCACCCTCCTTATCTATTTCAAGTGAATCCATAGGAGCAGGGAATGCTCTGTCCAGTCCTGACAACCTCCCTCTTCATATAATTGATCTCCACTGCAAAATGCCCTCTGTAGAACTAAAGAGCAGCGAGAGGATGTGATATCATGAGAGAGGAAGTCATACAGTGCATATGTAAGGGTTACAGCTTCCATTTAGGCAGAAGCTGTTATCGCCTATGGGTGCCTGTACACACCCCGGGTTTTAATCCTCATTAAATTAAAAAAGGTTTATAAAGTTTAAACTTGTTTATTTTAGAGCGTTGCATTTGTTTTTGCATGCACTAGGTTTTCCAACAAATTAAGTCCAGTGTCCGGCCAGCACCACAGGAAAGTGGGACAGTCCAGCACTGCCCCCCGTGCCCTGGGGCTCCCCACCCCTTACCCCGTGCCCATGCCTGTACCCATGCCACAGGAAGCCGGCAAACAACACAAGAAAAAAAAAGTGGAAGCAATTTGAAGGGGTGAACTACCAAAAAGTCTCAGCATCTGGTGGACAATGAGGCTCATTACACGTCTTTGAGTGCCTTTGTGTTTGCATGCAATGAATCCATGGATGCAATGCTTTAATTCTCGGAGAGCAAAACTAAACTATTTCCAGGGAGTTTTACTTTAATGTACCAGAAAGACTTTTAAAGTGTCCGGAAATCCCCCTCATGCAAACAGACGCACAGATGCAGAGCATGAAAGGGCAAAAAATGTGGTGTGTACAAAGGCCCTAGTAGTCTTCACTGGAGAGGGAAACTTTGTTTTTAACCTGTATTCACTGTCCTGTTGCAAAACCCTGATGAATACAAGGCAGTTGTCAATGTAGCTGGGGCTGATAGGTCAAGGGGCAACTATATACAAGGGGCAGGGGTTTTCTATGGGAGATGACAGGAGGAATTTGACATCAGTGTAACTAAACCCAAGAACTGGTGCTTCAAGTGTACCTCTCTACCATCCCTGCCCATTACAAAGGGGATGAACAGGGGCACAGCAAAGCTAAGACACCGCTCCGTGAAAGCATCAAGGGAGCTAACTCCTATGGATTTTGCTTCAGCTATAGAGAGAAAAGAATGGCTGGCACCTGCCCAAGCACTGAGTGAGAGCATGACACGTGTAGCATATTCACCAAGCCAAGTTCACTGCTGAAATCAAGGGAGCCTTCTCTGATGGCAGTGGGAGGTGTTGCCCAGGGGATTTAGGCACTCACATCTTTTAAGGAGCTGGTTCTGAGGATTGTGTACCTGGTAGTTGTGTGTGAGGGCTTCATGCATTGATTTGGGGGGAATCCTTGGGGATAGGGCTGCTGGTGAATGAGTCAGGAGGGTTCTTCCAGTCCTGAGTGACTTGTCCAAAGTCACACTGGGACAGAAGACTTAGTTCATCCCTGGTCTCCACACTGACTTTCACCACTGGCCCATCCCATACCTGTTCCTGAACCACGTTTCCATGATTAGCAGGGCCCAGCAAATGGTTTTATAAAAAAAAAAAAAAACCCACAAAAAACAAAATGTTACCTCTTTTCCTCGTTGCAAAGCCTCAGTAAAGGGTTTCAGATTGGCTTGAATTTGTTCTTTGAAATGAATCCCAGAAGAGCCATAACTTGTATTGGAGCTCATTTCCGAACAGTCATGTGTGAGAATTGAAAGCTGCAGCTGTGTCGATTGGTTCTGCCAGGATGCAACAGCAATGTCATTTCTCCCCAGTTAGATAAGTATGATTCTTAGAATGAAGTTTTGGGGTTGGCAGGGGAAACGACTTAGGGTTGGGAATTCAGAGTCGCCCGTTTCCGTGAATACTCTTTGAAATTCTCTTAGCGCCGGCAGTTTCCACGACTTTTCCTGCCAGGAAACCCATTTGTTAGAACATTTGTCAGAATCTACTGTAAAAAGGATTGCAAGCCCATTGAGACAGAATTTATTTTTAAAAACCACACAGTGCATGTAGGTCCCCTACATGCGTAGTCATAAAAGTGCACGCCACTGCCAAGAAGCACGCACCACATGCCATCACGCACAACGTATGTGTAACCCCTCTTCCCCCCAGAAAGGGTCTGTTGTGGGGATGCACGTACCTGCCCTACAGAGCATGTGAGTTGAACATGACTTGAGCTTGCCAGCCTTGGGTCAAACTGTAGAAATACTTGCATTTTAAGTCTGGAGATGCCTTATTCAATTCCTGGTGTGCTAGCTGAGATGTGGCTGCTTCATAAAGCCTGCAGTCCATTCACAAAGGTCTGTGTATCTATGACATATGCCTCTTGCCCCATGCCTGCACATGGATTCACATACACCTAGAATGATAGGATCATACAAATTGAGGGTTGGAAAGGACCTCAGGAGGTCACATCTAGTCCAAGCCCCTGCTCCAAGCAGGACCAGCCCCAACTACATCATCCTAGCCAAGGCTTTGTCTACCTGGGTCTTCAACACCTCCAAGGATGGAGAGTCCACCACCTCTCTGGGTAACCTGTTCCAGTGCTTCGCCACCCTCCTAGTGAGAGAGTTTTTTTTAATATCCAACCTCAACGTCTGTTGCTGCAGCTTGAGCCCATTGCTCCTTCTGTCATCTGCCCCCACTGAGAACAGCCCAGCTCCATCCTCTTTGCAGCCCCCCTGCAGGGAGGTGAAGGCTGCTAGTCAATCCCCCTCGGTCTTCTCTTCTGCAGACTCAATCAGCCCACTTCCCTCAGCCTCTCCTCACCAGTCATTCCCACCTATACATATACATGCTCTCCTATCACCACGGTTGGACAATTGCATATATTCAGGACATGCACTTATGACTTAGCCACTGCCAACACAAGGGCTTTGAAGAAAAGCCCAGGGCTTCCAGAAGTGTCTGAGGGGACAATATTCCTAACTCTTTGACAGTCTTGAAGCAATGACCCAACAAGTTGTGAGACAGCCCTATGCTACTGTAGGTGCTGGCTAGGGAATGAGGTATAAAACCAGACTGGTTCCTCGATTCTTTCTAACAGATAAGTCTGAAGAGCTGGATCACACCCAAGTGACAGTAGAAGGAATTATAGAAGAAATCATTAAGTTGAATGAATTTAAGTCATCGGGACTGGATGGCATTCGCCCATGAGATTTGAAGGCACTCAAAGGTGACAACGAAGAGCTGTTGGCAGTAGCAAGTCCCCTATCGTTACAAAGAGCCTTTATGCCAAAAGGCCGGCCGGTGGCCAACAGAACACCAGGTAAAACCAGGCCCTGATCACCCAGGCTCAAATAAACATCTTTGTGGCATTTCTCTAAAAGATGTCTGCATATTCTCAGGCCTAGTTTCTTGCTGACCTAAGGTTCTTTCTGGAGATGCTTTCTTTCTATTCCCACAACCCTGTGGCCTAATTCCTGTGAAAGACCAGTGATGCAAAATGGTAGGGGAGCAAACCCTGCTTGGTGCACAAGGGCAGACTCTATTTGTGCTGAAGTCAGCTTCTTCGAGGAAAGAGAAGAGAAGCCCTTTCAGTCTGTGAAGGGTGTTGGGAATCATTGAGGTGGCAAGGACAGGTGCTGCCCTCCCCGTCTCCTTCAGTGTGTTTAGGAGTCACCGGAGCCACGTTCACTTGGGCAGAGATTTGAGGGTCTGCAATAAGTCCTTGCCCTGCACCCCAATGCTCATTCGAAGCCAAGAAACATCCCTGTCCCACATGACCAGTCTGCCCCACGTGTTAAAGAAAGAATTCAGGACTCAGTGGGAGCATCTGCACACGTGCATTGGCTGCACACTAACCAAAATTATTGTGCAGTATGGGTGTACACCTATACATGCACACCCATACTGCACAATAAATATGGCGACTTACACCCGATTAGTTACTGCACAGTAATGCACATGTAGATGCCATACTGCACAGTACCATTGTGTGTGTGGACTGACTTGGGACTAACTTTAGTCCCAAGTTAGTCAACACACAGCGTTAATGCACTTTAATACCTGCACGTTATTATGCAGTAAATTTAAGCTGGCATAAATTTACTGTAGAGTAAATGTAAGCCGGTGTAAATTTACATGTAGACATGCCCTGTTCTACCTAACTTCTGATTCAGGGGACAGGGTTGTGTTGCCCTGGGTTGACAAACAACTCCATGGTGCTCCAGCTTTGCAAGATAAACCCTCCAGGTTACGTTAGCCCCGGGCAAGGATAGGATGACTTCTACTGAACTTGAGACAGTATGATCTGGGTAGCAAAGAGAACACAGCGTGGACCCTCAGACTCTGGGTTTCATGGTCTTGATGGGGATTGCTATCTCACATATTGAAAAGCACCTGGATGGCATCACACCTGTGCATGCTACACTTGTAAAATGCCTGGTGTGCTGGTACAGGGCCAGGTTCTCCATCCTTGAGCAGTGATGGAGCTTTTGGAAACACCTGAGCCACTTCCCCAGCTGTGCCCAAATCTGGAAGTCTTAACTGCAACAGTCCAATCAAGAGGAATTATGCTTCAGTAAAGGAGCATAGGAGGACAAAGTAAAGAAGGGCCTTGAGAGTTGGGCAATAAAGGAATAGAGAAGAAGAGGGCTGGCTCTGTCTGACACCTGGGGAAGCCTGTGGGCTACACTGAGAGCAGTCTTGTGATGTGGAAGAGGCATGAAGACTAAGGTCACACGCTTGGCTTCTAGGCAGAGCAGGGCTCATCCCTGCAAGGTCAGCCCAACTGTTGCAAGAAGGGTTGTCCCCACAGTGGCAGAGCAAAAAAAGGGCTTCTGGGTGCCTGGATGAGGAGGGTACAGAAGACCCTTGTAGCATGAACCCTACCAGGGATTGACGCAGAGCTTAGAAAACACCCCAAGCAAATGCTCTTCATGTGCCAAGCAGGGTCAAGGTAGGACAAACAGGGCGGCTCTGTGGACACAGGGATTCGCACTCCCTGTGCTTGCAATGTTTAGCAGCAGCACTGCATTGCCCGCCTGGTGCAGCCATGTGAAATGCCACAGCTGGAGAGCTCTGCAAAGAGCCGTTCTGCCTTAGGAGGACAGCCGTGGGGCAAGGCTGCTGTGTTGACATTGGCCTTGTCCTCATGACCCTCCGAAGAAGGGGATCATTGTGCACGGTGCTTTCCATCTTTGGTTATTTCTGCCATGTCCATCAACAAATGGGTCATCTAGTAGGTTTTGCAGTTCAGATTCCTGATCCCAGCAGGTCACGTGGGAGCTACCAGACTCGTTCTACAAGCCAACAGCTGAAATCCAGTTCCTGGAAAGTAACGGGTCCTTTCCATACCCGATTCTGTAGCCTGTTACAAGTTCGCAGAGCCATCCAAGTCCTTCCCATGCCCAGAGGTCAGAGCCCAGATGTTGGGTGGCTGTGGGATTTCCCCATCTCCCCCCGTCAGGGAGAATTAAAGGACCACAAGTTTACAGAAGACTTCCAACTGTGGATGATTTCTACTAAGTTGCAACTGGGATTTTGAAAAGTCCCATCATCAGAATTGTTCCTGGGATGATGAATCCAAACATTGCTATAATTTTATTTTTTTTTCTAAGAACAAGGATTTCCAAGTAGCTGACTTGAGAGACCTGATTAACTGTCCTCCTGGCGCATAAATGATGAGAGGATGAACCTGGGGCACTCAAGAGGGACAGTCTTGTGCGATGACACAACTTCTGAGTGTGAACGCACGGGAATGATTCAGACTGCGGCGTCCTCCAAAGAGTCCATCTGTTTGCAATTTTGATGTTAGCAATAGAGCTCCTTGTATAAGGCTGGGAGGCGTGCGACAGAGAAGGGGGACGTGATGTCACCACGAATCTTCACAGCGGCTCGTTATCCTGTGGCCAGCGATGCCTGATGACAGAAGCACAGCGCTCCCTGCCGGCGTGAATTCACACGCCCAGACTCACCGCAGCAACATCTCGCAAGGCAATGGGGCTGGGGGGTGGGTGGGCTTTCGATGGAAAAACTGGGTCCCATTGCCAGGCTGTTTCCTCCCCACCTGTCCAAAAGCAGAGATATGAATTAATTAACCCCAATGTCCCAGGTAAATTAAAGAAGCTGCATGGTCATCACTCAAACAACAAGGTACAACATGGAGACCTAACTTGTATTCATTGCTCGGCCTCTCTGTCTTTGGTGGATATCTGCATCCCAGCAGATTTAGGATCGTCGGGAAGTTGGGTAGGACGGGATCTCACGAGGTGACATCTAGCCCAGCCCCTGCTCAGAGTAGGATCATCCCTAATTAAACCCTCCCAGCCAAATGTCTCTCTGACTTGCTCTTGAAAACTTCCAGGATGGACATTCCCCAGTTTCTCCAGGCAGCCTCTTCCAACGCTTGACCAACCCTCCTCATCAGAAACTTCGTCCTCATCTCCAACCTAAATTGCCCTGGCTGCAGCTGGAGGCCATTGCTCTTAGCCCTGTCCCCTGAAGCCACAGAGAAAAACCCATCTCCAACCCCTCCGTCATCACCCTTCAGGTATTCGAAGGCTGTTATCGAATCCCACCTCACTCTTTCTTCTCCAAACTACATAACCCTCGTTCTTTCAGCCTTTCTTTATAAGTTTTGCCTCCCAGGCTCTGAATCATTGATGTTGCTCCATGCTGGACTCTTTCCAAACTGTCCACATCCTTCTTGAAGTGTGGGACCCAAAACTGGGCACGATACCTGAGAAAGGCCTCACCAGTGCTAAAGAGAGTGAGATTTAAATTGTATCTTGGGAGAAAACTTCCTTGCTGTCCAATGAACAGACTGCTCAGGGCAGCACTGCAATCTCCTTCACCAAAGGTTTCCAAGAAGAGGATGGATCAACATTGGACAGGGAGGATTTAGGAGTAGCATAGCCTGCATTTGTGCAAAGGGGTTGAACCAGATGATGCTTGAACTCCACGATGACCTATGTGACTTTGCAAAATAACACCCGAAAAGCCAGGCTGGCAGGGCCCTCAGGAGGTCACATCCAGCGCAACCCCCAGCTCAAGGCAGGCTTGTCCCTGTATAAACCATCTTAGAAATGTGTCTAACCTGCTCTCAAACAATTGCAAGGATGGAGATCTTGCAGCTTGTTCCAATGCTGAACCACCCTAACAATGGGAAGTGCTTCCTAATCCCCTCTCTAAACTTCCCTCGGTGCAATTTAACACCACTAATCTTTGCCTTGCCCCCTATGGCCATAGAGAAGAGGCTATCATCATCAGCATCATAACCACCCTTCAGGTTTTTGAAGCCTGTTATCAGATCCCTCCTCAGTCTTTTCTCTAGACTAAATCATCCTAGTTCTTTCAGCCTTTTCTCATGTCTTGTTTTCCAAGCCTTTCATCATTTTTTGTCCCTTTCTGCTGAGCTCTGTCCAATTTGTCCACATCCTTTTTGAAGTGTGTGTGTGTCGGGGTAGGGAGGTGCAAAACTAGATGTGGGACTCCAGGTGAGGCCTCACCGGTGCTAAATAGAGGGGGAGAATGATTTCCCTTGACTTGCACATGACGCTCCTGTTAATACAACTCAGTCTGCCACGGGCTTGTTCTGCAACAAGAGCACGCTGCTGGCTCAATATTCAGGTCAAAGTCCATGCCGGTTGGGATGCCAGAGTAGGTGGGGTGGTGCATGAATGCAGAGAGGTCCATAAAAGTCCTGTGCCTTTAAAGGAGCACTTAAAAGAGTATTAACCTGACCATAGGAAAGCTTCAAAGCTTGCCTTCTCTCACATGCCTGAGTATATTATAACCCAGGAAATGCTTTCATCTCCCAAAAATCCCTGTGCTGCAGAATCTCTCAGGCCACGACCGTAATGCACCAGCCACAGGGTGATGCTCGCTCCATGAGTTGACTCACAGGCCTCCATTCACAAAAGGGAGAAAGGTGGTGAAGGCAGCCTGTGGTGACACAAGCTCCGTGTCGAAAGCTCAGGGTTGAATCCTTTCTGAGAGCCGGCCTGGGAAGGGTTGTAAGGCCTGTCATTTCCTTTCACAGCCTTGGAGATCACCATGAGTTATGCAAGACCAGGCTGAAGTCATGACTTTTATTTTTACCCATGGAGTTCATTAAAAACAGATTCCCTCTGTCCAGAGTAATTAAGCATCCAAATTCAGCCTGCTGCAGCAATCGAGTCACAAAATCTGACCGTGTGGGGATGAGGACAATGGGTCAACATTTTGAAGGGGGTCATGGCCCAATGGTAGGTTGAACTATCACTTGAAGAGTTTTCTTGGCAACCAAAGCATACTGTTGACTCATATTCAGCTTGAAGTCCACTATACCCCCAAGGTTGGGATACTGGACTGGGTGAGGTGGTGGTAGAGTGGAGAAAGAGGTACATAACAATCCTATGTCTTTAAAAGCACATAAGAGAGTGAATATGGCCATGGGTACATCTCTTCAAAGCTTGCCCTCTCTCACCTGAATATATTATACTCAGTGCCTTATTATATTATATTATACCCCAGAAAATGCTTTCATCCCAAGTAGAGCCCCTTAGCCAGCCAAATGAAGGTCTTGGAGTGTGTTTACTATTGCAAGCACCCATCAAATAGTCTGGACGAGTCATATTTTGGGCAATGGAGGGGCTACGTTGACCACTCATTCCCTGTTCATTGTCCACATGGTGCAGTTGGTCTCATGTCATGTGGAAGGGTTTCCACTTCCCTAGGGAATGACTGATGTAACCAAGTGACAGTGAATAATTAGTAATAATAGACCTCAACTTGGTCCAGGTGTTTGGAGGGCCAAACTTTTTTGAGGCTGACACACTGAGGACATAAATGCTCTCAGATGGTTTCATAGATTTCATAGACATTCGGGCTGGAAGGGACCTTGGAAGATCATCGAGTCCAGCCCCCTGCCCCAGGGGCAGGAAGTCAGTTGGGGTCATAGGATCCCAGCAAGATAAGTATCCAAATTTCTCTTGAAGGTGTTCAAAGTAGGTGCTTGAACCACCTCCGGTGGCAGGCTGTTCCAGACCTTGGGGGCTCGGACAGTAAAGAAATTCTTCCTTGTGTCCAGCCTGAAACGGTCTTGCAGGAGTTTATAACCATTTGACCTTGTCATCCCTTGGGGCGCTCTGGTGAACAATTGCCCCCCCAGATCCTGGTGAACACCCCTGATAAACTTATAGGTGGCCACCAGATTGCCCCTGAGACTGCGCTTTTCCAAGCTGAAGAGTCCCAGGGCTCTCAGCCTCTCATCATAAGGTCTGTTTTCCTGACCTCTGATCATGTGCGTGGCTCTCCTCTGGACTCTCTCAAGTTTCTCCACATCCTTTTCGAATTGGGGGGCCCAAAACTGGATGCAGTACTCCAGCTGCGGCCTCACCAAGGCCGAGTACAACGGGGAGAATGACGTCCTGGGATTTGCTTGAGAAGCATCTATGGATGCAAGCCAGCGATTTGGTTGCTTTACTAGCTGCAGCATCGCATTGCCGGCTCATGTTCATTTTGTGGTCAATGATGACCACCAAGTCCCTTTCGTCTGTAGTGCTAACCAGTGTAGCACTGCCGAGCCTATAAGCATGCTGCAGGTTTTTCCTCCCAAGGTGGAGAACCTTGCATTTTTCGGTGTTAAACACCATCAGGTTCTCGTCCGCCCATTTCCTGAGCCTGTCCAGGTCCGCCTGGATCACCCTCCTGTCCTCAGGTATGGATGCTTTACCTCAGAGTTTGTTGTCATCGGCAGACTTGGCCAGCCCGCTTCTGACTCCAGTGTCCACATCATTAATGAAGATGTTGAGCAATACGGGCCCAAGGACAGAGCCCTGGGGGACCCCACTGGTCACAGGGCACCACAACGATTGACTCCCTTCAACCACCACCCTCTGGATCCGACCACGGAGCCAGTTCCCCAGCCAGCGGATCATGGTGAAGCCAAGGCGACAATTGGCCAGTTTCGCCAAGAGGTGATCATGGGATACCAGAGTGAAGGCTTTTTTGAAGTCAAGATATATGACATCAATCTCTTCTCCCTTGTCCAGGTGATAGGTCACCTGGTTGTAGAAGGAAATGAGATTGGTCAAGCAAGACCTACCCGCTACAAATCTGTGTTGGCTATCCCTCAGGATGTTGGTGTCGGCCAGTCTGTTAAGGATGGCCTCTTTAATAAACTTTTCTAAGACCTTCCTCAGGACAGAGGTCAGGCTGATGGGGCTGTAGTTTGCCGGATCCACTTTCCTCCCTTTCTTGAAGATAGGCACCACATTGGCCTTCTTCCAGTCTTCGGGCACTTCAACAGAGCGCCACTCTGATGGTTAATCATAATCATCTTTTGCACACCTGCACCCTTGCCCACACATACACCCATGCATTTTGATGGATTTCAGTGCTGTTACCTGCTTTTCACAGGTGTAAGTGGAAGAGAAAATGGGCCTGCTCTTCCTTCCACTAAACCCACATGCTACTTCTTTGGTAATAACATTTCTGTTCGTATCCCCTTAGTGTCTTGTTCACATGACTAGAGGAAGGTAAAGGGATGGTAGTGTCATAAAGAGAGGATTCAGATAAGACTTCCTGAACCATCTGCTATAGACAGGTCAGATGTAGTGCTTGTTATATTCACAAAATCCCTGCGACTATTTCCACGGCTCTAGATGCTCCTTTCTTAAGAACATAAGAAGCACCCAACTGGGTCAGACCTACGGTCCATGTAGCCTACTATCCTGTCTCCAATGGCTGGGCATAATAAATAGGCCTGTCTCCAACTGTTGCAGGCATAGATGTTTTAGAGGGATAATATATGCACAGGGTATATCTAGAGAGGGTCAACCACCCCTCCCAGTATCCACCTTCGCTAGTTAGTGAGACACCCGTGACTGCTCTGTTTAACAATTATCATCCATGAATTTGCCCAGTCCCTTTTTGAACCGGGTTATACTCAGCCTCTACAACCTCCTGTGGCGATGAGTTCCACAAGTTAATTCCATGCTGTGTCAAGAGACGTACTTTCTCTTGTTAGTTTGAAACCTCTCTCCTACTAATTTCCTTGGGTGTGCCCTTGTTTTAGTCTTCTGAGAATGGGTGAATAACAGTTCCCTATTCACTTTGTCTTCTTCCCTTCCTTCCACCCGTCCATCGGTGGCCCTGTTTATGTTATATATGTTCTGTCTTGGTAACTGGGTATTCCTTCTTTGCAAAACCTCATTAGTGTGCATGCTTAGTGACTTGGGGGCTACCTCTACCTTTTTTTTTTTTTTTTTTTTTTACTGTTTGTGGGTGAGTGTAAGGTGGAGGATAGCCCCAAACACGCCGGCTATCCTAAAATTGTGAAGCCAGACTTACAAGAAGTAGAGCTATTTGGTCTAGAAAAGAGAAGGTTTGCAGATGATCCAGGAGGGAGTTGAGCAAAAGCTATGAAGAGGTGTGCGGGTGGTGGTTGTGATAGATCACTGATAGTTTTGGGTTCAGTCACTACTTCCTGGCTAAGGTTTTTTTTGAGATTGTGTGTTTGTCCCTTTTTCTGCTTTACAAACCCCACTGTATTTTACTATGATTTGTGAGTGGGGAAGTTGGTTCACTTTGGAAAAGCCAGGTCATTTTTTACCTCCCCAGGTTTCTGTGTGGGAGCTTAAACCACGATAGAAAAATGTATGTAAAACGTTACATTTTAAACCTGGCTCTTGTTACTGCCATCCAGTGCCTGGCAGAAGGGTTGCAAATCCATCTGCCTACCTGTGGGTGTGTCTACACATGCGTTTATGCCGGCTTACATTTACTGCGCAATAAGTGGGAATAGGCAGGCGTCTACATGTGCAGCCATTAAAGTGCATTAATGCTGTATGTGGACTGACTCAGGACTAAAGTTAGTTCCCAGCCAGTCCACACACACGGTGTTACTGCGCAGTAACTAATTGGGCATAAATTTGATACCTGTATGATGCAGATATCAAATTTATGCTCAAGTCTGCCTAAGTTGCCATATTTACTGCATGTTATGGGGGTGCACATATAGACGCGTGCCCACACCGCACAATAATTTTGGTTACTGTGCGGTAAATGCGCACGTGTAGATGCACCCTGTCTCTCACAAAAGTTGCACCACTTTAACTCTACCTGCCCAGTGAAATCAGCTCAACAGCCCTCGTACAGGTTGGGAGTAAATACACGGATTAGAGTAAATGCAAGGATTAGATCTATTCTTAAATCACCTTCTTTGCAAACCATTTGCAGGAGGTGTATAGAGAGGAGTGGTAAGAGCTAATCTACTGAATTCAGTTGTGGGATGTTAGCTGCAGAAGGGGTGAAGTTTAGTTTAAGTTCAGTTAATGTCATCCTAAATGATTGAGAAGAAAGGGGGGAAATCCTATTAGTGTAATCCACAGACATTTCAACATCTTGGCAAAGCTGTGGACAGAAACATAAGGTCTGGTGAGGTAAGAGATGTAGGCAGGGAATAAGTAAATGTGATCTTCCAGTGGAAAATGAAAGCTGGCACTTCTGGAGAGGGATGGTCTGAAACATAGGTCACAAAATACTTAGACGCAGGAGTCGAGGTGGATGTCATCTACCTAGACTTTAAGAAGGCCTTCGATACGGTATCTCATTCTGTTCTCCTAAATAAACTGGGCGGCTCTGATGTAGATGATGACACGGTGCGGTGGGTGGCAAATTGGCTTAGCGGTCGCACCCAGAGAGTGGTGGGGGATGGGTCGGTATTCACCTGGAAAGATGTGGGCAGTGGGGTCCCACAAAGCTCGGTCCTTGGACCGGTGCTGTTCAATGTCTTCATCAGTGACTTGGATGAGGGCGTGGAGAGGACCGTGTCCAAGTTTGCAGACAATACCAAATTATGGGGTGAAGGTAATACACCAGAGGGTAGGGAATGGGTCCAGGTGGATCTGGACAGGTTGGAAAAATGGGCAGAACGAAATAGGATACAGCTCAATAAGGACAAGTGCAAAGTGCCGCACCTGGACAAAAGACCCAACAACACACTTCCAGGCGGGGGGGGGGGGGGGGGTGACCTTCTCAGCAGCACAGGAGCAGAAAGGGATCTTGGAGTCATAATTGACTCCAAGATGAACATGAGTCGTCAGTGTGACGAAGTGATCAACAAGGCCAACTGCACTTTATCATGCATTAGCAGGTGCATGACAAACAGGTCCAGGGAGGTGATGCTTCCCCTCTATGCAGCACTGGTCAGGCTGCCGTTGCACTACTGCGTCCAGTTCTGGGCACCCCACTTCAGGAGGGATGTGCACAACATTGAGAGGGTCCAGAGGAGGTCACCTGTATGGTCAGAGGCCTGCAGGCAAAGCCCCTCAAGGAGAGACTGAGGGACCTGGATCTCTTCATCCTTTGCAAGAGAAGGCTGAGAGGGGATCTTGTGGCCGCCTACAAATTCATCAAGGGAGGGCAGCAGGGAATAGGAGATGCTCTGTTTACCAGGGCACCCCTGGAGTAACTAGGAACAACGGCCACAAATTGACAGAAAGCAGATTTAGGTTGGGCAGTAGAAACAACTTCTTCAGAGTAAGGGTTGCCCAAATCTGGAATGGGCTCCAAGGGAGGCGGTGCTCTCCCCTACCCTGGGGGTCTTCAAGAGGAGACTGGACAACCACCTGGCTGGGGTCATCTGACCCGGCGCTCTTCCTTGCCCAGGGCAGGAGGTCAGATTTGATGACCTACTGAGGTCCCTTCTGACCCTAGCATCTATGAATCTATAGACACAGTATAGAAAAGGAGGTTTGGAAAGCAGTAATCCTGGTGTTGATTTAGGGGGGTGAGGGGGAGGCAAAGCAAATGAAGAATGAATTTGTAATGCAATATGTTATCCAGAAAATTCAGTGCATCTTCAAAGTGCATATGCAGCAGCATCACATTACAAGCTAGGAAGGTAATAATTAGGGCTGAATGAAAATGCTCCACTGAAACTCATTTTTGCAAAGGTAAATTGGTTTTTGGGCATATTGAAAATATTGTAAAAAGTGTCTGTTTCCCTTGGATTTTTTGGGTTTTCCTCAGAAGGACAGGAAAAAAAACAGAATTTTTTGTCCTTGGTTCCATAGGTCAGATGGGATCATTTGATCGTCTAGTCTAGCTGCTTAGGAAAATAGGCTGTAGGTCTTTACCCTACTGCTGTTGAGCTCAGTAACTTGAATTTGCCTAAAACAAGTCTTCCAAGCCAAAATATATATATATTTTTTGACATGGAGCAGTAATTTTATATCTCCTTCTGTGGTACGAGCAAATCTGGGATATTGCTTTCAAGTATGAGGTGGGCAGTGCAAAAAAAGAAATGAATACCAGTCTGGAGGTTGCTCAAAGAGAAACAGAAAGTAAATCGGGGGCTGGAAGACCTGACCGACGAGGAAAGGGTAGAGTTGCTAAAGATGTCAGATTGCATTAAACCGATGGCAAAACTGCTTGATTTCAATGGGGCCAACATTTCAGCCATTCATTAAGGCCTTGTCCATTCCCAGAGCTGTGCTGCTGGGGCTATCCTGGCATAATTTCAGAGAGACCTCCCCAGTTTGAGTGTTATACTGGCAGAAAAGTGCTTTTACTGGTATAACTTAGTCATTTCCCTTAGTGGAAGAAGCTATACTGGTACTTGCTACTGTATTTTAAATCACATAACCACTGATAGGGATATTAGGAGTGGTCCTCAGTAACATAATTAATCTCTCCCCATCTCTTAATCTCTCCCTCTCTTTATACCCCCCATCTGTCTGCATCCTCCAATTGGCATTGGCTTTAGACATGAACTTGAAGCTCTTTAGACCAGGGACCATTTTTTGTGCAACACCTTGCACATGAGGGTGCAGATCCGTCATACTAGGCTCGGTGTAAATGCTAAGGGTAACAGCAGCAATATTAGAGCCTAACATCTCAATTGAGCCCCCAAACTCTTTGTGCTTGGTGCTGTACATGCATATGATAAATGCCTGTCCTCACACTGCTCACCATATAGGATCCTAGAAAATGAGGGTTGAAGGGAGCTCAGGAGGTCACCCCCTGCTCCAAGCAGGACCAGCCCCAACTCCATCATCCCAGCCAAGGCCTTGGAGGTTTTGAAGACCCAGCCAGATTGAAATTGGGTGCCTAATTGTAGAGAATTTGAAATAATGGGGGTCCATTTCCAAGTAAATGTTTTTTTTAATTTTTATCATTTTTATTTTTCATTTATATCATTTTTTCCCCTGTCATGATAGAAAAACAGCAACAGAAAAAACAAACAAACTGGTGACGATTTTTGAATTTGGGGGGGAAAAAATTAGCGTTTTGGCTCAGGTTCCCAGAAGCTTTTTCGGGTTTCAAGTCTCAAAATCTGTTTTTGCTTTTTTTTTTTTTTACTGGAAGCCACAGATGGCACCCAGTCCTTTTCCAAAACTGGAAAACGAACAAACCCAAAAACAAACCAAAAAAAAAAAACCCGAAACCCCCCGCCCCTTTTTTAGGTTTCTGCTCATTAAAAAACAAGCAAGAAAGGTCATGGGAAATTAAGGGAAAGGCAATTATGGGTGTTATTCACGCAGAGCCTCCATCCAAAGTTTGAAGCCTAAAAGCATCCATCCTCAAAGACCTAAGCTTAATAGGAATTAAGAGCTTCCCCTCTCAGATTAATGAGAATGAAGAATTTCCCCCCACAGGCCTTCCCTCCACCTTTGGCTCGGGTCCTACGTCGCGCGCAGCCTTCGGAGCGAAGCGCAGGAGTGCAAATCTGTCTTTTTTCTGCCGTCTCCTCCTGCCCCCTCCGCGAATGCAGCAGGAAAGTAAATACAATAACAACTCCAGCCACTGCCAAAAAATTCCTCCGTTTCTGAGTTGTTGCAACTGTATTCGTCAGGGAAAAAAAATGCCTTGGAAACCTCACTCAGATGGCGAGGGGAAGAGAGGCGGGCGGGAGGGAGGGAGGCAGTGCATATATGCGGTCAAGGCCGGGGCAGAAGTTCATGCAGTTGGTGGTTTGCGAAAATGTGTTTTGTTTGTTCTGGATTAGACTGTGGATTCTTAAAAGAAAACATGTTTTAGTAAGCTAATTTCAAATCAGGAGGGGAAAGAGCAAGGTCAAGGGCAGAGCAAATTAGCATCTGCATGTCAGCGGAATGAAAGGAGGATTCAGCAACATATGAAAGTGGGTTATTTAGTCAGGGGGAATGCTTGATTATACCCCCGGCAAAATCAAGGGGCGGTGGGGAAGGAGGGGGGGATCCACCATCCCATGCTTACTCAAACCGGTGCCATTGCGGGAAAGGACCAGGCGAACGAGTCTTAAGGCGGGGCGGTCTGATGGGCTGTCGTTAGGAGAGCAATCCCTTCACACTCGGGCTTCAGGGGAATGTGCCTCGGGAAAAGCAGGTGATGACGGCTGCTGCTGTTGGCATGAAGGAGACAGCAGCTTGGGAAACCGAGGGGTCACTGGGCTAGAAGAAGCATGGCACCCCATATGGTCATTGGGTTCATTGGGCTAGAAGAAGCATGGCACCCCAGATGGTTATTGGGGTCACTGGGCTACAAAAAGCATGACACCTCAGATGGTCATTGGGTTCATTGAGCTAGAAAAGCATGGCACCCCATATGGTCATTGAGGTCATTGGGCTAGAAGAAGCGTGACACCCCAGATGGTATTTGGGTTCATTGGGCTAGAAGAAGCATGACACCCGAGATGGTCATTGGGTTCATTGGGCTAGAAAACCATGGCACCCCTTATGGTCATTGAGGTCACTGGGCTAGAAGAAGCATGACACCCCAGATGGTCATTGGGGTCACTGGGCTAGAAGAAGCATGGCACCCCAGATGGTCATTGGGTTCATTGGGCTAGAAAAGCATGGCACCCCATATGGTCATTGAGGTCATTGGGCTAGAAGAAGCATGACACCCCAGATGGTATTTGGGTTCATTGGGCTAGAAGAAGCATGACACCCGAGATGGTCATTGGGTTCATTGGGCTAGAAAAGCATGGCACCCCATATGGTCATTGAGGTCACTGGGCTAGAAGAAGCATGACACCCCAGATGGTCATTGGGTTCATTGGGCTAGAAAAGCATGGCACCCCATATGGTCATTGAGGTCACTGGGCTAGAAGAAGCATGACACCCCAGATGGTCATTGGGTTCATTGGGCTAGAAGAAGCATGACACCCCAGATGGTCATTGGGGTCACTGGGCTAGAAGAAGCATGGCACCCCAGATGGTCATTGGGTTCATTGGGCTAGAAAAGCATGGCACCCCATTTCAACATGCTTGGGGCCTCATACATCCTTCCTGGCTGCTCTCCAGTTTTGGATTGAAGTATAGCCAGTGATTCAAGGCTCCAGTTTCCTTCCAAGAGGTCTCTACAGACAAATTTGGGAGGGCGGTTTGCTTCCAAAACCTCATCTTTGATTGAAATGGGCATGACCAAGAAAAGAAATGATGATGATGATGGTTCCTTAGAGGCTGACAATGTCCTCTGTGGTGCACAAGTCGAGGTTGCTTGTCTTCCATGATTGGGTTATCAGAATGGCCGAAGACGGCTGACGAGGCCAGCCCAGGATCGACAGACTGCTGCAGCTCGGGCACGTGTTTCCCTGTGGGATGGGTGGCTCTGGGTTCTGGGTTCAAAGGTTTGGGAACAAAGAGGGGCTGGAAATTAGGATGAGGTTGCTCATTCCTGCAAGAACAACTTTCTGTTCCAGAGTCCCATAGAAGTTGGAGACATACAACCAGAGTACCGTACTTTCTCACATACCACACACCCCCAATAAGACCTGCACTTTGTTTTTGAAAGGAGAATTAAAAAAAAAAGAAAAAAAAAGATTTTTCTAGAGTTTTCCAAGCCACCGCATGGGCTCACCATGGCTGGGTGCAGGCAGGAGCGGTGCAACTCGGCAGCAGTTGTGACAGCTTGAGCTTTGGAGCTAGAAGGAGAGGGTGAGGGATGCTGAGGACTGGACCTTGCCCTTCAGAAATGCAGCTGGAAAGGCAGCACAGCCCCTGACAGCCTTTATACCATCCCTATGCATCCATGCTAGGAAGGAAATTAGGGTCCAAACTTAAAGCACACATGCTCATTTGGGACGGTTCATATTTTGGGAAAAGGGTTCTGCAGGGCACAGGACTAAATACAGTAGTTTGCAGATGGAGTTTGATTGGTTTGTGAATGAGATTATAGGATGTGGTGCAGGTGATGCCCCAGAAGGTCCCTTTCAGTCCTGTGTTGTGATCTTCCTTCGAGGACGGTTCCTTAGAGACTAACGGTGTCCTCAGAGATGCATAAGCCACACATCCTGGGAAGGGGCCTGGAAAGCAAGAATAATGAGGACAGGCCGAACGAATGAGGGTTATTTAGTCTGAAGGGGAGAGGACTGAAGGGTGATTTGATAACAGGCCCTTCACAACCTGGCCCCTCCTGACCTATCGCTGTTCCTCATTACTGATCTGCCCTCATTGGCTCATGGTGCCGGCCTCTGTCCCTACTGATTTATTTTGCAAGAGAGCCCCTTTGTGTTTGCTCTCCGGCTGCCTCACCCTTGGGGAGCTCCCTATAAGCAATGAAAGCCCTACCTCATTAACCTCTCCTTAAAACTCACCAACAAAAAAAAATGAACATGCATTAGGCTTCTCATCCATTGTTTCACCCATCATGGTGACCAGTGTTAGTGCATGGCTTCCTCGCACTGCCCAGTCTGCCTGCATCCATCTATAGTCTCATGACTTATATCCTAAGTTCACTGGGGCAGGGACCATCTTATCTCTGAGTTTATACAGCTCCTCGCACGCTCAGGTGTTGCTCTAGGAATAGGACCCAGAGACAGTAATGGTAGTGACAGGGAAAATGAGGACAATGATGGAAGCAATGGGAACACAGTGATAAAATATGTACAGAAGACCATGATCTAGCAGCCCAGTATCCAAGTCCCTTTGTTTCTTGGTTCCTGGATCGAACTCCACCTAGGACAATGCTCCTTTCCCAAGGTCACACGACTGCTGGGACAGTGCATGGGTCACCCTACTCATGGAGGTGGAAGAACTTGTTTCCCCCTATACAATGTGGGGTCAGGGGCTGCTGGGAGCAAAGGCTGCAGTCCAACCCCATGTCCTTGCTATTTTTAATGACCCCTCTGAGCCTGCAACCCCTCCCAAACACTCAGGGCATGCATCAAGGGCAGGGATCCCTGTCTGTGCCCAACCAGATGGGCAAATATAAAGGCCCTGACCACCAGCGGGCATCTCTCAGCTCAGCTTCAGCAAAGTCAGCAAAAAGACACCAACTGAGATCACCTGGGAGTGCGGCCCCTTGACTCCACTCATTCTGTCCCCATGATTTTAATGAAATAATAGTGATCAAAGCCAATCGCAGACCTAGCCCAAGCACCTTAAAGATGCCTGAATTTACAATTTTAACTTCCAAAAACAAAGAAAGACTTGATCCAGGCTGATTGAATCTATGAATCTATGATTTTGGGTGAAGGAGCATTCAAAGTCGCTCTTCATATATCAGAGAAGCAAGGGGTTTTGGGGTGATACCTTTTATTGGTCCAACCATAACATTGGGAGAGATGGTAGACAAGTTTTCAACTACAAAGCACCCTTCTTTAGGTTTGTGGGGGAACTTTCCAGCCTTTATGTGCCTAAATTGGTTGCTCTTCCCACGTCCCTTCAGTCTTGGACCATGCTGAAAGAGTAGGCTTGGTATCCTGCCGGGCTCTGCAAGGGAGAAGAGTTTGATGCCTTGCTCTGGTCTTTCAAAGGCTGGCTCTGCTTGAAGTGGGACAGATCACAGAATCAGAGACAATGAGGGTGGAAGGGAGCTCAGGAGGTCACATCAGGAGGCCGCACCAAGGCCCCTGCCCGGCCAGAGCTGAGCAACAGGGACGCACCTCTTGCTGCCCCAGCAGAGCCTGCTGAGTTGCCGGCTCCCACAGGCAACATGGGCCCCACTACAACTCCCGCCCCTGCTCTCCCCAAGACAAAAGGTAAGGTGTTTGTTGTGGGAGACTCCCTCCTGAGGGGGACGGAGGGGCCAATCTGCCACCCTGACCCCTTAGCCCGGCAAGTCTGCTGCTTCCCAGGGTCCCGCATCTGGGACATTGCAAGGAGGATCCCCAAGCTCCTCAAACCCACAGACCACTATCCCATGCTCCTTATTCATGTGGGCACCAATGACACGGCTCAGAGCACTCCCAGCCAGGTCATGAGGCGCTACAGGGATCTGGGAGCGGGGCTTAAGGGTCTGGGGGCACAGGTGGTGTTCTCGTCGATCCTCCCAGTCTCAGGCTATGGGCCGAGAAGGGACAGGAGGATCTATGTGGTCAACCAAAGACTGCGGCGCTGGTGTCGTCGGGAAGGCTTTGGCTTTCATGACCACAGCCCGCTCTTTGGTGAGAGAGGCAGCGAGCTGCTGGGAAGAGATGGTCTCCACCTCTCTCCCCTAGGGAGGAGGCTCTTCTCAGCCAGACTGGCTGACCTGCTCCACCGGGCTTTAAACTAAGTCCGCTGGGGGACGGGGGCACGACCGCCACTGCTGGCCCGCTGAACAATCCTTGCAAAGCCAGCGGATCACGGCACTCAAGGGAGCCCACCCCTGCCCCAGCCCTGGTAAAATCTGTGGGCAAGGAAGGAGCCCCCCAGGGGGCACTTGCCTGCCTGTACACTAATGCCAGGAGCTTGGGGAATAAGCAGGAGGAGCTCATCCTCCTGCTCAGTGCAAACAATTACGATGTCATAGGGATCACGGAGACCTGGTGGGACTCCACCCATGACTGGACCACGGGGATAGATGGCTATACCCTGTACAGGAGGGATCGTGTAGAGAAGAGGGGCGGGGGTATAGCTCTCTATGTTAAGGAAAGCTACGCGTCCCTGCAAGCCGATATTGGCGACCAGGGTGGACGGCTGGAGACCCTCTGGGTTAAAATCCGTGGGGAACACGGCACGGGGGACACAATGGTGGGAGTCTACTACAGACCTCCCACCCAAAGTCCTGAGCTAGACCAGGAGTTTGCCCAGGAACTGGCTGAGGCAGCTTGCTCCAGGACCATGGTTGTCATGGGTGACTTCAATTACCCAGACATCTCGTGGGAGGATCGCTCAGCAAAATCTGAGCGGTCGCAGAGCTTCCTCTCGTGCGTGGATGACCTCTACCTGACTCAAGAAGTCTATGGGCCAATGAGAGGCAAAGCGCTGCTCGACCTGGTGCTGGCTACTGGGGAGGACCTAGTCGGCAACCTAGTGATCGATGGGAAGCTGGGTGACAGCGACCACGAGCTGATCACCTTCACCATCCGCCGAAAAGCTGGCAAGTTGGTCAGCAACACGCAAGTCCTTGACTTCAGGAAAGCCGACTTTGACAAGCTCAGGAGGCTTGTCAGTGAGGCCCTAAGGGACTGTGACCGCAGGGAGAGGGGAGTTCAAGAAGAGTGGTTGCTCCTCAAGGGAGCGATCCTCAATGCACAAACTAAGTCTATTCCATCTCGGAGGAAAGGCAGCAAGAGGACACAGCAGCCCCCCTGGCTCTCCAGGGACCTAGCAGACCTCCTGAGGCTAAAAAGAAAGGCCTACAAAGGATGGAGGATGGGAGTCACCTCCAAGGAGGATTATTCTGCACTGGTCCGGTCCTGTAGGGAGCTGACCAGGAAAGCCAAGGCTGCAACTGAACTCCAGCTAGCTTTGAGCATCAAGGACAATAAAAAGTCCTTTTTCAGATATGTGGGGAGCCGGAGGAAAAGCAGGGGCAATGTTGGACCCCTGCTGAACCAGATGGGGCAACTGACAACTGACACCCAGGAAAAAGCCAACCTATTAAATAGGTACTTTGCGTCGGTCTTTCATCAGCCCCATGGGACGCCCGTGCCCGCTACAGGGCCGGGAAGTCCGGGTGAGGGTGATCCCCTGCCCTCCATTGATGCTGACTTTGTGAAGGAACATCTTGAGAAGCTGGATACCTTCAAGTCAGCCGGCCCTGACAATCTTCACCCCAGGGTACTCAAGGAGCTGGCGAGCATCATAGCCCAGCCTCTAGCGCGGATCTTTGAAAACTCTTGGCGCTCTGGTGTAGTGCCCGAAGGCTGGAAGAAGGCCAACGTGGTGCCTATCTTCAAGAAAGGGAGGAAAGTGGATCCGGCTAACTATAGGCCCATCAGCCTGACTTCTATCCCGGGGAAGATCTTAGAAAAGTTTATTAAGGAGGCCATCCTTAATGGACTGGCCGACACCAACATCTTAAGGGATAGCTAGCACGGGTTTGTTGTGGGTAGGTCTTGCTTGACCAATCTCATTTCCTTCTACGACCAGGTGACCTATCACCTGGACAAGGGAGATGAGATTGATGTCATATATCTTGACTTCAAAAAAGCCTTCGATCTGGTGTCCCATGATCGTCTCTTGGAGAAACTGGCCAATTGTCGCCTTGGGTCCCCCACGATCCGCTGGCTGGAAAATTGGCTCCGGGGTCGGACCCAGAGGGTAGTAATTGATGGAAGTCACTCATCGTGGTGTCCTGTGACCAGTGGGGTCCCCCAGGGCTCTGTCCTTGGACCCATACTGTTCAACATCTTCATTAACGATGTGGACACTGGAGTCAGAAGCGGACTGGCCAAGTTCGCCGATGACACCAAACTTTGGGGCAAAGCATCCACACCAGAAGACAGGCGGGTGATCCAGGCTGACCTGGACAGGCTCAGCAAGTGGGCGGACGAGAATCTGATGGTGTTCAACGCCGATAAATGCAAGGTTCTCCACCTTGGGAAGAAAAACCCGCAGCATCCTTATAGGCTCGGCAGTGCTATGTTGGTTAGCACTATGGAAGAAAGAGACTTGGGGGTCATCATTGACCACAAGATGAACATGAGCCTGCAGTGAGATGCTGCGGCTAGTAAAGCGACCAAATCGCTGGCTTGCATCCATAGATGCTTCTCAAGCAAATCCCGGGACGTCATTCTCCCCTTGTACTCGGCCTTAGTGAGGCCACAGCTGGAGTACTGTGTCCAGTTTTGGGTTCCCCAATTCAAAAAGGATGTGGAGAAGCTTGAGAGAGTCCAGAGAAGAGCCACGCGCATGATCAGGGGTCAGGGAAGCAGACCCTACGATGACAGGCTGAGAGCCCTGGGGCTCTTTAGGCTGGAAAAGCGCAGGCTCAGGGGTGATCTGGTGGCCACCTACAAGTTTATCAGGGGTGATCACCAGTATCTGGGGGAACGTTTGTTCACCAGAGCGCCCCAAGGGATGACGAGGTCGAACGGTCACAAACTACTACAAGATCATTTCAGGCTGGACATAAGGAAGTATTTCTTTACTGTCCGAGCCCCCAAGGTCTGGAACAGCCTGCCGCCGGAGGTGGTTCAAGCGCCTTCATTGAACACCTTCAAGATGAAACTGGATGCTTATCTTGCTGGGATCCTATGACCCCAGCTGACGTCCTGCCCTTTGGGCGGGGGGCTGGACTCGATGATCTTCCGAGGTCCCTTCCAGCCCTAATGTCTATGAAATCTATGAAATCTATGAAATCTAGTGCAACCCCCTGCTCCAAACAGGACCAGCCCCAACTGCATCATCCCAGACAAGGCTTTGTCTACCCGTGTCTTAAACACCTCCAAGGATGGAGAGTGCACCACCTCTCTGGGGAGCCTGCTGTGCTTTACTACCCTCCTCATGAGAAAGTTTCTCCCAATATCCAACTTCAGCTCCCCTTGCTGCAGCTTGAGCCCATTGCTCCTTCTGTCATCTGCCCCCACTGAGACCAGCCCAGCTCCGTCCTCTTTGCAGCCCCCCTGCAGGGAGGTGAAGGCTGCTATTCAATCCCCTTCGGTCTTCTCTTCTGCAGACTCAATCAGCCCATTTCCCTCAGCCTCTCCTCACCAGTTCTGTCCCCAAGTCACCAAACCATTTTTATTGCCCTTTGCTGGACTCTCTCCAATGTGTCCACATCCTTTCTGTACTGGGGGGCCCACAGCTGGACACAGGACTCCAGATGTGACCTCCCCAGTGCTGAATAGAGGGAAGAATCACTGCCCTCGATCTGCTGGCAATGCTCCTGCCAATGCAGCTCAGGATGCCGGTAGCCTTCTTGGCACAAGGGCACACTACTGGCTCATCTCCATCTTATTGTCCCCTGTCCCCCCAGGTCCTTTTCTGCAGAACTGCTGCTTAGATAGTTGGTCCCCAGCCTGTAGCAGTCTCAATGCTCTTGTATAAATGTCCATGCATTGTTGAATAATCCTAAGTGCTTGCACCTTAGTTTTACATCTCTGCCTCCCCAGTGCTCCCCTATGGTGCCAAGGCATTTAAATGTGTGCTGTCCTCAGACAGAAAGTCAATGATTGCATCTCTTGTGTTGGCTACAGAACTGATGGGTCACAACCCAGCTACTGATATGGACTTCTCCATCTCCTTCCAGTGCCTCTCCCTTCCCACATAAAGTGATAGCCCTATTCACACAGGGTGGCCCACCTGGAGACTTGAAGCTTTCTAGGATGGGTTTGGGACCAACAGTGCATGGGGTTCTTCATGGGCTATGATGAAACCATGGTCCCCGGTCTAGAAGAGTTTATAAGCTCAGGGTTGAATCCCAGTAGGCAGCCACAGGGCTATTTCATAGAGAAGTAGGGCTGGAAGGGACGTCCATAGGTCAATATAGTGCAACCCCCTGCCTCAGGTACGATCATCCCTAGCCGAGCTATTTGGGTCTGCCTAAGTCAAGTGGACTGAGTCTGCCCAGGTTGAGAGCAGTTATTGGCATGAGGAAAGGCTAAAAACAGGGTCTGAGAAAGGGAAACCTTGAAAGCGGGCCATTTAAGCCATGCCCTTGGTTATACATCCCGGCCAACTAGACAAAGCCTTGGCTGGGATGATGGAGTTGGGGCTGGTCCTGCTTGTCCTGCTAGATGTGGCCTCCTGAGGTCCTTTCCAACCCGAATTTCCTGTGATTCTTTGACTCTCTTTCTAAAGGATATAGGTTGGTATAGATTTTATGTCACTACCATCCATTCTGGTCCAGTAGCCGTTTTTCACTTGCCTGGTATTGCAAGGAGCAGGTCAAATGAAGAATCACATCCACCATTATAAATGGGGCCTAAAAAATAGAAAAGAAAAGGAAAGCTATTGATTTGCATCTTTCCAGGATGCAAAGGGGTCTGAGCATGGGCAGGTTAAGTTTTTTGGGGGCAAAAACCTTGAAAAAAAGCACCGAGCAAAACCCACGTATAACCTTCGCAGGTGAAAGCGGAGCTCCCAGTCTGACGCTGGGATCTCCGCGAGCTGCCGCGGGAGCGAAGTACGCTGGAAATGAAATAAAGTTGTTAAACTATCCGTGAATGTGGTGACTCTAGTTCTGGATCATTACCTCCGTGGCTGGCAGCAAACCGCTCTTCAGCTTTTGAAGGAATTTCTACACAAAGACCGGTGAGAATTGAGCAACGGTAGCCAAGTCTCGGGACGCGCCTGAATTAAGAGCTGCTAGCGGCGATACCCATCGTCTTCTGACGGGGAAGGGAATCCCAGGAGCGCCCGCCGGAGCCCACTTTATGAGGGTGCGAGCAGATTTAGTAGCGATGGGGATCAGATGATGGAAAAGGCCAGGAATAGACAGGCGAAGAGGTTGAGAGTCCTTCAAACATTTGCACTGGAGAAAGGAGAGGAGGGAGGGGGGATAACAAAAAAAAAGCAAACCCTGGCCGGAGCTCAGCTCTTCTGAAGGGTGCTAACAGCAAGGAGCTGAATATGCCACAGATGAATCTCAGCCCGAAATTCATTTTCCAGAGGTTTCCCAGGGTAAGCAGAACCGGGCCAAGACCCGGAGTACTTGACATTTGGCCATAAATCTGCATGTCAGCGGCTTGGGAAAAGGAAAAACAAACTATGTAATGAAAGAGGGATGAGCTCAGTGCCTGCCGGAGAGATGCTTGGAGCCTGAGCGCGGTGCACGGAGGGGGCGGGCGTATGCCGCCACGGATGCACGGGCTGCTGGACCGCGAGGTGGGAGAGCAGGCAGGATGATCAATGGATGCTGCTGGTCCCATCTGGAAGGAGTGGGGTGGTTAGTGCAAGCCGAATCCCAATGGGGGAGCAGCCCCTAGGTCACCCGGGCTTGGACGCCTGCCACGGGTGTGTTGCGAGACTGAACACGTCTCCTGATTGAACTCTTGGAGCCACGGGATTTTGCTTTTTTTTCCCTTTCCCTACAACAGAATCTGTGTATCTACGGAGGGGTCGGCGGGAGAACGGATGAGCTTTGCAACAGCTGTGCTGGATGCTGAATGGATCCGGGGCAGGGGGGGATGGGGACAGTCCTGGGGAGCTGATGGATGGCCGCTTTCACGACGCTGGGAGCAGACGGCACAAATCCGGGGGCTCCTCCAGCAGGCGAGGTGGAGTCCAAGTCCACATCAGCGCAGGCTGCAAAGGCTGATGATGGACACCAGATCCCCAATCCCTTCATCCACACTGGGAGACTAGGGCCTGCCAGGTGGTGGTTGCTAATGTGGTTTAGATCAGGCCTGACGGCCGGCTCTGTCTCGCCGTGCATGCTTGGTCAGGCCGGTTTAGCATGCACATCCCATATTGCCACACACATCTAAGTGCAGGGGACTTATGGGACAGCACTGCAATGCTGGAGGAGAGATAGAAAGCTAAGGACACGCCACACCAGGTGATGACAGCTGAGAGTTTGCAATAGGCTTTGAAACAGCAGCCATGTTCCACCTCAGAAGCGGCCGCATTTCCACGGTGACTTGAAGAGCTCCCTGTGCTTTGCAATGAGCCCTCGGGTTGCTGCTGGAGCCCAAATGTATTTCTGTCTGTGTTTGCAGTAGATTTCCTTGCCTCTCAGCTATTTGGAGAGCAAACATAACGCACACTCCAGCTTTCTTCTGGTATTTGCACCACAAACTGGCCCGGAGACCAAGCTCAGCTGATTTTGGTCGCAAAATGAGTCCTTGAGGTATTTAAAAATATCCCGTGGAAAGCAGAAAAGATGAATGGGGAATGACTGGCTAGGCTGCCATAGTGCAAAGGAGGACCTGGGGGATACGCTGGACCATACGCTGAATAGGAGCCAGCCGTGAGCTCTTGCTGCAACAAAAGAAAAGCCAACAGCCAACAGGGTTGGATTACAGGAGCATCACTTGCAAGTCAAGGGAAGTGATTTTGCTGCTCCCGAGGCCTCCCCGGGAGTCCTGTGTCCGGTTTTGGATCACACACTTCAGGAAAGATGGACCCCAATTAGAAAGGGTCCAATGGAGAGCCACAGACATGATTCGAGGCCTGGGAAGCATGGCTTGTGAGAAGGGGCTGCAAGAACTAGGATGATTCAGTCCAGAGAACAGAAGACCGAGGCAGGATTTGATCACAGGCTGCAAATCCCTGAAGGGCGATGGCAGGGAGGATGGAGATGGGCTCTTCTCTGTGGCTGTAGGAGACAGGACTAGGAGCAATGGGCTCAGGCTGCAGCAGCGGACACTGAGGCTGGAGACGAGGAGGAACTTTCTGAGGCTGTGGGTGGTCAGGCATTGAAAAGGCCCCTAGAGAGTCTCCATCCCTGGAAGTTTTCAGGAGTTTAGGCAGGCCCTTGACTGGGATGAGCCTGTCTTGAGTAGACGTGACCTTGATACATCCATCACCTAAACTCTTAGTAAAACTACCACACGACCCAAACTTGCCACTAGTAAAATGGGGGAGGGGGGCACAGTGACCAATGTCCCACTGTTGTAAAAGGTTGTTCATAGATGCTCAAGAGATCCCATGTGGAGGCCGTGCCCCCGCTGCAGAGGAAGGCAACCCCTCCCCTCCCCTCACCCCAGTCTGTACCAATCTGACCAAGGGGTACAAATCTTCCTTGACCCCAAATCTGGCATCGGTCTGAACCTGAGTAGAGGGGAAAACTGCCTAGCCAGGACCACCATGCTTTAAGTCCCAGCAAGAGCATGGGCACAGCCTAGTCCCCATCCCCATCCTGGGCTGCAGCCGGCACCCATCACCTCTGAAGAAGGCTTTAAAAACACACCTGGCTCCTGCAGCAGAAATGGGGGAGAGAGGGAATTCCCTCCCAACCCACTGTGGCAACCAGCAAAGCCCAGCAAAACCCCTGTGGCCCCCAGGGGATGTAATGAAAAGTCAGTAATTATAGTCATTATCTAATTAATAGTATTAATAGTTAACATTTTCAGGCTTGAAGGTCATAAAGCACTGCTTTCATAGATTTAATAAATGTCATAGACATTGGGGCTGGAAGGGACCTCGGGAGATCAGCGAGTCCAGCCCCCTGCCCCAAGGGCAGGAAGTCAGCTGGGGTCATAGGATCCCAGCAAGATATGTTTTGTTCATCCCTTCATAATGCAGGCCAGAGACCCCCCTCCCTGTGACTTGTGCATCAATCCTCCACTTTTTAATTGAGCTAGGCCACATCAGGGCCTGCAAATCCCCTGAATCTCCATCCTTGGAGGTGTCGAAGACCCAGCTAGACAAAGCCTTGGCTGGGATGATGTAGTTGGATCTGGTCCTGCTTGGAGCAGGGGGTTGCACTAGATGTGACCTCCTGAAGGGCCCTTCCAACCTGAATTTTGTATGATGCTATGAATTCCTAGGAAAATTGCTCCTATGGTTGTGTCCTCACTCAACAACTGGTACTTTATTTCTCAGCTGAGATGTTCTCGCTTGTAGCAGGACCTAGCTCTTAGGTGGCATAGGTATCGAACCTTTTTACAGAGCAAGACATCATCATCCCCGTTTGACATAGGGGGAAAATGAGGCATGGGGGAAAAGAGGCAACTTGCCCCCAGTCAGCCAGCAGGCAGGTGGCAAAAGCCAGACCGTCCAGGTCTCCTGAATTTCAGCCCATTGCTTTGGCTCCTAGGTCGCTCCTCAGCTTCTGACCATTGAATCAGCTCATACCTTCCCCTGTCTCATACCCTCCTTCCCCTTTGTCTTGTGGCTGCCTTGTCTAGGCTGCTTTTGGAAAGGAAGCCCATCCCATTCAAAGGTACCAGAGTTAATAATAAAAAGCCAAATCACCTGTAACGTGTAACCCCACCCCGCACCGTAACGCGGCATCATCAGCATCATCTCTAGCAGGTATCAATGTAGGTCTCATCTCTTCCATGGCTAAGACTCACTGGGTGTGTCTACATGTACACATTTACTGCGCAGTAACTAAAATCACTGCACAGTGTGGGCACGCTTCTATACGTGCACGCCCATACCGCGCAGTAAATATGCTGACATGCCAATTTGAGCATGAATTTGATACCTGCATCATGTAGGTATCAAATTTACACCCGCTTAGTTACTGCACAGCAATGCACATGTAGATAGATACCTTACTGTGCAGTAACACTGTGTGTGTGGACTGACTCGGGATGAACTTTAGTCCCAAATCAGTTCAAACACAGCGTTAATGCGCTTTAATGCCTGCACGTGTAGATGCTGGCCTATTCCCACTTACTGCACAGTAATTTAGTGCACAGTAAATTTAATCTGGTGTAAATGCTTGTGTAGACACACCTATTCAAAATCAAAGCCCATGGCACCTTGCTTTGCTCCCTGCCCGCTCTTGCTGACATCAACAAGACCTTGGCTTGAATCATAGAGATGTGGGGCTGGAAGGGACCTTCAGAGGTCACATCTAGTCCAACTGCTGCCTGAGGCAGGATCAAACTGTCCCATAGGACTGCCATCAATCCTGACACCACACAGACTGAACACTCTAGCCTGCCACAGGTAATCAGAGGAACCACGAAAGTCAATGTCCTGCTTCTATAAAACGTTGTTAATATTCATTCAAGAGGTCCCAGGTAGTCGCCATGCCCCCACTACAGAGGAAGGCTAAAACCCTCCCCAGTGGGTGCGTCTACATGTGTGCATTTACTGCACAGTAACCAAAATTACTGCACAGTATGGGCACACATCTAAACGTGCACACCTGTACTGCACAGTAAATATGGCGACTTACACCAACTTGAGTGTAAATTTCATATCTGAATCATGCAGGTATCAAATTTACGCCCATTTAGTTACTGTGCAGTAATGTTCATGTAGATGCCTTACTGCACGGTAACGCCGTGTGTGTGGACTGACTTGGGACTAACCTTAAGGTGCTTTAAGGCCTGCACGTGTAGACGCTGGCCTATTCCCGCTTACTGTGCAGTAATTTACTGAGCAGTAAATTTAAGCCTGCATAAATGCACGTGTAGACATGCCCAGTCTGTACCAATCTGACCGGGGTGGAGTGGGGGAGAGGGAATTCCTTCCTGACAACAAGCAAATGCTTGACTGAAAACCTGAAGTAGTGCTAGAGACACCTTTACATGTCCTCACAACGTTGCTATTGATCTTGATTTTTTATAAGGAAGATGCCCAGATACTACAACAAGGGGCAAGCCCTTAGAGCCCTAAGATAGATGGAGGCTTATCCATGCTCCATTTCAGCCCACCAGCCTACAGGCAAAGCTAACTTCAGCTACCTCCTTCAGGCCTGGATGTCCTCCCTTTCAGTCCAGCTCCTGAAGCCCAATGCCCTGTCTACGATTCTATATAACACAACACACATTTGTCTCCAGTTATAAAGAAGTGAGAAGTGTTACTAATATGCTAGGGGCCTAGTGCTGTATTATTCCATTTAAGCTCAAAGCAAAAAAAAATATATAACTTAATTGGAATGTGCACTAACTAGTTATATCATATGTCATGTATTCAAAAACCCAACAAACCAGGCAAAAATAAATACAAGATGTTGTTTCTTTTGTCCTATAGTCATCAGAACTGAATGCACATCTTCAGATTCATAAAACAAAGTCCAGCCTTCTAGCGCACCTGGGCAGTGCATCCAACGCTTCGCTGAACATTACCTCCACACCTGAGTTAATGTTTTCAGCTAGTTAAAAACAGCCTGCAGGGCTGTGAAATAGGAGCTACTTCACAAGAAGCAGCTAACAGACAGCAGGATTGCAGAAAAACAACCTGATCAGGTTCAGACCATTAAAAAAGGAGAGAGGGCTGTTAACACCTGTGGGATGGAGAGTTTAGGAGGAGTCAAGTAGATTGTAATGAGCCACAAAGTCAGTGCTGCCTGCCTGGAAATGCTGCTATCCCTGCCACGAGGTTTGTTTTACAATTTTATTTGAGTGGAGCAAGAATCAACTGCCCCTAGGGAGACCCAGGTTTGAGGCCTTCCCTGTGCAGCCAGCACTTGGCACGCAGCAGAAGCCCCAGATGAACACAATGTATGCACTAGCAGGGATGAAAAGGGGTCAACCTTGAAGCAGCAAAGATAAGGACCTCAGTTTGCATTGGCCCTGGTGCACAAACCAGCTCTCCCCAGCTTGTGCTGCACACCCACTGCACGCAACGCCAGATCCAGATGCTCTTCCTTGTACCGAGCTTGGGATAACAGCCCAGCACACCGGGCTTAAAGAACCTTCCTTGTGATTGATGGAGCATTTCCACCAATCATGAGACTGCTGAGAAGGGGCTTGCCTGGACCTGGTTGAAGACTGTGCCTTGCTTCAACCTGATTGGTCCGATGGCAATAAAAGAGAATAAAAGAGCAGCGTGCCCAGCACATGAGCGGCTGCGTTGAGGGACGAAGATGAGGTCCAGGCAAAAGAAGAGCTGGCAAGAGCTGGCCAACAGGGATAGAGCTGTGGCCCCCTTGCAGACCCCCTTCAAGACCCTCCTTGCAAGACAGGAGCAGCAAGTGGCTGCAACCCATAGCCCTGCTGCTGAGAAGTGCAGCGTCGGTGCACAGAGCCAGACTCTGGGAGCTGCACAAGGCAGCTTGCGTCTGCATCCCCAGTCGGTGCATGGGACGGTGCATGGAGCTGGGACTGCAGGAGCTGCACGAGGCAGCTCGAGTCCCTACTCCCTGGCAAGTGAGGACTTGGCGGACAGCGCAGCACGGAGCGATCCGAGAGGGATCGGGTCCCCTGAGAGCCACTCAGGGCGACTCGGGTCTACAGCTACTGGCACTAAGTCAGTGGCTCGGTGCATCTAGGGCTGCATGGAGGGTCTGCGCTGCATGGAGGGCCCGGGCCTCCAACCCCTAGCAGAAGGCAAAGCCTGCAGTACATGCAACAGTGCACAGGGCCACCAGTGGCCGGCGGCCCAAGAGGAGACAGTGGCCTTGGGGGTCCTTGCATATGTGTGTGTGTGTGTATGTATGGATATATATCTATATATGTATATATATATATGTATGTATGTATATGTATATACATATAGATATATAGATATATATCCATACATACACACACATATACATATAGATATATACATACATATAGATATATATAGATATATAGATATATATCTTTTGTTAATATATATATTTACCTTTTAAGGAATTTGTAAATATTAATAAATCTGTATCTAGTTAAGCTCTGATTGTCCTGGCCTGGCTCCCTGCAGATGAAGGGAAACTGTGCAATGCCAGCAGTTTCCACCCCTATCACACCTGCCTGCTTCCAATCCCCTTCAACTGGACGGGGGTACATGCCAGGGTACCCCCAGGCTACACATAGAAAAGTAGTGCTGAAAGGGACCTACAGCTAGTCCTGCGGCAGGATCAGCCCTGTCTAAGCCATCCCAAACACCTCCGTTAGCACAACGACACCGTCATCCCTGAGAAACCTGCAAGACATAGCATCCTAACTGAGCACAGGTGAAGCAGGGGTGACCCCAGCAGCCAACATCCTGCTCTTGCAAAGGTTGGTCGTATATGCTCGAGAGATCCCAGGCAGAGGCCATGCTCCACAGCTATAGAGAGGGGCAAGCCACCGTCCCCAGGCCTTACTAATGTGACCATGGGGTAAAATTGCTTCTTGACCCCAAACCTGCCCATTGGTCTGACCCTGAGTGGAGGGGCAAGACCCTCTAGCCAGGAATCCCTAAGCTTGAGCCCAAGCAGGGGCACTGGCACAGCCTGCTGACCCCACATTGCAATCCACACCCCCATTTCCACGCACCCCGAATAGCACAGATGCACGGGCATCCTATGAAGGTGGTAAACCCACTGATCTCTCACCTTGGCATCAGGTCCTCCACACGCCGCAGAGCTAGCATTGGCACTTCTCCTTGGCTCTGTTTTGCTTGCTGGACCCCGGTTCAAGGCGAGGTGAAGCTGAGATGCTGCGGGGAAGGCAAAGGACAGTTGCATTTTTGACATACTAACAATTCCTCTCCCTGCACACTCCAGACAGCAGCGGCTCGCGCCTATCGGGCAGCGTTTACTTAGTAGCAGGAAGCCTGAAACTCGATGCCGGCTCCAGGAAAATCCTCAAATACATTCAAACAATGCCTTTTGTTTATAGGCATCGATACGGTTGTTTCTCTCTCTTCTCCATCATTGCCGTGGCCAGTGCCAGAGCATTCAGATGGCTTCTGCTTCCAATTGCACCCGAGGCTATTGGGATTGGTAAATCTGTCCTGGATGTACAGAGGTGTGACTAGAGGAAGACTCTATCTATCTACCTAGGCGAATCCCCTTGGCATCTAAGTGCTGAACTGAACAAGAGGTTACGCACTAAACTGCATGACCAAACTAAATCTAAGCACTAAACTGCATGACCAAGAGGTTACACACTAAACTGCATGACCAAACTAAATCTAAGCACTAAACTGCATGACCATAACTCAACTTTGCTTATTTGGTTCAACTTTAGTTGCAAAGAGGATGGAGCTGGGCTGTTCTCAGTGGGGGCAGATGACAGGACAAGGAGCAATGGGCTCAAGCTGCAGCAAGGGAAGTTGAGGTTGCATATTAGGGAAAAACTTATTAGGAGGGTGGTGAAGTATTAGAACAAGGTTAACTAGAGAGGTGGTGCAGTCTCCATCCTTGGAGGTGTTGAAGACCCAGGTAGACAAAGCCTTGGCTGGGAGGATGTAGTTGGGGCTGGTCCTGCTTGGAGCAGGGGGTTGCACTAGATGTGACCTCCTGAGGTCCCGTCCAACCCTCATTTTCTATGATTTAATGAGCTAGGGATACAACTAGGACATGGGTGGTTGGGGCTTGACTAAAAGTCAGGGTGGTTGGGGCTTGTTGGACTAGGACATCTAGGACATGGGTGGTTGGGGCTTGACTAAAAGATGGTAGCCCAGGGGATCACGAACAGGCGAGGTCAGGGAAGCAGGAGGCTGAGACATAGGGAGTCACCCTGGGTAGAGCCACGAGGCAGGGGCCAGGATCAGGAGGCAGGAGTCACCAGCCAGGGGGTCCAGACCAGGCAGCAATAGCCTGTCCGAGATGTGGACAATCACCAAGCTAAGCCATGAGCAGAGGCTGGGAGCTGAAGCAGAGCCAGCAAGGCAGTCTGGAAGCAAAGGGGTCCAGCCTGGGGAGTTATCCATTAGAAGTCACCAGAAACAAGGATGAAGCCAGGAAGCAGGACCCCGGGGACAGGAAACCCAGAGCAGACAAGTAGGACCCAGGATGCTGCAAACACACAGGCAGGAGCCAGGAGCTGGGGAAGTAGGGATAGGAATGAACAAGAAAACTCACAACCTGCACTCAGCAACCCAAAGCCCCCATGCTATTGACTACTCTGCTAGGGACAGCGTGTACTGCTGGTTACAGCCAGGCAGCATGGCCAAGGGGTAGTTAGGCCACTGGTAGCCTAAATACCCCTTTAAATATACAGGGCAGACAACCTGGATTTCGTAGAGTTGCTTCTTGGGGGTCAGAAAGGATCGCATCACCCCAGCCATGGCACCTCCTGTATCGAACCGTGCGCCGGAGGTCTCCGGGGAATGGTGCCAGCCCCTGGTGATGCCAAGTGCAGCTGGGTCATGCTGGAAAAGCCAGATACTTCCCCACCCCCTGCATGGGACTGCTCGTCCCCTGCAGCAGAAAGCACTGGATTTTGTGCTATATGCTCAGAGGGCGAATGCCAGCCCTTGAGCAAGTGAAGCAAAGCAATCAAGGGTAATGCGGCTACTCAGGCACTAGTCAGGTCATTAACCTGGGGCTTGGAAAGGCCAGGGCTCAGGTCCCCATTTTCCCCCTGTGACCTGGGGCAAGCCCTTTCTATGCTGCTGTGCAATGGGGATATTGCAAGGATGATGCATGGGAAAATGCACGCTGCAGAGACCCCACATGGCCTGTGCTGAGAGAGGCAGCATGAACTAATGGATAAACCCTGGGCTTTATTCCCAGTACAGCCCCTATCTTGCTGGGTGACTGGGAAAGTCCTGTCCTCTGACTGTTCTTCAGTTCCCCCTTCTGAGCAAGGGGGATGACAAAACTGACCTCCGTCCTGAAGCATCTCTGAGCTGGGGACAGCAAGCACCGGAGACGACCTGGGTGTTATAGTTAGTTGGACCTGCAGGCACTATTCAGCCCCTTACACCAGCTCACCGTCAAGTAAATTGTATAGTAGTCCTGCACTTAGGAGGGAGCAATCCCATGCACCAGTGTAGGCTGGGGACCAACTGAGTAAGCAGCAGCTCTGCAAAAAGGACCTGGAGGTGACGGGGGACAAGAAGCTGAACAGGAGCCAGCAGTGTGCCCTTGCATCCTGGGCTGCACTGGCAGGAGCATTGCTGGCAGATGGAGGGCAGTGATTCTTCCCTCTATTCAGCACTGGGGAGGCCACATCTGGAGTCCTGTGTCCAGCTGTGGGCCCCCACTACAGAAAGGATGTGGACATGTTGGAGAGAGTCCAGCGGAGGGCAATGAAAATGGTTGTGGGGCTGGGGGACAGGACTGGTGAGGAAAGGCTGAGGGAAATGGGCTGATTTAGTTTGCAGAAGAGAAGACCAAGGGGGATTGAATAGCAGCCTTCACCTCCCTGCAGGGGGGCTGCAAAGAGGATGGAGCTGGGCTGGTCTCAGTGCAGGCAGGTGACAGAGCAAAAAGCAATGGGCTCAAGCTGCAGCAAGGGAAGTTGAGGTTGGATATTAGGAAAAACTTTCTGATGAGGAGGGTGGTGAAGCACTGGGACAGGCTGCCCAGAGAGGTGGTGCAGTCTCCATCCTTGGAGGTGTTTAAGACCCAGGTAGACAAAGCCTTGTCTGGGATGCTGTAGTTGGGGCTGGTCCTGCTTGGAGCAGGGGTTGGACTAGATGTGACCTCCTGAGGTCCCTCCCAACCCTAGTTTTCTATGATCCTATGCTCTGTGCCTCCGTTTCCCCATTTGCAAAGCAGCATTGATGCATCCCAGCAGGTGGTAAGGCCCTTTCCAGGTCCTGAAAGTCTTCACTTGACTCCACTGAGGTTGATGGAGTTCCTCCTATTTATACCAGGTCGCTCTCTGTCCCACCAGATATAATATATTGCAATAAATTGTTGGACATCTAGGCTGCCACTGCTGATCCTGTCTCATATGCTGCATCTATCCAGACCTCACAACCTCAGCTAAGAAAATACTCACAGCCCCCGTGTATCAGCCCTACAGGCAATCAGACCTCCTGTGGTAAAGGAGAATCGCTAATAGCTGTATAGGGCCTGGGACACACAGATGTGAGCTCTGACACTCCAATACAAGGCAGCAGATCATATTCACGCTGGGGTGAAGACTGACAGTGCCCTTTCTTTCCCAGGAAGTGAAGGCCAAGCATGCACCTCAAATGGAGCAAGGAGCAAACCCACGGTTGTGCATTTAGGCCATGGGACTGGATAACACTGGAGGTCATTTCAAACTCGCTGATTCTGGGATGTCCCAAACCCACCGAGGAGTTCGTATTGTGGGGATTCACTAGCGGGACCAGCCTGCTGATCAGCTTCCTCATCCAACAGGCCTCTTGTGCAGGGGGAAGGGCATGGAGGGCTGTCCCCCCTTCACCAAGGTGGATGGCCATGTACCATGCGGTGCAAATCAGCCCACAGCAAGAGCTGAGAAGCTGGTGTGGAGTGCAGAAGGGGTGGGGATTTCTGCCTTGCCAGACATGACCTGCACCTCGTCCCTGTTGAACATCACCTCCTGTTGCCTTATTAATACAGGGAAACCTGGAGCCTTTGCTGTGCACGGCGCTGTACAATCACTACCCGCAAATAATTAAACACTGACTAGTGCTGTGAAATGCAAGCACAAGTTGGATGAGTTGCAGAAGAGTGGGTGAAGCATCAGCCGACCCCAGACATCAAATCCTGGGGTCTAGCTAGATTTTCTGCCTGTTCTGTGAGCAATACAGCCCCCGGTGTCATCCCGATCTGATCTCAGTGGGGGCAGATGGCAGGACAAGGAGCAATGGGCTCAAGCTGCAGCAAGGGAAGTTGAGGTTAGATAGATGTGACTTCCTGAGGTCCCTTCCAATCCTCATTGTCTATGATCCTATGCTCAGTGCCTCAGTTTCCCTATTTGCAAAGCAGGATTGATGCAATACAGCAGGTGGGTAAAGCCAGAGAAGTGGTGCAGTCTCCATCCTCGGAGGTGTTTAAGACCCAGATAGACCAAGCTTTGGCTGGGATGATGTAGTTGGGGCTGGTCCTGCTTGGAGCAGGGGGTTGCGCTAGATGTGACCCCTTGAGCTCCCTTCCACCCTCATTGTCTATGACTATCTCTACGGTGAACCTAACTATCCCTAGAAAACTGGTGGGCCAGGAACTGGGGTCTCATCTAAAAACCCCTCGGGGTCATCCGCTTGAATGCAGCTGCTTCTTGCAGTCGCTGAACCCGACTTGCAAGATAGCAGCAGTGTCCACATGTGTCAGGAGCTGTGTGCGTGGGGTTGTTACTTGTCTCTATCTGCCCTTCAAGGCTGCAGCTGAAGTTTCCTCTTGCTCCTATAAGCAGTTTTTGGAGGAGTCTGACAGCAGAATTGGGGAAAGAGGGAGGTGCAGATCCAAAGAGGCAGTGCTGTCTCCTGGGGTCAGATGCCCAAGAACTGCTCCTGTCCTGGACTCTTGACCTGGAGCAGAGCACTTGACACTGAGGTTGCAACCGGTGCTTTGTATCTCTCAACTGTGGCTCTGTTAGGCAGGGATTGCATCTCACGTGTCTCAGCACCACGGGCCATGTCGCCAGCAGGCACTGCCACAATGCAAACTATCCACAAAAGCAGTCCTACTCAGAAGCCCCAGCTGCATCCCCTCCCAACACTTGCTAGCAGATCCTGCAAACTTGAAGCTAAATCAGGAAAATATTCTTGCAAAGTCTGCAATGGATGGGCACTTTTTTTTTGCCTGCCACGAGCTCAGTGATGCTCACAGCGCATGGTGTCCCCCAGACACGGTTCGACTTCCTCCATCGTGGCACTGTCCTGCCCCTGCTCCTGATGACGGTCTACTTTGTAGGTGTCTCCTCAGGGATGCAGCATCTTCCAGCAAAACCAAATTGCCTTCGAAGAATGAGACAGGGTTGGGGGGGAAAGGAGCTGATCCTTCCTCCCGCAGAGCAGTGAAAGGCAGCATTGTCGGGCCGCGTGGCTCTATTCCCCCCTCGTGTGCAATGCTCTAAGCTGGGGCTTATTTTGCAAAGCGAAAAACAACCGTCTCCCTGTGTACGTGGCTCCTCTCCCCGCCTGCGCCGGCCTCTGTCGACGCCCCCGACTATGCAGCACTTGTCACAGCCCTTGCCAAGCGGACAGACCCTCACTTTGCACGGCTGCGTTTCTTGGATCGGCTCCCCAGCCCCTTGTCTCCGCCGGACAATTAGGAACAGGCTTCCAGAAGTGAGCTGCCCACGGAGGAGCGCTTCAGAGGCTCTGCCAATCCCCCAGTGACCCTGCGACCTGGAGGTAACATCCATACTAAGCTGTTTTTAAGACAAACAGAAGGAAATACTTAGGTGTAAAATTACTTGGCAGGGGCCAGCCCGTTTCCTCTTTGACAGGGGCAAAATAAATACAATAATCGCCCGTGATCCTGCAAAATGCAGCCACCCACTAAGAGAAAAAGGGGCTGTGCTCTCCCTTCGGATGCAGCTTGGTGACCCCAAGAGCCAGAGAGGCAGAAAAGCGCCGAGCTCTCTCCTGCCTCATGGCTGAACGGAGTCGAGGAGGAGGATGAGGTGGCCACGTAGTTCCCGACGTGCTCCCTCCAAAGACCTTTGCTGCAGTACAAATAGATGGTCTCTATCCGAAACAGAGGTTGTCGACCCTTTTAGGCCTAAAGCACCCCTCATTAGACTCAAGGCACCCCTAGGAAAACGCCAGCTCTTTGCTTTCACTCATTTTACGACTGTGGAAAAAATACCAGAGCAATTCTTCTGTTGCAGAGAGCTCAGAAAGTTCAGGCTGGAGATTGTGTTTGGAAATCTCTGGGTTTGACCTGTGAATGGCATGGAAGTGCTTGCACACCTACCAGTGCTAGTCGTGCGTGGGACCCTGAAGAGGATCTCATCCCATTGCGGTGCCCTCCTTGATTATCACTGCCCTAAGGACGTGATAACGAGAGTGCAATAGGGCCTCACAACCCAGGGAGAAAGGCAGAGCCCCTCTCTGTGTCATCCTTGACCATCTTGCTTCTGCTTCGAGGGTCTTTGTGGGAATTTCTAAGTGGCTTATTCCCCTCCCCCTGGCCTTGATGTAGGGGGGGATAAAAGCAGGGGTAGCCCATTTGAGTCAGAGAGGTCTCATATTCTCAGAGAGGTTGTAGATAATGAGGGCTGGAAGGGAGCTCAGGAGGTCACATCTAATCCACCCCCCGGCTCCAAGCAGCACCAGCCCCAACTACATCATCCCGGACACGGGTTTGTCCAGCCAGGTCTTCAACACCTCCAAGGATGGAGACTGCACCACCTCTTTGGGAAGCTTGTTCCAGTGCTTTACTACCCTTCTCAGGAGAAAGTTTTTCCTAATATCCAACCTCAACTTCCCTTGCTGCAGCCTGAGCCCATTGCTCCTTCTGTCATCTGCCCCCACTGAGAACAGCCCAGCTCCATCCTCTTTGCACCCCCCTGCAGGGAGGTGAAGGCTGCTATTCAATCCCCCTCAGTCTTCTCTTCTGCAGACTCAATCAGCCCATTTCCCTCAGCCTTTCCTCACCAGTCATGTCCCCCAGCCCCCCAGCCATTTTCATTGCTAATTCTCCAATGTGTCCACATCCTTTCTGCAGTGGGCCCACAGCTGGACACAGGACTCCAGATGAGGCCTCCCCAGCGCTGAATAGAGGGAAGAATCACTGCCCTCGACCTGCTGGCAACGCTCCTCCCAATGCAGCCCAGGATGCCGGTAGCCTTCTTGGCACAAGGGCACACTGTTGATTCCTGTTCAGCTTCTTGTCCCCCGTCACCCCCAGGTCCTTTTCTGCAGAAAAGATCTCATGACACACAAGACCATAGGTGTGTCCTGGGGTGAATTTGCTAGTGTGATGGCCTCCCCCTTGGCTGACCTCCGGAGTCCCCCAGACCTAAAAGCACATGGGGTCGCAGTGTCTCATCCCCAGCAGGTCCAGTCACAGACTCATCTCCTCAGGCATAGAGGTGGACACATCATGTGGGTTGACTAAGAAGCAGGGCAGGAACTGGATGATAATATCCATGAAAGCCTTGCTTTTGCTCCTCTTGCAGGCCAGACTATTCACTCTGAGCAGCCAGGTAGGTAACGGGACACAGCAAAGTGCGGTGAGGGTACGAGCAGTGTGCGATTGGGGAATGGCAAAGGCATTCCCCTGTTTCATGTGGTTTAGGAGACCTCTGGCCTATCCGGTCCGCAGACAGTATGAATCTCTTATAGCCTCAGCCACACAGCCCAGCTTCTGAGCTCCCATAGCAGGTTGTACTCCTGGGGATACCTTGACCCGTCTCAGCTGGAGAAAGCTAAGCCAAGTCCTACCCCCTTTAGCAGAGCTGGGCATGGTGAGAATAACTCAGCTGAAGCATCTCCTAGGATAGCAGGGGTTAGCCTTTTTGACAGGCATGCCACAACTGAGATCCTTCTGGGTGTACCTACATGTGCATTTACACCGGCTTAAATTTACTGCGTAGTAAGTTCGTGTGCAGAGAGTGGGAATAGGCTGGTGTCTGCACGTGCACATGACCTGGGACTAAATTTAGTCCCAGGTCAGAGCAGCCTGCCGTGTGCCCCTGTGGCCATTGGGGGGAGCTTCACCCTCCGGAGACATGGCTGCCAGCCTTTGGGACTAACTTTAGTGCTAAATTGAAGCCAGGAGAGGCTGCCAGCCAGGAGCCCTGAGGCTGGGCTCAGGCTGGCCCCCTAGTGGCTGGGCAGACCCGGCAGGGAGGGCCCCTGGGTTACTGTGCAGTAAGGTGTCTACATGTGCATTACTGTGCAGTAACTAGCCGGGCATAAATTTGATACCTGCATGGTGTAAGTATCAAATGTATGCTCAAGTCAGCATAAGTTGCCATATTTACTGCGCAGTATGGATGTACATGTGCAGACATGTGCCCATATGCACAGTGATTTCAGTTACTGTGCAGTAAATGCACATGTGTAGATGTGCCCCCTGAGTGTCAATCTGATCCCCTTCCCTTCTTAATCTGCTGCTCTGCTTTCTGCTCCCTGCCCCACCTACCACCATGTTGCCCTCCCTGATCAGCTGTGTACCACACACACAGGCTGCACTTGCTGCCTGTGGCTCACCTGCTGCAGGTAGGCCACCCATGTCCTATGGGATGGTGCGCAGGCTCTCTGCAGTCCTTCAGCCCTGACCCTGCAGCCTTTCGGCCTGAGCATATTTCTCTTGGTTGAAATAGGATCTGGTCATGCAGGTGCGTGGTAGGTAGGGCCAGACACAAAGGATCTCATAGTCTATTTGGCCTTACAATCTATTCATCGAGGATTGTAGCCCTACTGATTTCACTAGAGTAGTGTTGGAGAGAAACTAGAGTAATGCCTTGGTGAAGCAGACTTTAAACAAGTCCTGATGTAGGTTGCTGATGACACTCATGACTTTTAAGGTGGAATCCTAGTCTCAGCAAAGTCGGGGATGCTGACTTTAGTGGGAACAAGACTTCATCCCAAATTTTAAATGGCTTTTTTTTTTTTTAATCCTCCCTATGTTAGTCTGTTTTGAGTCCACTTGAGCAAGGAAAAGTAGGCATGTTCCCCACTGCCCCTTCTAATCAGTGCTGCTTTTGTGTTTCTTTACGAACGCAGTGTTAAAACACTCAGGGCCAGATGCTACTCACCTATTGGGCACTGACATGGGTGTAGATGCCTATTCATCTCTGCTCAAGACCCTAAAAAGCAATTAATGCAGCAGGTGGCTACTCCTGGCTGCTTTTTGTAACTTAGCTTTAAGGCTAAAGTGACGGCAGGTGGCAAAAGCAGGTATGTTGATGTTTCTTCAGGGGCTTGAGTCGGGTGGGATAGGATCACACTTACGCAGCTGAAAGGTAGGACAGGATGTGCCCTCAGTTTGCCAAAATAAAACCTGGTATAAGCAGTGCCACGCTGCCCTTTTAATAAACGCTCCATGGAGAGGATAACAACCTACTGCTGCTGCTACCAAATGCAGCCAGTTGCTTCACTCAAGCAGTCAAGGTTCAGTTCCTGCTGACAGTAAGCATTTCTCTGTGGCACTACAATGTGTTACTGATAGCAATGAAGGTCATTTTCACCATCTTTGTATTTGAGATGCTACCTGGCCCGGGCTCAGTTGAAGAATAATAGTAGCAGGGTCAATGTTAGTAGAATAGGATAGAATTATTTGGTGGGGGTGGTGATGATGATGGAGCTCAGACCCAATGGTCGTGCTGTTATGCAGCCTTAGTATTTAGGAAGAGACTATTTGCTTCAACACAAGACGTAATATGGGACCTAAATCCCTTCACATCTCATGACATCACTCCCAGAAGCAAAGTGCTATTCTCTTTTCCACCCATGCATCTTACCATAGACCATGGTCCCTCAGCAGGTCTCCAAGTCTCAGGCCTATCCTGAGCCTAGGCAACTCATCAGACCAGCAGGGTGGAGGCATGCTAGCATCCATTGCCAAAAGTGCCTAGGGGAGTGACCTCTTCTTCCCAGCCCGATGACCTTGGACCTTCTCACTGCAAGCACAGGTCCTACAAGTCTGGAACAAAACTCAGACTCCTGATGGAGGATGTAGCCAATGCCTTACCCACTCTGCCATTGGGACATTACAGCGGCAGGACTTTGGCAGGGTCCCCATCCCCTTCCTTTCCCTGTGGCAAGTTAAAGGGTGTTTGTGATGTTCCAGGCAGTGGGACTTGTCATTTTGTGTGAAGTTTTGAAAACAGATTACACAAATACTTATCTAGCTGAGCCTGCCAGAAGTAGGGGGTTGGACTAGATGTGATCTCCTGAGGTCCCTCCCTAGGCTACTAGGATCCTATGATCAACTATACCGAGACAAAGCTGAAATAGCTCCATAAAAGTGGAATGCCAAAAAAGCTGAGAGTAAGACTGAACAAAACCTTCCCTACCAAATCCAAAGACCTTCCTGTGAGGCATGCAAAGGTATTGAATGTGCTTATTGAATGTGCCTATTAGAGTCCAAGTTAGCCTTTTCTTTTGTTGAATCTATGGCTGGCAACTAATGCATAGCTTTACTTTATTTATTCCACATATATTCAGCGCTGGGCCAGTATGGCAACACACCTGTAGCTTAAGTCACTTAATTTATGCCTGGCCTCAGACTATCCCAATCTGTTGTTATTCCATTTGGAATAGGGGTTTCTTCAGAACTCATAGGATTTCTAAGATGATCACAATCACCAAAACTTTTCATGGGAAAAGAAAGATAATGTTCTGACCTGTCACACCAAGGAGATCCAATTCCAGATGGCTAGTCAGCAAATACTTTATAAAACTGTGTCAAGTGAGTCAGACTGGAGTGAGACAAGCAAGGAGTGGAAGATGGTGATTCCCAGATTTACTGGAGGCAACTGTGGTGCCTTAGGAAGAGCTGAATCACCGGGGGACTTATGACCCCGGGGTGCAAACATCCTAGCTTCATCAAGTGCAAGGAATGCTACAGAGCAAAGTCACACCAGCAAAAATATTGGAAAAGTGCTTGGAAATTCCCCACGGTGTGGCAACCCGCAGAGCAGTGATGGCTCCAATTCTGGGATCAATTTTGCCTCGGTTGCCTCAAGGTTATGGGTCTTGTCCTTGCTGCCTCTGGAACTGGCTGCACATCAGTCCATTTGGTGAAGAACGCACCGAAGCTCCCGGGGTCACAGACATCAGGGGACGAGATGGATGAGAGCATATGAGACTGGTTCTCCATCCATTTCTGGACTTTTCTCCAGTCTTTATAGGGATGGATGGCTTTTGCAAGCTGCTTCTTGCAGTCTCTGGGCATCTTCCCCAAAACTATCCTATACTTAGACCCGTTGGCAAAAATCTTTAAGGCTTAGAGTAAGATCTATCTTAGAAAAGCCCAGGGAGGCACAGGAGCGTACGTAGGCAATGAATGGATCATTGGGGAAGAGAGACGGCACACGGTTATTTTGTGACGCTTACTGCGCATTAGCCTAATAACCTATTAGCGTGGGTTTTGACCGCCACGCTACTTCTCAGTGTTATTAGGCTAATGCGCAGTAAGTGTCTTGTGTAACAATTAATTGACTTCATGGCTCATCATAATCTACCTGACCCCTTCTAAACACTTCATCCCACAGATGTGAACGACCCTCTCTCCTTTTTGATGGTCTTGATGCTCCACCAATCAAGCTACCCTTTGTTCTGCAATCTCACTGTCCAAGAGCTGCTCCTGGTCATGAAGCTCCTATTTCACAGCCCTGCAGATGGCTTTTAGCTTATTCTATTTGCTTTTGCTTCCATCTTATACTGAATAATATAGCCCTAGTCCCCTAGCGTATTAGTAAAGCTTCTAGTTTATTGTTAACTGGAGAAAAATATGCGTTGTGTCACATGTGATGATGCACTTCACCATCTGCCACTCCCCTGTCCAAAATTTTAGATCCACCCATGCATTCGGCCCTCAAGGAAATGCTCCCTGGGCTAGTTATCAATCACCCTGATAAATTCCCTATGGTGCCATTCAGTTGTATTAACTAGGAAACACTGTTTTCTTTTCTTGTCATCCCCCCATATTCACAGCCCAACTTCTCACTCCTATCATTGAGGAAGGCTTCTTCAGACAAGTGTTCCTGATTACACCACCTTGATACACCTCAATCCTGGGCACAGTGTGAGATAGAGGAACAGCAAGAAAAAAAAACAGGCCTGGAATGAAAAACTATTATCATGTAGATGCATAAGAGGGCTGAATTGAAGTTGCACATTGTCAACATTTCTTGACTTCTGAGTGCATGAATTTGCAACCTCATAATAAAGACAGGGACTCATATCGACATCACATCGTTCATTAGGGTTGGGGCTTTTGGATCTATTGTTCAGACCTGTTAGGAACTGGACGCTCTGGCCCTAAACACGTCCTAGGTAAGCGCAGGGGAGATGAGGCTGTTTCCACTGCCCTTCCGCTGATGGTGAAGGAGTTGGTTATTACATGCTCAAGGTATGCTAGGAAGAGGATTATGCCTCATGCTACAAAGGAATGCAGAAACCCCATAATCTGGTCCGACCCCATAATCCAGTTCAACAAAGCCCTGGCTGGGATGATGTAGTTGGGGCTGGTCCTGCTTGGAGCAGGGGGTTGGACTAAATGCTTCACCTTTCCAGAAGCAAGTTTTTTCCCTTGAACGGTTATTCCTGTGTGTTTTCTTTAAGGTTTCCAATGAATGCAAACCCCAGATAACGATCTGATGACGGAGAAAGCACCAGCTGGGAAATCTGCAAATTCCTAAAGGAGGAAACGGACTGAAAAACTCTAGATGGGGTTCATCTAAAGTGCTCTGACGTTTTCATGGCGGATATTTGAGATGGGCCTCACTCATAGACGGCGGATCTGGACTCAGGCTCTTTTAAGGCAGCATTGCTGGTTAGGTTTCCTGGCACTAAAAGTCCCTGTTTTTCATTGCTTATAACTACCAAATATTAACTGTTCAGGCTGGATGTCTGCCTGGGATCCGGTTTTCTCAGGAAACATTAGCCAGCATAGTCCAGCTGCTTGTGAGAACAAAGCAACGGGGGGAATATGCCTAGTTTTGTCCACGTTAGAAACATTTTGATCAGCCTTCTCTGGGCAACGGGGGCACTTCCATCATTCACGCAAGGCACTTAACATTTCGTAGGATGCTTTGTGTCAGCGTTGTACCTTTTGCCAATCCTGAGGTAGCCTGCCAAGGTTTAGGGAGGTTATAAACCATTGAAAAATCTCTCTTTGCACATGCTCAGTAGCCAAGTTATGCAAAGTTTCCATCCTCAATGAGCGCAGTGAGAGAAGGGACTTCCCCTGCATTTGAAGGTAGCAGCCTTTGGCCTTTATTACGTGTAGGGAGCCATCATTTGTTGTTCTTCAGCTGCATCCTCTTGCTCATCCCTGTGCTCTGAAGGAAGTCTGGAGAGGAGTAGGGTGACTTTTTCCTCCCTCAAGAAGCTGTGTTTCACCAATGGCAGACTCTTGATATGCCTGAGGAAGGGTGTTTCTGCCCGAAAGCTTGCAAAGAACAATTTTTCCAACTATTTAGTTGGTCTGGGGGAAATACCATGACCACTAAGGCGGTTTTCCTAGTCATTGGGGATAACCGCTTTTGTGGCACGGGTGGAGGTAATGTATAGCCAACCTCCCACTTTCATTTCCAATGGGAAGATCTTGGCTTTATGGCCACCTTATGGAAATGGGAGACTCCTCCCTAGCTTGCTGCTGCGGCCATATGGCTGAAGGCAAGTGAAACTTGGGGGGGCGTCTGAACCCCAAGGCTTGGGCCTGCACATAGGATGCCCGCCAAAGGATTTGAAAGCATCTGCAGCCCCAGGCTGGGGTGGAGGATGCTTGCCAGTAGTAGGGCCACATATGGTTCTTGAATGACTCACAGATTTGGAATTGATTTGGCTTGAAACACGAAAAAATTTCCTTAAAAAAAAAAAATGAGTTGGTCTAATAAAAGGTATCACATTTACCCAAAGAATTTGGTCTACCAACAGGCTTAGTGATTCACATCCCTGAACTATAGAAGATACAAAGAACAAGACTTTCACCCAAAGAAATCCAATTTTTCTTTGCAGTTTACTGTCATTCTTGACATCTGAGATGTTGCGGTGGCCTGTGATCCAGGAGCAGAATGAGTGTAGACATGCACAAAGACTTGCGGTGAAACTTTCCCTCCCCCTAGGCTATTGGGGTTAGCAAGGTCACGATGGGCAAGGACACCGTCTTTCCTGTCTTCTCGGTGGTAACTGTGTTGAACTTAGGCAGGGTGAGGGAGGAAGCTGTTTGGTTGGCATGGGAAGAGGACGGGATTTGAACCTGGTGGGGCAGATAGCGGGTGTAGATTGGGGCAGAGAGTGTGGGTAGAGGTAGGGGGAGCTGGGATTGGGAAACGGAGAGGGAAAATCAGATTGCGAGGAAGGTTGAAGCCTGGACAATCAAACCAGGAGAAAATGGGGCAGAGATAAGAACATGCAAAAGAGGGAAAGATGTGAATACCGATTCCAGGGGAGATGTAGTGGGTGTAGCTGGTAAAGAGATAAGCTGGGGAGAAGAAATATGGAAAGAGGGTGACTGGCGGGGGGTGGGGGGGAGATTGAACAAGGTATTGGGAGGAAGGACAGGGGAACTAACTGAGCAAAGAAGCTGAGAACAAGGAGCCAAAACATGAGTTGTCACCCTGAAATGTGTAGGCAAGGAGACCAGCACGGGGTAAGGGCTCTTCCGTCTAAGTTATTACATGCAAGACACGATGCACCTGTGAGTGCCGCACTTTGCACTGGACCTAAGGCTGTTGCTCTGTGGCCAGTGCCCTCTGCAAGTCCTGGAGAGACAAAATGTATGATTTAGAGACACTCTCTGGTTTAGAAGTTATAATTTGGAGATGGTGCCTTAGTTAGGGAGTAGCCAGCTAGAGAGACTAAAGGACTGCAGAGGCTTGCTACTGCTCCACAATAAAACCACCCCTTTAGTTCTTCTCATTCATGTATGCCCATGTTTAGTGAACCTTTTGATCACTATAGGTCCCTAATGTGTTGTGCCGGGAGAATAGGGAACAGGTCTGACTCGTTCTGATAGTGGGCAAAGGAACAGGTCCCCTCTGCTCACTGGGCACGTCCACACGTGCATTAATATGGTGCATTAAGTTTAGTACCTGTTGTAATAGATACTGACTCAATGCACTGTAATCGGTGCTACTGCACAGTGGTGCCGGCACACCTCTTTTATGCAGTGCTAACGTGGAGTAGGCTAATTCTACTGTGCATTAGCACATTAGCATGGCTTTCACCATGGGACACTAATGCTCAGTAGGATTAGTCTACTGCACTTCTAGTGTCCCACTGGGCGCATCTACACATGCATTTACTGCACAGTAACCAAAATTATTGTGCAATACGGGCGTGCGTCTACACATGCATGCTTGTACAGTACAGCAAATATGGTGACTGATGCCCTTTTGGATGTAAACTTGATACCTTACATCATGCAGGTATCAAATTTACACCCAATTAGTTACTGCACAGTAACACAGGTGTAGATGCCTTACTGCACAGTAACACTGTGTGTGTGGACTGACTTGGGACTAACTTTAGCCCCAAGTCAGTCCAGACACAGCATTAATGCAATTTAACACCTGCACGTTTAGACACCGGCCTAGTCCTGCTTACTGAGAAGTAATTTACTGCACAGTAAATTTAAGCCAGCATAAATGCACATGTAGACGTGCCCACTGTATTGGAAACACCTCCTCTAAACCAAGCTCACTGAGGGAGCACGGGAGCTGTGCAAGGAGGCATGAGGAGCCACCTCCACGGGTGGGTTTGCATGCATCATACTGCGAGGCAGGACACATAATATTGGCCCTGTCTGGGTACGACTGGGAGGTGGGTTAGGATTTGGGCTCCTGGGTCTCAGTTCCCTGTCGGTATATTGAAGGTAATAGCATTGCCCTCTCTCTCGGGGGTGTACGTGGTTAAATATAATCACATGCTCAAGGTGTTTGGTGACAGGAGGCTGCTGAAGATCTCCCTGCCCCTGCCGGTGTGGATCCAGGAGTAGTTGTTCTGCATCCCCAGCACTATAACCCCAGCCTGGCACTTTCCAGCTTCCTGCAGGAGTTTGGCACTTGTCCCCTGTTGAACTCTGTTGAATGTCTCTCTCTCAGGCTCCTACAGAAAATCCCAATATCTGATAAAGGAAGAAAGAACAAGATCTTTTCCAGGGTTTCCTGAGCTTCCTTGCTGCTCAGGAAAAACCTTCGGAGATGCTACCAAGAGCCAGGACACCCCAGCCCGCAGCCGAGCTCTTCGGCCGCTCTTTTCAGACTCCATCCTGCTGACCTTTAAACGGAGCAGCGAGCCGGCACGAGCGCGGCCAAGCGGAGCGCGTTTCCAAGTGCCTGAGCACCCCTCTTTCTGCCTCTGTCGATCAGACCCAATAAGCGTAAGCCTCAAACACCAGTCCCACCGGCCGCTGCCAGAAGAGATTTCCAAGTTTTTTATGGGCTTCATAAAGTTGGGATCAGGGGGATTTTTCCACGAGGCTCGAGAAGAAAGGGAGAGAGAGGAAGAAAGAAAGAAAGAAAAAAGACAGACAGACAGAAAGAAAGACTCGTGCCCATGGGTTTAATACTAAGTAAATAGCTGCATAGAGCTGAAGTGGGAAAATGAAAGATATATTTGAAAACATTGGATGGAGTTTAGTGAAGGAGCCACTCAAAGAAGAAAGAAACCAAACAAATGAGAAGGGAAAAAAAGTAGGCAAAGACTTTGCATTTGGGAAATGAACTCATTCTGAGAATAAAAATAATGTCTCAATTAGTGGATTTCTTCCTTAAATTCCCTTCAAACAGCACAAGACTTGTCAGTGCTTGTAATAGAGTTTCTTTCTCGCGTGCGCGCTCTGCAAGGCTGTAATTTTATCCAGATGCTCCGGCTACTAATTGCCTGCGACTTCTTGTTTTTGTGTTTAACGTGCACATCTGCCAGGCCATCGCTTTTGCCTGTCTCTCCTCTTCCTCAGGTTCAGATCCTACCCATCAAATGAGGCCTTTGCCAACTTTCCCCTCCAGCCTGGTAGCCCCCCACCTCGGCGGTGAGACTTTCGAAAGAGCTTTCACAGCGCCGCCTCGTTTTATTTGTCTAACACGTTTGCAAGGCGCCGGGCGACAGACACCTCCACGCCATGCAGGAAGACCAAAGCAAACGGTTCAAGGAAGAAGCAGACGGCCCAACCAGTAGCAGCTGGCAAGTGGGTTGAATGCATTGCCCACTCCCAGGCCCAACTGGGGAAAGAGATCCAGTCCCAGTGATTGCAAAGGGGAACGTGGGAACGAGTCAAGAGAAAAGGGGAAGGACAAAGCGACCGGAATAAATTGTAGCCCCCAAAGTAGGTGGTGAACTTCCCACAGGAGAGGGTTTGGCAGGGGGTTGGACTAAAGGACCTCTTCTCTATGGGATGGTGACCCCCCCACACCAAGAAGGTCTCATTCCCAACCTTCTCCCCACTGGAAGCTCTGACATTTGTTGCATGTACAGCGCCCAACACAATGAGGCCTCGGCCCCAAGTTGGGGCTTTCAGATGCTGCAGCAGTACCTAAAAACACCTGCCCTGCTGTGATGGACCAGCATGCCCACCAAGCAGCACTAAGACCCAGTGATGGGGCCCAGTTGGGACTCACCTGGGCTTGCGGTGAGGTGAGTTCCTGCCCTGTCCCTGCTTCAGGCTTCCTGAGTGGCTTTGCATGAAACATTGGATCCTCCTGTGCCTCCTTTTCACCTCTGCAGAAAGAGTATGAATATTTCCTTGCTCTGCCTTCCTTGCTATCCATGCTTAGAGCATGGGAGGTTGCTTTCTTCGTGCCCAGGGACAACACGTGATGACGTTGGGGTCTTGATGTCACTTGGGGTCTTGGGTGCTTTCATTGCAATGGTCAGGAGGACCACATTGGAGGTGCCAATGCTTATGCCATGAAATGGTTGCTTCTGTGCAGCAGGGGTATCGCCTAGAGGCCTGCAGTGCTGGGGAAGTTGGCCCCCAGCACTATGATGGATGGTTTTTGCATGGGACACGTTTGCCTTCAGGTCCTCGGTCCTCCCACCAGATACAGTGCAAGGTACAGCCTTGCATTTGGGTCCCAAAATGTCATCTCGCTGTAACCGAGTCCAGCCTGCACCACGAGAGTGTTTGCGCTGCAAACCTCATTGGTCCGCCAGGAATGGGGGCTGCGAGAGGGTCGCCACAACTCAGTGCTTCTTGCTGCTATCCAGGGACTATTGCTCCAGGTCACTGGGGCATCTTCGCTGCCCAGGTAGAGTCAGTTGCTTTGGGTGAGTCCAAAATGACTGCTTTGCTAAGGTACCTGTATCCTAGTCACTCCAGTTAACCCCACAAGATCAAGATCTTCCACTGGTCCTCTTCATTTTTAGAGTTTGCAAGCCTTACTCCATTGCTTTCCTCCTCTGCAGACTTAAATCCTCCTTCCTGGCTCTCTTTGCTATGAAAGCTGAGGCTTCACATCCGCGTTTGATTTGGCCTGTGTCGCATTGATACGAATGACGTTCGTGGCTCTTTCTGGCTGGACCACGGGGCACTGAAAGGTGCTTTTCTGCCATGGAGACCAAGGACATTAAAGGGGTGTCAGGCTCGGGGGTCTTCTCCACCCCACATCTGCACAGAAGTGGGAGAGTATGTGAAGCCAGCGACCCAACCATCAGGAAAGCCTGGTTACTGGTAGATGGCTGACCCAAAATCCTGGTGTCACAATGGAGGGCCAAATGCCAGGATGCGTCCAAGCCAGTCAAGAGGGGTGTAACTCGTGCCGCCTTCTTCCTGACTAGGGATGCTCAGACTGCTGCTTTTTGGCTTTTCAACTTCAGCTCTTTGCAGACCATGCCATAGAAAGGTATGAATTTTTTCCCTGCCGCCAGGACTCATGACGTGCACACGCTATCTAGATTCGTCGTGACACCCGTAGTGAACGCCGTATGTAGGGTTTTCTTTTGAGCAGGAGTGTGTCTGCCACCGTCCTCCTCGGGGTGCAGACCCTGGCGTGTCTGTCTGGTTAGCACCAAGTGCTTAGGTGGCTAGCTGAGCTCGTTTTGGTGGAGGGACATTGTCCCTGCATGCATTGAGACGCCCTCGGACTTCACGTGTGCCTGCCAACACCTGGCTTTCAGCTCCTCCCCACCTGTACTGGAAATCTGAGCAAAAGTCCCATTTTTGCCACCCTGTGTGCAGTGAGAAAGCCATCCTCCTCCAGCACGGGAAGGAGAGACATCCCTAGTGCTGGACTAAGGCTTGCCCAGCGCTCCGGTCTCCTTAGACAGCATGAGCACGTACGGGACAAAGTCCTCTTGGATGCTTAAGAAAGGGCTGCCAGGGTCTCTAATAATCCTCTGTGCCCCTCACTTCTGCCCACCCCCTTCCTTTTGTCCCTGTCGCGTAGGAAAACCATTCCCCAGCTTACATTGTGGCAGTCCAGTGTTATTTGCTGCCTTCTTGTTGGAACGACTACTCTCCCAATACTCACTGGGGTAAAGACAACCTCCTCCACTGCATTTGCACCATGCCTGGTGCACCCAGCTGATCTGTCACAGTCACAACTGGTTAGACAGATGGGCAGCAAGAAAATGGACGTGGCATCATTCCCTTTCCACAGGTGGAAAACTGAGGCACATAACTATTAAGAGACTGGACCAAGGTCACGCATGGAATCTGTAGCAGCGCCAGGAAATGCCAATCTATGAGTTTCCCTGGTCCTATTATGACTAATGATCATGATAATACTAACAATAATAATAATGATATTTTTATGCAATTGTGGATTCATAGAGGAGCTGGGAGGGACGTGCAGAGGTCACATCTAGCCCAGCCCCCTGCCTGAGGCAGAATCAGCCCTGTCCAAACCACCCCTGTACAAGTCACCACCATTATTGTAAACATTAGCATCAGCAATAACAATAATTAACAGTGTTATTTTTATTATCGTTATTTCTGTCGATGATAATTGTCTAATATGATTAGGTTGCTGATGTCATTATACAGGTACATTATAAAATAGGGCAGTGTATCATAAGTAATGTAGTGGCTGCTATAATGGTGCGAGGCTGTGTTGCCTGCCTTACCTAACAGTGCAGGGACATGATTGAACCCCAGATATGCATCACCGTGCACATCATCCGCGAATTGAACCCAGGGTTATACCCAGTGGTTTAAGGCCAAATTGTGGCAGCCTCTGAGGAGGAGTTGAATGTGAGGAACTGCCCCCGTTCCCATCAGGGAGATGCAGTCCTGGCGCTGGGTCCAAGGGAAGGATGATGCATAGCTTGGTCAGGGGAGAGGTTAGTCCTGGCAGACGGTAACCAGTGTCACGGGAAATGCATGCTGACCTCTCTCTAATGCACTGTGCCTAGGACACTACGGTATCACCTCTGTGCTTTGCAAAATGCCTCTGCTGCTGAAGGAGCCCTGAGACATGAAGATGATCACGTGCTGTTGAAGTGACATGGCAAAGGTCATGCGGTAGGTCATGCAGTGGCAGAGCCAGGATGAGCGTCCAGGAGTGCCTGACTTCTCCCAGCTGCACCAGTTGACTCTTCAGTCAGCTAGCAAAGGAGCTCTCCTCACATATAGCCCTAGAGACATGAAGAGGACCACACGCTGTTGAAGTGACATGGCAAAGGCCGTGCAGTAGGTCAGTGGCAGAGCCAGGATGAGAGTCCAGGGGAACATGCTTTTTCTCCTGGCCTTTGCTTCAGGTTCTCTCTCCAAGAGGCAACAAGCTCACAGCACGCAGCGCCCGTCTAGCCACCGAAGGAAAGGCCCGGCTCTGTTCTGCCGTCTTGGGTTGTAAACTGGCCGCCTCCTAAAAGCAACACGAGGCGGTGATCGGGCCAGCGCGTACAAGTGCGAGTACATTGTGTCCAAGCCCCGGGGAGGTAGGCAGTGCAGGGAGGAAGAGGAGGATTGCAGAGGAGCCTGGCTCCTCTCTGCGGCGTGGAGACTACGCAAGCGTCCTCCCCACCAAGGTCAAGCAGGGCGTGTGCGTCGGAGACGGGGGGACACCGGCTGCCACGGGGATCCCGTGGCAGGGCCGAGGTGTTAATTGACCGGCCTGCCACTCTCGACGAAGGCAGAGCGGTGCTGACTGGCCTCCCGGCAGCCGGAGGGAGCCTGGATCTTATATTTAGCAACACCGCCAAGCTCTGCTAAATCGATGCATTCCTGAGAAGAGCTGGGCCGTTCATGCTGCATATTTTTGGTTTACCACATGGCTTCTGGAGGCAATCGCCAATGAGTAATCTACTGAGGCTTCCACTTCAATCACCTTCAGTCACTTTGACTTAAACGTGAGGCATCCTGACCCCATAAAATCTGCCAGTCAACCCTTTCTCGCGGGGGGAAGACGTCAACGGCAACCCAAAGCGCCTGGGATTCATTTGGCCGTCGGATCAGGCAGGACTGGGGGCAGGTTTTCAGGCAGGGAAGCGCTTTTCCAGTCCCTTGTGACCCTGACGACACTTGCCCCGGGTGGCCATTGAAGTGCCACCCAGCAAGAAACAGCCGTCAAGCCTGGGTGGATGCAGGTTATGCCAAGCGGTGCCATTCATGCCATCCTTGCCATACGAGGCAGAGAAGGGGAATGACGGCAGCAACAGATGATGGACATTTAATAGTTTGATTCCCAAGGAGAAGAAATTTAATTTTCCTCCACAGCCCTGGGGGAAAGCTGGGAAGGGTTTTCTAATCTTTTCCTTATGTTCATAGCCCTAGGCTCCCTTTTAACCCATATCAAAAAGGCTACCATCAGCTGGAGCATGTGAGGACTTGGTGGCCAGGATGTCTTATTATAGCTATGGAAGCGATATATGTGTAGCTATAGCTATATATGTATAGCTATATATATAAAGCTATATTGTATAGCTATATATGTATAGCTGTGTTGTATAGCTATATATATAAAGCTATATTGTATAGCTATATATGTATAGCTGTGTTGTATAGCTATATATGTGTAGCTATGTTGTATAACTATGTATGTATAGCTAGGTTGTATTGCTATATATGTGTAGCTATGTTGTATAGCTATATATGTATAACTATATTGTATAGCTATATATATATATATATATATATATATATATATGTGTGTAGCTATGTTGTATAACTATGTATGTATAGCTAGGTTGTATTGCTATATATGTGTAGCTATGTTGTGTAGCTATATATGTGTAGCTGTGTTGTATAGCTATATATATATAGCTATGTTGTATAATTATATATGTATAGCTATGTTGTATAGCTATATTGTATAGCTATGTTGACCCAGTTTCACATGAAGACCTGGCCATACAGGCTGGAGAGTCAAAGCTGACTACATATGATGGTGGCCATATCACTTCTTTACATGCTGGTGGCTAAGAAACGTCTGTGCCTTCAACCCACTAGCCCATGGTCTGGTCGAATCCAGTAGGATGGTGTTTCTCTGGCAGGAGCAGTGTTTTGTATTTGGAGAGAGTCTCTGAAGGAGTCCAAGTCTTGTAGGTTGACCAGAATATGGTGTCACGGCGCTAAAGCCATCATAGTCAGCCTTTAAACCATTGCTAAAGGGTGGCAAGGATAGATCTGCCCAACCTGACTTTGCTTTGGAAAACTGCTTCCAAAACTGAGCTGCGTAAAGCTATTGCTGACAAAGTGACTGCAGAAGTGGGGGATCTCCAGGGAAAGATGCAGAGCTGTGCTCTCCCATAGAGGGCATATGGATGAGATGGAGAACTCAGGTTATTCTTGGTGGTAAGAGCCACGCAGATGACTGACCCTGACAGCCATGAGGATGCATGAATGGAGAAAGAGGAGGCTGGTGCTGAGTGGACACAGTAGGCTGGAAAGCAGATTATAATGAGTAAGGATGAGCAGATGGCTTAAAAAAAGGTTGGCAGCAGGCTATGGAGATCTTTTCCTCTAGCTCAGAGCCGGGTGTCTGCTCATACCACATTCACAGTGTGTTGCTGCTTGAAGGCACGTCTCTAGCGGGGAGAGCTTGGGTGACAAATGGATCAAACCCGCCTTGGCAATGACCCTGCAAGGGCAGGCTGGAGACAGGAGGCGGGGAAGCTGCATAATTCACAGGCATCGATTGACCATGAGCAACACCAGGAAGCAGAGAGACAGCCCCCCAACGCATCCCTGCCTTTGGACCTTGCAAGCCAAATCAACAAGGAAGGAAGTGCCATCATCTCCATGTTAGACAAGGCACAACTGAGCCAGGGAGAGATCCAATGGCCACACGAGGTGTTTGCAATCAGAGGGATGCCGCTGCCTGTCAGGATTTCTACAAGCCCAATAGTGCTCCTTCCACCCAGCTGGTCTTGGTGAATAGCCTGGATCTCTTTTCTGACCCATCTAGGTGTACTGGATCTCAGACCATCCAGGTCTGTCGTGTTTGGGGTCGGATGCCTTCTTCCCAGTTGCATCCGTAGTCCCGGCAATGGACTTTTGCACTCAAAGGTGTTATTCCCCACTCTGCTGGAGCAAAGACTCTTCCTCCACCCATGCTCACAAGGCACATACACACAAGGCATGCCCCCAGCCTGCTGTCTTGTGTTGCCATCCCATGGCTTTCAGAGAGGGGCTGCCTGTAGCTGTTGTGGTTACACACGCATCCCGTCCCATGGACTACTGTGAGCATCGCTTTGAGCGAGGCTTCAGGCAGCATCCCGTATGGAATCCCAAATATAAGGAGATTGTGCCCTCGTATGGTCAAACAAGTGAGGTTTCTCTCTAAAACGGACAGAGGCTTTCAGGTCAAGAGTACTATTAACACTTGAGCATTGGTTGTTGTCCAGAGAAGCCCACAGCGCTGCCTAAATGTAGTCCTTTCTTCCTCCCAGGACTTTACCCTCCTTTGATTTTTGTTGCAAAATCTCTGGGAGACGGTAACATTAATAAAAAAAAATTTAAAAAAACATGCAAACATAAGCATAAGTGATGGGATTGTTGCAAACTAATATGATTTGGGTATGGCCTGTAGCTCTTCTGTGTTAGTTTGCTGTTTGGGGCAGACACTTAGGGTGGTTCAATATGTGCAGAAGAAACCAGCATGCTAGCAAGAGGCCTGGCTGTCATGTAGGGGTGTAGGAGCATGGTTTCTCCTTGTTGAGACACAGAAAAATAAAATGCCTGGTATAGAAAGCCCTATAGACCTTTTCAGGACATTAATTTCTAGCATAGGCTCTTCCCTTTCTGTCCTAGGCTGCTATATGGTGTTTCAGCGTGGCTGTTAGCTTCATCCCCAGAGATGGCTGCATTTTGTCCTTGGAGGAGCGGTTCTCATAGATAAGCCTTTGAAAGACTTTGGGGTGGCAGGAAAGAAATGCAAAAGTCCAGAAACAAGCTGTTCACCTGGGGGTTAGGAGGGGCTGCATGAACTGGGTTGCTAATAGGCCAGTCCCCTCGCTTCTGCAGCTGGAGACGTCTCAGACAGACAGTCAATCTGGAGAGGAGAGATGGATCTTCATGTCCAACCATCCTTCAGATGGTTTCACCACTGAAAAGTCCCACCAGTCACTACTAAGTCATCCTTAAAACCTCTGGGCTGTCGGTGCGGGGGTCACCGCAAAGTATTGCTAGGACCGAAAACAAGTTGAGGCCAGAGTTGACTAGAAAATAGAGGAAAAAGCATCACCAATAAGTTCACCCCCGCTTTATTGTTTTAACCCAGCATGGTTTAACCCCGCATCCGTGGGGCCACAGGAGACAAGTTCCCAGCCGCGGGATGGAGAAGGTGTTAATAAGCTCATCATAAAACATGTGCAATTAAAACTGGAAGGGCAGAATCCAGGGATTTCATCAAATCCAAACACCCAGATTTTAAGTTAAGTGAAAAACATCTGTCTCTTGAAAGCATTTGTTAGTCAAAATGACGGCAATCTCAGCCGAGGTAACACTGGCATAGGAAGCCAATAGAGCTGAGCTAATTTATACTAGCAGAGGTTTTCTTCTAAGGCCCTTCCAGCTTGCAGAGGTCTGGCTGGTCCTTTTCATGCTCCCTGAGGCTTTCCTTGTCATCTGATAGATATTTGAGGGAAGAAAGAGCCTCTTTTGTGACTCAAATCATGGTAGGAGAGAAGCTGATTTGGATCCGCACCATCTACGGAGGGTCTTAAATGAAAACATGCCGGGCTGCCTGTGACAAATGTCTTTCCTAAATGCAAAGCAAGCTCCCGAGTGTCTAAAAAGCTTTTTTGGCAAGGCGGGGGGCTGCCATTAAAAGGGGAAGAGAAGGATTTGGGGAGTGAGGATTGCACCGCTGCCCTGATCCGGTTTGGCACAAACCTTGGGAGTCAGGAGAGAGACCGAGAAAGACCTTCAGGAAGGATCTGCCGATGGAATAATATTAACCATTCAATCACAAAAGCTGCAGCAATACAGCTCCTGGATGCCTCTCTCATGCTGCTACCAATTAACAGTTCAAAAGCACAGTTCAATTCATCAACGAAGAAAAGCAAAGAAATAAACTTCGCTCCGAGTTGTCCAGGGAACGCGAGATTTTTGCAGTGAAACAGTGGGATTTTGGCAAGACAATACTTCCACTATCAAAAATATTACTTACATCGCAGAAATTGTATACGCAAGGGCTGGATGGGCCCTCAAGGGATCCTCTCATCCAACCTGCTGCTTGCTCTTCAAAACTTCTGATGATGGAAATCCCACGACTTCCCCAGTTCGCCTGCTGTAGTGCCTATCTATCAGAGGAGAGAGAAGTCTTGCCCATATCTAACCTGAGCCTCCCTTCTTGCAAATGAGGATGAGTGCCTCTTGTCCTGCACCCCAGCAGATGTGGAAACAATAACCCCCATCTTCTTTTACCGTATCCTTTACAATTTGGAAAACCCTTTGCATGCCTCCCTTCTGTCTCCGCTTTCTTAAACTAAGCAAACCCAGCTCTTCCAATGTTTGCTCGCTGGCCTTTTCTACATAACCACTTCTCATTCTTGTTCTCTGGGATCTGTCAAGTTTGCCTAAAGCTGTGACCATCCGGGGCAGGATTAGGAGAAATGGTCCCAAACTGCAGCAGAGGAAATTTAGGAAGGACTTTCTCACTGCAAGGGTGGTTCAGCATTGGAACAGGCTACCTAGGGCGTGCAATCTCCACCCTTGGGTGTTTAAGAGCAGGTTATACAGACACTTGACTGGGTTGACACTTCAGTGAGGGATGATCCTGTCCTGAGAAAGGGACTAGATGACCTCCTGAAGTCACCCTAACCCTAACCTTAACCTTAACCCTGACCCTGACCCTGACTCAGTCCTTTTTTCTGAACCTTCTTAGAAATGATATTCATCGTTATGTCAGGGCTCGTGACACCAAGAAAAGCAGAATAATGACTATGTCTTCTGTCTTGTTTTACAACACTCTCATCTCTCCACCCTAGAATAAGACTAACTATTTTTGCAACATGAGAAAACAAATGGGGAAGAGCGGAGGGAGAAAAACTGAATGAAGTGATGACATAGGTAGAAGGAGGGGCAGAGACCGGAGCTGCGATGTAGTTTTTGCTCTGTGCCCAATTTTAGACATTAGGAGACACTAGCATGCAGGGTTGTGAGTTGGACACAGGGGTGAGCATGCAGGGGACCATTCATTACCTGTATTTGTATACATGCAGATATATGTAAATGCCATGCACAATTAGATTTTAAATATGCTGGGGAAGGGGCTGCTTTTTGGCTCCCTGTTTGTACAGCATCAAACACAGCAGTCTATGATGGGGGCTCCATATCCTTCTTCTTCTTCTTCTTTGCACCACCACCACCACCATCATCACCACCATCATCCCCAGCACAAGCCAACCCTTCCATTCATTTCATCCACTCGACAACATACTATTTATTTTTGACGTCCTGTGTTTGTCTTTCCATTTGGAGAACTGGAAATGTCAAATATCCCCAAAAAGACTCTTTGGCCCACATGGAGGATGACTATAATTTTAGGGGCAGTTGAAAATAGGCTGTGATGATAGACAGGGATGTAATGAGCTAGATAGCTAGATAAGGGAAATCTCCCAAGAGTCCTTTTTTGGTGAAACTGTCACTTGAACAAAGCAGGCCCAGACATGCCATTTTTGATAAATGGTTGGAAATCTTGGATCTTTATTCAACATGGGGGTAGGGAAGTCCTGAACTGAGTGTCTACCACCCAGTGCTGTAGCTGTTGGAAGTTCAAATTGAGATACAGGCCTGAATTCTGCAAGTAGCTCCTATCTTTCTATTGAGCTCACCCAAAATCCTAAATCCAATGTTTCCAGGCTCTGGGGGGCTCTGACTTGGATTTTCAAACTCAAATGAAAATCCTAGAAAGTGAGGGTTGAAGGGAGCTCAGGAGGTCACATCTCGTCCAACCCCCTGCTCCAAGCAGCACCAGCCCCAACTACATCATCCCAGCCAAAGCTTTGTCTAGTCAGGCCTTAAACACCTCCAAGGATGGAGACTGCACCACCTCTCTGGGGAGCCTGCTCCAGTGCTTCCCCACCCTCCTCGTGAGAAAGTTCATCCTAATACCCAACCTCAACTTCCTTTGCTGCAGCTCGAGCCCATTGCTCCTTGTCCTGCCATCTGCCCCCACTGAGACCAGCCCATCTCCATCCTCTTTGCAGCCCCCCTGCAGGGAGGTGAAGGCTGCTATTCAATCCCCCTAAATCTTCTCTTCTGCAGACTCAATCAGCCCATTTCCCTCATCCTCTCCTCACCAGTCATGTCCCCCATCCCCATAACCATTTGCATTGCCAGTTCTCCAATGTGTCCACATCCTTTCTGTAGTGGGGCCCACAGCTGGACACAGGACTCCAGATGTGGCCTCCCCAGTAGAGGGGAAGAATCACTGCCCTCCATCTGCTGGGCACACTCCTCCCAGTGCAGCCTAGGATGCCGGTTGCCTTCATGGCACAAGGGCACACTGCTGGCTCCTGTTCAGCTTCTTGTCCCCTGTCCCCCCAGGTCCTTTTCTGCAGAGCTGCTGCCCAGCCCTTCACCTCCAGCCTGCACCGGTGCATGGGATTGCTCCCTCCTAAGTGCAGGACTTTGCACTTGTCCTTGTTGAACCTCATGAGATTTCTTTTGGCTCAAATCTCCAGTTTTTTTTAAGTTAATCCCAGCCCTACCCTCCAGCATATCGACTACTCCCCCCAGCTTGGTGGCATCCACTTTCAAGGTCCCCTGTCTTTCAGAGGGATTGTGGACCTTAGATCTAAGGTCCTCTATCTCCCAGCTCCATTCATAACACAGCATAACAGGTACTTGGCAGCGGTGCCATGATAGCAGCCTTATAGCAGAGTTCAAGCCACCTAGTAGCCTAATGACAAATTTCAGCTGGCTTGAGGGATCCTTTGCAGTGAGCTGCTTAAGCTCGGGCTGCTTTCTCCAAAGTGTACTGGAACCTTAAATGGCATCTGTGAATGGTGTGGCAGGATGACAAAAATCCAGGAGATCCCGTAATACCCAGAGGTCAACCGCACAGGAAGGAGAGAGTATTAAATTCCAACGCAACGACAGAGCATCTGTTATTAATGTCACAGGAGCACTGACCTGGGGCAAAGTCAGCTTGGGCGGTACCCGCACAGGTGCTCACCACCTGCTACAGCCCGGCCCATCATCACCCCCATCGAGGACGAACAAGCCGATGTCACTGCCCGACATTAACACCCTGATGATGCGATGAGGATGCACCTTGCATGGCAATGGCAAGCTCCTCTCATCCCAGCAAATCATGCACATCTTCTCCCGGCATCTGGGGAGCCTTGCCCCCAGCTCCAACCAGGACAACATTTGCATGCCATTGGAGCCAGAAAAGCTTGAGCGCATGCTCCTTTTCTGTTCCCCTCCTTCTTTTTTCCCCGTTCTTGTCTTCCAGGGCACGCCTCCATCATACATTCCTCTGGCATCTGTTTGTCAGGCTGTGGATCTGCCCGGGAGCAGCACCGCTCGCCGTCTCCCCAAACCCTAAACTTTCCCATGAAGGCATCGTCATGTGGCTCTTCATCACGGCAGGGCGGCCTGCTCTGAGCACCCCTCAGGCATTTGGGGATCGGAGGCATCGACACCAAGCAATGAAGCAGCTCGGTGTTGGCGGCTGGGAGATGGAGAGATTTGGGTGCATGCCACAGTCCTTCCTTCCCGGCTTCTTGTTTCCCAGCGAGACTTCACGAGAGATAATGAAGGAGTTTGCAATGAAGCCTGGTGTCAAAAGCCAGGTGTAGTTGCCCTTGGCTGGCCCTAATTAGCTACAACTGCCTTGAGGTCTAATTATACCTCCAGCAGCTTCAAAACGACAGGGGTGTCGACAGTCCTGGTCCCCCCAGTCTTGCCCGGAGAAGTGCCCTAGGGACCTGAGACATCTAAGCATGTTCACATGTGCCCCAATGAAGCATCTAATTCACTGCCTTTTATGACTTTTATGATGAAGTGAACTTGGGTTCATGAAAGCTTTTGCTCTCTCTATATAAATCTCTTATTTAGTTGGTCCATAAAGGTGCACACCTAGCCTGCCTAGCCTGACTGAGTAAAGACTAACACAGCTAACGACCTCTCTCCACCTGTTTCTTTGTCATGCTCATAATCAGAGCAGGGAGGACATGCAGATACACCCCTGGGCTCAGCATTTGCTTTTGGCTTCAGATGCCTCCTTGCTTAGAGCCTAAATAGCCTGGACCACCCTTTGGGGGCAGCTAAATTGGTCCATGAAGTGTAAGGGAGCCCTAGCCCCACCTTAAGGTGCAAAACCAGAAGCATCAGGAACAGGCTACAACAGGCTATAGGTAAAGGCAGGGTAATGGGGTAAAATGGGGCATCAAGCAAAGATCACGCATCAGACATAATTACTATACCACTGCATTTTCTTCCCAGGCCAAATTGGAGCCAGCACTGGACTCCCGGGAGCCTCAGGGCAAGGTGCAAACTGGAGGGCATGTCACACACTTTGCACAAGTTTGGACCATAACCGAGCACAGCTTGATGGCTTTGGCTGGGGATATGTGCACTTTGCTACCTGGATCCTCCGTGTGAAATGAAAGGGGTAGCAAGGGGTGAAAATCCATGCAAACCAACACTAGAAACCAGCTGAAAACTGCAAGCAACCGTGGGATTTATGGGAGGCCCTGAGAACAAAAGCAGATGGACGTGCACCCGGCTGCATCTGCCACATCCTGAGGATGTTGCAATGTTTCTATCATCATGTCTAATCAGGATGAGGCGGCGTTGTCATGATGTCGCAAGGCAGCTTCCCCCTGGAAATGAATGAAAGATGCTGATCTCAGGCAGTGGGGTCAGGTACAGACACGGACATCGGTCTATGACTGTAACAGAACAGAAGTTCAGTGCATGTAGACTGGTCTAAAAATGGCAGAAACTGGTGTAAAATTTCCCCGAGTCCCACCCTCCCAAAGGGGAAATGTGCGTTCTCTTCACTACCGATCTACGCTATGCCACATGCAGAAAACCACATAACGTAGATCATAAAATCACAGATCACGAGGGCTGGGAGGGAGCTCAGGAAGTCACATCTAGTGCAACCCCCTGCTCCAAGCAGGACCAGCCCCAACTACAGCATCCCAGACAAGGCTTTGTCTAGCTGAAGCTTCAAAACCTCCAAGGATGGAGATGCCACCATCTCTCTGGGTAACCTGTTGCAGTGCTTCACCACCCTCCTCGGGAGAAAGTCTTTCCTAATATCCAAACTTAACTTTCCTTGCTGCAGCTTGAGCCCATTACTCCTTGTCTTCTGCCACCACTAAGAACAGTTCAGCTCCATCCTCTTTGGACCACCCTGTAGGGAGTAGCTGGCTGCTATTAAATCCCCCTCAGTCTTCTCTTCTGCAGACTAAATCAGCCCAGTTCCCTCACCTCTCCTCACCAGTCATATCCCCCAGCCCCACAAACATTTGAATTGCCCTCCAGTGGACTCTCCAATATCTCCCAAGATCGATTCTGCCTCGGTCTTTTTGAATGTCTGTACATAGCTTAGGTGTCCTCACACCTCATGTCCTGCAACAAAAACCCAAGCAGCGTGAAAATGATTATTCAACAGCAAGAACCTTGAGCTTCACCACAAAACCTCCTTCCACTGCCTCATTGTTCTGGGAAACATGTGGTCAGTTATCTCCCAGCATGCTATGACACAGGTGGCTTCTGCATCCTGCCTGAAACATCAACAACTTGGGCCTGTATTTGACAAATCAGAGGGCAGCAGTTTCCAGGGATATGTCAACTGGTTATGGACATGACTAGGGATATTTCAGCTGTGCTAAAATAAAGGGTTCTTCCTTCAGATGAGCTAATTTGTATTGGCGAGTTTGGGTGAAAAGCATTGAAGACAAGGCGGTGTAATAAAAGATATTGGATTTACCCAAAGAACCTTGTCTGCCTATGTCCTTAGACCAGGGATGGGCAAAATATGGCCTGTGGGCCAGATCCAGGCCACCAGCTATTCTATCTGGCGCACAGGGCCCCCAAAATATTTAGAAAATTAATATTGATCTGCCCCTGGCTACCTGTCAAAGATGACAGGAGCTAGGGGCAGTAGGACCCAGAATGAGCTTGTGGCAAGACCCAGCAGCCCCAGCAGCAAGGCATGCCCAGCCCCGCTGCCCCAGACCCCCACCCTCAACCAGAAGACCCTGCCTAGCAGAGTCTTCTGGCCTGGGACCTGAGGATGTTCCCACCTCCCTCCACTGGAGAGGGACACTCAGCTAAGTAGGGGGATGGGGAGGCAGGAGAGGACCATGCATGATCACCCCAGTCCTTTGGGCCAGGCTGGGCCAGCTCCTGTGGTCCCAGAACTGCAGCTAGGAACCACGTGTTGCCAAAGCAGCTGGCTGGGGGAGTGGACGGGGGCGGCGGCAGCAGCAGGAAAGGAAGTGGGGAAACAGCTGCAGCAGGCAGTGGGGGAATGGGAGCAAGCGGGTGTGAGGAGCCCACAACAGCTAGGTGGGAGCATGGGGCCCGGACCAGTGCCCCAGGGCCAGGGTCAGTGGGACTTAGAGCAGGGTGGCAGGAGCACGGGGCTGGGCTGGCAGTGGCTCTGAAGCCAGGCTGGCTCCCCCTCTCCCTGCTGGCACAGGCCAGCCCAGCTCCATAGAGCCCCTGCCTGCCCACTCTAGGCTCCCTCCAGCCATGGCCCTGGGGCACCAGCACAGTCCCTGCACTCCCGCCTCACTGTTGCTGCACGCTGCATGCCCACTCGCTGCCCCTTCCCCGCTGCCTGCTACAGCCATTTCCCCGCTTTCCAGCCTGCAGCTGCCATTACTCCCCACCCCCCTGTGCCAGCCACTCCAGCACCACGTGGTTCCTGGCTACATCGCTGGGCCTCAGGAGTCAGTAGGAGTTGGCCTGGCCCCTGCAATACTTGTCTGGCTCCATGTGGTGCCAGCAAGGCCGGTCCAGCTCCTACTGCATCCTGCAGCCTCAGCTGTGCAGCTGGGATGTTGTGCTGGAGTGGCAAGTGAAGGGGAAGGGAGAACAGCAGAAAGGCAGCAGTGGCAGATGGAGTGGGAAATGGCAGCAAGTGGGAGCATGGAGCCCACACTGGTGCCCTAGAGCCAGGAGCAGCAGGAGAGCTTGGAGGAGTGCTGGTGGGGGCTCTGCCTGCCATGGGGGGCTGTGGGCAAACCCTGGGCAAAACCACGGACACCCTCCCCAGCCACCCTCTCCCCACACACACACACAGACCCCCACAAACGCCATACCCATCCACACCTGACACATCCACACACACACCCACTTGCTCCCCCACCCCACATACACACACACCCACACCCCCCACACCTATCCACTCCCTCACAACCCCCCCACAGACACACCCTCCCCCACACCCCGCCTACCCACCCACCCATACCCCCCACACCTTCCACAATATACAAGAGTAAAAACTTCATTTTAAGCTATTGTGCAATCACCTCTATGTACATGACACAAACACATGTAAATCAGGACAAAAATATTTTTGGAAATCAGATTAATGAACGTTGTAGTAGATGTTGGATTTCTAGAATATAATTTGGTATTTTTCTGGTTCTGAGATGTCAAAGCCCCTTGCTGAAAGGAACACTTCCAGGGGGCAAGGGAAGGGACTTCTGGTGGCAAAGGTCAGGGGTTAGGGGGTGGGACTTCCAGTTCCAAGATGGTGACCAAGGGGTGGGGCACCTGTCAAGGGGTGGGGCTACCCTTGCGGCCCTCGATGGCTTGCCAAAACTTGTAAGTGGCCCTCCACTGAAAATAATTGCCCACCCCTGCCTTAGACCAACACGGCTATGGCCTATACCCTTGAAGACAAGGGGGCATATCCCCATAGAGCAATATATATGGAAGGCTTCACTGACCTTTCCAAGATGAATGCATTAGAAAAGTTATCTTATATGGTATAGGAGGGGAGGGTTATACTTACCTTAAAACATGCTCATGCTATTGTTACCTCATTGCCTCTCCCCAACCTCCCAGTTGTCTGTCTGCTGTAACCATGCATCGGATATTGTCATGAGCTGCAATGGTATATCATCTCATTGACCCCAATGTGTTTTTTTTGCTCCATATTTGTAAATAGTGTAGAAGGGTGAGGAACTCCATTGCTGATTGGTTCCTCCATGTGCTGTTGCAAGACCAAAGATAAATCATGAAAACAAGACTTCCCTTTAATGTGGTGTTGTGGTAAATGCTGATTCAGAGAGTTGTGACTGGTACTTTGCTGGAGTGTGGGAAAGGTGATTCATGTTTGCTCTATTTTAAACTCTGGTGTTCATAATAAGGCCCAAGGGACAGGGATTGTTGGTGTCGTCACTGGTGCTATCTTCATTGAGTATTATTGCTGTGTTATCCATGTTGAAGTCTCAGGGACTGCAGTGCCAGCAAAAAGTTAAAGCCAAGAGATCCCACATCAATCTAGTCTTAAAAAACAACCATGGGCTCAGTTTGGTGGCAAAGGGATGGACAAATTTATTGTCTACGAGACATGGCCCTAACACACTCGTGATCTGACAGACAAGGTGCCCGTGACAAGGTATAGGTTGAACCTCAACAACATATAACCTCCCTAGGCCAATATAAAGTTCCTATTGTTTCTAATTCTCCTTTTGTACACTGATCAAACAAATGATGTATTACATCCCACCAGTATCTTGAATATCTTAACCTGTCTTGTAACATGGGCTTGTTCCACATCTGGGAGCTCTCGTTCCAGCCTTATCATCCTGGTACTGGACTATTGTACACTTTGTACAGCCATCTTCCTCTTGTCTTTTGACAGGACTGCCCATTTGGTCCATGTTTTGCTCATATAAGGAGTTCACACACTGGCTAGGTTCACTGATCTGGCCTACTCTGGCCAAAGCTTTAGCGGTATGTATATTGAACAATGTTCCAGCAAGGCCTATATTTGGATTCAATGCCGGATGTTTTAAGGTACAAGAATATTGGGAATTTTCTCATAGCTTCTTTAAGCCATTTATTGCCTAACTTCCAGGCTTTGTCATGAAAAGGACTTGCCTTTCAGAGGCAGTCTCAGAATCAGTAATATAGACTCAACCTAAGGATGGAAACAGATGTAGCCTTTTGCTGCCTTTGTACCATCATAAAAATCTTTATGACAGCGCAAAAGCCATGCAAACAGACATCCATGTCCCTTGTTGCACAATGAATGGCTATGATGAAGGCTGTATCCAATTTGGGCTGCTATTTAGAGGTAAGCATCTGTTTACATTATGATGCGAGAGTACGGGCAACCCAGTGCTGCCCACGCTCTCCAGCCTCCCCAAGTAGGTGCTCTGGGTTACTTCAGGGGCCTGATCCTCTCCACTCTGGGAATTACCATGAAGGATTGGGTCCCTCAAGCCCTGGAAGCTCCTGCTTGGGGGCACATCTATGTAAGTAGGAAATCCTGACTTCCCCTGCTTATGAAGACTGCCCTCGAGATCCTGGGCACACAGCAAGGAAAGCTGGGCAGGTTCTCATAGACCTTGAAGGGCCCTGGGATGCTGCATAGGAAGTCCTGAGGTTTGTAGGGCCAGGCCCTTCAAGCTCCAGGAGAACACAACGCCCATCATCTCACAGCATCAATAGGTGGGACAAGGGACGTTTGTTTTGCCCACTGAAGCACTGGGACGCATCCCAGCACAGCTGATCCACTTCATTTGGTGACATCTGCTTCTAAGAGCCCTTCTCAAAGCGACCTCCAAGTTCTGCCACATGGCATCGGACTCAAATGCCTCACTTATGTTTTAGGAAAGGATTGTTTTTTTCCATGCAGGAATGGCCGGTCCAAATTATCCAGCCTGGAGCTGATGTCATGCCCATCTAATGGTCTCTTCAGGCCTTTCGATTGACAGGCAAGGGTATCAGTGGTTTGGGATAGCTCCATTGATTTAAAAGTAGCAACAGAGGATTCCCACGTTCGTGCAAGGGGGTTGAGCCAGACCATTCACAAGGTCCTTTCCAGATTCATAGAAAGTTTGGGTTGAAGGGACCTCAGGAGGTCACATCTAGTCCAACCCCCTGCTCCAAGCAGGACCAGCCCAGCTACGTCATCCCAGCCAAAGCTTTGTATAGCTTGGTCTTAAAAACCTCCATCTTGCCCTTGGAAGCTACACACCAAAAAGAAAGTCTGCACATAGGTCACAACTATCCCTTCCCACGCACCCACTGAACCTGGTGTGGGTTCTCCTTTCCCTCCTATCCTTTCCCCCATGTTCATTTGTTTGTTTAATTGACTCACTCTCGGGGAGCAGACGGGCCTTGAGCTCAGGTTACAGGAACAAAGGAGTTGGCGAGCTGGAGCCGGCGCTAGGAAGCCCACAACATTTTTAAAAAGCCAAGTCATTTGCAAAGCCTTGGGCTCCATGAGGTTCACCCACATTGTATGGAGAGCCACATTTACCCTCTCTGTGCATGCGCACGGCTCTCCCTGACATTCCTGGCACTGGAGCATGTCTCCAGGGTACAGCTGCCTTCTCAGGGTTGGATGACTATGTGGCTGCGCTTGCAATTTTTCCCTCGTTGGGGTTGTGGAGAGCTCCTTGCCCACTGACTTGCCTGAGGGGTCTAATCTTGATTTTTGCGTTTCTGGCTTTTTACAAACTGTTTTATCTTCTTCAAGATTAAAAAAATAATGCAGCTAACTTGTGCTAAGGGTGGCGTGGATGGACCCAAGGTGAGTGACACCATTGACAGGGAGGTCTCCAGAAGAGACTGGGAATGGGATAGGGTCATTGTCTGGTGGAAAACTTAACCAAACCATCATCCCAGAAGACATTCACTGGAGGTCTTTCCATGGGCTTTGCTTCAGGCTGTAGCAGTACAGGCTCCACTACAACATGTCCTGGCAGGGTGTCGGCCTATTTATTAAATAAATGGATGCACTTGCCCTCCAGCCCCCAGGAGACCAAGAAGCAAATGGGGTCTAAGGAATGAACTCCCTTCTTTCTTCTGGTTTGGACTGAAGTACAGCTGGGAAAGCTTGTCTCCCTGGCCCGGAGGCAACTTCAGGCTCCCAGACATCTAGAGTATGATGAAGCCTGACAGGTAACCCTCTAATGACCTGCACTCCTGCCGCTATCCAAAAAAACAGATGCTAGGCTGGAAACCACTTCTGGGCCAGTGCTCATTGGACTTAGAAAACCCTGCCCAGCGGGAGCCCTGGCCTCGAAACAGAGTTAAATTGGGACCCCCGCTGAGGAGCTGCCTAATCAGATCTCTAATAAGGGTGACCTGACCTTGAACCCTGCCCCTGTGGTGCCGTGGCATGGAGAGCGGTAAAGAACCCCCTATGCATCTCCACACCTGTGGCAGAGGCCAGGCCCGTGGCTCAAGGCTCTTGGCATAGTCCCCAGCACTGGCAGAGATGCACATTGTGTAGTCATCCTTGAATAACACGCAGGGGGACCCCAGCAGAGACACTTGCTCTTTGTTGACCCTCCTTGACATTGGTTAGGCAGGAGGACATGATAGATTGTGAACCGTGGCACTCTGTGAACCGAAAGCTGATGCCGTTCACGTCTGGCCCCATGGCTTTGCAAGCTCTGGACCTATTTCCTTGCTTTCTGTTTACTGCTTATGCAAAATTGGGGTTGGTGAAAGGTTCTGGATCAATGCCCTAAGAAATGGCCCCATGTATCCAGAGAACACTTGGAGTATAGACAGGTGCCGTGTGACAGTCTGCAGCCTGCCTCCCTGCTAATGACCCTGACCCAGAGGAGAGGACCTCCCAGTTGGTGGGACATCGTTCTCCTAGGCCCCGCTTCATCCTTGGCTTCTCTGCTGAGGCTTTTGATAAGGGAGGTGTTTAAGAAGGGCCCTTTTGTGAGACAGAAGTCTATGCACTTGGAGATGGAGGGGCATTTCCACACAACCTGCCCGGTGCCATCAGGAACCAGCTTCTAGTCCCAGAGAGTAGATGCCAGTTACTTGGAAAGGTGATACGCATTCCCTCGTTTTTAATAAGCACCATCTGCCTGGCACCCATGGGCAGCCAACACCTGGCCCACAAAGTGGTAGTGAAGTGACTCTGGTCTGGAGACCATGCAAACTAGACCAGGCTCTGGTCTTTTCAACAAGTACAAGGGAAATGGACCCTCCAAATCAGCAAGGGATGAGCAAGGTCAAGGAAAGAAATGAGGCAAACGGAAAGAAAACAAATGCTAATGACATGGTAGAAGGAACCAAAACTCATGGAAGAGGTGGTATCTTTTATTAGACCAACTAGATATTTGGAAACAAATGATTGTATTTAGTTGCAAGTTTTTGGGCACGCACACCCTTCATCAGGAACAGGAGAGAGCAAAGATTGTAAAAGTTCTCCTAGGTAGAAATGAAATTCTTGGTAGGAGGAATGCACCCTTGAGCATATTTTGAGGCTTTTTTCCAACCTAATTTTAAAGGTCTCAGGTAAAGGAAGTACCAGCCTTTCTTTTAAGAAGTTGACTCCCATGGCCCATGTGCTCACTGGCAAGTAATGTTCAATTTGTAGCCTAAATTTCCCCTTTTCTTGACCTGCAGTTGAGGTCCAGTGGTAGATTCCTAATCTACCCCACCGGAAACCTGGGTTTGATTTCCAGATGTGCATGGACCTACAGCTGTTGAGGCACTGGGTGTCTGGATGGGCTCTTCCCTATTTTCTGTTCAAACTCAAGGGGGGTAGAAGGTCTGGGCAGCCTCCATTTCTCCATACCCCTGCCTAGGTGGATGTGTTGAAAGTCCTGGTGACATTTGATGCATACACCATAATGCAGAAGGAGCTATGGTTGCCTATTACCCCAGTGCATGGAGGAATCACTAGATAATTATACGTGGCTGTTTTTGCAGAAACCAGTACCTCGTAGTAGGGTGACAGCTGCTATGTAGCTAAGTGAGTTCAGCCTCAAGAGTGTGAGTGTGGTCCAGAAAAAAGCCGTGCCCTACCTAGCTACTTTGCTTAACAATACACCTTGCCTCTACTTAGAAGCACAGAAAATTAAGGTTGGAAGGGACCACAGGAGGTCACAGCTAGTCCAACCCCCTGCTCCAAGCAGGACCAGCCCCAACTACATCATCCCAGACAAGGTTTTATCTAGCCAGGTCTTCAACACCTCCAAGGATGGAGACTGCACCACCTCTCTGGGTTATTCCAGTGCTTCACCACCCTCCTAGTGAGAGAGGTTTTTCTAATATCCAACCTCAACCTCCCTTGCTGCAGCCTGAGCCCATTGCTCCTTGTCCTGTCATCTGCCCCCACTGAGACCAGCCCAGCTCCATCCTCTTTGCAGCCCCCCTGCAGGGAGGTGAAGGCTGCTATTCAATCCCCCTCGGTCTTCTCTTCTGCAAATTAAATCATCCCAGTTCCCTCATTGCATTCTTCAACATGAGAACTAATCAGCGTTAAGTCATTGTACAACAAAGCCCAATGCTTTGGAAGGTAAAGACACAGGACCAGCTCCTGCTCCACCCATTAGGTGCCCAAGAATAGTAAAAGAATATTCAATTGGTTCATACTGGTTCCAGTTGGCAACTGGGTTTTGGGACAGCACAGGAAACCTGATTCTGCTGGAGTAGCTGGTCCTGGGAACTAACCAGCAGCAGGAGAAGCAAGTGGAAACTCCAGCAGTGTTTTACTAGAGTGGCTTAAAGGCTTTTTTGTCTTGTTTTGTCCATACTGTGTGTAGTACACAGGGGTTCTGGACCACAACAAGGGCTCCTAGGTACTGTGGTCTACAAATAATCACTAATAACCTTTTACGCACTGTTAATGGAAAGCTTTGGGTCCCATCTCCATCACTTGTGAATCTTTCGATACCCTCCCACTTCATTTTACTTCATTTTGTTACGAACCCATGTTTTGTGGGAACAGAAGTCAGGGGGAAGGGGAAAGAAGGGGAAAAATAACAAAAACCCTCAAAAGGAAGGCATCTCTGGAGAAGGTGGGATTATACTCTTTTACCAGCCGGCTTCCAGGACCATGTGGCTTCTCCGGGGAGGAAATTCACCAGCATTGACTTCACGCTAGGCAGTTCAGGACCTTTGCGTCCACCTCATTGGATTGTCTGCGGGGCATCTTCTGACTCATTAACTCCATTCAGGAGGTCTAATAGGATTATCTGCCACTTTCACCTTCCCTCAGCAAGTGTTTAGGGTCTGCAGAGGTCTCCACAATGTCTGCTGCAGCCTATGGATTCCCTGAAATACCATCACACAGCATACACTTTTCTCATCCTTATGTTGTCTTGTGAGCAGTTAAAAAAAACCTTATTTTTGGCATGAGGCTATAGAGGCCTGTTGCAAAACACATTGATTTTCAACAGCCTTGGGAGGCCTCACAGCATGGCGATGGGAGATAACACTTTTTTGGCGAGATCCTATCTAGCCTATGTGATTTTCTGGGGCACCTCAACAGAGAAGGAGGCTACTGGCAATTGAAGGGTTTACATGGAAGAGCTGTGTGAAATCCATTGAGGCAAAGATGTGTTTTCCCTGGTTGGGCATCTGAGGATGGGTGAGGTTATATGCAAGTATTTGCAAGGCATAAGGGCCTGGCCTTGCACCTGCAGAAGCATGGCAGTATTCCCATTGGCTTCCATGGGGTGCAGGACAACACCTTAATGTAGGGGAGGAGTGCATAGTCATGTTGCATGCCAATAAGGCAATGGCCATTCCAGCCAGCTGGCTCAATGTAGAGGAAAGGTCTGAGATGCCTCCTGAAAACTTGATTTTTTTTCTCCTGTCTCTAATTCCCATGGGCTGAACTGGGAAGTTCTTATCTGTGCTGGTGTGTGGTTACTCAAACAAGTTGTCCAAGCTAATAAAAGGAGAGTGGGATTGCCCATACCCCTGTGGTGCTGGGTTCTGGTGAGATCAGGGCTGAGCCTTCCCACCATGGCTCACAGGCATGCTCCAGAAGTTTGTCCCAAGACTGCCTAGGTTGCTTTATTTAGGAGACATCTTGACAACCTCCAAAGTTTAGAAAAAGCAGGACTTGGGTATGAAATTTGGGTGTGGTATCTCTTCTGGGGAACCCCTTCACTGGTCCAGACTTCCATCTCCTTACAGCATAGGAGAAGCAGAAATCCATCCATCCATCCATCCATCCATCCATCCCTAGTATATGATCCCACTAGGGGAAACACCTTGCTGGATTTAGTGTTGGCTACAGGGGATGCCCTGGTCAGGGATCTGTAGGCACAAGGGAACCAAGGGGATAGCGACCATCGATTGATTAAATTCACTATCCGGCACAGGGTGGGAAAAATAACCAGTAGGGCTGAAGTGCTAGACTTCAGCAAGGCTACATTCAGTGTGCTCAGGAGATTAGTTAGTGCAGCGTTAAAGCTCAAGAGCATTGCTAAAATGGGGGTCCAGGAAGGGTGGTCGTTCCTTAAGGGAGTGATCCTACAGGCGCAGAAGGAGATAATCCCGTTGCACATAAAAGGGGGCAAAGGGGCCTAGAAGTCCTCTTGGCTGAAGGGGGAAACCTTCACAAGAGAAGGCTGAGAGGGGATCTTGTGGCCTCTATAAATTCATCAGGGGAGGGCAGCAGGGAATAGAAAATGCTCTGTTTACTAGGGCACCCCTGGAGTAACTACGAACAATGGCCAGAAGTTGGTGGAGAGCAGATTTAGGTTGGACAGTAGAAACAACTTCTTCACAGTAAGGTTTGCCAGAATCTGGAACGGGCTCCAAGGGAGGTGGTGCTCTCCCCTACCCTGGGGGTCTTTAAGAGGAGACTGGACAACCACCTGGCTGGGGTTGTCTGACCCCAGCACTCTTCCTCGCCTAGGGCAGGGGGTCAGACTTGATGACCTACTGCGGTCCCTTCTGACCCTAACATCTATAACTCTATGAATCCATCCATCCATCCATCCATCCATCCATCCATCCTTTCCCATACTCTCCATCCATCCATCCATCCATCCATCCATCCATCCATTGGTTCCTACACTCACCATCCAGCCATCCATCCATCCAGCCATCTGTCCTCATACTCACAATCCATCCATCCATCCATCCATCCATCCATCCATCCATCCATCCCTTCAACACCCCACTGCTTCTTGCTAAATGACCAGTGTATCAGCACCCATCACAGTAGTCAGCAAGGGCCTAACCTCACTCAGTATCAGTCCCCCAATCACTCCTCAGGGGCCTCCTTCTCTTCAGACTTTAGCTAATTTTTCCATGAGAGTCAAGCTCCTTATGGGGATCGATGAGAGCCACTTCCATGCAGCGATCCCTAGTAACATCTCTGACGGCCAAGAGCTCTGAAATTGACAAAAACGCCAAAGCGCACAAAGATTAAGATAAGGACACTGTTTTTGTCATATGAAAGAAGAAGCTCCTAATTACCATAGAGGCAGGCTGTTCGCACCCTGCCCTGAGCTCATGCTCAGATATTCACAGAGTTCATGGCCAGGAGAAACCATGGCATCATCTGACTTCCTCTCTAACATAACCCCTGAAACGTTTCACATGTACCCTGCATAGAACTCAATAACTTGTTTTGGGGTAATACAGTGATTCTCAACAAGGGTGTTCAGGAAGATCCTTTAAAGGGTGCTTTGCAATACGAGCACTGCTAGGTATGCAAGCACCTACATGGTCTACAAGATAAACCCAGAGATCTCAAATAGGAATCCAGAGGGTCATAAATATTCTGGTCTGCTGCGGGCTTGTTGAACAGTCATTCTCATCCTCCTTGGACTCGAGGCTCCCCTCCATAACTTTTGTGAATTGAGTGGCACCCCCTGTTTCAAAAACATATGTATGTGTTATGGTGCTTACCTCCTTGCAGAGGGCCAGGCAGTGGGAGTGGGGGATCAACCAGGCAAGGACATGCCTAAGTTTGTGCTTACCTGCTTATCTCCTCACCCCTCAAGACACCCTGATGGAGAATCACTGAAATAAAAGAATTGCTCTGCAATTTTCACGTAGTCAAGAGGTGAGTGAAAACTAAGAGCTGGCATTTTCCAAGGGATGTATTGATGCTCTTCTCATGGCTCTTCCTTTTTTCATCCTCTGCTTGAGCTATTCCAGTTGTCTATTTTAATGATTACTTAAGACAAGTAGAGGACTATCACCATGAGATAGTGCTTCCTTTCTGCATCTCCCAGGGGAAAAATTTTGAACTGAACACAATATACTGTCAGCCTAGGGAAACCACTGGACTAGTGTATCTTCCAGAGCAGCATCGTGTCTTGACTTGAAGATATCAAGAGATGAAGTTTTCATCACTTCCCTCAGTAGCTCATTGCAACTCTGAAAAATATATGCCTTGTTTCCAAAGTAAACATGCGTGGTTTTGGCTTCCAGCCCATGATTCTTTTCTCTCCGAGATCAAAGAGCCCTTTAGTCTCCAGCATTTTCTCCCTGGGAAGGTATGTACACCCTGTAATCAAGTAACCTCTCAATCATCTTTTGGAGAAGCTCCATACATGGAGCTGTCTGAGTCTCTCTTGTGGTCAGGCATTTCCTCCAGCCTTCGAATCGTTCTGTGGTGCTTTCCTGCATCCTCTTCCATTCTCCAGCATCCTTTCTAAAATGCTAACATCAGAATGGTCCATCGCAATGGCTTCATGCCAGAGGTCACTGATTTCCTCCTCACTACTCTTTAAACCTCCAAGGATTGCATGAACCCTTCTAACCACAGCTACTCACCAGTCTTCTTCAGCAATCCCTTGCAGTCAAGGTTGATTGTCTTCCATTATTGCCTTATCTATGGGTCTAAAGCTGACTGATGAGGCCGATCTGGGATCAACAGACTGCTGCAACTTGGGCACCTGTTTTTGTGTGGGGTTACATGACATACTGTTTTTGCCACTCCCACTTTTCTGTCTCCTGTTGTCATCATGTGGTTTCAAAGTACTGAGATCCTTGTTGAAGACTCTTCCTCCATTTGGGGCAGCCTTGGATGATCATCTTCCACGAATTGATGTCAATGCTGCATTTTTTCAAGTTGGCCTTGAGGACGTCCTTGAAGCACTTTCTGTGCCCTCTTCTGGAGTCTGTGCCTTGACTGAGCTGGGAGAATAAGACTTGCTTTGGGAGTTTGGAGTTGGGCGTCTAGATGACGTGGCCGGCCCAGTGAAGTTGATGTCGGACAATCATTGCCTCAACGCTTGTGGTGTTTGCTTGTGAGAAGACACTAATGTTGGTGTGTCAGTTTTCCAACTGGATTCAAAGGATCTTATGCAGACAGCATTAATGGTACTTCTCTGTTGACTTGAGGTGTCTCCTGTACCTTGTCCAAAGCTCTTTCAGAATTTGTGGTGCACAAGGGAAATCCCTGAGGATTGGAAGAGGGTCAACATTGTGCCTATCTTCAAGAAGAAGGAGGACCTGGGCAACTATAGGCCAATTAGCCTAACCATTATCCCAGGAAAAATCCTGGAAAAGCTCATTAAAGAATCTATGTGCGATATGCTCGTGGAAGGTCAGATCCTGAATGACAGCCAGCATGGCTTTGTTGTGGGTAGGTGTGGTGGCGAAGCGCCCCCACAGGCGAGTGAGGGGGAGAAGAGGGGACCCACAGACCCTAGACCCCCAGAGCAAGCCCCCAGGAGGGCATACATACCGGCAGAGGGGCAGCGGGAGGAAGAGCCGCAGCCGCGGCTGCAGCCGCACGAGCCGCCATTACGCCGGCTCTGGCAACAGCTGTTCACTGCGCGGCGAACAGCTGAGCCAGTCCCAGCGGCCGGAGCGGCCGCTGCGGGAGGATTCAAAAAGGCCGACAGGACAGGGAAGGAGGGAGAGCCAGGGGGAGAGAGTACGGGTGCGCGGCCCGTGCTGCAGGCTCTCGCACGGAGCATCAAGGACCCCACCTGCGGGTCTCAAGCAAGCAGTATAGGGAGGAGCGGGACGCCTTTCGCCAGCAGCCAGGCGAGAGGCGATCAGAGAGTGCACGCCGAGGCACTCTCTCTGCTGCGTCCTGAAACGGCAGCCGTACAGACAGCAGGGGAGCGCCCTGCGGACGGGAGGAAAGGGGAGAGAGCGGAGGCCCCAGGAGGGGGCTGGAACCAGGGGAAGCAACCACCAGCTCCCCCCGGTTCGGAGGAGTATTATCTTTAAGAAAGGAGGAAGGAGAAACCCCTCTTAGCAGGAGGGAGGATGACCAGAACCAGTCAGGGGCCATCATACTGGGCCTGGCAACATCTGGACAACATCGCCCAGCGGTTGGCCTGTGGACGGGGTGTAGGGGAGGCGGAGCCCCGTGGATCACCGCGTCCCGTAACCGTGAGTAACACTGTCTATCGGGAGGTCCCACCCAGGATAAAGATCTCCACTGGAGACCCCTCTGAACGTAATCGATTACATCCAAGTCATGGCAGGCGAGTTGAGGGGAGGGGCCACACCCTGATAGGTCAGACGGAGCGAGGTGCGGGCTCCACAGTAGGTCTTGCCTTACTAGTCTCATCTCCTTCAACAACCAGGTCTCTCGCCACTTGGACATGGGAGACGAGGTAGATGTTATATACCTAGATTTCCAAAAGGCTTTTGATCTAGTATCCCAAAATATCCTTGTGGGAAAAATGGAAGATTGTGGGCTCAGCTGCTCAACAGTTCAGTGGGTGGGAAACTGGCTATGGGGTAGGACCCAGAGGGGTCTTATGAACGGATCTGTGTTGTCTTGGTGCAAAGTGACTAGTGGTGCCCCTCAGGGGTCCGTGCTTGGACCAGTACTTTTCAACATCTTTATCAATGATTTGGATGGGGGAGTAAAAAGCTCTTTCGCCAAGTTCACAGATGATACCAAGTTATGGGGCAACGTGGTTACATCAGAAGATTGGTTGCAGATATAGGTGGACCTGGACAGGCTGGAGAGCTGGGTGGACCGGAACCAGATGAAGTTGAACACTTCCAAGTGTAAGGTGCTCCATCTTGGGGCAAACAACCCTCAACATACCTACAGGCTCAGAGGTGACAGCCTGACCAGCACCACGGCCAAAAAGGACCTAGGGGTAATGATCGACTATCGCGTGAACATGAGCTGTCAGTGCGAGGTGGTGGTCAGCAGGGCAAACAACACGTTGACGTGCATCAACCGATGTATCTCGTGTAAAACCAAGGAAGTGGTACTCCTGCTGTACTCAGTACTGGTGGCACTGTGGCTGGAGTACTGCATCCAGTTCTGGGCACCGCACTTCAATAAGGACATGGAAAAACTTGAGAGGGTCCAGAGAAGAGCCCCCCGTATGATCAGGGACTTGCAAGGCAAGCCATATAAGGAAAGACTGAGGGACCTGGGCCTCTTTAGCTTAAAGACGAGAAGGTTGAGAGGGGACTTGATAGCGGCTTACCGCTGTATCAGAGGGGTACATCAGGAGCTCGGTGAACAACTGTTCACTAGGGCACCCCTGGGGAAGACCAGGACCAATGGATAAAACTCCTGGAAGGCTGCTTCAGGCTTAGTACCAGGAAAAACTCCTTCACAGTCAGGGTGTCCAGACAGTGGAATAAAATCCCTGTAGAGGTGGCGCAGTTCCCTACTCTGAAGGTTTTCAAGAGGAGACTGGATCACCATGCTGGGGTCACTTAACCATAGTTGTCTTCCTGCCTAGAGTGGGTGGGGTGGACCCGATGATCTGCAAGGTCCCTTCCAGCCCCTAACCATGTATGAAACTATGTCTCAGCTTCATACAGTAAGGTGGGGATCACAACTACTTGATAAACCATGAGTTTTTCAGTGAGTCTTTACAAGATAGCATCTCCCATTATGTAGGTTTGGCCCTCATTCCTCATTGCTAGAGGTAGGACCTTTACAAAAGTGGTATTAGAAGGTGTGAGCCTGGCATGGCCCCAGCTCCTCATAAGACCCGGGTGGCTCTGTCTGACTGTCCCATCCTGGATTAGGAAACTTTGTCATGCACAAATGATATCAGTCACTGTTTATAATATTTACTTACAGGCCAACAAGGAAAATATTGCTTAGTGCTGGGCTGAGTACAGATCTCTGAGATCCCAGCAAAAAACCCTCAGATACTGCAGTGACCTTGCAGGGGCTGCACCCCCTGAGGCTGGGAAAGACCTCCCTCTCCTCCAAAGGGAGGAACCCAACCAGCTGGAATTTGGGGCAAGATCCTAGACTCTTGGCTAGTCCAATTGATGATGGATCAGAATTTGCTCAAAACTGCCTCCGAAACCACGACTCATCCATTCATACCATTGAAAAGTAGAGCCACGGGCTTTGTACAGTGATGGCTTGAACTCAAACACAAGATGGAAACCCTTCTTAGGCTTGGAAGTAGAATGGATCCCAGTTTGGCCAGTCCAGGTCTGCATGGAACAAAACCCATTGAACCCCAAGCCTAAAATTATAAATCAGCAGAACCCTCTATCAACTTTTGCACAAGAAACCAGGAAAATTGGTGCAACTGGATCTGGAAGAAAGGAGCAGGCATGTTGCAGGCAGAGAATTGATGCCATCCGCAAGGTCTCTCTTGCTCGCCTTGTCCCTGCTTGAGTCTGCATGCCTTGCAGGCCATAACAACCCAGCAGGGCCTCCGGACAGTGAGTCCAGGAAAGAAAGGAAAGCTGAATGCCTGCATCAGATAAGGTCTGTTGAAAACGGCCTCTTCTTTTCTCAGAGCTGTCTCTGCGAAGAGCAGCAATGCAAAAAAATAGACAATTAGGAGGCCTTTTAAAAATGGCCCCGCTGTTGTCATAGGGGCTGGGAAGGGTGCGCCGGCAGGACAAGAGAAACACTAAGCGACTCAGACCTTTATCTCCCTCTAATGACACTCATTGAAAAGGGGTTTTCACAGGCCTGGACGTGTCCCCCGGGCCTGGGAAGATCCTGTTCTCAAGGCCTGCAGAATAAGGCCTGTGGTCCAGTTACACACGGCGGATACAGGGGCAGCACTGTTGTGCCTGAAGGGCCCAAAGGCAGCCTTTTGCCATGAATGAAAGAGGAGAATTGGCCTCAGGTGCTCATTTATTTCTCCCTCAAAGCCGTGCCTTGTGGAGATTTTTTTTTCCCCTCTCGATTTGGTTGTCAATAATGAGTTTCTAAGCCTCTGACCTGAAGAAGTCTCCTGGGCCTCATTCATCTCTACCTGAAGCTGCAAGCTGGGTTGGTTCTCCCAGCACAAGCCTACATACACCCATCTGTCAGCTCAGTCATTTCCCTCTCCTGATCCTTTGCTTTGCCTCCTGTACTGTGAGTGCTGGTTGCACCAGTGGCCAAGGACTTCTGCTGTATTTCTGGAAGCGAACATGGGGTTGGAAGGCACGTGCTTGGGGAGCACAGGGCTCAAACTTGGACCCACTGGGTGCATCTACATGTGCATTTGAATGTGCCTACATTTAATGCAAATTAGCAAATGTGGGTTTATGCAGGTGTCTACACATGCAGACGTTAAAGCGCATTAATGCTTTGTGTTTGGACTGACTTGGAACTAAAGTTAGTCCCAAGTCAGTCCACACACACAGTGTTAATGCACTTCAGTGTGTCTACATGTGTGTTAATGTGCTTTAACTATTCATCCCTAATTCGATACCTGCATTTGCGGGTATCCAATTTAGGTGTGAATAACTTAAATTCGCCATGTTAATGCGCATTAAAGGTGCACACGTGTAGAAGCACACCCTTAATGCGCATTAACTTAGGCTAATGCTCATTAACACATCATGTGTAGATGCACCACTGACCTGCAAGCCAAGGGCTCTGTCTTCTGTCCTGGAGGGGGGTAAAACTTGCTGCTGATCTGCCCATTGAGAGGGAGCGAGGCCGGGCTGAGCTCTATTCAACGTGTTGTTTTCCAGAGTCACGAACTCCATCATCTTTACACCTCCGCCACGTACTGCTCGGTGTTTCCACACTACAAAACAGCTCCCCACTTTGCGGACCCACGTCACCCGCGTCTATGCTCCGAGCCTGTTTCCCCCTGGGTAAATTAGGGACAACAGGACTTCTCGGCCTTCCAAGGGGCTTGTGAGGATCGACGTTTGGCTTAGCATCTGTCTGCAGGCGGCGATGCTCTTTAGGCAGGCCACAAGGCGCCTGGATCAGACCAGTAACATTCAGCACCTCTTTGCCCTGGAGGAAAGGGTGTCGTAGGTACCAGATCTGCAGTGAATTGCTGTCTAATGTTCTGTCCGCTTTTGAAATTTCCTTTCTCAAAGGAAGCCTCTCTCATTGAAGCGGGAGGAGAGAAAAGGTCCAGGATGAAGACCCAAGCTATAAAGAAGAGGGGGGAGGAGGGGGTGGAAAGCCACCTGGATTTTGCAAAAGCCCTTTGAAGGACAGGGGAGAAAGGATGACATGAGCAGCAGGACAGAGCAGTCTCAGTCTGGGATTCACGTCAAGAGACAGTTCATTTGGGCTAAAGTAGATCTTTTTACTGAGTGGAGACAGTTTTTATCTGCCCTTTGCAGCTTTGTGTGCCTATTCTTTCCATTGGCATCCAGTTACCTATTTAACACACACACACCGTCCTGGATCTAACAGAGCACAAAGAGGTGAGTCTGTGATTTGGTCAGCAGCTGTTTCGCCGTTGGGCTTATGATAGTGCCTATTCCCAGGATTGAATGACTTCCCTGATGTCCTCAACCTATGCCACCCCCACCTCCTCACCTCACCCCTGTTTGATGTGCCAAACAAAAACAACCTTGTGAAAATGCAGGGGAAAAACCCTATTTCAGGCTTTCCAGCAAGTCTCTTCTCTGTGGCTTGTGTGTGTGGGGGGAGAGGGTATGCTTAGAGACTTGCGTGTACCCCTGGCTTCACGGGCCTATAGTCATGCTGGTGGGACAAGGCAGGTCAGCATTTAGAAATGGTATAAATGGGTGTCAGGGAAAGATGCTAATGTAGATCTAACCCCAGCTCTGTTCCCTGCTCTGCTACTGGGCTGCTGGCTCACAGCAGGCAAGCCATTTCACCTCCCTGCCTCAGTTTCTCCTTGTAACAATGAGGCTAATGCTGTTTACTTGCCTATGAACATTTTTTTTTAAATCTGCAAATGGAAAAAAGCTATAAATGATGCTAGGCAGACAAGGTTCTTTGGGTAAATGTGATATTTTTTATTAGACCAACTAGAATAGTTGGAAAAAGTCTTCTTTGCAAGCTTTCGGGTATAAAATACCCTTCGTCAGGCTGAGGAAGCATCTGCAGTTGGGGTGTGCTCTTCTTGGATGGAGTGAATAGTAAAGAAGCCAGATAAATGATGCTAGGCAGACAAGGTGTTTTGGGTAAATGATCTCTTTTATTAGACCAACTAAATAGTCAGAAAAATTGTTCTTTGCAAACTTTCAGGCACAAACACCCTTCTATCCAAAGAACCTTGTCTGCCTATGTCCTTAGACGAACGTGTCTACAACCAACCGCCCTAAAATAATTGATGCTGGGATTTACTCTTGCCTGATAGACACAACAGCAATGAGACCCCCATGTATGTCTCGAATGCACCTCTCCATTTGTCTAGCTGTTGAATTCTGAGTCATAACATTTGGTTTGGCTTCTGATTTATCACCCATAACTCTGTGGGCACAGCAGATTGCAGGTACAGATGGCAGAACTGGAACCGGAGTTAGCTAATTCCCTACACCTACGATTCAACTCCTAGGAAAAATCCCATGCATACAAGCAGATGCTTGCTTGAAAGTTTCTCTATGGGTATGTCTACACAAGACACTTACTGCGCATTAACCTAATCAGACTGTGCAGTGGTGTGGTGGGTAAAAACCATGCTAATAGCCTATTGTGCAGTGTTATTTGGCTAATGCGCAGTAAGCGTCACACAATAACTGTGAGCCAATGCTACTGCGCACTTAATCATTACTGTACATTTTGTTAGTATTTTATTAAACAAGTCCTAAACTAAATGCACGGTATCTAATGGTCATTAATGAATGTGTAGACGTGCCCTTGTCTATTTGCATGTCACTCAAACAGCAGTGATGACATGCATAGGGGTCCCCATGCTGTGGAGAGGAGTGTGATCTGGTAGACAGGCTGATGGACAAAAGCCCTTGGGTACTGCTCTCATCCCCATTTGTGACCGACTGTGTGATCTTGAACAAGATTGCTATAAGGTGGAGAGACAACTGGCTCAATATCTGCAATCCAAGGGTGATTATAAACGGATCCATGTCAGAGTGGCAGGAGGTTTCGAGTGGAGTCCCGCTTGGGCCCAGTGATGATTTGGGTGCTGGAAGTGAGAGCTCCAGGAGCAAATGTGTGGATGGCACGAAACTGGGCAGGGTTGTGAACACACTGGAAGACAATTCAAAGTGATTTCAACAGATTGCAAAGCTGGGCTGGAGCTAGCAGGAGGAAGTTCAATGTTGACGTATGCACAGTGCTAGACCTGGGGAAGAATAATCAAAAATACAAATAGAAAATGAGTGACACCTGGTACTATGGAGAAGGATTTATGAGTCTTAGTCTCAGTATGAGTCTGTTGTGAGACCCAGATGCCTAGTGCTAGTAGACTACAGACGTTAAGAAACATGCCTAGCCCAGACTACATGTAGGGTGTGTCAAAGAGCAAACCCTACGCTCAAAAGCTAACACTAGGCTCATTCATATCAATTCTAATATACAAATAAAAACATGCTGGTGTAGCATTCAGACAGGAACATCCACATTTTTCAATATTTTCATGCTTCCCTTTGCTTAGCTTTTTAAGAAAAACATGCCAGTAGAATTACTCAGGTAATGGGGCAATCAGTCTGTGACCAGTAGGTCACCTGGTCAGGGCTGGTTAGAAAAGTTATAGCAAAAAAAAAATTCTTTTAAATGACAAATGACACTTTTCTAACTGGAATAAAACTATTTTGAGAAAAAAGTGGTGATTCCTACAATTTGTTTCAAAGCATCAGTTCCCCCCCCCCCCAACATTTTTTTGGATAATTGAAAGAAATATATATTTAATTTAAAATAATTAAAGGTTAAGGCCACAATGTAATCTTTGCAGGGACAATTGTGTCCAATAAGGAATTTCAATCTTTTTCTGCTTCTGAATAGAAAATTAAATTAGAACAGTGGCTTTTCCTGCAAGAAGGAACATCTGGATCTTGCCCACCTCTGCATGAGAGATGTGTCCTCTTAATTTTCTGCTCAGTCCAACTAAGGGAAGGTTTGCATTTCATAAGTGACCGGATGAAGAATGTCTTGCATTCAAAGGCGGGTCTAATTCTACTCCAGCTATACAGTTGGTTCAAGAAAAAGATATAACCCTAAGAAATGCATGTCTCTTGCATAAGAGAAAAAGGCATGGGAATCTAGTGTGTGCATCACATAACCCAACCAGCACTGCCCAGAAAGCACTCTTTTGTAGGTGAAGACGACAAAGCAAGTGGATTTGTCTCGGATCACATGGCAGAGCTAGAACTAGCCCTAAGGTCTCCAGAGGTGCTGTACTGTACTCTGAGAACTAGGCCACGTTCCCCTTCCCATGTTAATGCCTCAGTGGGTATATCTACATGTGCACTTTAAGGTGCATTATCTTATTTTAATGCACATTAAAACATCACAAAAAACATGCTCTTTAGCTATTGTGCATTAAAATAGGCTAATGAGCCTTTTTCTAGATTTAATGCACATTACCTAAAGCACATTAATGACCATGTAGACATGCCCAGTGTGGTGGTATCTATCTCTGAGGAGTCTTCATGTCCCATCATGCATCTCTGGTGCAAAGGAGCCCATTATCATGTGTATGCTTGAATGCAGGGCCAAACTTTGTAGTGTGACTTAGTCCCACAGCCCTGAATTGGGTTATAACCTAGTTAGGTTTGGTCCGTGCCTTGAGGATGAGGAGGAAGTGGGACACTTGCTTCATATTTTCCAAATATGGTGGGGGAAGAGACAGAATTTGGGCCTGAACATCTGGCTTCCTAAACCCGAATCCAGGCACTGGCTGCTCTACCTGTTGCAAGCTCCAGGGAAGGGAAGCCAGGGGTAATTGCAACCACAGCTGAAATCAGGTCAACCCCTAGCATCACTCAGCACCTCCCTTTCACAGCAGCTATCACTGGGAGGAGTGGAGGAGCCCCAGGCTGTCCTTACAGTTTGTTGGGCAAATACCCAGTAGTCAGCACTTGTAATGGGAGAGGAGGAGAGATGCAGCAAGTATGCTTCTTTTCTGAGATGGGCAAGTCATTTCCACACCTTTTGGCAAGCCAAAAGAAAAAAACAACCCAGCTAACTCTAGCTTACCCCTTACAAGCATCATAAACCAAGGGCAATGTGGATCATAGGATCGTAGGAAAGAAAGAAGGGCTGGAAGGGACCTCACGAGGTCGCACCTAGTCCCGTCCCCTACTTGAGGCAAGATCATCCTTAATGAAGTGATCCCAGCCAAGGGTCCATCTACCAAATGGATGGAGATACCACATCTTCTCCAAGTGCCCGTTCCAATGCTTGACCACCCTCATAGTCAGACCACCCTCTGCACAAGAGGCCTCAAGTCAGAAAGTTCCTCCTCCTCTCCAGCCTCAGTTTCCCCTGCTTCAGCTTGAGGCTGTTGATTGTAGTCTTGTCTGTTAATGTGACCCAGGTTGCTGTTGGCTTATATTCAGTGTATGGTCTACTGTAACCCCCAGATCCTTCCCTGCAGCCCTGCAGCTCAGCCAGTCATCCCCTACTCTGCATTTGTACATATAATTACTCCATCACGATGCAGTACTTTGCATGTGGCTTTGTTGAATCTCATCTGATTGATTGTGGCCCATTTTTCTAGTTTATCCAGGTCATTCTGGATCTTAGTCTTACCACTGGAAGATCTGCAACTCCACCCAACTTGTGTCATCTGCAAATGTGCTAAGTGTGCCCTCAATCCCATTGTCTAAATCTTTCAGGGAGATATTAAACAGTATCAGACCCAGGACAGATCATGGGTAACTTGATATCTCTACCCACCTAGCTATTGAACCATTGATGACTACTCATTGAGTGCAATGATCCCACTAGTTGTGTATCCACTTTCCAGTAATTTCATATAGCCTGTATTTCCTTAGCTTAATGGGAATGTCATTGGAGAGCGTGTCAAAGGCCTTGCTGAAGTCAAGGTATACCACATCAGCTGCTCTCCCCCTATGCACAAAGCCTGTCACCTTATCATAGAAGGAAATCAGTTTAGTCAGGCAGGTTGGCAATGCATTGTGGGACAAGGAGGGAAGATCTCAATACAGCTGTGTTCCAGCTACATCTGGATTAGTAGGCTTTATTCTTGACATCTGGCTACCAGAAGGATACTGTGAAAAACAGATGGAGTAGATAGGAGGGGAAAAGAATGGTTTGAGGAAAACATAAAGAAAATTATAGAATCCTAGAAAATGAGGGTTGAAGGGAGCTCAGGAGGTCACATCCAGTCCAACCCCCCGCTCCAAGCAGGACCAGCCCCAGCTACATCATCCCAGCCAAGGCTTTTTCTAGCTGGGCCTTAAACACCTCCAAGGATGGAGACTGCACCACCTCTCTGGGGACCCTCTTCCAGTGCTTCACCACCCTCCTCATGACAAAGTTTTTCCTAATATTCAATCTCATCTTCCCTTGCTGCAGCTTGAGCCCATTGCTCCTTGTCCTGTCGTCTGCCCCCACTGAGACCAGCCCAGCTCCATCCTCTTTGCAGCCCCCCTGCAGGGAGGTGAAGGCTGCTATTCAATCCCCCTCGGTCTTCTCTTCTTCAGACTAAATCAGCCCAGTTCCCTCAGCCTCTCCTCACCAGTCCTGTCCTCCATCCCCCAAACCATTTTCATTGCCCTCCGCTGGACTCTCTCCAATGTGTCCACATCCTTTCTGTAGTGGGGGGCCCACAGCTGGACACCGGACTCCAGATGTGGCCTCCCCAGTGCTGAATAGAGGGGAAGAGTCACTGCCCTGCATCTGCTGGCAGCGCTCCTACCCATGCAGCCCAGGATGCCGTTAGCCTTCCTGGCAACAAGAACTGCTCATATTCATCTGATTGTCCACTTTCCCCACAGGTCCTTTTCTGCAGAGCTGCTGCCCAGCCCATCACCCCCAGCCTGTCCCGGTGCGTGGGATTGCTCCCTCCTAAGTGCAGGACTTTGCACTTCTCCCTATTGAACCTCACAGATTTCTTTTCGCCCAATCCTCCAATTTGTCGAGGTCTCTGAATCTTAGCCCTATCCCCAAGCATATCCACTACTCCCCCCAGCTTGGTGTCATCTGCAAACTTGAAGAAGAGACAGATTTATAAGGCAAGGGAGGGGAAAAGGTGAATCGACTGGGTTAATTCTGACATGGAGCCACAGCTAATGTTGGAGAGCGGTGTAGTGATGCACTACCTTGCCTCCAGCTCCAGATGTCATGCATTGTATCAATAGGTGTCTCCCAGTAGGATCCCTCTGAACTGGGATTAAATATAGGATGGGGTGGGGAAAAGGTTGGACAACAGTGCCATGTATCTCCCCATAGATTTACTGTGTCTGTGGCCAAATTCTTGGTGCGTCATGCACCAAAGATTGAAGAGCAGTCATGCTGAGTAGGGCTAACGGCACATTTTCCATCAGAAATGAAAATCCTGGTTTTCCACACTACAAACTATTCCCAACACAGTTTCTGTTTAACTTGGAAAATGAATATTTTATTTAAAAAATACTCCCCCAACTAGATGGTATTCATCAGTGAAGAACTGAAAATATCCTTGGGAGCTTCTGACGCTTGGGTGGGGAGGGATGGTTTTTTGTTTTGCTGCTTTTTTATCAGCTCTAGTAGTAGTTACTTCTCGATGACCAAAGATGTTTTTAATCATCCATGCCACGTACTCCAGCAAGGCTGCTCCTTGGCCCAAACACCAGCACCAATCAGGCCTGATGTCATCACTGCTGCTTGGCATCTTGGCACAAAGACAAACCCCGTGCCTTCACCTGCTTGGAAACTGGAGCTACATCTGCAGAGGACAACACTTGCCCACTTAGACTCCTCTGTCCAGAAGTCAGATCCCTATAATCTCCATTCAGTTGCTGTTGACTGGGATGGCCAACCTAAATTCCCAAGATGCTTACATTGGAAATGCCCAGCCAGCCCCCACGAATCCATTGTGGGGGTTTCTCCAGGAGGCAGGGTTTAGACTTCACTTCCCTGCATTTACATTTCATGGACTTCATTGCGCTGGGCAGTGCTGCTTCTCTCCCACTTTCGGCCAACTTCACAAGGAAGAAAGGGTTAAAATAGGAAGGAGAGCGCTGTGCACCTTCAAAGCTGAGCTTTGCAGAGGGGATTTGCTGGAGGTAACACATGAAGTTGGCCACTGACCATGCATGGCTTGGTTAAAGAAACGTTGCCGTCGACCGCTAGCTGCTTCGTGCTTGTTCTGTCAATAATCCCAAACTCCGCGGCCCTCTTTGCCCTGCAAAGACCACTTCTGTGTTCAGGAGGGGAGTGAGGAATGCCTTCATGCATCCCAACCCTAATAATTTCGGTGCTGCCAATGGCTTTCAGGCTCACGTCAAAGCAAAGCACTCTCTGTGCAAGGCACATCCAGCCACGAGCCTTGTAGCTCCGGGTCCCGAGATGACGTGCCTGAACCCTCTCCACCTCCAGAGTGACATTATCGGATCTATTCTCAGGGAAATCTCATTATCCCTGAATAGGCTCGTAGCCGTGAAGGGAATGAGCGGAGAGGGGTATAATGATGCCTTTCTGAGTCATAACAAAAGGCAGCCAGGACTTCAGCAAGAAATATGAGCAGTCAAGAGGGAGCACTGAGGTCTCAGTGGAGATGGACTTCTCTCTTGCCTCCGGCCCTTGTTGCTTTTTTCAGAGTGGCCAGAGGCTGAGATGGGAGTTCGTATGTCGCTGCCTGATAAAGGGGATGCTTATCACGGAAAGGGGAGCGCAGGGAAAGAGCTGCTTTTCAGACCAGACTTGGGCCAAGGCCAAGGGACCGATCTTCTTGGCTCCGGGATGGGCTGGCATTGTTTCGGCGAGGTCAGGGGAGCTTGGTGAATGGAGGTTTTTCACCACGGGCAGACATGGAGGGGAGGGCCACAGCCTCGTGGCTTTCAGAAGTGGAGGGTGCCAGCGGCGAGAGGGGCTGATAATCCAGGGCCCGCTCGGGATGAGGAGACACTCCAGGGATGGAAGATAGGCTGTCAGGGGACTGAGAAGACAGGCGTAGACAGAGGAAGAGAGGAGCTAAGGCTTAGGGATCATGTCCAGGATGGGATGGAAAGCAGGGTAAAGATGACGCCTTGCTATATACAGTGCCCCCACAGATCCCACCCGTCACGTGCTTCAGCAAGGAGCAGGCATTGAACAAGAAGGAGAGGACCGAAAGCCAGATGTCTCAGTTCAGTAGAAACCTTTAGAAGAGGTGAAGATGATGAAACAAGTGACTGAGAAAGGGCAGAGGAGGAAACTGCAGGTTGTGCCATCTTCCCTGTATCTGGAGCTTGGAAACACAGTCATAAGACAGCAGGTCTGGAGCAGGGTCGCTGCAAAAGAGGCCTCCAGATGCAGCCGGAGGCCGTGCGGGGCTAAAGCTGGGTTCCTGCTGGATTACAGGATGGGGGGGAAGGAGCAGATGTTGGGATCGAGGTTGATGCTAAAAGTGGGGTAAGTGGCGGCAAATCAGAGAGTTGGGAATTCAAAAAGGACGCGAAGGAGAGTGTGGGATTGGCCTGGTTTGTGTTAGCTCCAGAAAAGCTTCTCTCAGACAAGTTGAGCTCGAGCCACAGTTTTGCCTGCTCCACATTTTGGGGGAGCGAAAAGGGCAGATGCATATAAAGGTAGAAAAGATGAAAGGTCAAAGGGTTAGGGACCCCAGAGGAGGTGTGGAAGTTGGGGCATAGACGAAGCCACTACCAGTGTCAAAGAAAAGTTGTCTTAGGAAGTCACATCTAATCCAGCCTCTGCTCAAGGCAGGATCATCCCTCTCTGAGCTGGCCCAGACACGTTCTTGCATGACCTGCACTAAAACAATTTCTAGTTTCCACAGCCTCTTTAGGTGATCCAGCAACGAAGCACCCTCACGGCTAGCAAGTTCTTCCTAATCGCCAACCTAAATCTCCCTTGTTGCAATTTCAGCCCGTTCCTTCTTGTCCTACCCCCTGTTAACACAGACAACAGTTGTTTGCCATCTCTTTATAACAACCTGTTATATTCGAAAGACTGCTATCAAATCCCTCCTCAGTCTTCTCCTCTTCAGATTAGATTATTCCACTTCTTCTAACCTGGCCTTGTAAATCATGCTTCCCGGATCTGTAGTCATTTTGGTTGTTCTGCAATTTGTCCACATCTGCACATATCCAATCTGTCCACATCTTGGTGCCCAAAAATGGACATTGGACTCCAGGCAAGGCCTCACCAGGGCCGAATAGAGAGTAGGAGATAAGTGGCCACAGGGGCTGGAGCAAAGTCATACACCAAGGAGCGAGAGACATTTGTCCAGCTACGGGGTGTTTCCAAGAGGACAGAGGGTGCATCTACACATGCACATTTACTGCGCAGTAACTGAAACGGCTGTGAAGTACAGGCATGCATACCCATACTGCACAGTAAATATGGCAACCTCCGCCAACTTGAGTGTAAATTTGATATCTGCATCATGCAGCTATCAAATTTATGCCTGATTAGTTACTGCGCAGTAATGCACATGTAGATGCCTTACTGCATCATCAACCAGTGGCCACCCTCAAGTAGACTGTGGGCTGAGGTCTTGAGCAGCTGCAAAAGGAGTCGTCAGCGGCATATTTCTGGATTTGGACCACATGAGTGGGTGCAGATGGCCGACGTCCACTCAGGGGCTGCCACAGTACTGACCTACCGGAGAGTTTGCTGGCAGCACTGCTCCTTTGAGGCTGGGAAGGTGACCACAGGTCTTGGACTTCAGAGGATGAGCAAGAGCGGAGGAATGCGGAAGCACGCCGGGTCCCGTCTCCGTGGTAAAAAGCAAATAATAAACAGGATGAAGAATACAGAAAACATATGATGTGGCCGCCAGACAGAGGGGAAGCAGAACTCTGTCTCTTGCTCAGACTTTCCAGGGGACAATGGCACGTTTTTAACGTCGCAGGCGGAAACGCGCTCAATCCAAATGAGTTTCTTCTGGACCGGTTTCCATCAGGCCGGATGCAGCCCGGGAGACCGTGACTTGTTGGTACGTTATACGCCACTGGCCACCTCACACGGCTGGAATTTATGGGCAGAACAATGGGCAGATGCTCTGCCATTGAGTGTCATTAATGCTGGGCTCCAAGGCTTTGTTTTGCACATATGTTGAGATGTATCTGCTCGGTTTTTAATAGCAGTTTGTTATTAATTAAACAACTGAGAGAGAGATTTCCGTAGCACGGATATGCTGTTTTCGCCAGACCATTGGGTTATAATTGTATCCTGAACTTTAACCTAATCCCCTACATTTTATGGTCTATAAGTAGGGTTGCCAACTCTGAATTTATTCTGGGAGGTTTCCTGAACGCCAACATGCGGCATCACACGATGTGAATGTGCCTGTGTGCTTGCGTGTATCAATTAGAGATTGCAGTGTGTAGGCTTTATGTCCGGGACACAAATGCACATCGCTATTACATTTTAAAAACCCACTGAACTACTTTATAAGTTGGATTTGACCTTTAATATTTATTTCATTTATCTCCTGGGTGACTCTCGACAGTCTCTTGGAGATTTTTATTGAATATCTGGAGACTCCAGGGCAATCTTGGAGGGTTGGCAACCCTATGCCTAACAGATCCTCAGATTTAACCTTTGAGAGGGTCACCATGACGTGGCCACCACCAATTCATCATGAATCTTACGGTTGAGCTGCTGTTTTAACCGAGATTTTGTTTCCCTGCCAAAAACTTGCCAAATAAAGTCATATCGGCCTCGAGCTTACTCGATCTGGAGCTCAGCTGGAATTTTTTCCACCCAGGTCGATTAGCTTCGCTGTGTCCAGTCTTTCCTGGGGTTGCTGCCTGGTTTCTTTTCACCTGTATCCAAAGGCCGTGGTATGGACGGGGATAAACAGACATAACCATTTATCAATCTCAAACGGTGGTGGTATCACCCATTACGGTGTAGTATCCTGTATCCAAAGGCCTTGGTATGGACACACACACATATATATATAAAATATCCATATCATATATCCATTTAGCAGTGAGTGGTGGTGGATATTTCAGTTATTCTAGTGACTGCTGTTGCGTTTTCTCTTGTGGCTGTAAGGACCAAAGTTAAACTTGCAAGTCCTCCAACAGCGGTTGCAGGCAAACGTGGCATTAGGGGTACTGTACTGACAGGCCGTTTCCTTCGGTCATGTCCCCGTTGTCATTCGAGTGTCCATTTCTCATCGTGATGTTGGACTCCATGATGGAGAAGGGAGCAACACTTTGTCCTGTCTCCTGCTAATCTTAGCTAAAAGTTTGGGAATTTGACACCTAAAAGACCCTTTCATGGTCCAGACACCGATGACCGACAAAGTTACAAAATACAGTTCAGAGGTCATTAAGCATATTAGCCTGAAGTAAGGCAGGTCAGGTCAGGTATGTTGGTCTGGAAAGGTAGGCAGCAACGATCTTTGTTGTATGCTATGAAAGTGGAGCTGGAGTGTGGTTATAGCTGTGAAAATATGCAAGAAGGTATGTGTGGGGTGGTGGGGTGATATCTTTTATTGGACCAGCTGTATAGCTGGGAAAGAGGTTAGACAAGCTAAGAAATGTTGAGCTGGGAATAGACAGATCATTATTAAATTTGCATCTCGGTTTTACTTGGCAAACCATCCTTCCCCCCATCACGGGCCCCTCCTTGTTGAGGATGACGGTGCTGGAGTACCAGGGCTGCAGCCCAGGCTGTGTGAGTGTGCAAGTGATGGAGAAGGCCAATATGGAGCAAACAGCCTCTTTCACCAAACTCACACTTGTACACGCCTGCCACCCGAGGTTGCGGGTCCTCACACGCTTTCCCAGCTCGCCGGCCTGTTTGACAGGCACAACTACAGAAATATGATACAGTCGCTTCTCTTTTTTTATGATGTTCCATTTTGATTGCTTTGTGGAAGGGCTTTATAAATCAAGCCCATAAAGCAGGAGCACAGGTTCCTCCACCCGCAGAGATAAAGGCGATTGTAACAGGTGCAGGGATTAGATCCTATATTTTACTGAAATCAACACTTAACAAGTAGCTCAAGGGGGAAAGAATAACTCCCTGCACTTCTGGAATTGCTTAGAAGAGTTTGCGAGCCGGGCTGTCTCATGGAGTCTCCGACGACACGATCCTCAGGGTCCCTTCTTGCCTTGAAAACTACAAGTTGAATGTGGGACAAATCAGTAGCTGCTGATTCTTCTAAAATATATTTCAGGCATTGGGTTTCAGAGCAAAAGAGACAATTAGATTATCGATATAACAGACAGCGCGGGGGGAGTCACACAGTTAACTCTGTGCAGTGAGCCCAACAACTTGTATTTCACTAAAGCCGGTTTATCGGTCTTGATTTGAAGACTCCCAAGAAAGGGAGAATCCATCCCTTCCTCTGGGAGCCTGCTCCAGGGGTAATCACCATTCGAAATTGGGGGTAATTTCTAATTGCAGTCTATCTGGAGAAGTCTGGAGAAGAGAAGAGTGAGGGGGGATTTGGTTACCTGCAGGGGGGCTGCAAAGAGGATGGAGCTGGGCTGGTCTCAGCGGGGGCAGATGGCAGAAGGAGCAATGGGCTCGGGCTGCAGCAAGGGAAGTTGAGGTTGGATATTAGGAAAACTCTCTTACTGGGAAAGCAATGAAGCACTGGAGCAGGCTCCGCAGAGAGGTGGTGCAGTCTCCATCCATGGAGGTGTTGAAGACCCGGGTAGACAAAGCCCTGGCTGGGATGATGTAGTTGGGGTTGGTCCTGCTTGGAGCAGGGGGTTGGACTAGATGTGACCTCCTGAGCTCCCTTCAACCCTCATTGTCTCTGATCCTATCTTGACTTCCACTTCCAGCCATTGTTTCTTCTCCACCAGACAGAAGACCACTTTCATATTGGATATTTTCTCCTTGTGAGGATGATTATCCGCTGCAGATCTCCTCTGTGAGCTTGACCAGTTGCATGACCCCAAAGACTCAGAGATATTTAGGTACCTCAATCACAGTGAGATGAATGGGACTTGGGGACTTTGAATCATCAAATCCTAGAGCAGTAGGGCGGGGAAGGACTTCCAGAGGCCACATCTAGTCCAACCCCTGCTCAAGGTGGGATCATCCCTGTCTCAACCAGCCCAGACAAGTGCTTGCCTAACCTGTTCTTAAATTTTGTGAATGACCGTCTCACAAAACTAGCAGGTACACTGACGGAAACACCCGAGCTTGCCCCAAGTAAAGCAGAGGGATGAGGGCACTTTCAGTGTCCCATCACTGCCAGGATGGGAATCAGTTGTTCAATATGCTCACAAGCTCCAAGAAAGAGGACGATGCCCTCTGATGCAGGAAGGTGAAAACCCCCATAGGTCGTGCCAGTCTCATCAGGGAGCAAAGTTTGTTTTGGATCCCAAATGTGTCAGCCAGTCTAACCCTGAGTACACCGATCAGACCCATGAATCCTTCTAACTAGGATGAATCCAACCTAACAACCAAGTCAAAAAAACTTTGCCTTTCCCAAGACCTTTTGCAAAAGAAAGAAAGAAAGAAAGAAAGAAAGAACCCTTTAAAACCATCGTGCTCTCAGACCTGCTGTGTTTTTTCCAAAGGTGAATTTCAATAAGGCGACTGACAATCCTGTCCTGGCTGCAGCTGCTATAAATCCTAGCTCCAAATGTCAGAGCCATAAACTATTTTGATGAAATGCCATCAAAGAAATAATATTTATTGGGGTGATTTGTTGATTCTGAATATCCAAACAGTTCGGCATGCTGTAAAGCTCGGGGAACGGGGGGATTTATGGCTCTCTGTTCCCGGGAGCATTAATACATTTCAGAGGACTAAATAAGAATATCCTCAGGGGCTGGACAGCTCATGAAACCGGTGAGGAGATAAAGAATATTTTTACCTCTGAAAGGGAGACTGGGGGACGGGACTGGTGAGGAGCGGTTGAGGGAAATGGGCTGATTGAGTCTGCGGAAGAGAAGACCGAGGGGGATTGAATAGCAGCCTTCACCTCCCCGCAGGGGGGCTGCAAAGTGGGCTGTCCTCAGTGAAGGCAGGTGACAGAAGGAGCAATGGGCTCAAGCTGCAGCAAGGGAAGTTGAGATTGGATATTAGGGAAAACTTCCTCACGAGGAGGGTGGTGAAGCACTGGAACAGGTTATCTGGAGAGGCAGTGGAGTCTCCATCCTTGGAGGTTTTTAAGACCCGGTTACAGCCTTGTCTGGGATGATGTAGTTGGGGCTGGTCCTGCTTGGAGCAGGGGTTGGACTCGACATGACCTCCTGAGTGTCATGACCCAAAGGTCTGATTTTTCGTGTGTGCTTCGGCACTCGAATTATCCCCATGGGTTTACAGCTTCGTTGCACGGAGGAGTTCTGCTGCGCAGAGAACCCGCGTGCAAAGGAGTGTTCCCGCCACTTTGCAGCGATCTTTGCAGGGTGCATTTCCTTTGCAGCACAGAAATGCACAGTGCAAAGGAGTTCCCGCTCATCATATGCAAATTCGTGTCCCGCTATTGGCTAGTGCTAAATTATTCCCACGTGGCGGCTAGCAATTGGCCTGCTAGCCGTATAAGAGTCTTCAGCAGTTTCCGCCCAAGCCGAAGAGGACTCCGCATCCATCTCGTGGGGACTCTGGGTGTGCGCGGCAGGGTAATAGAAACCCTGTGTGTTGCTCAGAGGAGTTTGGCGGCCTGATCCACCGCCCACCTCTTCCCGTCTTCGAACGGAGCCTTGTATAAGACATATCGAAGAGTTTAATGCGCGCTTGTCCTGGACATCCGGAGTTTGCCTGCGTGGAGCCTAGCAAACTCCACGTGTGTTCGTGTTTTCTGTTGTAACCGCAACTCAAGCAAGTTCTCAGCCTACATCACGACCATCTCGGTGTAAGTAAACAATCTTAAAATCAACCGGTAAGTGTCTGTGCCTAATTCTAGCTCGGCGCCCGCCCTCTCCGACCTGGCCCGCCCGGGCTGCTGGCCACAGCCCGCGTGCAGAGTGACGAAAAGGGCCCGGGGCCTGACCCGGCCCGCACACTGAGCTCCCTCCCAACCCAGATTTTCTATGAGTCTATATATCTGGCTTTATAAGAAAGTTGTTCCACACCTTTTCAGTCTGTTCCTTACTATCGCTGTTCTTCTACGAGCCCCCACAATTGTACAATCTCCATCCTAAAATGTGGAGTCCAGTCCTGCACACAATACTCCAGTTCCAGCATGGAGCCATATACGATTTCTCCATATTCTTCTCCATGCCATTTCTGAGGCTCCTAATGTGCTCGGGGTATTTGTTTGGCTGCAGCTGCACATGGTTCATGGTCTTGACCACAATGATGGCCAGGACTTTTTCTTGAATGGATGCATTGATTTACAACTTTGCTGGGCATGGTACTGGCAACTGAATGGGGATCATAAAAGCATAGAAAATCAGAGAAATGTTGAGAAGTGCGGCACCACCAGCGGTCACATGTAGTCAACCTCCTTGCTGAGGCAGGATCATCCCTACCCAAACCATCCCATACAAATCCGTTGTCTGGCATGTTGGTAAAACTACTGTCAACCCTGACACAACACAGACATCACACCTGGACCTACTACAGTTAAAGTATAATTCATAGATTCACAGATTCATAGATGTTAGGGTCAGAAGGGACCTCAATAGACCATCGAGTCCGATTCCCTGCATAGGCAGGAATGTTCTATTTGTTGCACTAAAAAGCTGTAAAATAACAAAATATGAAACCTTATAAACAAGCTATGATAGAACGTGTACTTCCATCAAATGAACAAGCAACCAAGACATGTAATAGTTTGCAAATCATGAACTGCACGTATAATGATGTAGTTGGGGTTGGTCCTGCTTGGAGCAGGGGTTGGACTAGATGTGACCTCCTGAGATCCTTCCAATGTTCATTGTCTATGATTCAGTGGTTCAACGGGACCATAGTGGCCAATGTCCTGGTTCTGTAAAAGGCTGTTAATAGATGCTCAGGAGAGCCAAGGTAGAGGTTATGCCTCCCTTGCTACAAAGTCAGGCAGAAACCCCTACAGTCCATACCGACCTGGCAATGGTATGGTATTCATAGATTCATAGATGTTAGGGTCGGAAGGGACCTCAATAGATCATCGAGTCCGTATGGTATGGTCCATATCAACCTGGTAAAATCCCATCCTGACCCCAAATACGGCCATCCGTCTGACCCTGAGCAGAGGTGTCGTGCAGACACCTCCAGTTTGAAGTCCCAGCAGGAACATTAGCACGGCTCAGTCGCAGTTCCCAGCCTTGGCTGCAATCAACACCCAGTGTCCCTGAGGAAGGCTTAAAAAAAGAAAGAAAAACCCTGAAGAGGTGGACTGGCACCTCTGCAATTATATTCCCACTTTTCCAGTTTGGGGATTTTCAACGTTTATTTCCCGTCAATTTATTTGAACAAAACGTTGGATATTTTTACCGCAAGGAGACATGTTTCCAGGCAGCTCTCGTTCCAGCTGCCCTCACTTTTTTGAGTGGGGATAGACCAGGAGCAGGATTTCAGAGAATTTATAGGAAAGGCTTCCCAGAAGGGTTTTCTGTCATCGTATGAGTTTATGGGATGGAAAGGAGTTGGAAATGCCTTGGTGAAATCATTTCTGGAGACCATCTGCCTTGAAAAACATGTTGCTCTTATAAAAAAAAAAGAAAATGCTGACCACTCTTTTCCTTTCCCCACTAGGTTTCCAAATAAATGATTATTAGCAGGGCACTGCAACTGAGCAAAATGACCAGAGCCGTGCAGCCGGACCGGTTCTTTATCCCAGGAAGTCCTAAGTAGAGAAATCGCTGCCGTCCAGACTCGTGTTGTTATAGCCGCACGTGAGGGTGTCAGCCAAGCCGGCAGCTACCATCGCTCCCCAAGTCATTCGTATGGGAACCATGTTAGGAGCACAGTCTTGTGAGTATAGCAGTAAGCGTTTTAGTGTCCCACAGGCTTTAACCGAGATCTGGGCCCCATCACTGATACGAGACGCTCGCAATTTTAAATAGAGGTCTAGAAAATCATGAAGGATGTGGACCAAGTGAACTGTTGATCGGTCACCAAGTCCCAGCACACTCGAAGGAGGGGGCATTTGGTGACATGATCAGGTGACAGGTTTAAAACTAAGAAGTGAAAGGACTTTTTTGTGCAAGTCATGAGTTAACTCGGGGAATTCACTGTCACAGGAGACGGTGGAGGCAGAGAGCACAGCCAGGTTGAAAAAGGGACTAGATAAATTCATGGACGATTGATCTATTAATGGCTATTGAACAGAACAGTTGGAAATGTGTCCTCCAGCATCTCTAAACCAATACATGGTGGATGCTAGATGGAGTACTATCGAATAGGGGATAGATAACTCTTGAGAGAGATCCAGTTCACTTCTCTCCCTGTATAGCATCCACTCCTGCCACTGTCAGAGATGGGATACTGAGCTAGATAAACCATTAGTCTGGCTTAGTATGGCACTGATGTTATTATGCTCATATGATGAGAAAGGCACAATAGGGGAGCAGATATACAGAGAGAAGAGATCATGCCGAGGCCATTTACCACGTCAGTGGCAGAGAGAGGAACGGAAGCTGAATCTGTAGTTTGGTCCAGCATTTGGGATATGAGACTATGCTGCCCTTACTTTTATTTGGGGGTCAGCTCCTCTAACCTTTCCCTGCCAAGGGGAAACCCCCCCAGGCAGCAGACCCTGGGGTTTTAGGGCACCCCAGACTCCCCCTTCCCTGGGGTTTGGCCCTGGTGGCACTCTCTAGGGATTGCTGCATGAGCAATCCCACCACAGTGACCCCAAACCCCGGTAGGGTGCAGCTTTCAAGCATACCCAGGACCTAAATTTGCTAGGTAGCTCTGACCTCACTGTCTAGACTGAAATGTCACATACTGGAGCAGAAGAGCCTCCACTCTCCTGAAACAGCCCATGTGCCAATTCACCTGGACTACTGCATCCTGCTGTGGATAACATGCTACCAGGGCAGAGTCTCCCCGTGCCTGAAGAAGGGTGTTTATGCCCGAAAGCTTGCAAAGAATATTTTTTCCAGCTATTTAGTTGGTCTAATAAAAGATATCACATCTAAGCAAAGAACCTTGTCTGCCTATGCTACTGGAAAGGCATCGACACACCTGGGGATGGGGGACTTCATCAGAGAGCAGTGCAAAACCATTATCTACCAGGGCAGCATAACCGTTTTCATGTGCACGTCGACTACAGTGGAAACAAAGAGGGGAAGTTATCCTGACACCAAAGAAAGTGCTCCTCAAGGTGCCAGAAGGGAGAAGGCCACTTGGATGATCACCATGAACATGGCTAGATATAGTAGGCAGGATAGGTTTCACCTTCTAGACTAACCAAAGTTGATTATCTCTATCTCTGGGCACATCTACACATGCATTAATGTGCTTTAGTTGATGCGCATTAAATCTAGTACCTCCATTTGTGAGGTACTAGGAAAATGTGCATTAGCACGTCTTAATGAGCATTAACTAAAGAGCATGGGGCATTTATACACGTACAGTTTTGTGCTCTGGCACATTGGAGCAGACTCGATTAATCAAGTCTGACCCGCACACAAGCTGACGTGTGCTGTGCTGCATTGTGTGCAGTTGTATAAGTGGTGAAAATGGCAGCAGTGTGGTGTTAAAAACACCCAGCGCTATGGCACAAGCATGCATACAAATGCCCATGGTTTTTAAGTGATGCTTAATGAGCATTAATTTATTTTAATGTTCATTAACTAAATAGCATGGGTTTTTTTAGTGATGCTTTAATGCACATTAAAATAGGCTAATGTACATTAAAGTACACATGTAGACGCGCCCTCTGTCTCCGTCTCCTTTTCCGTCTCTGTATTAGGGCTATGCAAAATAGCACCATTTTGTTTCGACTTCCATTTCACCGTTTCAAAGGGGCAGAGTTTTATTTTGTCATTTTGTTTCATTTTCAAGCGCTGCTCCATTTCGTTTCGTCGAAACTGCTTCACTGTTTTGACACGTTTCGACATTGTACCCGTTGGCTATAATAGGGAATCACGAAAATGCCTAAAACTTTGTCATATCTTGCCTGATTCAGCTGATAATTGCAGGAATGGTAACCCCCACCCTTCTGAGAGCATGAAGCCTGCCAAGTTTCAAGCAGATAGGTGCAGAGGTTTCTGGGAAACAGCACCTCAAACTGTCCAAAGCAAAACTCATGATACTTGCTGGCAGCAGCAGCCTCTTGTCATCCAGCGTGCAGATCCGGGGGGGCTGCGGGGCTGTGCCAGACTCCTCCTGGGGGGTCACGGGCCCCCAGATCCATGCACAGGATGACAGCTGAGACCGGCGCTGAAGCCAAGTAAGCCCAGCTTCAAAACCCAAAACTTTTTGAAACTTTTGAAATGTTTTGAGTGCCCTTGTTTCGTTTCGAAGCTGTTTTGAAGCCTTTTGTTTCATTTCAATTTTGCTGTTTCGAGCTCGAAACGCATCGAAACAGCTTCGAAACGAAACGCCCGGCGAAATTTCGCACGGCTCTATTCTATATCTATAGCTATATCTATATCTAGCAGAAACTTTTGTGAGCTGAAGCTCACTTCATCAGATGCTGTAGTATCAGACATACGGAGGCGACATGCGGAAGATGGGAAGATGAAGATACACAATAGACATGGATGGATGAAGATAGCGGGACAGCCAAGGGTCTGTAGTGCTAAATTACTTATTTCCTTACTTACATAGAGAGCGGTTTAGCTTAGCAGTGGCCGAGGGGTGATGGTGATGATTTTACTAGCGTGTTCAAGCAATCGACTCCTTTTAGAAACACTATCCTCAGACTTCTCTATTGAGCAAATCTCTGGTGAAAGTCACCCTGCAAGGAGAAATACGGACAGCTCCAATGTCACTTTTACAGGCTTGCGTTTGAGGACCTAACAGCGCTTTAATAGAAAATGTCCCTTGTTTCTGTATAAATCACTGTTTATAAATCCTGAGGCATTTATAGTCACCGAGATAATGCAGCAGCGTCGTTATATTGATCGATGGATATCTTTTCCCCACCCTCGGCCCTATCAAATCTGCTGCTCTGGTGAGTGCCAGGAATGAAATACGTTAGCGTCTGCAAGGGGGTAGGTGAGATGGAGTTTGGAAACGGTCTGGTCGCAGGATCTCAGGGAGACATCCGGTTTTAACTTGACTTTCAGGAAGGTAATTTCCAATGGCGCAACGCCGTTCTGTGCCAAAATCCTCATTAGGCACAAACAATTAATAAAGAGCTTTCTTTGGGCTTTTATGGGTGTTATTTGAGGAGGTTTTCTGGATGTGTATAAATGGCAACTCTTGCTAGAAGATCTGGATTCAGGATCACTGTCTGTCACGGGGGCTAAGGCAGCCCCCCACTACCCCATCATCCAAGCACCTCGCCATGTGGTCTGCAATGTGGGGCAGTGCTGCTATACCCCTCTCCCCCCTGCCAGGAGACCTGAGGCACAAGACGATAAGGGACATGCCAGAGGTCCCACAGGAAGTCAGTAGCAGAGCAAGGCACCTAATCCACCTCTCATCCCTAAACTACTGAGCCATGCTTCCAGGTATGCCCTGCAGTGTTTCAAAGCCCCTCCAGACCCAGCAGTGAATGAAGCCTCACTGCAGCTCATGGACACTAACAGCTATTGTCAGTGGGGGAAACTGAGGCACAGAGAAGTGAGATGGCTTCCCCAGGACCAACTGGGGACTGAGTGGCAGAGAAACCTGCATTCAGCCAGGACACACACCATATAAGCTTGTTGGAAGAGTGAACCTGGAATCAAACCCGCGCCGCTTTCCTCCGACACGTGTGTTTTAACAATTAGGCCACGCTCTTCTGCAGGAGAGCCAGGCATAACGAGGGGGCTAAGTGGAATTAGAGCTTTAATAGGACAATAAAACGAGGAGAGCTGCGTTTCTATCACATTGCTTCACCAAGAGCATGCCAGCATCCCCAGGCGCTGACTTCTGCAGCACCCTGTGCATGCTCTGGATGAGCTCAGCAGGCTCTAGAGGGGATTAAATAGTTTTGAAGTCCTTAATATAGCTGGGAAAAGAACCAATATCTTCGACTGTGAGTCCTGGTCTGGCTGCAGCTGGCCTTAATCCAACAAAACACTTCAACAGCAGCTCAGCAGTAGCCTCACCAGAAGGCCCTTTGCAATGCAGAATAGCCTGGGGCAGGGATGGCACATGGGAAGGGAGAAGACAGCAGGTCAGGCAGGGAGCACAGGGCAGGGAACAGACAGCAGAGCAGCGGATCAGGCACTGAGAACGGGGTAGGGAGCGGAAAGCAAAGCAGAGGATCAGGCACAGAGCAAGGAGCAGAAAGCAGAGCAGTGGGTCAGGCACGGGGGCACAGGGAGCAGAAAGCAAAGCAGCAGATCAGGCAGGGAGCCGAGGGCAGGGAGCAGAAAGCAGAGCATCCAATCAGGCAGGGAGCAGAGGGCAGAGTAGCAGATCAGGCACTGAACACAGGGCAGGGACCAGAAAGCAGAGCAGCGGATCAGGCACTGAGAACGGGTCGGGGAGCAGAAAACAGAGCAGCAAATCAGGTAGAGGAAGAGAACTGGAATGGTACCAGTTCCCCACAGTGACTTTTAGCAGGTGTAGCCCTTCCCTTTGCTCTGCCTCAGTTTCCCCTCCCATCCTTGGTGCTGAGAGGCCTGGACTCCCCCTCACGCTGGGTGGGGGGGAGGGATATTTCCCATTGCCCCTCCCCAAGTGACCCACGCTTGGGTCTAGAGGGCCTGCAACCAGCCAGCTCCAGGACCCCGGGGAGGTGCCAGGACAACCCAGGCCCTCTGACTCCAGCCAGGTTGTTCCTGATCTGAAGCCTGAGTCTGAACCGAAAAGGGAAAGGGGTGGGTGTGTTTCTTGATGTCTACAAAAGAGGGGTCCAGCATCAGGTGTGGCATGAGAAAGCAGGAGGACTTGCCAATCCCTGTACAAGGCAGCTCCCCCCTTCATCCGGCAGTTTCCAGCCACGAAACTGCACGGTGGTGGAGGCAGCCTGATGGCCATCTTGCAACTGGGTGGAGATGGGTGCAATTTGGCAGCTGCTATCGTGACCAAGCAGTCCTATTCAGGATCCTCCCACGTGGGGAAGGGGATAGAAAAGTGCCCTAAATAACCTAGGCTTGTCTTATCTCCTTCTGGCTGGATAACCACATCCAGCGGGGTCACTCTCTCTGCAGTTGAAAACAGCATAAGTGTCTTGCTCTCGAAGCAGAGAAGAGAGAAGGGAGGAAGGAAAAGGAGAGGGATCCCAGTTTACAGCTTACCTTCCCTTGCAGAAAGATTTGCAACTTCTCCAGCAAGATCTGCGACAACCCTGTCCAATTTGCATCAGCTGCAGCTCCAGAAGAGAAGTCCAGTGTCCTGAGCCCCTCACACCGAGGAGCACAGCCAAGGAGTGTGCCCTATATTATTTGCTCCTGGTGTACAAATGAAGGCGTGCAACTACCTTAGAGTATCCTAGAGGATGTGCCAATAAGTTCTTCCAAGGCAAAGGGCTGTGAGTAGCCCAGGGTATGCACTCAGCTCCATGCAAAGCCAGGGTATGCACTTGCCACCATGCTAAGCCGGTGACATGGCCTCCTCCCTAGGGTTTGCCATGGCCTGAGCAGAGCACGTACCATACTAGGGTGGGTGCATAACCAGTGCAGACAAGCCCAGAGTTTCTGGCTGTTTCAGCATCACTGCTAAAGGAGAGGTTTTACTGAGCATCCATCGAGAGCAATGGCCTCATAGGGTTGGCAATGCAGGCACGTGGGAGATGGGATCAGAATTCAATCCCCGGTTCAGCCAGGGCTCATAAGGCCAGAAGGGACATTGAGGTTTCTCCCATGACATCAAACAAGGCCTTTCATCTCACCGAGCCTCTGCGCCTCACCTGTGCAACTGAATTGGGAGCATTACCAGTGTGGACTTACTGAGAAACACATCACAGGGTGAAAGGGGACATGGTTTTAACTTGCGTCAGCTGTTAACTACTCATCGGTATGCTCTTATCTCATGGTAATTGGAAGCCAACCTATGGTATCTTAGCCCTCGATGAAAGAAAGCTAAGCTTACCTGGGATAGAAACACAGAATCACAGACAACAAGTGTTGGGGGAACCTCAGGAGGTCACATCTAGTCCAACCCTTGCTCCAAGCAGGACCAGCCCCAACTACATCATCCCAGACAAGGCTGTCTACTGGGTCTTCAACACCTCCAAGGATGGAGATGCCACCACCTCTCTGGGAAGCCTGTCCCAGTGCTTCACCACCCTCCTCATCTGCAAGTTCATCCTAATATCCAACCTCAACTTCCCTAGCTGCAGCTTGAGCCCATTGCTCCTTGTCCTGTCATCTGCCCCCACTGAGACCAGCCCAGCTCCATCCTTTTTGCAGCCCCCCTGCAGGGAGGTGAAGGCTGCTACTCAATCCCCCTCAGTCTTCTCTTCTGCAGACTGAATCAGCCCAGTTCCCTCAGCCTCTCCTCACAAGTCATGCGCCGCAGCCCCCCAACCATTTCCATTTTTAGGATTTATCCTGGGATAACAGCCATGGATATCTGAACAATCATGTATTGCAGAGGAAGGATTTGAGAGCACTCGAGAGCACACGTCAGCCGTCACCGTGTCACTGGGAGGTCTGTGCACACCTATAACTCAGCCACCGCAAGTTTACTGCGGAGTGAAATGGTTTGCAGCCATGTTTCTACACCTGTCTCACTGCAGAGCCATGCAGACATAACAGTCCCACTGCAACAGCTGATATCAGTGTTATTTGATGTCGATGCACTTGTTATGTCTGTTCATACCCTCATGGGAGCACACCGAGGTAGTTACTGTAGAGCCACAGACACATAAAACCATATCATAGGCTACAAACAGTTGTCCCAATTGTCCCCAGGATGAACCTTTCTTATCGTGGGATAAAGTTCGATCATTCAGAGGCCCATTATCCCAGGATAAATCCTAAAAGTACTAAAAGCACTAAAGTAAAGTACTTTTAAAGTAAAGTACTTTAGTATTTTAAAGTAAAGTACGTTTAGTACTTCTTATCACAGGATAAGAAGTACTAAAAGTTTATCCCAGGGTATTGCCAAGTGCATCTGAACGGTTATCCCAGGATTGCATCGTTGAACCCATGGCAGGACATTCAGCTGCTCACTAAACCCTGATGAGAAGGGCGATGTGTATCTGAGCCAATCTCAGGACATTTCTGTTCTGGGACAGATACAGGTACAACTTGTCCTGGGACAAATGCAAAGTCATAGAGCCATACAAATTAAGTACCTATTGAAGCCTCATTACCTGCTCTTTCCTGTGACATGGTGCATCTCTATCCAGGCTCTCGGTCTTCCCTATCTAGGCTGGGAGCTTTTCCGGGCATGAGCTCTCTTCAGTGGCATAGGGAGGCCTTGACCTCGGCTGATCCGCAAGGCACCCACAGGCTGTTCCTGCCTCTTTCAGGCCCCAGTTTTCATCTCCTTTGGTGCTCCACAGTCACGAAGCATTAACGCAGAATGGTGCCAGCAAAGTCCTTTCCTTTCCCATTGACTCTGCTCCAAAAAGGGAGGGGGGCGAGATGCCGTTCTCATTCACTCACTCTCCAGAGTTTAATATAACGCTTCACTTCATTCCCTCCGAAAATGGGTTTGAGCTTTAAAGTGAGTCCAGGCTTCCAGCTTGGGAGGGGACAAGTGCCAGGAGCCAAACACTCACCCAGCAGGACGGGGCGGAGGGGAGGGTTCAGGCATTCGTTCCCGGTCTCACTGATTTCTGTTTTATTGATTGTTTCCCATCTCAGGCGCCAAGGGGCAAAAACTAGGAGTTGTGGAGGTGGAACGGAGCGCGGGAAAATGCAGACTGGATCTCAAGGAAAGTCTTCACGCTGCTAGAGGAGGTCTTGAGAGATTTCAGTCCAGCGTGGAAGATGATCCTATGCAAAGCTATTGGTTGTAGCCGTGCTGGCCTAAGGACATAGGCAGGCAAGGTTGTTTGGAGAGAGGTGGTATCTTTTGTTAGACCAACTCAATAGTTGGGAAAAAAAAGTGCTTTGCAAGCTTTCCGGCTCAGACACCCTTCTTCAGGCACTGTGCCCGAAAGCTTGCAAAGAACTTTTTTTTCCAACTATTGAGTTGGTCTAATAAAAGATATCACCTCTGCCTAAAGACCTATGAGGAATCATAGCACTTTGTTGGCCATGAAGCACAAAGGAATGAGCTAAGTGGTCTAACACCACGTATCTTTCCTCTCTGATGGCAGCGGTTGCTTTTCGGTGCACAAAAGCCTGGGTTACAAAGGTTGCCTTGAGTTAATAATTGCAGCCCACTTGGGGAAGCAATTCCCATCCTCTTTCGGTGCCTAAATACCTTTGTCAAGCTGGTTGTTGGTCTCAGCCTGGAGAAAAGCAGCAGCCAGGGAGGAGAAAAGCAAACCCTCCAGGACAGAGAACACAGCGTGTGCATTTCTGGCAAGGGTTTGGGGTGTGGGAAATGGAAAGGGGCGTTGGTTGTAGCCGTGTTGGCCTAAGGACATAGGCAGGCAAGGTTTTTTTGGTAAATCTGATATCTTTTACTAGACTGACTTAACCAGTTGCAAAAATTCTTCTTTGCAAGCTTTCGGGTACAAACACCCTTCATCAGGCTGAAATGGGAGTGGAAAGGTGCACGCAACAGAGAAGAGGTGGCACAGGTTCGCATTGGCGCTGGCACAAACGTTACCATCTTATTTGCTCTCCAGCCTTCTAGGGGTGCCTGGGGAGGGGGTGTTAAATGCAACCGTCTTATCACATACTTGGCAGGGTTTGAAACCTGCTGGCAGGCTTTCACTCGGAGCTGGAAGCAGGCATATCAAGCTGCCTCTGCTCGGGAGGGCCTTGCTCTTTGCAGCAGTCTTGGTCCAGTTCCCAAGTAGCCACATGACCACCTTCCCCCATCAATCCCCCAGGCAATCATACCGCCTCTGGGATATTAGGTTATGGAAAATCCCTGTGCTTCCTTCCCCAGGCCGGGGGCTTAGCCAAGCAAAAGGGCTGTGCCCCCATCACGCGCTTTGATGTTCCCCAATAATAACCAGATGCTGTCAGGCCAGGCCAGCAGGCCTCCAGTTTGCTGTGAAGGAGCTTAAGCTCCGGCCTCTGCAAAACAGTCTTTCCCCAAAGGGAGGGATGAGATGCAGAGGCTGGGGTCGAGATAAGCATCCCCTTGATCCTAAAGCCTTTGGAAGCAGTGTATCATTACAGCAGCTCCGTTCGCTGGAAACTGGGCCAGAGATGTGCAGGAGGGCAGAAGAAAGCACCTCTGCCATGCAAAGAGGCAGGGATATGAGAGGGAAAGCAGCCAGGTTTTACACCAGCGGGGCAGGGAGCAATGCCCCGTCTCGGTACAGACAAGGGACAGCTTCTGCTTAGCTCCTGCCTGGACACCCTTCACCTGTCAAGGGTGAAGGAGCTCATCTTCCAGACAGCCTCCCATCCCATCTTCTTGCCCTGAAGAGTCCCCCGGGGCTGCTCCAGAGACAGTGGCTCCATGCAGAAGTGAAGCAGCCATCCCACCATGAAGTCCCTTTCCAACACTTAAAAATGAGTTAGGTTCCCTGCAGCTCACTCTTCCGATGGCCAGAGACCATCTTCTACTCGTTGCACTAGATTGACTCGGGTCTTATTTTATCGACATGTGTTTTTCTGTTGCTGTTGTCCTTTATCTCTACTAGCTCATCCCCTTCCCTGATGTTTCCTCCTCTTCCACCCCGATGTATTAGCATCATCGTTTTCTATGGGCTGGCAGGGCCACGTTGAGTCCAACAAGGCAGGCTCCCCTCTGACTGCACCACCCTGTCCGTCTCACCTGCTCTTGAACATTTCCAAGGATGGAGATGCCATGTGCCTCGTGGCCAACAAAGCGCTGATCCAATGCCGAAGCACCCTCATAGTAAGAAAGTTCTCCTTCCTTTCCAAACCTAAATTTCTCTTCTTGAAATTTCAGACCATTGCAACTTGTCCTGCCCTCTAAGGCCACAGAGGATACCCTCTCATCCTCTTTCTACTCATCCTTCAAGGATTAGAAAACTGGTATCAAATATGGTCTTCTCTTCTCCCATCTAAATAATCCCAGTTCTTCCAAATCTTGACTTGTAAGTCATGCTTGTTGTTGCTTTCTGCTGGACTCTTTCCAATCTGTCCACCTCTTTCATGAAGTGGGATGTCCAAAACAGGACGTAGGACTCCATGTGAGGCCTCACCAGTGCTGAATAGGATGGAAGGATCATTTCCCTTGACTTGCAAGTACTTCTGTTCATACAGCCCAGCGTGCTATTGCCTTTTTCTTTTCCTTTGCTTTTTTTGCAGCAAGAGAACCCTGTTGGCTCCTATTCAGCTTACGGTCCCCTATAACCCCCGGGTCTTTTCCTGCAGTACTGCATCCCAACCAGTCGTTCCCCATTCTGTATTTTTGCATGTGATTTTTCCATCGTAAATGCAGGACTTGGCATTTGTCCTTGTTGAATTTTATCCAGTTGATTTCAGACCATTTAGCTGGTCTATCGAGGTCGTACTGGACCCTAGCTTTACCCTCCAGAGGGTCTGCAACTCCACCCAGCTTGGTGACATCTGCAAATCTGCTAAGTGTCAGGTATCCAGGGTATAGCCATATTGGTTTAGAAGAAAAAGCAATCAGGACTTGTGGTAGAGGTGATAGCTTTTATTAGACCAACGAGATTTTTGCAAAAAAAATTATTGCAAGCTTTTGGGCACAAATACTCTTCATCAGGCATTGGGGGAAAGGTGGTAAAAGTCTAAGTGTGCACTCAGTCCCATTTTAAAATTAATGAAGATTGTAAAAAAAAAAAAACAGACACAAAGACAGACCCTTTGGAAACCCAGTGGATCTCTCTTGCAGATTCAATGTTGAGCCGCTGGTGACTACTCTTTGAGGATGATCATCCAACTATGCCTCCATGTATTGTGTGTATCCATGTTATGTATTTAGCCATTGCATTTTTGATAACCACGTGATTGTGGCATTTGCTCACAGTCATCTTTTGTTCAAGGTCATGGGGTGCGTAACACTCGACTACGTGTCAAGTAATCTCTAGCTGGGCTTTTTGAGCCAAGACGGTAGCAAGCTCTTCAACGCTGACTCGCTGATGTTTAATTTTCTTCCTTCCAACTTTTCTTCATTTAAACTTTTCACAACTTTAACAATTTGGGTCTTTAGAAAAAAACGTACATTGCTATTTTAATTGAAGAAAATAATGAAAAAATGAAATATGTTGATTCTTGAGAGAAGCCAGTTTTTATGTGGAAAATTTGTCATTGGAAAAACGTTGATCCATTTTAGATGTAGTGACCAATGTTGTATCTATCGTTGATGGAAGATTGCAAGAAGCTAGAGAAAAATGCTGAAAATAAAACCCAGGTACATTCGTTGTGTGAGGCGACATTAAAAACGTGCAGTCCAAAGGTTTTGCATAGCCGTGTCTCTCAGACAGCAATCTCAATGCAGGGCAAGAGCCAGCTGAGGACGTTTTTTTTCTTGAAAAGTCATTAGTGATGAGATCAACAAAACCAACAATCATCAGTGCTTGTTAACATTTTTGTTCAAAATTTCTCAATATTTCATTTGGGGTTTTCCTCCTTTGTTCTCGAGTGAAAACCTGAAAATGTCCTGGAAAGATATAGGCAGACAAGGTTCTTTGGGTGAATCCGATATCTTTTATTAGACCAACTTAACTAGTTGGAAACATTTTTTCCTAGCAAGCTTTCGGGTTTAAAATCCTTTGTCAGGCTGAGGAAGCCTGCAGTTGGTATGTGCTCTTCCTGGAAGGAGTGAATAGTAAAGAAGCCAGAGGCTGGTGTGCATGCAAGAAAGGCAGTCAGGGAAGATGTAAAAGGTTGAAGTGTTGATACCTGAAGGCTTGTCCAACAGCTCTCCCAACTATAGAGTTGGTCCAAAGACATCACAAGAAAATCTTCACTTCTTGTGCATTTCCCGGACAATTGTGGCTACAACACTCCCAACCCTACTACTATCAATAAGCAAATATTTCAGGGAAATGCCAATGTCCTTCCAAATTTTAGTGCTATGGACATTTTGCAAAGAGCTCCACACAAGGTCTTTATGAGATACCATATGGTCAATGTGTCAGGCCACAAGCTGAGCCTTCAGGATCTGCATTTTCCTGTGTGCTTGTGCTGTGACAATGGGTTTCACTGGTCCCGTAACAGCTGCTCTGAGGCTACTTCTTCACTGGCAGCTCGAGCATAGAGCCTGATGCATCTTGGCCACAGCTTTGCAGGGACAGTCCCTTAGACCTGAACTTATGGGGGGCTGATGGCAAGATTTTCTTGGTGGTAGCAGCCTTGGGTCCTGAACTTGATTTCAAGTCATGCTTCCTTATCTCATCATCCCAGCCAAGGCTTTTTCTAGCCAGGCCTTAAACACCTCCAAGGATGGAGACTGCACCACCTCTCTGGGGAGCCTGCTCCAGTGCTTCACCACCCTCCTCGGGAGAAACTTTTTCCCTAATATTCAACCTCAACTTCCCTTGCTGCAGCTTGAGCCCATTGCTCCTTGTCCTGTCATCTGGACCCATTGAAAACAGATGGTCTCCTGTGTGCAGCAGCACAGCTAAGGATAGGCCTGGGTAGGTTATAGCCCATCTAATTAGCACCAGGACCCACCAACCCAAACTGGAGTTTGCTTTAAATCACTTGCAGTATTCATTTCTGCCTTAGATGTCATGCTTTGACCATTGCCCATCCACTATCGACTAGGGAGAGACACCCAGATGTCCATACCTCATTATCATTATAGACCAGTCTTGATAGCCGAGGGAAACTGAGTTCGATGGGTCCAACTCAGCTTTTCTCCCCATCTTCTTCTGTGTTTCTAATGATGGAGGGAGAAGCAAGGTTTGTTTGGTGATTATCTTTTATTGGACCAACTAAAGGGAGATGTCTGGAGAAGCCTTCCTCATATCTAGGAAAAAAAGTGGACGAAGCCGAAGCAAAATAGCAAAGGAAAGCATTGTTTTTGCTTAACTCCATCACACAACTGCAAAAACCAGTGCAAGAAGATGAAGGAAGTCAAGCTCTGGAGCAGGGGAGCTTTCAGGGGCTGCAGATCAAGGGCAGAGGAAGTAGATGCACCTAATTAGGTAAAAGAATAAAACTTTGATGGCGCCCATCAAGAAGTGCTGTGCTGGAAGTGCCTAATAGGAGAGCACCAACTAGTCATGCAACAGCGTTTCACTGGTTTCGCTCCAGCTCAGGGTGAGGACTCTGGCTGTAACACACCCACTTAGCATGGCTGCCAGTCTTCATCAAGGGGTAATTAGGATGCACATAAAGGGACTATTGGGTGGCCAAGCTGAGCCTTTTAGCTCAGGTGGCAGAGCTTATCACTGAAGGTGGGCATGCTTCAGTTCCTGCAACCTATGAGGGGCATGATGGGCCTGAGCATTGGTATCATCTGATGGGTGTTTGATGCCTTGCAAGAGGCTCGTTGCTAAAAGGGCACTCTCATCCCAACACCAGCCTGTTTCTGTCCCTGGGGGAACTGTTTTAGGAGTGCTTTGCTGGATGCTGCTCAGCTTTCAGCTTCCAGGGCTGTTGCTCAAAGGCCATTTTAAAGCACTGAATTTGCACGTAAACTGCCCAGTGCATTTGGGGAGAGAAATGTAATCTGTGCCATTTCTTGGGTGGGAAAAAATGATGGACGTTGACATTTTACACCTGTAATTATGATAAAAGCTCTCGGCGGAAGCCTGCTCGTGCTTCCAGGAAATAAATCATCTTGGCCCATTGCTTTTAGGAAGGCTGGGATCAGCCCTGCGCTAATAAATTAGGAGATGGGGAGGGGGATAATAGCCCTGCTCACAGCTGCCACTACGAAGAAACAACGCAGCAGAGGAAGTGAATATGTATGGCAGCTTCCCTTTCATTTCTGTCTTGCAATAGTCACCGGGGTTGCCTGGTGCATGGCCTAGCTGCTCCAACTCCTCGTTTCTAGTATCTGCCAGGCTTTGTCACCATCTGGTCCACTGCAGGAAAGTAAGTAGATGTGTTCATGGGCTGCCAAAGGTTTGTAGCACCAGAGCAGCATTAAAAGCATGGGCACTTGCATTGCATAGGAAACTTTTATTTGGTCAGTTAAATCTTTTAGTCTTCAGAAGACATGAAGAGACCAGCCCATGGGGTAGGTGCCCCTCAATGGACTTTTTTGGACTTCGTGCCTATTGCATGATGGCCTGATATCATGGGAAAGCTGGCATGACCCATGTGGTCCTTTCTGATCCCTAATTCCTTAAACTCAAACACGCAAAACACATTTTGGGTGTTTGGCCTCTCAGCGAGGAGAAGGAAGATGGTATCTGGCTTGGTTGCTCTTGCATGGCTGCCTATTAATATGGTATTTCCATGGTTGTGTCAGCATCACCCTTGCAGTAGGAGTAGACCCTGTGTTTTCCCTGCAAAAACTACACGATGGGTTCACAAAGCTAAGGTGCTATTTGACATTAGACAGCAGTGTCAGCTCCTTTTTGAGATGACTTTAAGTATTTTTGATGTCTTAGCGTTGTGGTGTTTAAGCCAAAGGGTGACCTGAAAACTACCTAAAATGGACCTATGTGCCACATCATGTACAGTCTTCAAATGTAGAGATGACCTGCCTTCTGGGAAGTTCAGACAAGGCTTTGAAAGCTGGATCTGCTACCGGTCCATTAGATGGAGCAAGCCACTTGGATTAATAAAGCTCGCTTTATTTTTTAGTCTTGGTCTAATATTGTTGTGCTTTTGCTGAGCTGTTGCAGTGAGCTTCCATTGAATTAAGACTTTTCAATGAGAATTTGGGGTACTTTCTTAGTGTAACTTTTTCTTCCACCTTTTTGCATTGGTCCTGGAACAGAGGTGGTCTAAAACGACATGCAGGGCAATCCCCTTTTCAAAACACCTCCGCCCAAAAAGCAAATGCAAGTGCCAGCTTTGCTCTCTGTCTGAAGCTCTCCAGCGATGGTCAATTTTTGGAGCAAACTGTCCTGCTGCTAACGTCCGCTCCGTGCAATCAAAACGCTACCATACAACCAACAATGCAGTACCTCTTTCGTGAGGACATGGTGCTTGCATGGTAATTGCTTGTGAAACTGTGGCTACAAACAGACACTGGATTTGTCCTGGGAGAAACCATTTTATCCTAGGACAAAGCACAGTCATGCAGACATCGGTGTCCGTTGTCCTGCAACAAACCCTAAAACGGTTCAGGGGATCAGACATGCTAACGGTTTGTCCCGTGATCTTGCAAAGTGTGTCTGAAGGGTTGTGCTGGGATTGCAGCAGTGCATTCAGCCTCTTGCTAACCCCTGATTAGAGGGGCAATGTGTGCGTCCATGCCAAACCCGGGGTATTTCTGTTCCAGGACAAGAGCAGGCACAACTTGTTCAGGAGCCAATTCTTTCCCTATATGAACAGTGCCACAGTAATTAAAATAATCCTGAGTCCATTGCTCAGAAGCTTTGTAGGGGGGGTGTTGAATGAGGACTGACAGGGCATTGCATATGTGCCCAGAAAACACCCACAGGTAGGGGCAGGCAGTGACGGAGGTGATGAGGCCAATGGGCCAGATGTAGCTTTGTCTTTACAGTGGATTTATGCAGGATAGTTTGGACAAGGCTGATCCTGCCTCAGGCAGGGGGCATGGTCAAGATAACCAGGGTTCGAATTATACTTTGACTCTTGAGTCTGGAGAAGAGAAGACCGAGGGGGATTGAATAGCAGCCGTCTCCTCCCTGCAGGGGGGCTGCAAAGAGGATGGAGCTGGGCTGGTCTCAGTGGGGGCAGATGACAGGAGAAGGAGCAATGGGCTCAAGCTGCAGCAAGGGAAGTTGAGGTTGGATATTAGGAGAAACTTCCTCCCAAGGAGGGTGGTGAAGCACTGGAACAGGCTTCACAGAGAGGTGGTGCAATCTCCATCCTTGGAGGTGTTGAAGACCTGGGTAGACCAAGCCTTGTCTGGGATGATGTAGTTGGGGCTGGTCCTGCTTGGAGCAGGGGGTGGACTAGATGTGACCTCCTGAGCTCCCGTCACACCCTCATTATCTAGGATTCTGTTCCCCTTGGTTATTCACACGTGCCTTGCAGGCTCTCTAATGTCTCTACAAAGTTTATGATTGCATCGAGCGCAGGAATGTGTCTGCATTGTTAGAATCATTCTCTCCAGCATGGAAATTGGTGAATGATGTTCCTTTTCCTTAAAACCCACGAATTAATAGTAGCAATGGTGCAATCATCTCCGCTCATCCACAAAGCCAACTTCAGTCTTTCTGTGCAATTAACCTTCCAACTGAGAAATCCCGGGACTGAGAATGGAGGAAAGGGCATTGAAAACTTTAGCAAGAAGACCATTAAGTGGAAAACGGTGGGAGAGAGAACGAGACTTTCCTTTCACCAGCAGAAAGAAAGCCTCTAAGGGTCGGGTTGGCTGCTCCATGTGGCACGTGTCCCAACCGCAATAGTGGGTTATATTTGTGTGCAGAAATATTTCACGTAACAGGACACCCTTGAGCTTAGCGTAATGGCCTGGGGCAGCACCACAGTCCTTGCGGTCATGGGATGTGGTAGGGAATAGAGCTGCAACACCCAAAGTTTTAATCAGGGGGAAGTGATGCTTTCCCTACAGGGTGAAGCGTGGAGGGGGACAACGGGACTGACTCATCTGGGAGAGCTTTCTCTCCTCTGTTGTGTTCAATGGAGCTGATGCAACCCGTGCAATTTTGGCGTAAATCTGAAAAAGTTGCTGATTGGTCCTTCTGTGGCTTAGCGGAGCTTGCAAAAGCATCGGGGCTATGACGGGAGCAGAGGACTCTTGGGTTCCTGCTCCTGCTTTGAGATGGAGGTAGGGGCTAGTGGGTACAAAGGGAAAAAAAGCAGGGGACACCGACCATCCAGGGCCCTGGGTTCAATTCCCAGCTCACACTGGCTCCCTGCGTCTCTTTAGACAAGTGCTTTCTCTTCCCTCTGGGTCTCGCCTACAAAAGCCTGTACTCCCTTGTGAAGAGAGGATTGGAAAAGCGGGTGCATCTGTGCACGTGTTTGTCTTTCCTGCAGCCTCTCGAGTGAGGTTTTCCATTGCTTTTCAACCCACCAAAGTTGAGGGGGGGTAGATGAAGCAAAGCCATTAAGTTATTTTAAACAAAGGTCAACATGGGGGGAAAAAAACCAAAAAATTGGGTTCCCCATTTAAAAAAAAATACAATAAAAAACCCTATAAAATATTAAACTGGCTTTAAATCCCACTCAGGGCTTGTGGTAGAGGTGATATCTTTTATTAGACCAACAAGATACTTGCTAAAAAAATTGATTAGACCATCAAGGTTTTTGCAAACAATTTTTTGTTTGTTTTTATTGTTTGCAAAAACCCTGTTGGCTTCTAAAAGTGATCGCTTCTACTACGAGCCCCGCTTGCTTTTTTTTCCTCTAGACCAATACGGCTACAACCTGCATACCTTTAAATCCCACTGGCATGTGAAAAAATGTCGTTTTGGGTGAAGCCGAACTTTCAGCAGGGAAACGCTTCTTTTCATCAGGGCCGTGTTGTGTGTTAGCTGCATCCACCTAAATTAACGTGCATTGAGACCAGGTGAATGATGCTATTATGGTAGAGAGGTTTTACCCCCTGCTTTCCCTCTATTAGAGCACCAGTTGCCTGGCAGAGATCTGCAATGTGGCAATGGTTGCTGCTGATCACCCCATTCGCTGCCGGAGGGTGATAATCACCCCTGTCCAAGGATGCGGCACAGTTTGGCCCATGCACCCATCCAATTTCCTCCCCACAAAGTTCCCGCGGGGACCAAAAGCTGCTTTGGAGCCTCTGAGTTTTGTGCAATGGAGATGGGGAGAAAATTACAGGATCTAATTAGTCAACTTTGCAACAAGGTTGGATTCCAGTTCAGATGCAAGTTTAGGGCAGCGATTCTCAACCGGGGTGCCGCGAGACCCTTGTGCAATATGAACCCTTGGTATGTGTTGCATTTCGATAGCGGTAAGCATGAATATGACTTTAGTTCTCTGGGCACTTGCATGGTCATGCTTACTACCATCTAGACGTAGGCTGTAGACACCCACCAGAGCCTTGAGCTGGATCTGGTTCGGTCCCAGGGTTGCGGCTGGAAATTAGCTGGGTTCATACTGGAGCGAGTTCAAGGCTGCAATGCAACATGGGGGTGGGGAGGGTACCTGGCATGCACAGGAGGTGGTACCCAGCTCCCACACCACTTTAGTTTGAGCTCTCATGTGGTGTGAGGCCAGGACGGGCTCCCGTGTCGTGCCGGGGTACCACACCAGAGCTCTGAAGTAGCTAGCATGTGATGTAGGGGCTGGGTGCCGGTGTCGCTCACATCCCCATGCCTTAAGCCAGCAAACCTCCAGTGTGCTGAAGGTGGCTGGGAGCCTGACAAACAGCTCTGGGTTTCCACCCCCCACCGCACCCCCATACACTGGGGTCTCCTGATCCTAGTCCCTCCTTGGAGCAGTCTGAGGTTAGCTCAAAACGCAATGGGTCACACAACGTAGAGAGACTCCTTCCCCCAAAAAAGGCCCGACTACCACGCGGCAATGGCGCTCCTCATGTGCTTTACTGCTTGAACACTTAGGATGCTAGTGCTGGAAGTTCAGTTAGCATGTGCTAAGTGTAACGTGTAATAAGGCCTGTGGGTGTGCAAACACCTGCACGTGATTGCACACGATAAAGAGTAGGTCTAGTGTTTTTCAGTAGTCGAGGCACAAGTGAAAGCTATCCTTTTTCTGAGGACAGCCTTGAGTCTAATGAGGGGGGAGCTTGGGTCTTAAAAGGCCAAGACCCACTGGTTTAGGGCAAGGAGATCTGTCCTTGTATTATCTAACCTGGTTTGGCACATTCTCATTGCAATCTGCTGGATGGACTCAAGCTAGCCAGATAAATGAGTGCTCATTGTGGCTTTGGTTCACCACAGATCTAACTACCTTGGGTAATAGCGGGTTGGCTGTGACAAAGCAATACCATCGGTGCCACGTAAATGACTCTAGTGATAATTAATTGCTCGGACTTATCTATTTTGCTCCCTGTTGGATTGCAATAAGGTCTCAGTGGGTGTGTCTACACGTGCATTTGATCCAGAAGCAGTTTATTCGCACGTAAACTCACAAGTAAATGCTCCTGGGAAGGCATTTACATGTGCATTACTGCACAGTAACTACTCGCAAGTAAATTTTGCTACTTGCATTTGCAAGCAGCAAATTTACTCATGAGCAGCACACTTTACTGCACTGCAAGCGTTGCATGCTTACTGCGCAGTAAAATGTCTTGTGTAGGTGCACCCCGCCCTATTCAAATCTAAGCAAGATTTGGAACAAATCTTAAGCCATTAAGATTGATTGCTTGATTAATGGAGTCCCTTTCCTAACCAAAATTCAGTTTGCTCCAGCTTCCAAGGGGCACGTTTTCCAGGAGTTTATCTTCTGCCGACACTTTGGGTTGTCTGGTAATTGTCTTCTCTTCAACATAGCCCTTCTCTGCTAATCATGCTGTTAACTGTAGCACAGGAGTGGAAAAAAGACAAAAGAAGAATAAATAACTATAACACTGGGTGCATCTACACATGCACTTTAATGCGTATTAGCCTATTTTGTTCCAGATTAAAGCATTACTATAAAGTGGTCCTTCTCTAATACTCATTAAAATGGGTGAATGCACATTTTTCTAGCACTTCACCATGGAGACCTCTTCTGAAAGCAAAGTCCTAAGAGAGCAGGATTCGTCCTCATGGTGCTGCCGGACTTAGGAAGAAGCTGGCTTCTCAAGGCTGGGCCCCAGGGCTGCCTCAGCAAGAGAGCATTCATCCCTACATTTCCCACCTTGCGGGAGGACCCTCACCTGGCTATATGAGCGAACCCTCCTGCAAAGCTAGGAGAGCAGGAGGCATGGGGGGAGAGGAGAGCAAGCTGGAGGGAGGCTGATTCTGGAGGCTAGTAGCTGGGACAGTCAGCTGGGACGAGTCTAGTCCCAGGCCATGGATAAAACACGGAAGTAGCCATGAGAGCAGAGGCCATATGGCTGCAGAATCAAGTTCCTTCATAAAATCAGGGACAACAAGGGCTGGGAGGGACCTCAGGAGGTCACATCTAGTCCAAGCAGGACCAGCCCCAACTCCATCATCCAAGACAAGGCTTTGTCTACCTGGATCTTCAACACCTCCCAGGATGGAAACTGCACCACCTCTCTGGGGAGCCTGTCCCAGCGCTTCACCACCCTCCCAGTGAGAGTTTTTCCTAATATCCAACCTCAACGTCCCTTGCTGCAGCTTGAGCCCATTGCTCCTTCTGTCATCTTCCCCCACTGAGACCAGCCAAGCTCTATCCCCTTTGCAGCCCCCCTTCAGGGAGGTGAAGGCTGTGATTCAATCCCCCTCCGTCTTCTCTTCTGCAGAATAAATCAGCCCATTTCCCTCAGCCTCTCCTCATCAGTCCTGTCCTCCAGCCCCCAACCATTTTCATTGCTACTTATCCAATTTGTCCACATCCTGTCTGTAGTGGGGCCCACAGCTGGACACAGGACTCCAGATGTGGCCTCCCCAGTGCCGAATAGAGGGAAGAATCACTGCCCTCCATCTGCTGCAATGCTCTTACCAATGCAGCCCGGGATGATGGTAGCCTTCTCGGCACCACGGACACACTGCTGGCTCCTGTCCAGCTTCTTGTCCTCTGTCATGCCCAGGTCCTTTTCTGCAGAGCTGCTGCCCAGCCCGTCACCCCCGCCTGTCCCGGTGCAGGGGATTGCTCCGTCCTAAGTGCAGGACTTTGCACTTGTCCTTCATGCTTGCTCTCTCTCTCCAGCCCCGTGAATGCTGCATTCTTGGCTTTATACCAGCCCAGCTTTTTGAGGAGAGGTGGATGCTGTTCCCTGCATCACCGGGTGCTTCAGGTGATGCCCTGGACCACAGGAGATTTGGATTCATCTTCCACTTCTCGGATACCACAAGGAGAGGTAGGCACAAGATGGGTACCACCGCCATGTGTTTTGGGGGAGGTGACTAAAGCTGCTGCCCTTTGTCCGGAGCTCAGCGTGGCTGGGGTGCATTAGGCCTGCTCCAGCCTTGCCTACCTGCTTGGGGCCGGCAGAGGTGAGGCCGGGAGCAGGGCCAGGTCGCTCCCTGCTCAGGCAGAGGGGTTGCCATGCATATCCAGCAGCCTTGATTCAAGCATTTGGGATCTTTGCATTCCTAACTTCAAGCACTGAGTGAATTTTGTGGCCGTAGGAGAAGAGGGGGAGAAGCATCACTTCTTGCCTCTTGGAGCTTGTCTGCTATGGGGACAGCGAGTCACAGAAGTGATAGACTTCAGCTCCCCTGGGCCTGATGCAACCCAGTGAGGCTACCTGGGCTCTGCCTTTTGTACTGACTCTTGAGTCCTCGGTGTCTGGTGTGTTTGAGACCCCCTGAAGAGGAAGATCCTGGAGCATCCTCAGTGCAATACTGCTGTTTAGCACGGGCTGGCTCAGACCAGGTGCCGTGGTGTAGACAAGCCCCTTCTGCACTCCGATTTCTGCCAGTCGCATTGGCTCTGGCCCCTGGAGACGTGCCCAGGTCGCGTGGCAGAGCTGTCCTCAGGTCCGTGCTTTAAGAAGAGCCTTATGATTTCAAGCACTTGGCGTCGGGCTGCTTGATTCCTGTCGAGCCCACGGCAGGTCAGGGAGCAGCAGGAGTCTCAGCTCACACCCGGGGTGGGGGAAACAGCACGCCGACCTACAGCAGAGAGCGAGCCGCCGGGCCCCCCAGCAGCCATCCGAGCCGCCGGGCTGGGGGGCACGCACTCGGTGCTCCCACGGGGAGGGAACACCCACGCTCATGCACGCCCTGGGCCCATCGACCGGCCCTTCCCTCTGCCCTCGGGTGTGCGGCGTCAGGCCTGGAATCCACCGAGTCAACAGGCTGTTGGCAGAGGAACAATTCAGCTCTGTCTTGGAAGCACGAGTGCGAGGTGTGAGATTTGGAGATGCTTGCAGCCAAGGGGAGGGGAGGGCAGAGAGAGAGGGAGGGAGAGAAGAGGGTGCAAGATGGAATCAGGCCAGCCAGCCTCCCTCTGCTCTCCCACAGCCCCTCCGTGTGACTGGGTGGGTCACTTCTGCCTCGGTTTCCCTACTTGTTGTGTGGGTGTAAAGCCCCTTCCTCAAATGGGGTTGGAGGGTTGTGTGAAAACCGCAGGACCTAGAAATCCTCTGACAAAATGTGCTTTAGAAGGGCAGAATATTCTTGCTAGAACTGTATTTTGGGGGGGGGGGCATGTTTACACATGCATTAATGCACTTTAGTTAGTGTGCATTAAATCTAGTACCTCCGTTGTGACGTACTAGGACAATGCACATTACCCTGTCTTCATGCTCATGAACTCTCCTAAGCTCAAGTGGTTTGCTCGTATTTTTAAGCTCCAAAGTGCACGTCCACACATGCACTTTCATGCACATTTGCCTATTTTAATGCGCGTGAACTAAATAGCACATTTTTAGTGATGCTTTAATGTGCGTTACAATAAGCGAATGCACATGAAAGTGGACGTGCCCTTTGGGATTTGAAAATACGAGCAAACCACTTGAGCGTAGGAAAGTCTGTTGCCGTTAGAAATAGCAATTCCCCTGGGAGCAGCAGTCAGTCCCTGTCTGACTCTTTCACTTTGAGACTGGTGGTTAGGAGAAAGCATGGCTGTCTAGGGAAAGCTTTCTGCTTCTATTGCCTGCAGTTGCAAGGGCCTACGGGTGCAGACGTGCAACGTATTTATACCAGTGTAACTTCTGTCAGCCTTTCCGTGGATGTAAGTTATACCAGTGTCCGGTGGTGGACAGATCAGGTGCCTTCGGTGACCACTATTGCAGCCACTTGCCACAGGGCACCACGGGGTTGGGAATAGTTGGAGCAATCCCAAAATGGAACAAGTAACAGCCATGTAGAGCTGTGTCATTTGCCCCCTCGGCATTTACACCAGCGAAAAAGCCAGTTGCATCCTTGAAAATGTGTGTGCCGTGTATCTGATTTGCCTGAGAAAGACACTTGATGTTGGCCCAGGAGTTGTTACAGCCCCCATCTCTTCCTGATCGGTTGCTTTCTGGCACGCCAACCATCCTGAAGGATACCAAAGTGCTTTATGGATACGTAGCCTGTTGTTCCCTTGCTGCACACACCGAAATGCAGCTGTTTCTGGTGTAGAGGAACACAGCAGCTATTTACCAGTCAACAGCTGGCTCCATTTGGGTGGGTTGCGTGGCAAGCCAGTCACGATTCTGGAGATGGAGCCCTGGCCTGGTTTTGTCCCGCATATCAAATGATGGCTTCTCCACCGCTTAATGACCCCAGACCGGGACATCCTAATGTGCCCATTGTCTCCCTTATGCCTCACTGGGTGCATCTACATGTGCATTTACATTGCACTAAATTTACTGTGCAGTAAGTTATTGCATGGTAAGTGGGAATAGGCCGGCATCTACACGTGCAGGCATTAAAGCGCATTAATGTTGTGTGTGGTTTGACTTGGAGCTAAAGTTAGTCCTAAGGCAGTCCACACGCAGTGTTACTGCGCAGTAGGGCATCTACATGTGTCTTGCTGCACAGTAATTAATTGGGCATAAATTTGATACCTGCATCATGCAGGTATCCAATTTACACTCAAGTTGACATAAGCCACCATATTTACTGCACAGTACAGGCATGCATGTATAGATGTGTGCCCATACTGTGCAGTGATAGTGCACGTGTAGACGTGCCCACTGAGAGGCACATTTGAAGCCCCAGATCTGCGACTTCCAGTGGGCTGCAAAGAGCAGAGGCAAGAAACATGCTGCCCCTTCTGTTGTGGAAGTCACTTCCAGCGCCTGTCCCACGAGGATGCTCGACCAGTGCAACCTCCCAGAGCAGCTGCTGGAAGGGCACACCAGGTCAAGGGTTATATTCGAGCCGTGACACTGCTGTGGCCTGCTAAAGGCCAGCGGTGACTACGCCCTGTGCTTCTGTGACACCTTGCCGAACCTGGTTAGCAGCCTCCCTGCTTGCAAATGGGAAAAGTCGCCACGACCATTTCATTCAATTGGTCCCAGTGGGGTCAGCAAGGGCAAAACATATACCAGGTTGCTTTAAGATGCAGTATCACTTATTTCTGGATAGGATTAGGTGAAGCACAGAAAATTAGGTTGGAAGGGCCTCAGGAGGGCATCTAGTGCAACCCCCTGCTCCAAGCAGGACCAGCCCCAACTACATCATCCCAGCCAAGGCTTTGTCCAGCTGAAGCTTCAAAACCTCCAAGGATGGAGACTGCACCACCTCTCTGGGGAGCTTTTTTCAATGCTTCACCACCCTCCTAGTGAGAGAGTTTTTCCTAATATCCAACCTCAGCTTCCCTTGCTGCACCTTGAGCCCATTGCTCCTTGGCCTGTTATCTGCCCCCACTGAGACCAGCCCAGCTCCATCCTCTTTGCAGCCCCCCTGCAGGGAGGTGAAGGCTGCTATTCAGTCCCCCTCGGTCTTCTCTTCTGCAAACTCAATCAGCCCATTTCCATCCGCCTCTCCTCACCAGTCAAGTCCCCCAGCCCCACAACCACTTTCATTGCCTGAAGGGATGCCTGCCCCAATGGGGCTAGACTTGATGGACCAGGGTACATAGATTCATACATGTTAGGGGCAGGAAGGGATGTCTCGAGATCATCAGGTCCAGCACCGCCCCGTACTTGGGCAGGAAAGACTGCTGGGGTCAGATGACCCCAGCAAGGTGAGTGTCCAGATGTTTTTGACGTGTCCCTCCCTGTCCTCGCCTCTTTATTATTATTATTATTATTAATTTTATATAAATAGATATTAAAATATTTTATATATTTATATTTATATATTTATAATATAAATGCATATAAAATGTTTTATATATTTGTATTTATTTATTTATATGAATAAATAAAATAAATACACATAAAATGATATTTATATAAATAAATAAATATTAAAAATGTATATTTTTTTAATATATTTTTATTTTGTTTTATAACTGCTGATCCAGGCCATGCTCTGAGACCCGACAGCCTCGTAGCATGCAGGTCTGCTAGCCCTTTAAATCCAAGGAGCTTCCTTCCGCAGCGTGGATCCATGGCTGGAACTACTTAAGTTAATAGAGTGGTTAGGCAAGACCTAGTGCTGGATGTACTGTCATCGGGCAGGATGCCTTTTACTACCCCAGAGACAGAGAGTACAGTAGTGGCTTTCAGAGCCTTGGAGCCTCTTTCTTGTGTGCGGCTAACACAATTACCGCAAGGCCGGCGTGTGGAGGTTTCTCTATTGCAAAGCCTCAGCCCAGGGCAGGGGAGGGGGTCGATGTTCTTCAACAAGGTATTACTCATCCTGTACTTTAAAGCAAACAGCGTGGAAAGCACAGGCCCCTTGCAAAGGCCAGGCAGGAATGCCAGAAATTCATCTGAACCGAGCCCACTTGAAAGTGCCTGCGACCTCTGGGAAGTCATGGGACCTGAAGCCTCAGTCAGTCCCACGTGATGAATTGGGGAAAGCAAGAAATGTGTCTAAAGAGGGACGGGAAAAAAGTGGAATTCTGTTTTTTAAAAAAAAAAAGCCAGTGCTGCCTCTGGTGAGGGCTTCACTGGGGGACATATAAAATAATCAAGCTTGGTTTTGATATGCTGGCACCTGAGAGCTTACAGAAAGCAGGCGGTGGAGGGGAATCGGGACCACTGTTGGTATTAAGTATCTTCAAGGACAAGAAGCATCCCAGGGCATCACCCTGGGGCGGGTTTTTTTATTAGTTTAAGACCCAGCTAGACAAAGCCTTGGTTGGGATGATGTAGTTGGGGCTGGTGCTGCTTGGAGCAGGGGGTTGCACTAGATGTGACCTCCTGAGGTCCCTCCCAACCCTCCTTGTCTGTGATTATGTGATTTTAATAGCTGCCTTCATCCTCTTTGCAACCTGCAGGGAGTTGGAGCTGTACTGTCCTCAATGGTGGCAGGTGACAGAAGGAGCAATGGGCTCAAGTTGCAGCAGGGAAAGTCGAGGTTGGATATTAGGAAAAAAAAAAACTTTCTCACGAGGAAGGTAGTAAAAATACTGAAACAGGCTATCCAGAGACATGGTGCAATCTCCATCCTTAGGGGTTTTTAAAACCCAGGTAGATAAGCTTTGGCTGGGGTGTTGCAGTTGGGGCTGGTCCTGCTTGGAGCAGGGGGTTGCATTAGATGGGACCCCCTGAGGTCCCTTCCCACCCTCCTTGTCTGTGAGTCAAACTATCCATCAGCCTCATTCCTCCATCATCAGGGCATTTGGGGTCATGGCAGCAGAGAGGCGAAGGTCGCTTGCTGTGGCTGCACGGTTCTGAGTTTGAATCTCTCCCTGCTAATGAGCTCATGCCGTGTGCTGCCCCGGTCGCAAAGGGTCTCTGGACAGTCGAGCTGGGGAGCTGAAGGCAGCCAGGGATGTGCTAGCCACATCCTTCCCTTGCATGCATGGGCTAAGCAACCTGGGCTTAGCCCAATGCATGGGCTAAGCATCCTGATGTGCTGTGTCTGCGCGGCCTGTTGGACTCGGACCCCACAGCGTTTCATTGGCAGCGTCATTCCCTTGTGAACTTCATAGAGCACCTGCCCTTCTTGTGCAACCCGCATGCATGCAATGATCCTCTGCCCCCCTTCATGTCTCGCCCATGCAGAGGTACGTGTCAAGCAAGGTCATCCTTGCCTGTTGGCTGAGATGATGGAGATCCCACCTTCAGCCTATCGTCCATAGAGCATGCTATTACACCCAGAGACTCGGCTCTGGTTTTGGATGCCTTCCCTGCCAATCTACTCCTTGATGCATATCTGGAAGGTTTCCCGACTCTACATTTTATAGGATTTGGAGCTGCACTAGTCTAGAAAACCAAAGCTTCCCAGTACCGGAAGAGGCATATCCTTGGTAGAGCATCATCTTGCTTTGGAGAAAGCTGCCAGATGCACCGAATATGAGCGGAGGCCTATGTCTGGCAAGCACCTTTAATCCATATCCTTTCAGTTGCCATTGCCCAGTCTGGGGCTGACCATGCTAGGATTGGAGCCAGAGCCTTGTTGAAGTCCAGACAACATGACGGCAGGGATGGGAGTTCACCTTCTTCCCCAGCAACCCCGGACTCGGGACCATGGAGGAGAGACCATCTCTCCAGAGGCAGCATAGCCTAGGCAGTGCTTCCTTTCTCCTTTTTCCAGCCCAGAGGTCCCATGCCAGCATGAGTGGTGAGTCCAGGGATGGTAGCAGCAAGCCAAGCTCGCATCTAGTGGGGCCAAAAGGCTCCAGATTCAGCATCAAGTCATGCCCCCAACTTCATATGCCCCACAAGCCAAGCTGCATGCTTGACACCCCTGATCGAGGTCTAGGTGTAGAAGTATTTTTGTAAGGGCAATGGGTATTTCTCCAGAGAAGGAGCTGCATCGGGCACAATGGTACCTGCAGCACTGTTTGGATAATTGATAGCAAATTTGCTCTTCAGCTCTGGGGAGACCTTGAAGTCGGATGGAGAACGCAAGAAAGAGCAATGCAGGAGCCTGGGCTGTCATCCTGGTCCTCCTGTCCTGCTACCCAACCCTCAGCAAGCTTTTATTCCTCATCCTCTATAGCCTGCCAGCTCTTCAGGGCAGCCGTCGTACCATGCCTAGCAAGAAAAAGGATCCCACGTTTCAGCTGGGACCTACAGGGGCCACCGTTCTACAAATGAATAACAAAGTTTTACAAACCTAATAAAAAAAAAAATCACAAAAATGCATAAATATAATGCATAAATGCATTATATAAAATGCATAAATATAATGCAGGAAAGATTCGCATGATTACAGAAATGTGCATCTTGGGTACCAGCACTATACGGCCTGAGATTAATCCATATTTATAAGGTGCTGAAGAGTTTTTGAGTCCCAGCACAACATTAATCCATAAAAAAAGACCAGTCTTGCAAGCAGAAAGGCAATATGGTAATATTCCTGGTGACCAGATGGTTTAGAAGGAATACGGTAGAGCTGTACGTGCGCTACAAGCTCTGGGAGTGAAGGGGCAGAGCTGGCTTTGTTTTGGGGGGAGGTATTTTGGGGAAGGGTTGTCTTGGTTGTTTCTTTCTTTTGTTGCTTGTGAAGAATGCAGAGATTTCCCAAATGCATTGAAAATGTCAAGCTCGTCCCTCTAAGAGAAATTCCCATAAAAAAATTGCTGATTTGGGTCCATCAACATATCTTAACTCCGTTCCAACTTTATTTTTTCTGCTTTTCCTTCTTTTCTTGCGCTGCTCCAACGTAATCCAGCATTTTAAACCATTTGGAACAAAAAGTCACTTCTAAATTAAACTTATTTATAATGCAATGTTTTCGATGTCAAAACAGGATGTTTCCACGCTGTCTCCATTTGTCTCCCCCACCAAAATAATAATCCCAGTGGAATGAACCTGGTTTTTGCAAATCCTTTCCATTTTGACAGGCGTATCCCAGTGCAGGACGGCTTTGTTGTAGCTTCTCCAGCCGTTTTTTTACAAGTCCCCTCAAAGAGGCTAGTTCCAATCTCGTCCTTGTTAATAGTGGCCATTTTCCAAAATGACATGAGTCTGGAGGGTCTCCGTGCAGTTACTGGTGGGCAGACTTTGCAAAACAACACTGGGGCCCAGCACCGTACCTAAGCCCCGGGTGAACTTTTTAGTATTGCCCCCCACTTTGTTAGAGATAATGATGATGATGATAATAATTATTTTCACCATTTTGGGACCCTCTTTCTGTCCAGGTGCTGGGCCATGCCTGTGTCTGTCCCTGCGTGGTGCCATTAGTCTCAGCAGAGACTTTACACCAGGAACATGAGCCTTCAAGCCTTTCACATTCCCATTTTTTTCCCCCAGACAAACTCATCCCCTATTTTTCCACCTGTGTAAAGCAGAGCATTGGGAGGGGGAAGCATATTAGCTAGAGAAGTTGCAGAAGTTCGGTCCCCTGCAGTCGTTGGCTGCAAACTGGACAAATGTTTGGCCTGGTTTACACTGGGATGCCCCTTCCTTCCTCCCTCCTGGCCTTGTTTCTCCATGATCCAACGCTCCTAATGCAGAAGGGTTTGTGTCGCGAGAGAGGATCCCCACTGTTCACCCCCTTGTGATGGTTGAACGGTGCTTAAACAAAGAGGTGGATCTAACACATGCCCGAAGCTGACTTGAAAGAGCAGGGGGAGAAAACAAATCTGCTTTTCGCTGCAAGCGCCTTGAATTGATCCATTCTTTCTCAGCGCCTGCACCCAGACATCTGAGTGCACGGTGCACCTGGGTCTCATTTCTTCGCTGTGACCCACCCGTGCACTCCCAAGGTGAGAGGACCCTTCAGCACGGGGAAGTTTACAAGAGACTTAACAGCTGCTGTGATTATTCCTGAAAGCAAAGAAGCTGTTCTCTCGCTCCTAATCAACATGAATCTGGCAAGAGCCCAAGCGGAGCATCTGATGCTTTCCACATGTTGGCTAATCCCCGTATCCTATTTTACAATTGGAGGGCATTCCCGCTGCCTGTGCACCAGCCTGGCCTTTCTTTCTGTCCCTGCTCCAGCTCTCAACCCAACGGTTGCTCGAGATGCCTCGGGGAGTCCTGCCCCGCCACTTCTGTTCAGCGTTTTGCTGTCACCACTCCACGTCCTGCATGGAGGGGACGGACGTGCTGTCTCAAGTGCGTGGACTGAATTCCTCCTGATCCTGGCAGCAAAGCAAAATCAATTTTCCCTTTAGGGGCTAGTTGTGCTGTTGATGCTCATCCGCCTGCATCTGTTTCTGTTGCACGGTGCAGAGATGCTTCTCCTTATCATAGAAAATGCAGGTGTGAAGGGACCTCAGCGAGTTGCATCTAGTGCAACCCCCTGCTCCAAGCAGGATCAGCCCCAAATGCATCATCCCAGCCAAGGCTTGGTCTAGCTGGGTTTTAAAACCTCCAAGGATGGAGAGTCCACTGCCTCTCCAGTGCTTCACCACCCTTCCAATGAGAGTTTTTCCTAATATACAACCCCAACTTCCCTTGCTGCAGCTTGAGCCCATTGCTCCTTCTGTCATCTGTCCCTGAGCTGGTAGCACCAAGTAGCTGTTTTAATGGAAAATCCTCATTTTTCTGCAATAGGTCTGGTGGGGTTACTCTTTTCAGGCCTCGAAGGGATATCTCATGGTCCTAGTTCTGCACAGCGCTTAAAGTATATGCCTATGTTGATCCCTAGTGGCAAAAATCATCAGTCCCAGTCACTTGCCTGGGAGTGGAACAGGTGCTTGAGCCTTTACTTGCAGGCTCATCTAGAAGGTGTAACACCTGTGATTTGGCCTGTAATTTCCAAACCCAGCTGCCAAAAATGGCTTTACTGAGGCAACTTAATAAATGCAATGCCAAGTTTCAAGGTACTGAGTATTTAAAATCTCCAATGTATCCCCACCCTTTTTGTAGTGGGGCCCACAGCTGGACAGGGGACTCCAGATGTGGCCTCCCTAGTGCTGAGTGGAGGGGAAGCATCACTTTCCTTGAGCTGCTGGCAATGCAGTTCAAGATGTCGTTAGCTTTCTTTGCAACAAGGGCAAAAAGGTCAAATAAAAGAGTTAATATAGCCCTTTGTAGGAGAAGCTGTAGAGACTGCAAAGTGTCTTCTCTGGACGCTTCTTCCCAGACCGGGGTGCTCACAACCAATACTCCTCAGCCAGGATATTGCCGATGTGATCCTCCAATAATGAAATGCTATTATGTATTACCCAATGCATGAGATGGAGACCAGGCCATGCAAGAGACAGCAAAGGCATCCTCACATCTCGCAAATGCAGACTTGGAAGCAGTTCACGAATGAAGCAAAGCTAATCTCTTGCCTCATGCTTGTAATGTAGACTCCAGCCTGGTCATGCATCCTGCACACCCAAAAACAGAGGCCAAATCTATCCTTGGTGTAACTCCAAGAGTTATAATGGGGGAGGACTGGGCCCATTTCTTACTTGGACAATGGTGCAAAGTACCTTTCAGCACTTCATTCAAATATGGCCTTTGGAGAAGGGCCACTTGACCCACTGCAGCTCGGGTGGAAGAAACGAGAGCTACTTCCCAGCCTTCAGCAATGCACCACAGCACTGCAGGGAAAGACGTTACAGAAACAATTAGTGTCACAAATTAAAAATGGAGGGGAGACAGGATTGCACACGTTTGGATGGAGCTGTGCTCTTGGGGCAAATACTCTTGCAAACATGCCTTTGGGATGCTTCCTTCCAACAAGGGTCCCGGCTTTCGTCTTTACTCCTCTTGTGAAGGATGCTGGGGAACATCCTGGCTTCTCTGAAATCCATGCTAAAACTCCCATTGATTGCATTGATCCATTATGAACAGCAGCAAAGCATCTCTTGCCTCTTCCCAGAGTCACTCGGTTGGCATTAATGGAAGAAAACACATAAGGCAACAAGAATTTACCCACCACATCTCTAAGTAAAGGTATTAAATGTGGGCATTTAAGCACCTAAATAATCCTTGCCCTGTTTTCAAAGGTTCTTAGCACCCAGAAAATTCACTGGAGTGAGGGCAGTGGAGGACAACAAAAATGTTTGGGTGGTTGGGGGACACAACTGGTGAGGAAATGGGCTGATTGAGTCTGCAGAAGAGAAGACCGAGGGGGATTGAATAGCAGCCTTCACCTCCCTGCAGGGGGGCTGCAAAGAGGATGCAGCTGGGCTGGTCTCAGTGGGGGCAGATGACAGAAGGAGCAATGGGCTCGAGCTGCAGCAAGGGAAGTTGAGGTTGGATATTAGGAAAAACTTTGTCTGGAGGACGGCGGTGAAGCACTGAAACAGGCTGCCCAGAGAGGTGGTGCAATCTCCATCCTTGGAGGTGTTGAAGACCCAGGTAGGTAAAGTCTTGTCTGGGATGATGGAGTTGGGGCTGGTCCTGCTTGGAGCAGGGGGTTGCACTCGATGTGACCCCCTGAGCTCCCTTCCAGCCCTCATTTTGTATGATTTTATGATTTTTATGCATAGCACGGGATGTTCAATATAGAAAATCTTGGCTAGAAAATTGCAATCTGCCTCCCAAAATTCCTCCCCCTGCTACAATTGGATACAGTTCGCCATGATAAATGACCACTTGCTTGTTCACGCAAGAAGCAACTGAATTTCAACAGATAAAGTTTTGTTGTCATAAGTATGTGTGTGGATAGGCATGAGGATGGATGGAGAGACACCGGTAGAGAAATTGGATATATGGATGGAAGTGTCTTGATCAGTCCGAAATGCGGTTATTTATTACTTGGGTGACATTTCTTACTGAGCTCGTACTGGGGGGTTGGACTTCATTCGTAGTGTTTTTGCCCCAGATGTTCGACAGAGCCCTTGCAATAATGCTGGCCGGCTTCCCCTTTTTTACCTTCCCAGTGAATTATGGCCCTACAGTTTTTTTGCTCTGTAAAGCCCGAAACCTCAGAGTTCATGGGGAGTTTAGTATCTCCACGCAGCAAAACTGCATGGCCAATGTGTTTAGCTCCAGCTGTGCTTATCGCAGGAAGCAGCTTTGCAGCTGAGCCCAATGGCGTTAGCTTATCGAGACAGGCAGAAAGCACTTTCTTCTGCAGAGAAGAAAGGCATGCAACACTCAACGGTGGAGGCTTCTCGCCGTATTTTTCTTTTTCTTCTGCAACCATCAGAAACCTCTGGCAGATCCCTCCGCGCCATGCAGCCCAATCAGGGTTAACCAGAAAAAAGCGGCTCAAGTCAATGGGGAAAAGTTCCCCTCCGCTTTACGAGGTTTCCTGTGGTTTTCAAATGCAGCAATTACATTTTATTCTGTGCCGTTTGCACTTTGCTCTCAAGGTGGAGAAGCCGCAGGTTTTGTGCGTGCGCTGATGTGCACATGTGCAAAAAAGGTGCTCATAAAAGGGAAGTGTGGTATGAGTGTGACACCAGACAGCTCTGCACATTTTGTTCCATGCATGCCTGGGAGATTTGGGAGCTTTCGGTTCTTTTTTTCCCGTCGGTATGGCCTTCTGCCGGTGCTTTTCTAATCGGGGGATGAGAATCCCTCTGCGCAGAATTGCATAGCAGGTCAGCTGCAAAACCCAAAGTGGGATGTAGGTTTTGTGCTTCATGCCCTGTCCGCTGGGCCATGCTCCTAGGAGTGAAGCAGCAGCATGCGGCTGAATGAGAGTGAAACCACCACGCGCCATGATACTGCAGTCGGGTGAAAATCCAGGGCACTCATCATACTTCATGACTGTTTGAATGAAAGGATTCATTCCTTTAGGCTATTAAACACAGCTTCAATCCTTGCACTGAGATATACAAGCATAGCTCGCATTTGCTTTCACTAGAAGACGTGCGTCTGTGGCTAATTTCTGTCCTTGCAAGGCACGCAGAGTTCAAGATGAAACCCGCAGGCCCCGGGGGCAGCAATCAGCCCCGTTTGGGATGCTCCTCAACCAAAGGTGCTAGGCAAATAGATAGAAGGAGAGAAGAGAAGACCGAGGGGGCCTGCAACTCCTCCCTGCCGGGGGGCTGCAAAGAGGACGGAGCTGGGCTGGTCTCAGTGGTGACAGATGACAAGGAGCAATGGGCTCAAGCTGCAGCAAGGGAAATCGAGGCTGGATATTAGGGAAAACTTTCTCATGAAGAGAGTAGTAAAGCACTGGAACAGGCTGCCCAGAGAGGTGGTGCAGTCTCCATCCTTGGAGGTGTTGAAGACCCGGGTAGACAAAGCCTTGGCTGGGATGATGTAGTTGGGGCTGGTCCTGCTTGGAGCAGGGGGTTGCACTAGATGTGACCCCCTGAGGTCCCTGCCACCCTTCATTTTCTACAATTTGATGATAAGTAGTGACTGCCTTTGCCCAGGCTGTGTACGGTTGTTGGGGCTGGTGTCTGTGAAGGGGCTGAGCCCTCCAGACCAATGCACTTCTGCAAGGCACAGCTAAATCTGGAGGGGAGATCTGGGGGAAGTTAATGCTAACAAAGGTATCAGCAACCCCAAGATGGCATGGCCGTGGGCCCATCTCCTGAGCTGATGGCAGGGGAGCAAGGCTTGCAGGAGTGCAAGCTGTATTGGAGCAAGGTCAAGACGGAGTCCCTTTGTAGTATGAGGAAATGTACTGTTAAGGGCTAATTAAAGACAAATTAATGCCTAGAAAGGGCTTGAGATCATTGGCTGAAGGCTGCAGTGTCCTATTATTCACCATGCCTGCTAACGTGCAGGATACCCGTTGCAATAATAGGCAACCTGCTACAATTAACCAGCTCTGGCTACGAGACTGGGAACCAGCGTGTCCGGTGACTTGTTGCAAGGTGCCGATAAGCTGATTGCAACACGGATCCATGACATCTCTCACCTTGCTGTGGGGAGTAGCAAAGAGCAGGATCTGCGAAGGGGCTGAAGTTAATTAATTTTCGTTTCCATCTGAAGATATTACTCGTGGTGTTTCATAACTCCGTGTGTTCTTTACTTAGCCTTTCAAATCTCGAGGGATCACCTATGACAAATTGGAGTACTCTGGTGAACCAATCAACCGCCTCTCCCCATTTTGTGTGTGTGTGTGTTAAAGATGAAAGATTTAATATGCAATAATGTTTTGTCTAAATTCTTGTGGAAATAGCTTATGACCTTTCATAGAGCAATGTGGTTTCAGCTTTCCGGTAAGAGGGCTCCCAGCTAATGATTTAGCTCTATTTTCTAATAAATATTTGGCAAGAGACAACCGCTCTTATATCCTTTGTCATTAGGGACCTATTATTTATGACTCAGAAATGAATCATTAGGCTTGGCAAACAACAAATTCTTTGTGGCCAACATATTTTTCCACTCGGTAGCAGAGTACGCTTGTAAATTCTTCCTAAAAATTACCATTAAAGTATCTCCAAACAGGCTCTCCCCCACTCCGCCATAAATTCTCTCCACTTTGGTGACTACTGGTGGTCTTGCCAGCCTCAGGAAATAGGGTTTCTTTTTTGTTCTTAGCGCCTTTCACATTTCCTTCCAGCTAATTATGCTTTTATTTAATAAGGTAAATGGGTTTTGTTTTCCTTACCGTCTCCTTTTTACAGCATGAAATATTTCCTACTAATGGAGCCTTCCTGCCTTCTGTATTCAGGTTAACTGGAGACTTCATAGAAATTAAAGATGGAAAAGATCATGCGCTTATGCTGAAGAGGGGCAGCAAGATGCTAGCACTCTACTAAGGACATCTGAAAGTCATGGCATGGTAGAGCATGATAAAAGACAGTGGACACAAAATCCTTCAGGGGGTAGATTTATCCCCAACGATTCAAAAGTGGTGTGAAAAGAAAATTGCTGGGTAATCCCTCCGATCCTTTGATAATGAGCGATTGTTGTAATCTGTGGGTGTGTACACACATAGTTAAGTCGCCTTATTTAAGTCAGCTTAGCTAAGTCAATTTAGCTAAGTCAACTTTAGCTAAGTCAACTTAGCTAAGTCAACTTCAGTTAAGCCATGTCAGAGCTTACACACATGCAGCTCCTTGACATGGTGGCAGCCATCTTGTGAGCACAAGTCAACTCCAAAGCGCATTCTCTTGCGTTGTATTTAAGTTGACTCTGCTCCACATGTGTATATACGCTCTGACAGTTAAGTCGACTTTAAAAAGTTAAGCTGGCTTAACTGTCAGAAAGTTAGTATGTGTGTATACACCCTGGTTGTGTCTGCACGAGACTTATTCTACCGTGCATTAGCACATCATGGCAAAAGCCATGCTATTGTGCTAATGAGCGGTAGAATGAGTCTACTGTTATTAGTCTACCTATTAGTCTCAAGAATTAGTCAACCCGTTATTACATGCACTAAACTTAATACACCATAACTATGGCACATTAATGCGCATGTAGACATACTCCCTGTATGTGTGGGGAGGGGGTTTCTTCCTGAAACATGTCGCAAAGGATGCATGATTTCCCTGCTGCATAGGGTGATAAAATGAGAGATTTCTTGGCTGCTGGGTTGGTTGTTTCCAGATCCTAATTCTCCCTACGGGTAGCTCCAGGAGATTGTTTCATGCCAGCCTGACTTTGGAACTGAAATTTGAGGGTGTTTTGGATCTAGGGTTTACCTTTAGGGAAAGTAAGACTTGACCCGAAGTGATGGATGGAGTTTCAAAAAGGCAAGGTACATTTTTTGCTGCTTGCTTGCCTGGTTTTTCCTGCAACCTGAACAAACACATTAGGAAGCCATGCTTTCTTGGGATTTCTGGACAGAAAGCAGGGAGCAAGAGTGTCAAACACTCTCAAAAGAAAAACATGTGCCTGTGAGATTTCCAGCCTTGTTTTGAAGACTCGGAGAGCTGAGATTAAGCTTAGGATCAGTGTCCAAACTCATGAGGAGGGTCACAGATTGTGAGGCCAGAAGGGAGCATTAGATCATCTGCTGTAACCTCTTTGTCGAATGGCAATTGCATCCAGCGAGCCCTGTTTTTAAGCCTAATAACTTGTTTTGATGAACCAGATCTTCCAGAAAGGCATCCAGCCTTGATCTGAAGACTTGGAGAGACAAAGAATGTACAGCTTTCCTTCCAAGTTAGTTCCAGCAGTTAATCACCTTTCCTGACTCTGCCCTCTGCCCTTCTTCTTGCTACTTTCTCTTCCCTCTTTCTAAGGTAAGTAAAGCCTGGTACCTTCCCTTTTACCCATCATCCTCCATAACAAAGACACTTTTGGTCAAGTTAGTGTTTCTTGTTAGTATAGCAGTGAGTATCCCCATTTCTCATGCGGGAGACCAGGCTTTGACTCCCCGACCGGGAGACTCCCTTTTTCTGAGTGTCTTTGTTGGGCTAAGGAGCTGCAGCCCCTTTGAGGCAAGAGGCATCAATTTAAAGGAAATGGGTGCAAGGTTCAAATCAGAAGTAGCTCGTGCATCTGATCACTATACTGTTTTGCACCACAATGAGGGACCCTCAAGGTAGATCCATGCTGGAGAGGTGCCCATTACTGGACAGGTGACTGGTATCAGCAAATTCACCTGTACTGTGAATGTTTGTACACTTCATAGACTTCATATAGATGTTAGGGCAGGAAGGGACCTCACAAGATCACCGGGCCCAGCCCCCTGCCCCAGGGGCAGGAAGTCAGCTGGGGTCACATCACCCCAGCAAGGTAAGCATCCGAACATTTTTTAAAGGTATCCAGTGCAAGTGCTTGCACCACCTCCGTGGGGGAGTCTATAGAAGCAAGAAAGAGGCTTTATCCACCTGGCAGGCCTGACCCCCATTTTGCAGAAAACTTAATCAATATTTAAACTAAAACATATGCATACATAGATTTCATAGACATTAGGGCTGGAAGGGTCCTAGGAAGATCATCGGTTCCAGCCCCAATACATGTAAGCATGTCCCACTAACATCAAGCTAAGCTTTTATCTGCTCTGGGTGCTAAGGGTATAATATTTGCTCCTGTATGTATTGGAGAAATACTGATCTTTTAAGGCATCTTGATCGTGGTCATTTGGAATGTCTGCCTTTTCAAGTGCTTGGTACCTTCTAAGGAGCACCTGATACCTAAGAAAGGGCTGAGGGAAATGGGCTGATTTAGCCTGCAGAAGAGAAGACTGAGGGGGATTGAATAGCAGCCTTCACCTCCCTGCACGGGTTGCAAAGAGGATGGAGCTGGGCTGTTCTCAGTGGGGGCAGATACAGGACAAGGAGCAATGGGCTCAAGCTGCAGCAAGGGAAGTGGAGGTTAGATATTAGGAGAAACTTTCTCACTGGGAGGGTGGTGAAGCACTGGGACAGGTTACCTAGAGAGGTGGTGCAGTCTCCATCCTTGGACGTTTTAATGACCCAACTTGACAAAGCCGTGTCCGGGATGACGTAGTTGGGGCTGGTCCTGCTTGGAGCAGGGGGTTGCACTAGAGTGACCTCCTGAGGGCCCTTCCCACCCTCATTTTCTATGATGCAGAATTCTTTAGGTCTGGATGGTTATTAGCCAGTGATTTATTTTCTAGGATCGAGAAAGGAAGGTGAAGTCAAGTTGCCTGCTTTTTGCCTTTGCTCCCTGCGAGCTCTCTGTTGAGTGTGTTCATTGGTTATTGCTCACAGAAATGCAGGTATGTTACAGGAATGAAGAGAGAAACCAGACCTAAACACAGTGTTCATCTTTGCATTTCATTTTTCTAAATTCATACATGTTCCTCTTCATCCTTCATCTGGTGGGAAATGAAAGCAGTTCTCTTGGGAAGACTCTTGGTGGCCTCATGAAATGATTCGGTGGTGATGTTGGTTCGTATCCAAAGCATGTGGCCAACACTTTCAAAGCTATCCAAATGACTTGTGGAGTGGCTAGAAAACTGTGCAGGCCTGGCCAATCTGGAAAATGAGGGACTGTGGAGAGAATTCATTTGTGCAATGTCGAAGGCAGCGGGGCTCTGATCCAGGGGCAACGCAAGAAGCAAAGAATTGAAGCTGCAAAAGAGAGAGGGTCGAGAAATATTGGGAAATAGTTTTAACGGCACTCTCTAAGCCAGGAGAAAATGGGTCCTGAGAAGGTCAGCCACAGATAAAACACTCACAATTTAGAGTAGCAAGGCTCTCTCCAGAAAGGGCGAGCAATGAGTAGCAAGAGCAATGAGCAGAGATGGTGGCAATCTTTCCTTTGTCCTTGATGAAAAAATGGCTTTTAGGTGGGCTTTTTTTGGGAAGGGGGGACTGTTTCCTTCAAAATCTTTCTTGGTTTCCATTGTAGAAACTAATTGTGTTGGTTTAAAATAGTGGGGGAAAGAGCAGGATTTTTTTGATGTTTCAACAAAAACCCACAAAAATTAAAAGAAAAAAGTGGACTGAAATGGGGAAAATGCCTTCCCCCTCCCCCCCCCATTTTTCTTGGGGGTGGGAGGGGGCGCGGCTATTTCTTGCTTAGCTCTAAACAAAGGCCAAGATTATTTAGACACAGGAATAGCTCCGGTCCATTCAGTCCTGTGTCCTCCAACAGTGGCCTGTATCAGAGGGAGGTGGAAGGCACCTGAAGTAGGCAGTGATGGGATGTGACCCCCTCGGAGGAAAAATTCCTTCCTGACTGTCACGAATTACAGGTTGCCCTGAATCTGGAAGGTTTATATTTTCCCCCAAACTCTAATTTGTTTCAATATATACTATTATAGCTGTGGCAGTGCATTGGGAAGGCCTCACTCTTTTTCTGCAACACACCTCAAGTAAGTCTTGGCATTTTGGACATTGTTCCTTCTACACATGGGTGAAGTGATGATTTTGGGGGGTCCTTTGGTCAACAGTTGCCTGCGGATGCAGGTTGAAGTGATGATTTGGGGGCTCCTTTGGTCAACGGTTGCCTGTGGATGCTGGTTGAAGTGATGATTTGGGGGCTCCTTTGGTCAATGATTGCCTTGCAGATGCAGGTTGAAGTGATGATTTGGGGGCTCCTTTGGTCAACGGTTGCCTGCGGATGCAGGTTGAAGTGATGATTTGGGGGCTCCTTTAGTCAATGATTGCCTTGCAGATGCAGGTTGAAGTGATGATTTGGGGGCTCCTTTGGTCAACAGTTGCCTGCGGATGCAGGTTGAAGTGATGATTTGGGGGCTCCTTTAGTCAATGATTGCCTTGCAGATGCAGGTTGAAGTGATGATTTGGGGGCTCCTTTGGTCAACGGTTGCCTGTGGATGCAGGTTGAAGTGATGATTTGGGGGCTCCTTTGGTCAATGATTGCCTTGCAGATGCAGGTTGAAGTGATGATTTGGGGGCTCCTTTGGTCAACGGTTGCCTGCAGATGCCAGTGGCTGGATTCAGACCAGGAGGCTGCTTTCAATAGGATGTTCCTGTTATAGGTCTGAATCATCTTGTCCTCCATGAAAATGCCAAATCCTGCCCAGGTCTTGACCTCAATCAATCTTGAGGCACAGGGTTTCGTGGGCTAATGACAACGATTTTCAGGAAATGGCTATTATTTATCCTTCCCGTAGTACCGTAGAATGAGGCTTTACACATGAAGAAGGCCGCTCCTCTCTGAGGACTTCCACTTCACCAAATGAGATTGAGGATACCACGAGCTTGACGCTACCGTTCCTTATCTGCCTTTGCGCAGCAGCGTGGCGGCTTACAGATGAGAATGACCGCACGAGGGCTGAGCTTGATTGTTATAAAAATAAAAACCATCCTGCCTTTGCCAAACTTGCTCATATAACTTGAAGTGAACCCAAACTGAACCTTATTTGAGGTTTGACAAAGTTTGGATAACCTTTTCCCTCCCTATATTTTTCTCTGTTACCTCTATGCCTTCCAGGGCAGACCAGCAATGTAAGTCTGCGTGCCAAAATGCTTCAAACAAAAGAAAAAAAATATCTCTTCCCTGGGGTATTCCTGGGCTGCCTAGAAGCTGAAACTGCTTAATATCTTGGGGCTGCAGTTATGCCATCTCACAATATTGACAGTTAAAAAAAAAAGGGGGGGGGGTTCTTTCAGGGACTCAGCCGAATTGCATCCATGCTAAATCGCAGAGAACCGTCCTTGCTACTCACGAAGACATTTTCATCCTTCATTTAGCAATGAAACAAAGCCAGGGATGGTTGTGACACCCTACGTCCATGGCATGAAAGGAGGGATGCGGCTCTATCAATACTGGTCGAGGTGGAGTCATTTCTAGCCTGGCAGTCGTCAACTATTTTGGACCTCCAAAGCTAGCAGCCATGACTCTCAAATCATTCACCTGGAGCAGACTTGGGAGATGTGTTTCTAAGAGAAGTATTATCTTCCTCATTTCTCTGCCCAAAATCATCTTGTTCCTCCAGTGCTGTCATGCTGTCACTGCTTGACTCCTGCTTTTCTCCCAGGGACGACGGCCTAGGCATCCTCTCCTCCCAGAAGTGCACGTGGCCAGGGTTTCCTGGCAGCTAACATAGCACTGATGACTAAATGATCGTGATGTTGGTAGAAGCTGCTGGCATGGCCAGCCCTGGAGACGCAAGTCCTGTCCCTGAAACAGGTACAATACAAGGCAAGCTCCCCCTGTGCTCAGAGAGGTGCAACCCACCTTTTATCTCCATGGGGAATCATTTCTAAAACCTACCCGTGAAAGCGTGAATGATTGTGCTGATAACTCTTCCCCTCAACACAAGGGACTTCTTCTTCTTCTTCTTCCTTCATATCACTGATACAGATACAGAACAGCAACTACAATTTTACATTGAGGTGGCTGAGCCAGACCATGGCATCAGGAGAAGCAGCATGTATCCCTGCAATACCTCCTTCATCTGCGTGGATCGGGCATTGAGTCGTTATATGTACCATGGTCTGTTCTGGGTGACAGCTAGAAAGTTTCTCATTTTCCATTCATGCAGCAAGTATCTGCATCTCCCATGGTTTGTGCAGATATGGTTTAGAGTTGCCCATGAGTCAGTCTCACCTCCATCCTTGGTAAAGTCTTTGAAAAAATTATCAAGGCTCACATTTGCGAGAGCCTGGCAGGACAAATTATGCTGAGGGGAAACCAGCACGGGTTCGTGGCGGGCAGATCGTGCCTGACCAATCTAGTCTCCTTCTATGACCAGGTTACGAAACGCCTGGACACAGGAGGAGGGGTGGATGTCGTATACTTAGACTTCAGGAAGGCCTTCGATACGGTATCCCACCCCATACTGGTGAACAAGTTAAGAGGCTGTGACGTGGATGACTACACACTCCGGTGGGTGGCGAATTGGCTAGAGGGTCGCACCCAGAGAGTCGTGGTAGATGGGTCGGCTTCGACCTGGAAGGGTGTGGGCAGTGGGGTCCCGCAGGGCTCAGTCCTTGGACCGATACTCTTTAATGTCTTCATCAGCGACTTGGACGAGGGAGTCAAATGTACTTTGTCCAAGTTTGCAGATGACACAAAGCTATGGGGAGAAGCGGACACGCCGGAGGGCAGGGAACAGCTGCAGGCAGACCTGGACAGGTTGGACAAGTGGACAGAAAACAACAGGATGCAGTTCAACAAGGAGAAATGCAAAGTGCTGCACCTAGGGAGGAAAAATGTCCAGCACACCTACAGCCTAGGGAATGACCTGCTGGGTGACACGGAAGTGGAAAGGGATCTGGGAGTCCTAGTGGACTCCAAGATGAACATGAGCCGGCAGTGTGACGAAGCCATCAGAAAAGCCAATGGCACTTTATCGTGCATCAGCAGATGCATGACGAATAGGTCCAGGGAGGTGATACTTCCCCTCTATAGGGCGTTGGTCAGACCGCAGTTGGAGTACTGTGTGCAATTCTGCGCACCACACTTCAAGAAGGATGCGGATAACCTGGAGAGGGTACAGAGAAGGGCAACTCGTATGGTTCAGGGCCTGCAGACCAAGCCCTACGAGGAGAGACTAGAGAAACTGGACCTTTACAGCCTCTGCAAGAGAAGGTTGAGAGGTGACCTTGTGACTGCCTATAAGTTCATCACGGGGGCACAGAAGGGAATTGGTGAGGATTTATTCACCAAGGTGCCCCTGGGGGTTACAAGAAATAATGACCACAAGATAGCAGAGAGCAGATTTAGACTGGACATTAGGAAGAACTTCTTCACAGTTCGAGTGGCCAAGGTCTGGAACGGGCTCCCAAGGGAGGTGGTGCTCTCCCCTACCCTGGGGGTCTTCAAGAGGAGGTTAGACGAGTATCTAGCTGGGGTCATCTAGACCCAGCACTCTTTCCTGCTTATGCAGGGGGTCGGACTCGATGATCTATTGAGGTCCCTTCCGACCCTAACATCTATGAATCTATGAACTTTGCAGGAAATCAAAGCCAGGGACCTTCTGCATTGGCGGGCCGGGATGCAGGCAGCGCATCGGCACTCTTTGTCCCGGGTTTGACCTCTGAGCCCGTGTTTTCTTGTTGTTTTCCACTGCTGTTTGAAATGCAGCCCTGCCTCTCCGTGCGTTGAAATAGAAGCCAGTTGGACGGGCTGTTCCAGAGAGGACCCAAGAGGACCGGCACATTATTTCGGTATTGTTTGCACTTGCGATCAGACCCAGCATCCGCCCACAAGCTGGAAGCGCTTCCTCATTGATGCCGCTTTCCTTTTTTGCTTCTTTCCCCTCCCTCCTCTGGTGGAAAAAAATCTGCTGGTTATTAATCATCACCAGAAAGTTGGGCTTTCAGCAGCACTGAGTTGTCTAGCTCGTGTCCAGAGACACTGATATTGCAAAGGGAGCTGGTATCTTGAGAACAAGACCTTGAGCCTCTGCAAGTGATGGTCTACCAGGGGGCCTGGAGAGGCTTTCCTGGGTGCACACCGAGGGGTGCAGATCCACACCAATCCATAGCATCAAAAGCATTGTGACCTGCTGGAGGCTTGCTGAAGTCTTTGCAAGAGAAGGATTGCTCAGGTCATTGTCCGTAGTCAAAAAAAACAAGTGAAAATTAAGCTGGCATGTTCCCTAGGGTGCCTCTAGGCCAGTGGCACTCAAACTTTTGGCCCCTCGGGCTAGGTGAACGGGGTGGTGTTGGTCTGTAGGCTGGATCAGACCATGCATGGCAGCATCAGGCCCTGTGCTGCCTCCACCCTGCAGCCCTATACCTCCTTGCCCTGGTGCTGCAAACTGGGACTCGACCCTGGGGATCCCATTGCCTCTGCCCAGCTTCGTGCTCTGGGGCTGAGTCCCATGTTGCCGCGTGCACCCCATCTAGCATGCAGGACTGCATGTAGCCTGTGGGGTTCCCCATGGGCTGGATGATGGGGCACCAGGGGCTGGATCTGGCCATGTGCTGGGGGTTGAACACCCCTGCCTAGTCTGACAAGGGGGGTCCTTGAATATAAAAAGATTGAGAACTACTGGCCTATGCAAACAGCTCAACTCCTTGCAATGCCGTTCTTGGTATCAAAGCCCTGGCCTGATGATAGCAGGGGCACTTTGCCGTGCTCAGCACGGAGGCTTGGAGGTGAGACAGGCATGGACATCGAGCTACCTGCTCACCCTGCGACGTGGCACAGTTTAGTAAGTGTGCAAATGGAAGACACAAGCCCCCTTCCCGTCTCTACTGCGACCTCAGACAGCAGCTCGGGGGGCAGCTGGGTAAGCCCCTGAAGATGAGCTGCTTTATTTGCCCCACCTTGCCATTTCAAGGGCAACCAAAATGATTTGCAAATGCAGGTTGAATGGAGCAAACGGTTCTTGGCTGTAAAGGAATTAAAAAGTTTCGGAGAAGTCTCAACTGTTCGTTTTGGAGCACGCAGCTTTGGATTTGATCTCTCGCTTCTTGCTATTACTAACGACTGTTACTTATTACTCCGACTTCGAACTGGGGCTCTGAGGGACACATTTAGCAAACAAAACATGTTTCATCTGACCCCAAATTACCTCTGGTTCATGTTGTTTCTGTTTTGGTGTTTCATTTCAGCAAGATAGCTGGAGCTTTGTCAGCTGGGATCAAGGTTATTTTTTTTTTCCCCCTTCAGGCACCAAAGCAAAAAAAAGGGAAAAAATATATATTCCTAGAAGTATCCTTTAGGACTTTTCAGTTTGGGAAGAAAGCTGAACGGGGGATGCGATTAGAGATCTATGCCCATAGTGCCCAATGCGTTTGCTCCTCGGGCTGGGTGACTGGTGTAGGGTGGATCTACTCCACGGGCCTGACCAAGTGTGAATAGGACCAGGACTCGATCCAGAAAGTGGCCGTGCCCTCAGCCCCCAAGCCAGATGAGGACCCACCACCTTGGCCCCCACCCTGCATACTCAGGATCAGACCCATCACCTTGCCCGCACCCCACAACAAGCTACCCCGTGCATACAGGGTCTGCCCCCATGCATACCCGATGAAGCCTGTGCATGCAAGAAGGATCTCACACGTGGGGCCCTTGCTTCTGGTAATATCTATTTATTATAGATATCGGGCGCATCATATTGTTGTGCAAGACGCCAGAATAAGGATAATCCCTCGCTTTGGAAGGACGGATGCTGATAATACAGGATGCAAAAGGAAACCCGTCTTTACCCATAGAAAATGCAGTTATTTTGAGCCGATCTTTTATAATGTGCCTTACCAACTAGGGCAAAACCTGCTTAAAACACTTGTGATGTGACTCTCATCCTAGTTGGGTGTCACTCAGGAGCTCCCTCAAGCTAATGGACCCCCTGCTCAAAGCAGTACCATCCCTGTTAAATACTATTATAAAATCCCCATGGATGGTCATTGGAGAAGGAGTTATTATATTTTTTTTTCCATGGGGAATTTGCAAAATTGGCCCCTCTGGATAGGGCAGAAAGGCTGGAGGCCTGTGAACAATGCCAGTGTCAGGAATGGGCTGGTTTGAGAGCTCTTACATTATTTTGGGGGGCTTCTGTGCACCGTGGATGGCGGGTATAACCAAGGTGGTGGGCTGGGAGATCACCTCATTGATAATTTTTCCAGAGTTGGGGTATTTGGGGTGTTGAACACGAGGCCCTTCCAAAAAGCCAATAACGTGTCCAAGCGCTCCCACAGGAAGAGCGATGACATAAGTCGGGGTGCAAACGCCCACCCCCAGAGAGTATACCACCCAGTGTCATGCACGGTTGATAACTAAGGAGCCTCCAACCCTTCGATATCGTTCCTCTTCTTGAAAAGGACCCGGAGCCGTGCAGCTCTGTGCACGGAGCCTGACGCGCTGCTGGAAAGGCCAAGAATAACAAGCTGTTGCAACGTGCACTCGTATATCATCAGCAATTAAGGGCAGTAATGATCCGCGCAGCCCCCTCTCCGGGGAGAGAGAGGGAGGGAAGGAAGACTTATTAGGCCCTCGAAGAAACGTAAACCTGGCACCGGGCTGGCCGAAGAGTTTCCGCCGCACCTCGCGATGCTCCCGTGTGCTCTGGATGCCTGACCTTCTGGCCTGGCTGCGGGGGAGCTTTGGTGGGCCGCGTTGCTGCCAAGAACACAGGCTCTTCAGAGACCACGCCGAGGCCAACGTGCATGCAGTTTCATGCCCCCCTCCCCTTCCCTTGTTGGCCTTTGCATAATAGGCTCCTTTGCTAGCTTGCAGTAGCATGGATGGAGGTAGAAGGGATGCAGAAATCCCACTGCCCCCCAAGCAGGCTGGTAGGTCTGGGCAGGGCTTCGCAGGGACACACTGCACTGGGAGATGCATGATTAAAGAGGCTACACCAGGCCTGTTCAATATAGAAAAGAGATGGTTGAGTGGGGGGGCATGACTAGGGTTTGCAAAATACTACGTGGGGAAGAGACAATAGAGATGTCTTGTGCTCAGACCCCGTTCGCTCTCCCTTCAGCCTCCTCTCTGCTCACTGTGTGACCCTTGCAGCTGGGCAAGATGTACCTGTAGTCTGCCCCAGTCAATGGCAATGCTTATGTTAACAGCGTTGGTACATGATGGCTTTGTGCAAGCCCACGGGGCCGGACAGTGCTAACGGTGTTCCCTGGTCAGTGCCAGGCTGCAGCTGCCAGGATTCGGCCTGATTGGGACAAAATCATCCCTATGATCGCATTGCAACATCCGCTGCTTGCATGGGATGGCTCCTTTGGGATGTGCACAGATGCCTTCACTGCCAGGGAAGTTAGCACCAGGTCTCACTGCCCAGAGCCCAACACCAGCCCCTCTGAGGAGCATGCATGGTCAACTTGGGCTCACTCAGGGTCAGGCTCATCACCTTGCCCACACCCTCGTATCAAGCCCAGGATTGGACCCAGCCTGGCCTCTCCCCCTAGCCCCACTCTGGTTTATCAGGGAGCTTCTCCAACCAAAAGTGCTTAACTGGTAATAAAGTACAAGGGCAGGGATGTGTCCATGGCGTGCAGCCAACACTGCCTTGCTGTTGTCCAACACGGTCGCTCAATCCTTGAGGAGGTAGGTGGGTCGTATCACTCCTCTCTGAAGCAACAAGTGGATTCAGACGCTGAGCATTCAGGATGGGACCCTGCTGAGTGATGAGCATCTTCTACTCCAGCTGAAGTCAATGGGTGCTGAAGTCAATGGGTGCTGAAGGCATTCAACACTACATGGGGTCAGGTGCAAGATACCCAACAAAACCCATTGCCCGGTCAGCAATTATAAAAGGCCCGGCACAGACTGCACTGATGCAGTGTCCAGCCCCATCGACAGCTGTCTGATGCACCATTTGACTGCCGAGTTTCTTTGGGTAGAGCTGAAATCTTTGATTAGACCAACTAAATCATTGGAAAAATTGTCCTTGGCAAGCTTTCGGGTACAAACACCCTTCTTCAGGTATAGGGAGGGTCTGCTAGTGTGCTCTCCTAGAAGCCAAAATGCAAGGCTCGCATAGGCTTAGAAAATATGTGTTGCTGTGGAGTTTGGCTTCTTTCTTCTTCGTGTTGTGCTTCGTTCAATATAGTTGGGCATGATCCTGCTTTGATGATCCTCTCATTGCCTTGAGATGGCTCCTGGCTGGCCCCCAGATGCAATGAGATGCACATGACAAGCATTTGAGGCTTATTTGGTCCCAGTTGGGACTGCCTGGCCGAGGCATGTTATCAAAAGAGCAGAGCAAAATAATTGCAGCTAAATCGTTTTCTATGGGCAAACACATTTCCACTGAAATCAAGATGTAGCATTGGCATGCAGGGGTATGGATAACATGTTTGGCAAATAATGCATCGTTTCAATCTTGGTTGCATTGTCCAAACATTTTATTCTGATATGATAAAAGCATTTTTTTTTCCGCTCTATTATTTCGTTTTTTCATTTTTCTATTACAGTGGCAATTTAGTGTATCATTATATGTTCAATATCCTGTAACCAATTATCGTGCTTTGGTATTTTAAATGAAGTAGCTCGACCTCGCTCAGATTCAATCCCTCAGCTTTATTCAAATGATTAATTCTACCGTACAAAGAAATGATTTTACCTGCTTGAAAGGAAATGACCAAACATTATCAAAAAGCAACATTTTCAGTGCTTCCAAATCCAACTCTTTTTTTAGGATTTGGGTTCCACAAACAGATTTGAAATCTCAGTTCCTCGCTCTTTAATTATTTATACACTTATTTGAAAGAATAAAAAATGTAGAGAGATCAGCGTTTCCCAGGGGATGGAAATTCCCTTCTTCCAGCCAGTTCCAATTATCAACTTGTTAGAAAAAAGCCATTTCAAACACTGTTGTTAACCAGGGCTGTGAAACCTTTGTAAACAGAGTGAGGGAAATGGATTTAAATGTTGGTTTAATTTTTTTTCCCAGGGTTTAAAGCAGCTTTCCAATTGATTCTGTTTCTGTAACCTTTAGTTTTAAAGTCACTGATGCCAAAAAACCTCCTATTTTGCCTGTCAGGTACAGAAACTATATATAGGTATTTATAAGCAGAACATCTAGTTTCTCTACTATATAGGTTCAGCATTGCTGTTCAGATTGACTAACAAATATATGCGTGTGTGGGGTGTGTATAATGTATATGGGTGTGGGTGCGTGTGTGTGTATAATGTGTGTGTATGTATGTATATAAGAAGAACATCTAGTGTCTGCACTATATAGCTACAGCATTACTGTTCAGATTGACTAACAAATGTGTGTGTGTGTGTACATATATATATTTGTGTGTGGGTGTGGGTGTACATATATATATATATGTGTGTGTGTGTGTGTATGTGTGGGTCTGGGTGTACATATATATATATATTTGTGTGGGGGGTGTACATATATATATATGTGTGTGTGTGTGTGTGTGTGTGTGTGTGTGTATGTGTGAGTCTGGGTGTACATATATATATTTGTGGGGGGTGGGTGTACATATATATATATTTGTGTGGGGGTGGGTGTACATTATATATATATATATATTTGTGTGTGGGTGTGGGTGTACATTATATATATATGTGTGTGCGTGTGTGTGTGTGTGTGGGTGGGTGTACATATATATATGTGTGGGTGTGGGTGTACATATCTATTTTTGTCTGTGTGTGGGTGGGTGTACATAGATATATATATAGATATATATATTTGTGTGTGTGTGTGTGGGTGTGTATGGGTGTACATATATATTTGTGTGTGTGGGTGGGTGTGTGTATGTATATATATGTATATGTGTGTGTGTGTGTGTGTATGGGTGTACATATATATATATATTTGTGTGTGTGTGTGTGTACATATATATATTTGTGTGTGTGGGCGTGTGGATGTGGGTGTATATATATATTTTTGTACGTGTGTGTATAAGTGTGTGTGTGTGTGTGTGTGTAAGCAGAACATCTAGTGTCAGCACTATATAGCTACAGCATTACTGTTCAGATTGACTGGCATTTTAATCAGTGGAGAAGAGCTATAAATTCAGTTCAGATGGACCGCAGATATTTAAACACCCGTCCCAACTTTTTGACTTCTTTTTTGGTACAAATTCCATTGAAGCCAACAATACCTTGCCTTTTTGGGGAGGGTTTGTGTTCGTTTCTGGATTGGGTCAGAATTGGTTAGGATGGATCGACCACATTGAACTAATTCAGCTTTGGGTGTGTTGGAGAACAGCCTACTACTGCTGTTAGATAAAGAAGCTACTCTTTCAGTTTGGGAAGCATTAGGCAGCAGGGAGAGTTGTAAGTCCAAATCCCAGTGAAGGGTTACTATGTGGGAAATAAATTACAGAAAGGAAAGTTATTCAAACTTGTTTAAACAAGTACATTTGCAATGAAGACTTTTTTTTTTCCTTCCTGCAGGCGACTTGGTCTCCTGAACTCTGCAGCAGAAAGACTCATGAAATATAACTTGGACTAAATTATGTTAACGTATCCCAGGCAGTCTGTTGCTTTTCTCATAAAAGCCAAAGCAGTTGCCATAAAGATGGGGGTGGCTATTTATTAGCTATATATGAAAATGAGTGTACATAGGGAATCTCTGAGGGAAACTTATAGGACTGGGCTAAAAGACAAGCCTGGATCCTTAAACAGTAACAGGCTAAGAAGAAATTTCTGGACTGGGCTCAGCAGGAATGAAAGCCAATGCATTTCTTCCCAGCCTGGATCAGAAAATCAGAACCAGACTCGGTCTTGCTCATCAACAAATGGGTAAGCGAGCCGGCCACCCGATCTGCAGACGGCTGCTTCTGAGAGCAGCGTGGGTCCCTTAGCTGAGTCAAATTTGCTCCTGGTGTAACTCTGTTGTAGCGAACGGTGCTAGTATAAGACATGCCACTGACTTCTGCTAGGCTTTCTGGCATGCCTTGGAGTGACACCAAAGTGAAGACTCCTCCTGGAGAAGACCCTGTGGAGAGGGCAGGTGAAAAATCTCCAGAAACTACTTCCTACAGGCTCTGGACAGGGAAAGGAGAGGACCCAACAGAAGAAATCAGTCATGATATGTCCATGAGCCATTGGTGCAATGCAGCCATGACAAATGCAATCCCAAATGCAGCCATGACATTGGTGCAATGGAGCCATGACAAATGCAATCCCATTGGCGCAATGCAGCCATGACAAATGCAATCCCAAATGCAGCCATGACATTGGTGCAATGGAGCCATGACAAATGCAATCCCATTGGTGCAATGCAGCCATGACAAATGCGATCCCAAATGCAGCCATGACATTGGTGCAATGGAGCCATGACAAATGCAATCCCATTGGCGCAATGCAGCCATGACAAATGCAATCCCAAATGCAGCCATGACATTGGTGCAATGGAGCCATGACAAATGCAATCCCATTGGTGCAATGCAGCCAAGACAAATGCAATCCCAAAAGGCAAAGATTTTTATGGGTGATCTCTTTTATTGGACCATCGGCACGGCTGGGGTAGACTTTGACAAGTTTTGAATAGAGTTCATTCCTAAAGCTCAGACCTAAAGAAGAAGGCCTTGCTTTCGAAAGCCTGTTGAAGTCCATCTCAACCAGGCCTTTGCTCCGATAAAAGAGACCAGCCACACAAATCCTTGCCTCTCAAATATTTCCTAGGCTAATCACTCCAGCGCTACCCATGCAATCCCAAGTGTGCATTCACCAGGGTAGTTTTCAGAGAGACAGGGAAGTGATAGTACCACTGGGTCAGGGCCCATATAAAATACCCTGTACAGCCCCGGTCACCTGCGTTTATCACAGATTTTATTTTTATTTTTTTGCCTTCCAAGCATTGGGTGTTGTCTGCAGTCAAGGTTGGAGATTTTTGGCTGGGCTGTATTGATGCTTTTACTGGAACTTAAAAACCTCAGGGTTTTTAAGACCTAAAGTGTCATGCTCTTCTACCAATCACCACATTTGGGATGAGAAAGGGATGGCCATGATAGTTATATTGGCATGGTTGGTGGGGCAGGCCTTGCCTCCCCCTGTTTTCAGGGGGTAGAGGGGCATGGCTCTCTTCCTTGGATCTCTTGAGCACATGCAACAACTGTCCTATGTTTGCAGCAGCAGGACATAGATAGTGCCATCGCCCCCCGGCTTTATCGGGGGCACATGAGGGTGTTTTGAATGGGTCAGCCAGGGTGCCTGGTATTTGTATGAGAGGGTTGTTTGCAAAATGTCTAAAAGCAGGTTGGACAATCGTTTGTCTAAGAGGGTTCAGGCAAAAGGATGGCCTAGATGTGACCTGCGGAGGGGCCTGGCAGGTTTGCTGTTCCACAAGTCAGTGAAAGTTTTTAACCAACAAAGGAAAGATGTTCTCAAACAATCTTCAGGGTCGTTGGCACAAGGACCTGAACTGCTTTAAGCTGGAGCTAGACAAGTCTATGGAAGGGAAAGAGCGATGGGATAAGGCTGCTGGCGGAGTGGGAGCGATGTAGCTTTGAGTGTTTGGTATCCTCATCATGGGGTTGATGTGGAGAAACGTGATCTCTGCATGGGTGGGAAGTGTCTGGTAAGACTCTGCTTTATGGCTGTTGCTGGCCGGCTGTGGGGGCCAGGAAGAAATCTCTTCCTCCCTGAATGCACTAGTTGACTTGTTGGATTGTTCTTTGCCCTCCTTTGAAGCATGGGGCATTGGCTGCTGCCAGAGCTTGGAGACTGGGCTGGTGTGTTGGTGTTCCTGATCTGAGCACCAGATTTGTGGTCAGGAAGGAGGGAGCAAGGACCATTGGGGATCTTTGGCCTTCCACTTTTGTGTGGAGCACAGATTACTTGCTAGGACTTGTTATGAGCCAATGGTGTGCCCTTCTTGCCAAGACGCCTACCAGCATCCTGGGCTGCATCGGTAGGAGCGTTGCCAGCAGATCGAGGGAAGTGATGTTTCCCCTCTATTCTGCCTTGGGGAGGCCACATCTGGAGTCCGGTGTCCAGCTGTGGGCCCCCACGACAGAAAAGATGTGGACACATTGGAGAATTAGCAATGAAAATGACTGGGGGGCTGGGGGACAGGACTGGTGAGAAGAGGCTGATGGAAATGGGCTGATTTAGTCTGCAGAAGAGAAGACCGAGGGGGATTGAATAGCAGCCTTCACCTCCCTGCAGGGGGGCTGCAAAGAGGATGGAGCTGGGCTGGTCTCAGTGGGGGCAGATGACAGAAGGAGCAATGGGCTCAAGCTGCAGCAAGGGAAGTTGAGGTTGGATATTAGGAAACACTTTCTCACAAGGAGGGTGGTGAAGAACTGGAAAAAGGTCACCTAGAGAGGTGGTGGGGTCTCCATCCTTAGAGGTTTTTAAGACCCAGCTAGACAAAACCTTGGCTGGGATGATGTAGTTGGGGCTGGTCCTGCTTGGAGCAGGGGTTGAACTAGATGTGACCTCCTGAGGTCCCTTCCAGCCTCATTTTCTATGATTTCCTTATGTTCTCAAGTGGACTCGTATACCCAACTATGCTCCTATTCTACCACGCTTGATCCCCTGGAGACCATTCACATGTCTGCTTTTGCACTATTGCACCACCATGGTCATATAAATTGAGGGAGGACCAAGAGGGAAGAATGAGGTTTGCTATGTGCTGAAGAAGAGCGGCCTGATTTTTAGTTTAGATGCTCCAGGGCAATCCTATTCCACCTTGCCAAAGTCCCTGAAAAACCCTCCGTGCACCTGGTTATGTAACACGCCATCATCTTAGCCTCAAGGCTATATTATATATCACATATATATTATATCACAAAAAGCAGCGAGGAGGAAGGAAACCCACCCACCTTTCGTGTTACCAGTGTCTCTGGGACTTGAGCAGCCTGAAACGGGATTAGCGAGAGAGGATGTGGCTGTGGGTGAAGATTGAAGACAACCTCAGCCTGGCCCAAGAACTGAATGAATACTTTGCCTCAGTCTTCAATAAAGATTAAGATTTAGCTCAAGGGATCACATGGCCATGAAGATAAGAGTATAGAAACACCACAACTGGGTAGCTGAGGAGTCTGGATAATGTCCATCTTATATATAATGTTGAAGGACCTGGTATATGATATAGCAGCTCCTGAAGCACAGATCATTGGCTGGAGGATGCGCTCTGATTGGAAAATAGCAAAAGAAGTGCCTGTTTTTAAAGAGTTAGTTGGGGAATTACCAGCCTGTTCATTTGCCCCAGTAGCACGTAGAATAGATACTGGAGGAAAGACTAGTTAAATACCTGGTAGTAAATGGAAAATGGGACGTAGCAGAACTTGGGTTTCCCTCCGGGCAATCACGTCAGCCTCATTTGACATTATTTTATGACAAGATAACCAACTGCTTGGATCAGGTTAATGCAGTGGACTTTCTTCATGTAGATTTGGGCAAAACTTTTGACACCGATCCTCATAGGAAATTACTGGCCAAACTGGGGGTTATTGCTACGGTTGGGAGGTGGATACAGAGCTGGCTTGAAGGTGGACAGCAATGTTGAACGGTGAAACCGGCTGCAGAGTGGTTACCGGTAGCTTTTGTCAGGGATCAGTCTTGGGACCTGTTCTTGGAGGGGTTCAAGAAGAGGTTGATCAGACACTAATTGGGGGATGATCTAGGTATAGCGATGCCCATGCTCTGCTGTGGGGATGTCCCAGGCTTTTGGGCTGTGCTGGTTGGCTCCTTCCCCTCTTTCTGCTCCATGTGTCAAGGGGTTTTAAGCCTCCCCCAGAGGAGCTGGGGATGGGGCTGGGTTGTGCCAATGCTCCTGCTGGAACCAACCCCACAGGGTCCTGGCTGGAGGGTCTTGCCCCTCTGCTCAGGTCAGACTGATGCTGCATTTGGGGTCAGGAAACGATTTTCCCCTCTGCTCAGAGTGGTACAGACTGGGGGTTGCCTTCCTCGGTAAAAGGGGCACGGCCTCTACCTGGAATCTCTTGAGCATCTATTACCCACCTTTTACAGAAGCAAGACATTGGCTGCCAAGGTCCCTTTGCATTACCTATAGAAGGGTTGGGTGTGATGCCTTGGGTTGGTTCAGGGTTGACTGTAGTTTTACTAAGAGGTTATATTATGGATTTGTAAAGGAAGGTTTGGATGGGGCCAACCCCCAGGCAGGGGTTGGACTAGATGACCTATGGAGGTCCCTTCTAGACCTGCTTCTCTATGATTTTTATGATTTCTGTGAAGGAGAATGGCGCACATGGAAGAGAAGCAGATAATTATACAGGAAGATTCAGATCATCTCATGGAAATAGAGCACTAGAAATGGCATAAATGTTGACAGTATGAAGTGCAAAGGCATGCACTCATGGACTAATAAGGAGGGCTTCAGCTCTAAGGAGCATGCACATAGATGCATGTCTGAGGACAAGGGGGACCTGGGCCTACTGGTGAACTGTAGGATGAACCATGAGGGCAACGTAGCTGCGAAAGAAAGGATGTTAGGATGTCACGCTTCTAAGCTGTAAGGTCACTTATTTGTGTGTGGTCTGTCTGTCTGGAAATATTGGGTTGCTCTTTGCCAGGAATATTCATAGTTGGAGAATTGTGTTTATTTGCTTTTGCATTCACCTCGTTGGGGGACTCCTTTGCTGAGAACAGGGCTATCAAAAGGTAACCCTCCGACCCCTAAATTTCCGTCAGGCGTTGACAGTGTTGACTAGCGTGGAGCTGGGAATAACTACATGGGCACCTTATGGATTATGCAATCTTCTCCAGCACTTGCAAGAAGATTGCACACCGGTGCCTGGACACCTGGAGAGGACCTCCCCCTCGTGCCAGCAGTGCTCTTCCCTCACACCCAATGTATTGCAGAGGGGGAAAGGGAGGAAAAAAAGCTCTGTCCTGCTCTCAATGTGGGCGCTTCAGCTCTTCCAAGCCAACATAAATGGATCTAGGCAACAGAGGGCTGATTGTTCCCGGACCCCTGTCATTTTCCCCGTTATTTTCTTAAGTAATTAACTGTGTGTTTTGGAGCAAGTGGCGGTTACAGCCAGGGAGGGCGGTTACCTCTTTATTCACTCCACCTGTCACTCACTCCATCATCTCGATCTGTGCCAAGCAGCTGTCAGTGGCGGGGAGACAGGGCAGGACACGTCTGCCAGAGCCGCCCCTTTCAAAGCATTAGCTGCCGGTGTGGTACACATGGGATATCCTGGGCACGTCTACATGTGCATTTACTGCGCATTAAATTTACTGCACAGTAAGCCGTTTTTAGGCTGGCATCTACACGTGCAGGCGTTAAAGCACAGTAACATTGTGTGTGGACTGACTTGAGACTAAAGTTAGTCCCAAGTCAATCCACACACAGAGTGTTACTGCGCAGTAAAGCGTCTACATGTGCGTTACTTCGCAGTAACTAACCAAGCATAAATTTGATACCTGCATCATGCAGGTATCAAATTTACACCCAAGTTGGTGTAAGTCACCATATTCACTGTGCAGCACAGGTGTGCAAATGTAGATGAGTGCCTATACTGCATAGTAATTTTTGGTTACTGTGTAGTAAATGTGCACATGTAGACACTACCACCCCCCTGCCCCCGCCCCCAATCTAGCAGTATTTGGAGTTTGCTCAAGATATACGGTCTGCAGGCATGAGCAGCTAGCAAAGCCTAGGTCTATGGCATGTTCTTGGGTCTGTGCAAGGGAAGGTAGTCTAGTGGTTAAAGCTGGGGAGCAGGCTATTGGCCTAGATGGGTCACTGGTCTGATACAGCAAGGCTAGTCCTATGTAGCTGGCCCCTCTATGCTCTTCTCAGCTCCACCATCAGCTTCCAGTGAGACAGTGAGGCTATGGGGCGGTCTGTCCTCTTTCTGGGTGAAGTGCATTTATGGTACGACAATGTTGCATGCCTCAGTTTCCCCAACTGACTTGTACACTGGGGAAGAGTGGGTTAATGGTATTTGGAAACAGAGCAGGGATGATCATCCTGAAGTGTCACCACCATCAGGGAAGGGGTAGAAGACGAGGAACCACCTTGCATATTAGACCCACTGGATGCAGACCCAGGCACCTGGAGATGCCCGGCTGTTTCTGGTGCCTGAGAGGGACTTCAAAGCACCCCCAGTGCAAAGAGGCTGTCTCAAAAGACAACGGGGAGAAAGGCAAAGCCCAGCCATAGTGACCTGCCCCATACTGCAGACCCGGCTGGCCTGGGTATTAACACGCTACCTAAACCAGAGCATCCGGGGGTACAGGAGTCAAGGATATGGGAGTAGGGCTGGTGCTGGATTTAGATGGCCCTTTTGGAGACTCAGGGTTGACACTTTGGCCTCTATAACCATGGGCACATCACCTAGCCTAGCTTCTCCGTTCAATGGAAATGTGGGGTCTGAATCCCTTGAATCCAGACCTTGATCTCTCTTGGTTTCATTGCTGTGAAAGGGAATAATCAGGTGACCCCGGATCCATTGTCAGCCTCCTTGACCACTACGTGCAATCCCAAAATAAGGCGCATGGTGAACCCTAATATTTGTGTGTACCGGGTGTCGGCCCCCCGAGGAAATGCTGCTAACTCATGCCAGCTACCCTGCGCCCTCTCCACTGAAAAACAGGAAGAAGTGGGGGAGAAGGGGAAGGGAAAGGAAAAAGCAAAACAAAACAGCAAAATCCTGCCCCTAGCAGGGCTTCCTGTGTGCCAGAAAGGAAGAATAAGATACTGTCCTTGGGGGCAGACGACAGGACAAGGAGCAATGGGCTCAAGCTGCAGCAAGAGAAGTTGAGGCTGGATATTAGGAAAAAAATTCTCACTGGGAGAGTACTGAGCAAGCCCAGAAATGTTGTGAACTCTCCATCCTTGGAGGTGTTTAAGCCCCAGGTAGACAAAGCCTTGTCTGGGATGATGTAGCTGGGGCTGGTCCTGCTTGGAGCAGGGGGTTGGACTGGATGTGACCCCTGAGCTCCCTTCCAACCCTCATTGCCTGTGATGCTAACATGCAGGGCACACTTCTGCTCCATCCACGTCCTAGCTCTGTGCTTCTGTCTCTCCTCCCATCCTGTTTCTGCAGCATCCGGCACAACAGCGCAATGGCCTTGGCTGGGGCAGAGGCAAGAAAGCAGCAATGAATCTCCTGTTTGTCTGATGAGCTTAGCCAAACAGCTCTGCTGAGGAGCGGAGGGTCACATCTGCCACCAGGCTGCTCTGAAGGCCAGAACCACACTTGAACTAAGGCCTCATTTACATGCATCAATTTTTTGGCTAAAAAAAAGAGGTCACCAGCCTCCCCTTTCTAGCCCGACTCCTTCTGCCCTTTGCCTGGCATTGATGTGGTTGCCGAAATTGAAGGCGTGATGGATGAGAGCGCTGAAAGCAAGCCCAGGGAGTGATGGGTTTGCCTATTTATAGCCAGCCTTTCAGAGCCTGCCACTTAAATCCACATTCCTGATACATGAATAGTCTCTGGCAAGGCATAAAAATAGCTCTGTGGCTCTGACCATAATTGCACAGCCACGGCTCGGTGACCTGGTCGGCATCGGACAGAGCTGCAATGGGGCCTGATGGCACAGGACGAAAGCAGAGCGAGGAGGACAGCTGCAGAGCACGGCGTAAACTATAGGGTATGAAACAGCCTCTGGGCTAAATATAATGCGGCAGGGAATGGATTCAGGAATTTGGCATGGTGACGCTGGGTTTTTGTGGATACGTCTCCATGCCTCTTGCAGAGAGACAAGCCAGCATCCTCCTCTTGAAAGATGTGGAAGCTGCTTCACCTCCGCTTGGCCAGAGATAATGGCTAATGGAAGCAGAGAACAGCATCCTCCCAAACTCCTGAATGCCAATGGTGAAGTGAGCCCGATGCCCTGTTCATGGGTGGATCTAGGATTGTGAAAAGGGGGGTGCAGATGGTGACTTCCAGCCTCACATATAAAACAATGCCTATTTTCTCCAGTTGAAAATAAACTAGAAGCTTTACTAATGTGCGAGGGGCCTGGAGCTGGATTATTCAGTGTCAGATTGAAGCAAAAACCAATAGGATTTCATGGCAATGAGTTTAAAAGCTATCCGCCGGGCTGTGAATTAGGAGGTCCATGACCAGGAGCAGCAAACAGAGCGCTGGATTGCAGAATGGCGGCTGGCTCTATTGGTGGAACATCAAGGTCATTAAAAACAAGAGAGGGTTGTTAACACCTGGGGAGTGAAGGGTTTCAACCGGACGAGGCGGATTACAATGAGACATGAAGTCAAGTGACTCTCTCGGCACCGCCTGACTAGAAATGCTGCTGCCACTGCCAGGCAGCTGGTTTTAAACTTGGGGGGGAGCAGAAATGGAAGGCAGGTTCAAGTGCGCCGATGCACCAGCCCTGACTCCCTCGCTGGTCCTGTATCTGCCAGCACACTTAGCGGCCTCCCTTTACCACTGATGCAGGCTTGTAAATCTGGGTAGTCCCAACACAGCTCAACATGGGAGGTTTCCAAGCAAGAATCCTGTGGTCAGCAGAGGTGGGAAAATCTACCAGACATCCCAACTCCCCGTGGTCAGAAATTTGAATCAATGGGTTGCAGAAGCGGTGCAAATCTGGGAGCAGAAATCTGCTTTCCTGATAGCTGATAGGGTCCAACTTATGAAACCACCTTTGCTTTCCAGTGGCATGACTTCAGTCTCGCCCGGGTTGCTGGGGTCTCAGGATAAATCTAAGAGGAGATGAGGTCCCACGATAATGGAAACCAGGTAGGACCTGAGAGAAGGGGCTGAAAAGGCCCTTTCATTCAGAGAGCACGAGCCTTCCCGACGGTGGACGGATGGAGTTAGGAAGGCTTTCTCATCCTCAGGCAGCTGCAGGAGGAGGACGGCTCTCCGAGCCACGTGTTACTATAATATCTCGTCGCGTCTCATCCATCATGGTTAACGCTACAGGAGCCCGTTTCGACTGATTCCTGAATGTAACCGAGGGGAGAGCTGAACGGGGCTTGGTCTTCCTTCAAACCGCAGCATCCTCAAATGGCACAGTGCAACTTTGGAGATGTCAGATCATTAGACCACATGGTTTATATTAATCATTTGATTATCCAGAAAATATTACCGGCCCCATTGCCTGCCTCCCGAGCGTGATTTAACACAGACCTTTGCAAATCCCTGCTTTGGGGATTTTTCTTTTTCGTTCTCCCTCTTCCTTCCACAAAGCGTTTCAGAGGGAAAGGAAGCAAATGTTTTACTTTCTTTGATATAGTGCCCTAGACTTTTATTATTAATGCTGTAATGCACGGTAATCAGCTTAGGCCCTGGATGAAGCCGGGATGCTATCACGCCAGGTGCTGTCCATACAGTTAGTAAGAGAAATTCCCAAGCCAGGTTAAACACATAAGGCACAGGGAATATCACCGTCCCTGATGTACAGAAGGAGGATTGAGGCAACAAGAGACATGAAGCTAGACTCCCAAAAGATCTTTGCATGCCACAGAGGGGACCATGTCCTCAAGAGCACTCGGTGCTTCAAAATCTTGACCTACGTGAAATGCAAAGGCTTGTTTGGAGCACTGAAGATCTCAGCCCAGGGTCACGCAACAGATCCCCAAACCGAATTGCAATCCCCTGCAGCCTTCTCAAGTGCCTGAACCATCTCATCCTAGATGGTCCCTTCATTTTGACTGTAAACCTTCCCTTGGAGCCAATGCTAAACCCAAAGTTGACCACAGCATGGTCCTAAATGAAGCTGCAGGACATAGCAGAGATAGGGCTGGAGGGATGAGCATCACTGCTGTTGAAGGTAGGGAGAACAAGGCAACCTGGAGATGCTGAGAAGAGAGTTATTGGGGGTCTGGGGAGTGAGTTGAGTGAGAAAGAAAAGGAGAAAGAGAGGAGGATGCTAAAAATAATTACAGACGTGCCAGATCACAAGGCAAGACTGGAGTGCTAGCATCGGCAGGGGCATCTGGTCCAACCTCCTGCATGGATGCAAGGTGATGCTCATCAGTCCTCCCTACCCAGTGCCAATCCAGGCTCCTCTTGGAAACCTCCAGCAAAGGAGACTCCAGCCTTTCCCGGGGAGGTTTCCCTCCACCTTTGAGATACGAGAGACTGGGCTGTCTGACCCAGTGTGGCAATTTTACGTTCCTCTGAGGTCAAACTAGATGCCACCCTTCGGGTAGCAGTCAATGGAGAGAGTCCAACGTGGCACTAAGAGTGGTCAGTCTGGATGGGAAAGCACGTGGTACAGGGGATAAAGCACCAGACTGGCACTCAGTGGGCTGTGGGGGTACGCCCCTTGTGACTCTGGGCAAAGCACCAACGTTTCTGATAGACCCACTGCCTCGACTCCAACCGTGCTCAGGTTTCGGTGCCTTCAGCCTCCTGTGACTCTACCCGGAAAGCCAAATCAGGATACAAGTGTCCTCAGCTGGGAATGCAAAGCAGACAGGATTCTCCACCCAGGACTATTCCTGAGCGTATGACATCCCACCTCTCTGCCTCAGTTTCCTCAGCCGTAAAGCAGCACGAATGGGTCTGCTCACCCACCCCATGGGAGCAAAATGTCCTATGTAAATCATATGTTTTCATAAGATTTTAGGAGCCAGAGAGCTGAACAAGCCATTGGGGGGTGTACACCAGTCACAACGAGGGTTAATGACGTCCTACATCTCCTTCCAACACGCACCAGAACCAGATCTCAGCAAAACAGCCCTGGTGTAGGGGCATGCCCCATATCCTCTCTGCATCCCTGGTGGGGCGGGGGCTTCTGGGCATATATTTGCACATCATCTCATTCAAGACCCAGCTCCTGCTACCTGCTGCCATAGCCTTGCATGGCATCTCATTCTCAATACACCTGAACCCCTGGAAGGACATTGAATAAAAGGGAAAATTCAACTTTAAAAGGAAAAAAAAAACCTCATCAACTAATCAGTCAGAATGAAATCAAATAAAAAAATCAACTAGTTACTCCTATCTGTAAAGATCTTGGCCCCCATCAGGTTGTTCTGATGGTGGGGGAGAAATGCAAACTTTGTGGTTCCCACCTCCTGCTTTCCTCGACCTCCCCCCGGCCGGTGCTGGAGAATGTGTTAGGTATTTGCTTCGCCTTTTGCTCGGATTGCCACTTGCAGCTGGGCACGCCGCCTCGGGGACAGCAGCCTGTTATCAAGGCCTGTATTTTGTGGGAGGGGAAGCCTATACTTAGCCTCGGCACGGAGGGGCCTGTTCTGTTCAGCATCCAATTTGGGGCCCCCGTGCTCTGCCTTTGGCTTCCCTGGCTCTAGGTGACATCTGGATGTGACTTTTCTTTCTTCACACCCCCTCTGCCACTCCCAGCTCTGTGTCAAAGCCGTTGCAAGGATGGGTCTTGCTTCAGTCTCCCACCCACCAAGCAAACCACAACATTGGCCTTGCCCATTGCAATGCATGGCAGCCTCCTTCACGGGAGATGCCTGCTGTTCCCTCCTGCTGTGCCCAACCCAAGAAGCAGCCATCAAAGCCTCTTGGTTGGTCTGGTTTGCATCACACTCTGCAAATGTACGGTTCACATGGATGCCGCCGGCGAGAGGCGGCATCAGCTCCGTTGGCTCTCGATGCCAGGAATGAACGTGGGGATGTGCATGCCTACCATGGGCCAGACAGCTTCACGCTGGGATGCTTGCATCAGACCAAAGGGTTGTGAGTGCGGACAGCGTGTGGTTTGCTTTGTAAGCTTAGTCCCCGCCGCGTGGTGCCAAAGGCCTGGGAGTTCGTCGCCGCTGTGTCTCCACTGCGATCTTGCTCAGTTCATTACCAATGCAGGGGGAGGGAGGTTGTTTCAGAAGAACAGAAGACCTGCCGTGTCCTGGCTCAGACCCCGTCTCCTGAGTCACAGGGGCAGGGAGCAGATGCTGGAAGGGAGAATGGCCCGGCTCCTCTTCATCCTCTTTCCCTTGCAACCTCCAAAAGTTAAGTCTAGGAAGCTCTGATTCAGCAGCTGCATCCCTCGCTCCCCTGCTCAACAGGGACTGATGCCCCTTTCCTCCAAACCCTTTTTGAATCAGCGTCTGGTGGTAACGAGCCCCACGCTTTAATTAGACATGGGCAGGAAAAAGAGCGGCCTCTTGTTAGTTTTAAACCTATTGCCTGCTAGCTTCATTTTGTGCCCCCTCGTCCTTGTATTGGGAGGGAGCATCAAGAATAAATACCTAGTGACTTTCTTTTCACCATTTACTATGGTGTAAACCTTGTTGGGGCTGGTGCTGCTTGGAGCAGGGGTTGGACTAGATGTGACCTCCTGAAGTCCCTTCCAACCCTCATTTTTTATGATTATCATGTCCCCCTTCAAGCATGTCTTGTCTAAACTGAACCAGCCTGGCCTCTTCAGCCTCTCCTCACATGGACGCTCCTCCATACCCCTTCAGACATCTCCTTGGCTTTGGTTTCCCCCCCACGAGGGTCCCATTTCAGAAGGTCGACCGGGGGTAAACCTCACGGCCCCGTGCAATATGATTCCCTTTGTCTTTGCTGCATCCTGTTGTATTTTCCAGGCTGTGCACAGGGAAGGATCCCTTGACATCTCTCTGCCTTGTTCTCCTCTCTTGCCAAGCAGCAGAGAAAGTTCACAGGGAAAGTGTCAGCTCTTTGGATCCTAAAGTGAGATGCCGGCAGCATTTAACCTGCGGATGTGGGGCAACGCTGTATACTTGTGAGCACCTGCTACAAGCAGGGAAATAGCCGAGTGCACTGAGAAACCGAGTCAGACATAGCAGTATTTTTCAAGGATGTTCCCATAGGGCGTGAAACTACTTTCTGCTCTTGGCAATAATATGATCAGTCCACAAAAAGAGGTGTTTCTCCACTTCCAAGGGGCCAGCTGTATGCAGGCTTGAGCCAGCTGCTGCTTCTCAGGGCTCAGATCAGCTCAGTCCCGATATTGGGATATGATGCCAAACACAGCAAACACCATGCATTTTGCTAGCAGAGGGAGGTAGGCTTTCTATGCAGAATGACTTTGGTCTGCTCCATCCCTGGTACTTTATATTCAAGCAAGGATTCAGTCAGGACAATATATTGGGCTACACTCTCCTGAATGCAAACTTATCTTGCATTCGAGGTGCCTTGCCCCATCCTGCTTTCTAATGGCCACTGCACTGATGAGGATAGTGGAAGCAAGGCAAACATCACTGCTGTGCTCCTGAGCCAGGAGGGGCATCGAGCTGCTGACTTGGCTTCAGGCAGGTGATAAAGATGATCAAGGGCATAGACAACAGCTTTGAGATGACAGTCGGAGATTTCTTCCACTGCAGATCTTGCTTTGGTCCATTGAGGGAAGTTTCTCCATCCCTTTTTGCTCCTGTTGTGCTTCTACTCATGCCATGTTATTCTAGTAAAATTGCACGGTGGGCTACGTCTTGGGAGTCCCAGCCCAGGGGATGCCGCTCCCAGCAGACATACCCTCCCAGAGCATCTGAAACATCAAAGCATCACCCAGCCCCAGCAAACTGGGCTCTGAATCCTCCTATGACCTCTATTCATGGACCCAGTGGGTCTCATCCTCATCTCATGCGTCTGTCTGGAGTTTATCCTTCAGCATACAGGGCTTGATAGTGGAAGCTCCTGGATTCAAAGCTCGTGGCTAGATGAGTCGTTGACCCCAGAAGAGGGATGACTGAATTGCAGTAATCTCCAGCTTTTTAGAGGAGGCTCCCCAGGCAGGTTTGGTTTTACAGGACTGGATTTTCTCCTGCCCATGGCAGGGGTCAGACTTGATGATCTACTTAGGCCCCTTCCAACCCTACATCTATGAATGACCATTAAGGGATCTTCCAGTCTCATCTTTGCAGGATCCATCCAGCATTTTAAATGGGGAGAACCAGGAAAGCTGCAGGATCCAGAGCTTCCTGCACACTTCAAAGGCGGTCTGGAGCCAGCTACATGGGTTAGACGCCCGTTGCAATTTGGCTTCAGCATTGGGGCATTCTGGTTCAGAGCTGGGGGAAGACCTAAGGTGCTTTGGGACCATCTCAGCTGTGCAAGACTGGTCTCTGCAGCTGACTCAGAGACCCCAATCTGCCCCTCCACTTTCCTCTTCCCCTGGCACAGCTCTCTGCAGCAAATCTTTCATTGCTGCAAACAGGCGGTCCTGAGCCAGGCAGGAGGATGCCAGGGCTGTGGCGTCAGCAGCCGGGAAGGGCCGAGCCGGTGGGGACGTGGGGGGAAGCCGACGTGGTCCGGCAATAGGACTCGACACCCCGTCTGAAAGTAGTGCAAGCGGCAGGATGGGGCAGGAAGTCTCACAGGGTACAGCCAGCCGGCCGTGAGATGCCACAAGTGCAGCCTTTCCTGGCACCTCACTCTGCGCTCCCAGCCAGAAGCCGAGACGTATGAAAAACATCAGGACGGGAAACGAACGCCCTTGAACCTCCACCGATGCAAGGCTGCAAATGGGATCCGGCTTGGATCTGAGTCTCCGGTCCCTCCGGATGGTCTCTGGCCTCCATCTCTGGTCTGTCCCAGGCATGGACGTGGATGAAGGACATGCGGACACTGGATACCGGCTCCTCCCCGAGCAGCCAACGCGGCCCTTTTCATTTAGGAAGGTGGTTTGTGCAGAGAGCCAGCTCCCGACCGCAGGTTTTGAGCAGCTGGGAGCCTTTTTCTTTCCTCTCTGCTTAACATCCCTCCAGGAGCTCAGCTCATCGGGGCCAAGTCTGTTGACGAGGCTCCTGCAACCCAAACCGCAACGTGCCACAGCACGGCGTGTTTCAAACAAAAACCGCATGCCCTGGTGAACCCTTTCCCATGAAATATGGTTGGAAGGGGACTGGAGGTGGAGGGAGAGTCTAGGCTCGTGGTCTGTGGTCGCGAGGGGGTCTGATCACCCTGATCCCTAAATTTGCTCATCTCATGCTTGAAAACATCATGCTTTGCCTCCGCTTCGTGACTCTGAGCTCTGCAACCCCTGTTGCACCAAACTTCTTACGATGCCGTTGTGAAAGGGTTAGGCTTTTCCAATGATGACCCTCCAGGGACCCAACCCACGATCCGGCATCTTTCTCTTTCTCATGAGCTTCAGCAGGTTATTTCTGGCATGCACAGGATGTTGCAAGCAAGAAAAGAGCTACAGCCCCTCTATTGTGCATCAATGCTCCTATCGAGCAAATTGCTTGTCTGAAGCAGAGGTTTCTGGTCCCTGTAGGCCCTAATGTGTCTGGACAGTTTAGCAAGGAACTCTTTTCTCCTCAATCTGTTGCCAGGATGTAAAGGATTTCCCCCCGTACCTCCCACAGCAAGCAATGCAGTCACCTGCACTTTGCAAATGCGGACGTGAGACCCCACCAGATGCAGTGACTTGCCCCCGGTCACACTGCAAATCGGTGATAGAGCTGAGAATATAGTGCAAGACCCCTGGACCCTGTGTTCACCCCCTGCTCCCTTTTTTCATGTATTCTGTGCTATTCAGGGTCCTAAATGAGTGGCACCATCCAGCCACCATGGCTCCATCCTCACCACGGCCAATGCATATAAGCTGCAATGCTGTTCTCTTCCTGAGATAGGGACCATAGGAGTATAACCAGCATGTAAGACCACAGGACAGATTTTGGGAGGGGGGAAAAAAAATAGGTGCTTGAAATGGAGAACTGCCATGTGCCTTAGTCATCCTACAATAAAGGTTGAGTGGGGAGGGCATGCTCATCTCAAATAGGTATAAAACAGGAGTTTTCAGCAGTAGAAACCCATTGCAACAGAGGGGAGGAGGACGGCAGCGAGGTGCGGAGCACACTGGGGATTGTCCCAGGAGCGCGTCAACGGGCTTCAGTGCTTTAGGCACCCAAAAAATCTTCCTCCGGCTGCAGAAGCAGCTGTGCAGAAAGCAGTTAGTCTCACCTCCAGTGGAATAAACCAATTTGTTCATGCTCGAAGCGTATGCTTTTCCCTCAAGTCCTTCTGTGGTTTTGGCTTCGCCTTGTTGACTGCCCTGGATTACAGAAGCTGGCAAGACCCGCTCGCACAGACACACCACTGAAACCCTACCAGCTCTCCACGGCTGGAGCAGCCTTCGGATGACAGAAAAGTGCCTGTGAATTTATTGGCTAATTAAGAGGCAAGCATGTTGGAACGAGCCCTGGGATGCAGCGGCAGAGACTCAAGTAGAGCAGGGTTCAATCGAGTAGGGCAGAATTGGTGCCCCAGGACAGTGCAGGGGGCATTGAGCTGAGAAACCCCTTACAGGACCTTGGTTCATCAGAGAGGAGATGAAACCAATGTCCTGTAAAAGATCTTATAACCCTTTTTTAAAATGTTTTTTGCAAGTGGAGGGCTGTGTTAACCTCAAAGTCCTGGCGAAACTCCCACGATGTAATCACCGCCTGCCTCTCAAACTGCCCGAGTTGTGCAAAGCTTTTGCATCTGCTGATTTGTATTTTGTAATGTCGGCAGTAACCTCGCTCTCCAGTAGTGTTCGGAGATGATCAGAAAGCTTTAATTCAGACTTTTCAATTTTGGAGTGAGATTTATTGATTTTTTAAGGGAAGTAAAAATTGTCTTGAGGGGCACAGAGCTGGACTGAAAAAAACTAACAAAACACTTCAGTTTTGTTGCTTTCCATCCAAAAGGCAAACGGGGTCTGCAGAAAAACAAGTTGAAAAGTTTTCGGATGGTTTATATCTTGAAGTACCGGGCTACAGGCTTTGCAGGGAACGCTTTGGATTTTAGGCTGGTATTGCTCTTCGCTGCTTAAAGGCTTTGGAGAGCATGCAAAGTGCCCTTTTCCACCTCGCACATGGTTTAAGCCGGCCGGGGATGGATTCCCTAGGAATCGGCACATTCAGCCACTTGTGCACCCTGATTAGAGCGCAACATGTGCACGCATCAATCCCGGGATAGTTCTGCTCTGGGACAAACACAGACACAGGACTTGAAGCTTTGGATGTGTTTAAAATCAGGAAAAAGTGCTCTAGGCTTTGCAGGTACACATATGCATCAATCAATCCTGGCACATTTCTGTTCCAGGACAAACACCGGCACAATTTGTCCAGGGACAAATGCAACGTCTCCTGCCCTCCATCTCCACAAATCCTATCACCTCTATAGCCGAGCCCCTTCCAGCAATATATCAAGCTGTGCGATTAACATCTAGAGTGACAAGCATCAGCCTAGAAGGGCAATTTGCAGGTACACGAAGTGGGACAAGGGCTGTAGGATCCCAGAATAAAAGGCTTTGTCCTGGGAGAAACGCCACATCTGTTTCTAACCTGCACGACTGCATGTTGTCCTGGGATAAAACGGATTATCCTGGGACAAATGCAACATCTGTTTGTAGCCAGACTGAACTAAAAGGTGTTTGCTCGCCATACAGCCAGGGTTATACGTGGATCTCTAGACCACGGGTGGCTGCTGGTGAACAAGAGAGACAAGGTGCGAGCTCAAGCATGGAGGGGCCAGGTGGTTTGAAGTCAGAGCTCGTGTATAAAGCCTGGGCCGGAGGACCGATCCTCTGCAGGTGTGAGAAATGGTCACACCTCTTGGAAAGTTGTAAGGTTTATACCGCTAGGACTCACCCCGTCCTGCTTGAGGACTAACACGCAGCGCGCAGACTGCTGTGGCTCTGGCGCGAGAGCATCGGGGTCCCGTTCTGGCAGGGTTGATGTGTAATGTGCTCGGTAGCCGCGCTGGCTGCCCACAGCAGAGAAGCTCTCTAGGCGTTGTTGGTTCAGACGGTCTTCTGTTTCTGATTTTTTAATTTTTTTCCCTTTCCTGGCTGTAGGGAAATTTGTCCTTGGGCCAAAGTGTCTTAGAGAGTGGCAGAGGCAGGAAAAAGGCGTATTCGGCGTCTCGCTTGGAGACTGCTCATTTCGGTGGGCCGCAGACACCGGATAACTCCTTTGGAGACTCCGCGTATCATTCAATTTCCTTTCTCGCCTCCTGAAGCCGAGCGCCGCACGGAGCAGGGCTCCAAATCCGGGCCGCGGCTTCCATGAAAAGCATCTCGTTTTGGAGAGCCAGGGGTGAGCGCAGCTTGGTTTCCCCTGCTTGAGCGAGCACTCTTCCCCAATTAGCGCTGATCCGCACTGAATTGAGCACCACACCCTGAGTCATAGACAGCGAGGCTGGAGAGGCGGCATCATAGCCCCTTTTGACAAGTCTCTGGAAGGCCTAAAAGAGGCTGTGTCATATTCTGGGCCATCTCATCACGCAAGCTGGAATAAATACTTTCAAAGGACAGTTCTCGGAATAGGGGAAATCATGGGAAATTAAAGAAAGAAGCCGGGTTTGGATCTGAGCTCTCCTGAAGCTTAAGAGGCTTTTCATCAGGCTGAACCTGAGCGCTGCAAGATCCTGGGAAAAGTCACCCACCTGGCAGGAGAGGCCTTTTCATGAAATAGAGTTTGCAAGGGGAGGGATCGTTGTCTCCAGGGTTAGGCGAGGGACACCTAATTAACATTGAATGCCGGTTTAAAGAGAGCCTCCCTCAGCCAAGGGACGTGATTTTATAGCAGCTGGATTCTGCATGAAAGAAAGATTTCCCTCCCCTTCCCCCACGAGTTCATCCCTAGCCCAGGGATTGGGGCCTCGCACTTGGGAGAGGGGAGACAACACATTTCTGTCCCTGCATCGCAGCCTGTTTGTGCTAGGGGCAGAAATGACCTATAAACCCTTATTAGTGATCGGAAACCAGTTCAAATCTGTAACACGACAGAAGTTCAGGGCACAGAAACCACTTTCAAAATGGCCGAAACCGGTTTAAGATAAACCTGCAGGGAAGTAGTATCAGACTGAGCTGATTTAAGTTAAATCGGTTTATTGAACTTCTGTCCCAGATCCCCACCAGATTCAAGTGAATTCACCGTCCCCCAGGATGCTTTGCACCTCCCCTGCAAACACCCTCCCTTGCAGGGTGGGTAGACTAACCCTGGCCCAAGCCGTCTGCTCCAACCCAGCAGGGACGTGTGCTCTAGCGCTCCCCGGCTTCTGGCCTGGGCCACTACAGGCATGTGGTTGCATTTCTGGAATCAAAAGTGAATGTCTGTTCACTTGCTTATTGGTCTGATTGGCTTAGACTCACCTGCGAAGGTTGAGTCGATTCATCCTCAGGATTTTTGAGGGTCTGTACTTAGTAGAAGTGCTCATTGGATATAATACATGGATCAGGGAGTAGAGCCCAGGTGTCCCCTTCTTCAAGGCAAGTGTGCAAATCACTGAGCTTCCTCCCTAGCTGTGTCCTAATTCATCTTGAATTCCTTTCCTTGCAAAGCTATACAGCTTCAACGAAGGTAAAGGTGAGAGTTTATGTATGCGTATGCCCCCACTCCCCGCCTGGGTGTATACACACAGGCATGCAGACATATGTACACACAAACCTATAGGCACACACAGATGTGTACATGCGGTAGAGTAGAGTGACTTGCAGCCTGGTGGTTAGGCCCTTTTCCAGGGAGGTGAGAGATGCAAGTTGGACCCCCTTGGGTTACAGAAGCTGATTCCCCCTTTCTGGGCATGTGCTCCCATCACCGCACTATTAATTAAAGGTGTAATGGCCCCTGCTTCCTAAGGTGGTGGCGCCAGGCTAAGTGGTGCTAGGCTAAGTACACTAGGCCCACTTCTCATTCAGGCTCACCAGGGCACTAGCTCTTGCTCCTAAAGCCATACAAAAGAAAGGAAAGAAGACCAGGGCACTGCCTGCTATGTCTTGCTGGAAAATGAAAATAAATGTGGGAGGCTGCCCTCAAATAATCAGAGGGAGCCTTCCAGATGCCTCACTCTGCCCGACTTATCATCCAAATACCTCAATCTGGCCCAGTCTATAAACTCTGTCTCTAAATAGTGCAAGTGGCCTCAGCCAACTTGCTCTTTTGGTCTGTAGCCAGACCGGCTCCCTAGCCCCAGGTAGCAGCCCCTCTCCCCCAGGATCACTCTGTCTTGTTCCCAGTAGTGGTCCTTCTCCAGGGCTCATTCTCTGTAGCCTCTAATTAAGAGTGCTTTGTCGGGGCTCTCCATCACCACCCTTGTTCTGTCTCACACAGGCCTGCATTCTCCTGCCTTATGTTAGTTAAACAGACTCACGGCCTCTTCCCCAGGTGCCTAAAGCGGCCTCCCTGCTCCCCATAAGCCACCCCCATCCCTCGTGAGAAAGCATAAACAAATGTGACTCAAAACAGAAAAAAAAAAAATCTTTCTCTTTTTCTCATCCTGCAGAGCTCCTTACCCCTCCAGGATCTCTGCAAGAATGACCCCAGAAGCCAGGCCTATATAGCCCCTTGGCTCCTCCCCTTCTGGTCACCTGACCGCCTATCCTCCCAAGGCACAGGGCTCTTTGTTTCCTAATAGCAGGCTGGTGGCTCTGCTCTTTGCTGCCTGTCCCCTTCCTCTCTGCATTTCCTCTCATGGGCCCAGGGGTTCTCCCCAAGCTAATCAGCCAGTTCATGTCTTTGTTGCCTGCAATTTGTAACCTTTAGCTCTGCTGGTTTTCTCTATTTGAGTAATAGGGATTAGGGGTTCCCAATACAAGGCCACCTGCTCTAGCGGGTTTTGAATGAAGGTGGCCATGTCTTGGTGGAACTCACTCCCAAATGGGGATGTTTGGCCTGGTCTGAGCGTACCCAATAAATCGGTCCCCTCTGGAGATGTGAGAAGAGGGAACATTTTGCTTCAGGCTCTTGGCTGGGTTTATGTATAGATAGACCGTGTCTGGAGCACTTCTAAGCATGTGCCGAAGCAGAAATTTAGGTGAACTTTAATGGTGAAAATGTAAGTACCTATAGACACTGGGCACTGATGGGTTTAGACAGAGCCTTTGGTGATCCCACTCTTGGACTGTTTCAATTCTACCCCAGTTTCGGTTCTGTGTCTTGATGAGCACATCTACACGTTGCCCTATGGGGATGTAGTGATGCGCTACGTTGCCGTACGGTGTGCAATGGTGACGTAGCGATCATGTGGGTCTATATGTGATCACTAGCTATGTCGCTGTAGTGGCGCGCTACCCTGCTTCATCAAGGGCTATAAAGCACACAGAGACAACTGGAGATGGAGAACGTCCATACACGAGGAGACCAAAAAAGCTTGGCTTAGCTAGTCAGGCAAACCAGACTGAGAAGGGATGGGATTGTTGCCTGGAAGTACATCAAGGAAGGGTGGTAGACAGCCACCCAAGGGGGGTTGGATATTAGGAAAAACTCTCACTAGGAGGGTGGTGAAGCACTAGAACAGGCTACCTAGATATGGTGAAGTCTCCATCCTTGGAGGTGTTGAAGACCCGGGTAGACAAAGCCTTGGCTGGGATGATGGAGTTGGGGCTGGTCCTGCTTGAAGCAGGGAGGTGGATTAGATGTGACCTCCTGAGCTCCCTTCCCACCCTCCTTGTCTCTGATTCTATGATGATAAAGATGGCTGGAAATTTGGAGAAAGTTCCTAATGAGGGGAGCAGGAAGTTTCTAGAACAGCCCATGATAGGTGCAGGAGGGACAAGAAACCAAACTGGTTTTAAGGGTGCAGCTTGGTCAGGTCCTGAAAGGCAGTAGATGATGACATTGCCTCCATAGCTCAATAGGTCCCTTCCAGTCCTGTATATAAAATGGGAACCAGATACGTAACGACGATGGATACATCCCATTACTGTCCCCCCTGCACTGGCTGGGATCCAGAGCGGAGTGGGAGGAATGCTCCCAATAATTCTGTCCTAACTGGATGCTGGTAGGACTGGGCAAACACCTCCGAGAAGCTGTTTCCAGGGGTTGTGTGTTTTTTTGGCTGGACCCTTGCACAGTGCAGTGGCCCTCCAGCCACAACCATAAAATGGGTGAGGTGAGCCCCTCACGACTGTGCAACATTTCATCTAAGGCATATAGTGAACAGAGTCGAAACTGATGCCAGGTGACCAATAATCACAACAAATCCAGCTTGAGACTTTCAAAGAAATAGCAGTGTTAAAGTGAGCAGGATTTTCTTCTAATGGCAAAAAAGATGCTGGAGCATTTTCCCCTCAAATTGTTCAATTTGAAGAAACCCAGCAATTCCACAACCTTTCCCCAAACTACAAACACACCACGGTGCCCAACTTTGTGCCCAACTTTGTGGTGATCAGTGGTAGCATCCGTTCCATCTTCAACTGTTTCAGGGTTTGCTATTATTTTAGCTAAAATTTTCTTGAGGAGGAAGACAAATGTGGGAAGCTCATCTGCCAATGGCTGGTATCACTAACAACTTCAAAGAGACCTTTCTGATAGAAAAGAAAAATGCAGGTCCTCTACTCTGCTGAATGGCCAACGCTTGCGGCAAACAAGGGAGACTTTCTCAATCACGTATCCTTTGTAATGGAGAGCTTGAAGTGACCCAAGCACAGGGACTGCTACACGCCTAGGGAAACTAGACTATGACTGTCTGATCTTCCTGTCTTACAGCAAGGACACCAAAAGCAATACCTTTTCACTCAACCCAGAGTTAGGCTGGGGAATCTCATGGCTACAGGATGCTGTTGAGGCCCAAAGTTTCAGAAGAGGGGCTGGATGTTGATATAAATATAAAGACCGTCTAGATGGGATAAAGGATATATGCCAAAAGAAAATAGAACGAGCTTTAACACAATATATGCTATAATGCAGGTGAGCTATATAGTGGATTCTCATAGATATCATTTCCCATCCTTGGAGGTGTTAAAGACCCGGCTAGACAAAGCCTTGGCTGTGATGATGATGTTGGGGCTGGTCCTGCTTTGAGCACTAGATGTGACCTCCTGAAGTCCCTTCCAACCCTCATTCTCTATGATTGTATAAGACATAAATTACCCTAGAACTGGTCTAAGATGGGTTATTTCTCCCATTCTCTGAAGCTGCTTGTCCTGGCCATTGTCAACGATGGGATGCTGGAATGGATGGACCGTGGCTCTGCTCTCGTCATCACCAAGGAGCAGGTGAGGAGGAAGGAACTGGTTGCACTCCCTGGCCCATCTCATGCTCACCCATCAATGGTATTAGCTTTGACCCATGGGCTCTGCTTTCCATATCATCCACCCACTGGGATGCCCTGGCCCTTTCACTGCTGCTTGGCCCGGAGAGCGAGTGCGAGTCTGAGAAAGAGGAAAAGGGCCGGAGTCAAAGCATCTTTGTGTCATTTGAGCTGGAGTGGATGCAGCCGACTCGGGAGAAGGAGGGGAGAGGCTGAAAGTGCATCATGGGAGCCTTCAAAACCTTCTCGACCCAGCCAGAGGTGCTCAGTAGCCCAGAGAGGTGGGAAAAGCAAATCAGAGAGATTGAACAAAAACCCAGTTTGTTCTGGCCACTGCATGCTGGGAGGGACATGAGGCTGCCACACAACGTAGAGATGAACACACAATTTGATTGCAACCATCGCCAACAACCCTCCAGCACCTTTTTCACTGCCAGCAACAGCACCGTCAAATTGAAGACAAGATGCAGCCTCCGGGATGAGCAACACTTGCAAGAAATCCCTTCCACAACCGCTGAGACTAGCTCGGGGCTTATAGAAGAACCTGATTAGTGACACTCAGCAGCACAAGACATATAGCTCCACGTGGAAACCAGAGTATAGGAGAGACCCATGAGGTCTGCTTGTGGCTCAGCCCAGCTTACAACCCAGCCCCGTCTCTTGCTTTTTGTAGAAGATGCAGCCGCCTTCACCGCTCTGTTCTTCTCTTTGGACTCAATCACATGTCCCGCCCTGTGCAGAATTTGGGAGCAAACCCTCAGAAAAACAGCATCCCCATCACGGCAACGTCGGCACTGCACCACCCTCAAAAAAATCATTTCTGATGGAAAATATGTTTTGCAAAATGGAACAAAAAATATGAATTCACCTTTTGGTCAAATGTTTTTGGTTGCTATAAATTAAATTTAAAAAAAAATGGAGGTTGCCCATCCTCAACAGAAAACCCTGAAAAACTCATCCATTAAAATTCAATTTGTGGTTTTGTTGAATCGTTCCCCCCAGGGAGAGAGTCATTCTCCAAATAGGTCTCAGTTTGTACCTGAGATAAATAGTATCAGCAGCAAGTTATCCTCTGTCCCATGTTGGGGTGATGGGTTGGCCTTGAGCTGTGTATGGGGGACACATATTCTGTTTCCAAGATTTCAGGGGAGAAAATAATCACAGACAAGGAGGGCTGGCAGGGATCTCAGGAGGTCACATCTAGTCCAACCCCCTGCTTCAAGCAGGACCAGCCCCAACTACATCATCCCAGCCAAGGCTTTGTCTAGCCGGGTCTTCAACCCCTCCAAGGATGGAGATGCCACAGCCTCTTTGGGGAGCCCATCCAAGGACTTCACCACTGTCCCAATGACAGAGTTTTTCCTAATATCCAACCTCAACTTCCCTTGCTGCAGCTTGAGCCCATTGCTCCTTCTGTCATCTGCCTCCACTGAGACCAGCCCAGCTCCATCCTCTTTGCAGCCCCCCTGCAGGGAGGTGAAGGCTGCTATTCAATCCCCCTCGGTCTTCTCTTCTGCAGACTCAATCAGCCCAGTTCCCTCTGCCTCTCCTCACAAGTCATGTACCCTAGCCACCAAGGGCCTATTAAAATCACAACTGCAATCACAAGCACCTGGATTCAAGGACCTAAATGATCCCTTCCAATCCTGTGTTTCTAACTAGAGCATGTATCTTGGAAAGAGGCCCGGACTGGATTGAATAAACCCAGTAAGGAGGAGTCCACCACATCCGTCACGGAAAGTCCTTGGGCTAATCTCCACCGGTGCCAAGCACCTTGCGTAGCCCCATGGCTCTGCTTTGTACCAAGGTTTGGCTCCAGGGAGTTTGCAGACCTTTCCAGCTGGGTCCAGCCCTCCTGCACACGAGGAACGGTTGTTCGTAGCCAAGTGGATTTCATTGTATTTCTGGATGTTCTGCTAGAGTTGTTCTGACACAAAGTTCCTTTCTTTGATCCAAACCACCTCTGGTTTTGACTTTGTGAAACAAAACATAGACTGATGATTTACAAAACCAAAGCTATCCCACTCCTGCCCCATCTCTGCTTTCAGCTGGGCCAGCAGTTCTGCAGAAATAACTGTCTTCACAGTATCTTGGCTTCTCTGCTTTTGATCTCTGCCTGAGCTAGGGAACGCCAAAAGAGCCGCAAAATAGAGAAACACTAAGGAAGGAAAGTGAGCTGAATAGTTTTGAACCTCAGCAAATATTCAGGGGATGATCTCATTTCATGGCCATAAAACCTACTTGCCAGTCCCTCAATCATCCTTAAAGGCCGAAATGAGTCAAAAATGTTGCTTGGTATTTGGCAAAGGAGGAAAGGCAGACCATGAAACAGTGGGGGAAATGTAAAACAGTAGGAGGAATCATTCTGGGTGATGGACATTTCAGGAACAAAACAGCAGTCCCGGGGCCACTCCACTGGTGGTCTGCAGAGTTACTTCTAAATTATCTCGTGCTCTCCAGACACTGATGCTATTAGTTGCAGAAAAATCCAGGGATTTTAGGCCCTTTTCCAACCAACTAAGCTCAGAAACCTCCCAGTATCTCGCTGCACTCGGTTGTCTTGTAGGCTGTAAACAGCCGTCTCATTTGATCTGGATCAAAACAGGAGCAGCACGGTCATTTACATGTCATCTTTCCAAGCTGCATTGCTGCTCCTCCCCCAGCAGGTGACCAACGAGAGCGCAGAGCCTGACCAGCTCGTCCCTGAAATGAACTGCAAGAACCTAACAGCTGTACAACAAGCTGTCCCAGGAAAAAGTGTTACTACATCATAGACTCATAGAAAACGAGGGCTGGAAGGGACCTTAGGAGGCCACATCTAGTCCAATCCCCTCCTCCAACCAGGACCAGCCCCAGCTACATCATCCCAACTGAGGCTTTGTCTATCTGGGTCTTCAAAACCTCCAAGGATGGAGACTCCACCACCATTTTGGGTAACCTGTTCCAGTGTTTTGCTACATATCCAGCATACTTCAGAGGGACGTGAAGAGGGACAGTGGACATGCATGATTGTATGATCCTGGGACAAAAGGTTGTCTCCCAGAACACATGTGAGGTCTGTTTGTAGCCCCAATGTCTTAATTTGTGGAAGATGTCTTTGGTATAAGTCTTGTCCACAAGTGTGAAGTTCAGATCCGGACCCAACTCCAGGATCTACCAATTGCCAGAAGGCTTCAAAACCAAGGTTTTTGCTCTCACCCACTTCCAACAGCTTTTATTCCAGTGTTCAGAAGTGATAACATGGACCTTGAGTAGATCTTGGAAGCTGACAAACCTGGAGGCAAGGTCTTCTGGGATGCAGTGGCTGTAGTTTGTACACAGGACATTGGCACAGGCTGGAGAGCAAGATGGAGCCGAACCAAGGACATGGGGAGGGAGGAAGAAATAGCACAGAGAGTGGACCAAGAGCTGCCTTCAGTCTTCAGCTCAGAATAAGGAGGGAAATGGGAACAGTGGTAGATAAGCCAGATCCTGTTTTTCTGTGATGTTCCTTGGTCTGGCCTTGGACATGAAACAACTGAGTGGACCTAATCCTACTTCTTCTTATATTGGTGTATAGTGGGCATAACGCCCTTAATTTCATATGTGGGCTCCATCAGGTTGCTCCTGACTTATATCCACATACTATAAATCTGTATGGAATTAGGCCCACTATCCACGTATCAAGGGCAAAGGCTCCCGTGACTCATTCTCATGTACAACGGTATTGACTAAGAGTCTTGTGCAACATACGTGAAGACATGGCATGATTTAAGGACATCTTATGGGAACTGCAGCTGTGTATCTCTTTAATGCCTGTTTACAGCCTAAATCCTCACCCTTGATTTTTCTTGCCACTAAGAAAACAAAGAAGAACAAAAAACGGGCCTCTCAAGCCAGCAGCGGCGGCATGAAAAATGGAAATGATCGTCATTGATTTTTCACAGTTGTTACTCAAAGGCCAGGATTACAAGTTCACAGGGAGGCCATTGGCAAAAGCCCCAGTCTGCAGCTAATGCATCCCATCCAGAAACTCCCTAGCGCAAGCCATCCAGCTCCTATGAATCTCAGTGATAAGTTGAAGCTACCCCAGCGGATAATGGGAAAAATATGTTGGAAATACAATGCACCTGTCTGTCTGCACAATGCATGGTGGTGAGGGAAGGGGTGCAAAGTGTAACAACACGGATCCACTTACTGTGATGAGGCTCTAATGCGCCACGGGGCACCCCATAACCTTGGCTTCCCTGGGGTCTCATAGGAGGTCAAGGAAGACTTGAAGCCATGGTTTGCCCCTTCAGTCACGGTGGAAGGACCTGAGATGAGAGTGACTAATAGTGGAGTGGGCAGTGCTGGCCCTGAAAGTCAGAAGTTTTGACCACTGACCTGGTGCTCCTTGGAATGACCTCCCAGCCTCAAAACGAAGTTGGAAATTTCATGGGAATAAGTGTCCTCATGAGATCCCCACATGCTATTGGGTATTTTAGCATTGGACACGTTAGTCTCGACTGGATCTTCACACAGCTAATGTCTCCCACATGCCATTGCTTCTTCTTGTCTGGAGAATTGCAGATCTCGAGGTCTAGACCTCTTCTGCAAAACTATTTTTCAGCAAAACTGCAACAGGGTAGTTTCCCATCTGTCTGGATCGCATCGCAATCCCTCCTGTTCAAAACCCCATTGAAATGAATCCATTTGTTTTCCTCGTTGACATCTTCAAATACTGGTAGAGCATCCCACTCTTAGCCACACTGGACCTCAACTTCTGCTAATGTTGAACACAGCCGCGGCAGTGGGATCTTCCCCAAAAGGTTGAACTTTCAACCTGTCCTCATCATTCATTCGCTGTGGTTGTCTCGCTCTTCACTCCCTCTATTTACAATCATAGGGACCTCAAGGGCCATTGGATCAAAGCCCCATTGTCAACATGTGACGTCCAGAAGAGCCTGGGTCTGATTCACCACCACATGACCATGGCTATATGGTAGTGTCGTGTCAATGGGTTAGACCCATCGCCAGTGCCCAAGGCCCAACTCTGCCATAGTCAAAAGAGGCAGGATGATTTATACCAGCTGAGGATTGTGGCCCATAGATTTGGATGGGACGCAAAAGAGAACCGAGGCCCGGTAGGCAAGAGGCCGTCACACTGGAGCTATTTATAAAAACCTCCTTCCTTCCCTTGCTCCTTTTGAGCCTGGGCATTGAGACAGGTGAAGACGAAGCCTCCCAAACCTCGAAGCCTATTTGGTTTGCCCTCCTTGTGGTCCATTTGTGACCATCAATGGTTTGAGCTGCGGCCAAAGGGAAGCGCATGTTTATTGCTTTAACTCTGGCGGGTGCACCAAGGTATTTGGCTAGGGCCCTACTGACACAGATTCCTTGCTGCACGCTACTTCCCCAGGAAACCAGGGCCCAGACACAACATCTGGTGTCTCCAAGTGAGATTCCTGCTTCCTTCACCAACTTTTCTAACTTGGCTTTACTGAGGCAAAAGGGAGCAGAGCACTGGAGTTATACAAAGAGTTGGTTTTCATGGCTTCTCCCCAGGGAATAGGTTGACAAAGACCCCTTTGCCCAAGCCCCTTCTCCATCAGCTCCACACAGTCTTCTTGGGGGAATTAAATTATCTCTGTCCTTGTGAAGACAACCCCAGAGAACCGTGCACAGAGATCTCACACCTATAGGGGAGTGTCAGGCTAGGGAAGCATGGGTTTTTGGGATTCATATATTGTTAGGGACTGGAAGGGACCTTGCAAGATCATCACGTCCACTAGGCAGGAAAAAATCAGGATTAATAGTGTAAGGGCATGTGTGTGTAAGAGAGAGAGAAAGAGCGAGCACCTAACTCCTAGGAAGAGCACTGGGCCTGTACTTGCATCATTTCTGTATAATTATTTGGCTATGTTTTTTTTTAATTGTTGGAAAAAAAATCCCTTTCCAAGGCCCTGCCAACTTCTCCAGACTCTAAAGCAGAGCGTGCAGGGCAAACAAAGGAAATCAATGTATTTCAAGCCAAACTGAAATGTGGCATTTCCTTATCAGGTTACTTTACCATATTTGTTTAGCCTTAAAACAAACCAGGTTGCTTTCCAAAGCCAACGTATTGCCATTTCAAAACTGAAAAGTCAAAATGTACTGGTTGGAAAATGACAACTTGCCCTCAGTCTTCTCCCTTCCCCTCCCATTTTTCTTTTGTTCCAGCTGAAATGAGGTTGCCCAATTCCATCCAATCTCCTAAACGGTTTTGGTCTGGCTGGAGGGTCTTGCCCCTCTGTTCAGGGTCAGGTAACCACATTTGGGGTCAGGAAGGAATTTTACCCCACAGTCAGATTGGTATGGACTGGGATTGAGAGCAGAGGTCCTCTTCCTCTAATAGTGGGGAGTGTGGCCCTTTCCTTGGGTCTCTCAAGGGCATTTTAAGAAGCTTTGCAATAGCAGGTCACTGACAGCTCTTCTCCCCCTGCTTTAACTGGGGCAGGTTTTGGAGCTCTTGAGGTCTTTGGGTCCCATCGTTGTGCGACAGGATTGATTGTGCAGTTATAGCATCTAGGGAAAATGGGGTTGGATGGGACCTCAGGAGGTCACATCTAGTCCAACCCCTGGCTCCAAGCAGGACCAGCCCCACCTACATCATCCCAGACAAGGTTTTGTCTAGTTGGGTCTTGAACACTTCCAAGGATGCAGACCGCACCACCACTTGGGGGAGCCTGGTCCTGTTCTTCACCACCTTCCTCTTCCTAATATCCAATACCCGGCTCTTAAACACCTCCAAGGTTGGAGACTCCACACCCAAGTCGGAAACTGAGAGGAGATTGAATAGCAGCCTTCACCTCCCTGCAGGGGGGCTGCAAAGAGGATGGAGCTGGGCTGTTCTCAGTGGGGGTGGATGACAGGACAAGGAGCAATGGGCTCAAGCTGCAGCAAGGGAAGTTGAGGTTCGATATTAGGAAAAACTTTCTCCCAAGGAGGGTGGTGAAGCACTGGAACAGGTTACCCAGAGAGGTGGTAGAGTCTCCATCCTTGGAAACAATAAGTCAGACAAGGACTTTTCTGGGATGGTTTGGATAGGGATGATCCTACCTTGAGCAGGGGGTTGGACTGGATGGTTTCCAGAAGGCCTTTCTAGCCAACTTTTCTGTGATGCTTCAAAACTGCACTGTTTAAGGGATTCACTCTTCACCAGAATAATATAAAAAAGATCCCCCAGGCCTACTCTAGGCACATTTCCATTGCATAGGGTTGGGGAGAGAGGAGACTCTTGGCAACATTTAAAATTCATTTACCATAAACATACAACCCCTTCAGTTACCCTCTCCCCAACAAGTCCTAGGAAGACAGGCATTAACTTTTACCCCTTCTCTTACCATTCATTATCCATACAACCTTTCCCCCCCATTGCTGAAAATCAAGAATCAGAGCATACTTGGTAGTTGAACTCATGCCAGTCAACGAGGTTTTATGGAAATTAGGTCTTGTCAGACAACCCTGTTATTTTTGGGATGAGGTTACAAGTTACACTTCTAACTATACTTGCATTGGCAGAGCAGGCCTCTCTGTAGGGTGCTTGATTTAGTCCTAGGTGCTGTTCTGATTAAAATATAATTGGCACTGTACAGGTTAACTGAATGATACATCTCAAGAAGTAGATTCATAGATTCATAGATGTTAGGGTCGGAAGGGACCTCAATAGATCATCGAGTCCGACCCCCTGCATAGGCAGGAAAGAGTGCTGGGTTCAGATGACCCCAGCTAGATGCTCATCTAACCTCCTCTTGAAGACCCCCAGGGTAGGGGAGAGCACCACCTCCCTTGGGAGCCCGTTCCAGACCTTGGCCACTCGAACTGTGAAGAAGTTCTTCCTAATGTCCAGTCTAAATCTGCTCTCTGCTAGCTTGTGGCCATTGTTTCTTGTAACCCCCGGGGGCGCCTTGGTGAATAAATCCTCACCAATTCCCTTCTGTGCCCCCGTGATGAACTTATAGGCAGCCACAAGGTCGCCTCTCAACCTTCTCTTGCGGAGGCTGAAGAGGTCCAGGTGCCCCAGTCTCTCCTCATAGGGCTTGGACTGCAAGCCCTTAACCATACGAGTGGCCCGTCTCTGGACTCTCTCCAGGTTATCTGCATCCCTCTTGAAGTGTGGCGCCCAGAATTGCACGCAGTACTCCAACTGCAGTCTGACCAGCACCCGATAGAGGGGAAGTATCACCTCCTTGGACCTATTCGTCATGCATCTGCTGATGCACGATAAAGTGCCATTGGCTTTTCTGATGGCTTCGTCACACTGCCGGCTCATGTTCATCTTGGAGTCCACTAGGACTCCAAGATCCCTTTTCACCTCTGTGCCACCCAGCAGGTCATTCCCCAGGCTGTAGGTGTGCTGGACATTTCTCCTCCCTAGGTGCAGCACTTTGCATTTCTCCTTGTTGAACTGCATCCTGTTGTTTTCTGCCCACTTGTCCAACCTGTCCAGGTCTGCTTGCAGCTGTTCCCTGCCCTCCGGCATGTCCACTTCTCCCCATAGCTTTGTGTCATCTGCAAACTTGGACAGAGTACATTTGACTCCCTCGTCCAAGTCGCTGATGAAGACATTAAAGAGTATCGGTCCAAGGACCGAGCCCTGCGGGACCCCACTGCCCACACCCTTCCAGGTCAAAACCGACCCATCCACCATGACTCTCTAGGTGCGACCCTCTAGCCAATTTGCCACCCACCGGACTGTGTAGTAATCCACATCACAGCCTCTTAACTTGTTCACCAGTATGGGGTGGGATACCATATCGAAGGCCTTCCTGAAGTCTAAGTATACGACATCCACCCCTCCTCCTGTGTCCAGGCGTTTCGTAACCTGGTCATAGAAAGAGACTAGATTGGTCAGGCACGATCTGCCCTCCACAAACCCATGCTGGTTTCCCTTCAGCATAATTTGCCCTGCCGGGCTCTCGCAAATGTGAGCCTTGATAATTTTTTCAAAGACTTTGCCAAGGATGGAGGTGAGACTGACTGGCCTATAGTTGCCCGGGTCCTCCTTCCTCCCCTTCTTGAAAATGGGGACCACGTTAGCCCTTTTCCAGTCCTCTGGGACTTGGCCCGTGTGTCACGAGCATTCAAATATTCCCGCCAGTGGCTCTGCAATGTCGGCCAGTGCCTTCAGCACCCTTGGATGGAGCCCATCCGGGCCTGCCGACTTAAAGGCATCCAGTTCTTCCAAGTGACTCTGCACCACCTCAGGGTCTACGCATGGCAGTCTGGCGCCTTGCTGCTGCCTCTCTACAACCCCAGTGAGAGACTTGTCGTGCCCCTCGCTTAGGAACACTGAGGCAAAGAACTCGTTGAGGAGTTCAGCCTTGTCCCCCCGTCCATCACCAATTGTTTCTGCCCATTTAGCAGGGGTCCTATTCCTCCCTGGGCCTTCCTTTTACTCCCAATATATCTAAAAAACAATTTCTTGTTGTCTTTTACTTGGGTTGCCATCCTCAGCTCCATGGTAGCTTTGGCCTGTCTAACTGCCTCCCTACAAGCACGAGCAGAGGAGGTATATTCGTCTTTGGTGATCTCTCCCTGTTTCCACTTTTTATGTGCTCCCCTTTTGGCCCTTAGGCTGCCCTGGATTTCTCTGGTCAGCCAGGGAAGCCTCCTGGCCCCTTTCCCTCTTTTGCCTCGCTCAGGGATCATCTTGCTTTGTGCCCGAAGGATCGTTTTCTTAAGGCACAGCCACCCTTCTTGGGCTCCCATCCCTTCAAAACTCCTAGTCTGCAGTGCTTCCTTGACTAATCGCCTGAGTGCAATGAGATCAGCTTTCCTAAAGTCTAGCACTTTCACCCTACTAGTTACCTTACCCACTCGCCGTCTTATGGTGAATTCTATTATTAGGTGATCACTGTCCCCCAGATAGCTGCCGATCTGGAGGTCCCCTATCATGTCATCCCCTGTTGCCAATACCAGATCCAGTAAGGCATTCCCCCTAGTAGGACCGTGTACCTCCTGTGTCAGGTGGAGGTCCTGGACACAGGTTAGAAACCTGCGTGAACGGTGGGACTTTGCCGTCTGTGACTCCCAGCAGATGTCCGGGTAGTTTAGGTCCCCCATGACTACCGCCTCTTTAAAGGAGTAAAAGTAATTAAAGGAGATGGGAAGATGTACAATTGCTCCATTTTAAATGGGGTATTACCACTCAGAAGAGCTTCTTAATTCATTGGTGTTCCCTCCATCCGCACTTACTCCTCAGGGACTGCAGCCAAACAGTATTTTACCCCTGAACAAAAGAAAACCCAACAAACAGAAGCAAATTACAGTGATTTAGCTGCACTGAAGGTGGGTTAGGGGTGGAGAGATGAGAGCGTCCCACTGGACCTAACTACATTGCGGTAATATGTATATATGGCATCCGTTCATCGGTGAGTGATGGTCGATATTGCAGCTATTCTACTGACTTGTCGAATTGCATTGTCTCCTCTTCATTCAGTTTTGGCTGCAGTTGCCTGGGCAGTCGGTATGCAGATGCCCGGGTTGCCCATATATCCATGTCCTATCTGGTTGACCCCAAAGGAAAGGCAGAAGCCGGTACATCTGGAGCCAGCTAGGCTGGAGGAGATGCCGGTACGAAGATCTTAAAACCATCCAGCTTTCAGCACTCGGCTCCTAGACTGGTTGCCAACCAAGGCTGGAGAGCCTGATCCACCTGCCATGGCATCTGCCTTTTGGTGGCATTTCCTCCACCGGGGTAAGGACTAGTTCCCCCATCTAAGTTGCTCCTCCACCCAAAGCCGTTGGCACCATAGAGGCTGCTAGGCTATTTCCTGCTGCCCAGCTCATGGCGTTGCCAGCTGCAAGCCCTACCGTCTACCGTCAGACCCGTACCAGACCTGGCCTGGTCTGACCTGACTTGGCATCCAGTTAAGCTGCCCTTTGAAAACATAACAACTGCTTCATCTGTCCACACCATTAAACAGCAAATGGTCTTTCTACGGCAACACTATTGGGACGGTTGCACAGCGCTATCCCAAAGCTGTATCAGCGATCTGGAAAATATATCTGAAATTATTGCAAGTAACATTTGCAGGTGCAAACATCAAACAGATGCAAGGGGAAAATGCTACAGGCAGGTTTGCCAGACAGAGCAATCTGGGCTGCTCAGTGGGAGAGCTGCATTTCACCGACAGCTGCAGAGCGGAGCAACTCATCCAGAAAGCATGAAGGCAGGTCACACAGGATCGCTGCCCTCTGTGATGCTGCTGGGGATGCTGAGAAATGCTGAGGGCTCGTAGCAGATAACCAGGACCACATCCACTCCTACCACGATGCTGCTAGAAAGGATTAAACTCAGTCCTCAAATGTGCATGCATCCATTTATCCCTTACAATGGTATCACCTCTGTGGGTGGCACTCGTGATTCCCTTTCTGGGGTCCAGTTCTTCTACATAGGACACTAAAGAAATGGAAGTGGATGAGAAAAGAGGTAAAAAAACTATCCAAGGTCTGGGGAAACTGCTTCAAGAAGCAGGACATGGCTCCGCAGTGGCAGATGAGGGTGTTAGGTCCATGTTGTATCAGGGTTGATGGTCATCTTATGCAGAGTTTAGATTATGGTTTGTATGAGCTGGTTTGGACAGGGTTGATCCAGCCTCAGGCAGGTGTTGGACTAGATGTGACCCCTGGAAGTCCCTTCCAGCCCCACTTCTCTATGATGCTATGAATCTGTGAGTTTAGGAGATGCCTGAGATGTCATTCAGCTCACAGGCAACCATACCAATAATGATATCAGTCTTGAATAATGCTAACGCAGACCATTGGGATGCCAGCATCAGGTCCGTATGTTGCTACAGCAGCCCTATCAAAATGGTTGTCACTCCAAAACTAGCTCAGAGAGGCTAAAAGCAGGCACCGCACATCTCCCTGGGATTTATCCTGGGATCCTACAGATGTACAAGCTGTTAAGTCCCCGTGAAGGATGCAAGATGAAAGGAGCTGACACTTTTTGCTGGGAAAAGCACAGCTCATTTGAGTGAACTGCCATTTCTTCCAAGGGCAAACTATGCATGTAAAGGGCTGAGCCCCTCTTCTCTTGTCCCAGAAAGACCTCACCTGCGACGTCTGTTTTTAGCCTGATACAGCTGGGCAGACAGAGAGGACCAGCACCATCTCACAGCTGATGTGCACCCAGCCCATAGCTCCTTCTCCCATGTTAAAGTGACTAAAAGTAACATCTGTCCATAACCTGAAGACTAGAGGCAGGGTGCAGCTGGCGGGGGGGAAGGGGTAAGCACCCTCCTAGCTCCATTTGGTATCTGCATTAGGCGCTTCAGTGATTTCTGCCCTGTTCACCCCTCCCATCCTTACACTACCACTAACAACATAACACTGGTTGGACAAATTGAGACTGGAAATAAGATGCACGCTCTTAACAGACTACTGCATGGGAACAACTTACCCAGGGATCTGAAGAAGCATCACTCACCTGAGGTCTTCGATCCGAACTAATTGCCTTTCCAAACACATGCTGCAGCTCAGATATAAGTGATGGGATGGGGGCAAGCGTCACCAGGCGAGGCTCTCCAGCCTGTTTTCTGCAGGAGGTCAGAGCACTTGGCCCTCGGGACCCCTCCCAATGGTGAAATCTCTGCACTGTGCCATGCAGTGTGCCCAAAAGATCAGCCAAGCTCTTTTGGGCAGGATGGAGATACCGGATTCATAGATGAAGTGAATCTGGTAACTTCTTGGTTACTTCCATAGATTGCAATGTTGGCACTAGGACACCAGGCGATAGATAGATAGATAGATAGATAGATAGATAGATAGATAGATAGATAGATAGATAGATAGATAGATAGATAGATAGATAGTATTTGGATGGATGGATGGATGGATGGATGGATGGATGGATGGAGAGTATTGAGATAGATAGATAGATAGATAGATAGATAGATAGATAGATAGATAGATAGATAGATAGATAGATAGATAGATAGATAGATAGATAGATAGATCCCAAGCCATTTAGAGCATCATAGGTTAAAACCAATACACTAAGCTATCCTTGGAAACCCGCTGGCTGCCAGTGAAGCTGTTTGTACACTAAAACTATGCACAAGAGCTGCTGATTTCATAAGCAACACATGACTTCTGAAGCAGGGTCGTTCTCCAGGAAATCAGGGAGGTTAACACATGCTCAGCAAAAGTCAAAGAAGGCTACAGAGGAAGGCAAAAAGCCTCGTGGTCCTTATGGATGTGAGGTGGGGGGAAAATCCCCTTCTGGCCTCAGTTCTGGCAGTCGGTTTGCCCATTGGTTTCTGGCTACCTGTAAAAGCCCCAGAACCCCCTAGACAAACTCCTGTCTCAAGCTTTGGCCAATATCTGAGGTTTCAGAGGATGGCACCAACTCAAAGAGAAGCTGAAGAGACCACTGGTTTTCAACCGTTGTTCATCTGCCCCCACTGAGACCAGCCCAGCTCCATCCTCTTTGCAGCCCCCCTGCAGGGAGGTGAAGGCTGCTATTCAATCCCCCTCGGTCTTCTCTTCTGCACACTCAATCAACCCATTTCCCTCAGCCTCTCCTCACCAGTCCTGTCCCCCAGCCCCACAACCATTTTCATTGCCCTCCTCTGGACTCTCCCCAATGCATCCACATCCTTTCTGTAGTGGGGGGCTACAGCTGGGTCCTGCTGCCTGCTCCATCCCACACCCCAGAGGCAAAGGGGAGCCACCACAGCCTCCAGTCAAGCCTCAAATGCTGCCAGGCCATAAAAGCAGCTCAATGGAGATCCAAGAAACGTCCAGAGAGCAAAATCCTGGCTTTGTCTGCTGCGCTTCTGGCTTGCAAACTCCCCCCAGAGCGAGCAGGGTCCCAAAGAGCAATTTCCTTTGCCTGAACAGAGGGTTGTTACAAAGCAAAACGTGAAGAGAAACTATAAACTTTGCTCACTTTCATCTCTCTCACCCCAAATAAATCTCGGGCATTTATGGGCAGTAGCCAGTGAGCTATTAGGAGATATTAGACTTTCCAGTGCATGTTTCTGCACTGTAACAGCAGACAGAGTAATTGGTGCTTGGGGAACTGCTTCAAATGCTTTTTTTTTCCCTTTCTTCTCACAATTTCCATAGACAATCCAGGTTGGGTAGCGGGTACGTTGGTCCGGTTCCAGCCTGATGTTTGCTCAGACCCTGCATCTCCCCTTTCTTCCTTTATTCACAGCCTGGTTCGATCCCCCAAGGCTCAGGGTTGTCCAGAGGGGTAGGAGGGGGACTGCTGGTTACAGGAGAGCCACCGAGGCGGTGAGCATCTGTGGTGGAGGTAGGACTATTTACCCCTCGGCTTTGAATTGTGTTACCAAAGGACGGGCATAACATCCGCTCCGCCTTGCAGGCGGGGAAACTGAGTCACAGAGGGGTTGATGGACTTGCCCAAGTTTATGATCCAGAAAGTCTGTGGAGTCAGGGGAAGAGAAGGAGCTGAGCTACCTCCCAAATCTGACCACTGCCGGTCGCTAGAAAAGTTTGCAAATGGAGTCAAAAGTCTGGGGCTTGGGCCCCGCTCGAGCCAGGTCGACTATAGATACGAGCTCTGGGCTTTCCTGGTCCCTTGAGGGGCCTGGGGAGGATTTTTTTACCCCTCATGAATATTACCCCCTTTTTGGCTTTTTTTTGTTGTTATTGCCCTCGTTCCCCTCGAGCCATTGGACACTCACCGGCTGCAGCTGGGGCTGGGGGGGTGAGTGGGGTGTCCCTGCCGCTGCTCAAAAAACTCAGAGGTTCATGGATGGAGGGTTTTGCTCTTCCGCTTAGGAGCATCCCTCCTAGGTCAGACTGGAAGAGACCCGGGGGTTTGCCTTCCTCAGTAGCGTGGTCTTCGTACCAAGATCTGCTCCTTCCCTGTCATGCAATAGCAAGGCACTGGCGGTGCCCTTACCTCTCCCTCCTCCCTTCCACCGGTGGCAGGTTGCAGGCATCCCTGGAGCTGATGGCCCACAAACCCCCTCCGCCCCTATGCTCCTGTGGGTTTGGTTGGAAAGTTTTCCAGCCCCAGATCCCAACCTGGATCCACCTGTTCCCAAGCTGGCGCTCTGTGCTATTTATCGAGGGTCTACGACGTATTAGGGGCTCGACAAGCAAGGCATGGCCACGTTGAGATCTCTGGAGCTCCACATCCCCTCCAGGGTGCACCAGGTATGGGTCTTAGGTGCACAATAATCCTGAGCCTACATCCCCGCACATTGGGAGAGCTCAGTGCCAGGATGGGATGCACACAGAGCAGGGACAAATGGCACCTTGGTCACAGATAAGCTGTTGAAAGCAAACTGAACCTTTAGCATCTGGCATCAAAGTGGCATCAGCTGCAAGGGTTAAGCTAACTGCCTGCAGGATATTCTGGGCTTTGTATAAAAGCCCAAGCCTTTCATTCAGGCCCTTGCTGCTCAGAGGGTGTGTCTACACATGCGCATTTACTGCGCAGTAACCAAAATGACCGCACAGTGCAAGCGCGTGTCTACAATGGGGATTTGATCCAACGACCCTTGAGGTGCCTAGGATTGCAATCTCGCACAGAGGTTAGAGCATGGTTTGTAAAGCATGGTTTGCACAGGGCTGATCCAGCCTCAGGCGGGGAGCTGGACTAGATGCGCCCCTTCCAGCCCCGCGTCTCTCCGATTCAATGAATCTGTGAATTTAGGAGATGCCCGAGACATCATTTAGTTCACAGGCAAACCTGGTCTGGTGACTAGTCAGCAGGGATATGAGGCGATGGCAGCACTGGAGTTACGTTGTGCAAGGTGCTGTACAAACACAGGCAAAGATGTGGCCTGAACTGAGTCTCAGCCAACAAGCTGGGTGAGGCAATAATAGCATTTCTACAGTTAACACTGAAGGAGCTACACTCCAGCAAGCAGACGTCAAACATCTGGAGTCCTGTGTCCAGCTGTGGCCCCCCTGCTACAGACAGGATGTGGACACATGGGAGAACTGGCAACGAAAATGGTTGAGGGCTGGGGGACATGGCTGGTGAGGGGAGGCTGAGGGAAATGGGCTGATTGAGTCTGCAGAAGAGAAGACTGAGGGGGATTGAATAGCAGCCTTCACCTCCCTGCAGGGGGGCTGCAAAGAGGAAGGAGCTGGGCTGGTCTCAGTGGGGGCAGATGACAGAAGGAGCAATGGGCTCAAGCTGCAGCAAGGGACGTTGAGGTTGGATATTCGGACAAACTTTATCCCAAGGAAGGTGGTGAAGCACTGGAATAACCCAGAGAGGTGGCAGCATCTCCATCCTTGGAGGTGTTGAAGACCCAGGTAGACAAAGCCTTGTCTGGGATGATGTAGTTGGGGCTGGTCCTGCTTGGAGCAGGGGTTGCACTAGACGTGACCTCCTGAGCTCCCTTCAACCCTCCTTGTCTATCATTCAGTGCCACCAGCTGCTGTCGACCCACCGCAGGGGAAAAGGCAAATGCTCAGTGACCCACAGCCCGTGCCCCCACTCCTGCTGGTACCAGCTGCTCCTACACCAGTTCAGACATGAGTCTCTTCAGGCCCATTTGGCCATCCCCTGCCTCCCAGTTTTGCCACCAAACAAGCAGCTAGCAAGGCAGGTTTCCATTAAACCAAGGCAGAGGGAACACTTAAGAAATTTAGGAGCACAAGTCCAACAGATGGGACCTGTTATTTTACGTCATACAGAGATTTCTTTGGACTCTCGCCCTAAATAGCATCACAGCAGAGTAGAGCCAGGAGGGACCTTCGGAGGTTGCATCCAGTCCAGGCCTGACTAAGCCATCCCAATTAAGTCACTGTCTAACTTGCTCTTCAAAATATCCAGGAATGGAGATTCCCCAGCCTAAGTCGCCTCTTCCCTCGGATGGTATGCAAGCAAGGAAAGGGATGAGGTTTTCTCTACAATTTAGCAAGAAAATAATGTAAGAAATCCTTAAAAAAAAAAAATTAAAAATCCCAGTTGTCATCTGCAGTGGTTTAGCATGAAATAAAATACACAGGTGCTAAAGGTTGCCATCGTAAAGGTCGGCCCTTGCAGCAAAGAGCGGGGTTGCTGATACGTGCCCTGACGTTATCTCCATGCATCCACTTTATCATCCTTCAACCTCTGATTTTCTGCCAGCCGTTGTAAATCTCACCTGGAGAGGGGCAGCCGGGCCAGGCCTCATTAGGTTTTTATACTCTCTCTGATTGCTTTCACAGGCCTCTGAGCCGGTCTCCCAGGGCCCCCCGAGTTCAAAGATCAAATAAATTGTCTGGCAGATTTATCAGGTCTCATGGTAGGTAGCCGTGTAGTAAACTTCCTTTGCCTCTTTTTTTTTTTTAACCTGATTTATCAGCATAAAAAGAAGGGGTTTTAAAAGCGCACACGGAGGACCTGGTCTGATCGCTGCTGCCTTGTGAATCATAGAAAATTCAGGGTGGAAAGGACCTCCGGAGGTCGCATCACATCTAGTCCTGAGGCAGGATCCCTTGTCTAACCTATGCCTAAAACTATGCAATCAACCCTGTTGCATAATTGAAGGTCCGTTGTCACTGGACTTCCCAAAAACAGATAGTGTCAATAAACCTGATCTCCATCTTTCTTTGCACGGATGAAGGGAATGCTACGGATATCGTGCATCCAGTCTTCAGCAAAGCTAGCGGTCCCGCACGATCTTCTTGTAAAGAATTGGAGAAAAGTGGGCTGGATAAAACTTCGGGACTATAAGGTGGATAGACAACTGACTCGATAGCCACAAGAAATGGGTAATTATTGACATGGCAGAATGGCCGGAGGCCAAGTGGAGTCCCATAGGGGCCTGTCCTGGGCCCGGTGCTGTTCAATTAACAGTTTGGATGTTGGCGTAGATAACTTCCTGAGCAAGTTTGTGGATGACGTGAAACTGGGACGGACTGCAAACGTGTTGGAGGACGGGAGTGCGATTCAGAAGGATCTTGATAGATTAAAAAGCTGCACACCGGTTGAAGTTCAGTGGCAAAATCACAGCAGTTTGAGAGCCAAAATCAAAAACACCAACACAAAAAAGATGATACTTGGCTGCTCTGTGCAGAAGGATCTTGGGTTCTCGGTAGGTCACAGACTCAATCCAAAAGGCAGCTGCACAAAAGGTGAATGCAGGTTTAAGAGTCATCGATAAAAGCATTTTGCAAGATGCGGGAGGTGACGGTGCCTCTCTGCTCGGCGCTGGTGAGGCCTCCTCTAGATACTGCGTGCCGTCCTGGGCTCCACATTTTAAAATGGATGTGCAGAAGTTGGAGAGGGTCCAGAGGTGGGCAACAAAGTTGACCAAGGGCTTGGAAAGCAAGTCATACAGGGAGAGGCTGAAGGAGCCGGACCTGCTCAGCTTGCAGAAAAGGGGACTTGACAGCAGTATTCAAATCCCTGGAGGGCTGCCATAGAGAAGAGGGAAAGCATCTTTTTCTCTCGTGCAGCAGAGAGGACGTGGCCCAATGGCTTGAAGCTGCAGCAAAGTAGGTTCAGGCTGGATATCAGGAAAAACTTCTTCACCTAGACCTCTCCCCAACAGTGGTAGACGTGGATACTATACAGGGAGAAGGGGATTGAACAGGGTACCTCTAAAGTGATCCATCTCCATTCAGTATCCTCCCTGGTCTGCACCGCTATCGCTATAAAGTGCCAGAGGAAACATCGTTCAACAGCTATTAACAAATCGATCATCCATGAATTTATCCAGTCCCTTTTTGAATCTGGCTGTGCCCTTTGCCTCCAAAGACAAGGCCCGGGGATATAAGTCCCTTCATCAATGCAGGGTGAATGCAAGCTCGTGCAGTATAATTTTCCAGAGCTAAACCGAATGCTTCCAAAGAAGAGGCACTGTATTAGCAGAACAAATGGACAAGTCGGAGAGACTCCAGTGGAGGGCAATGAAAATGGTTGGGGGCTGGGGGACAGGACTGGTGAGGAGAGGCTGAGGGAAATGGGCTGATTGAGTCTGCAGAAGAGAAGACCGAGGGGGATTGAATAGCAGCCTTCACCTCCCTGCAGGGGGGCTGCAAAGAGGATGGAGCTGGGCTGGTCTCAGTGGGGGCAGATGGCAGCACAAGGAGCAATGGGCTCAAGCTGCAGCAAGGAAAGTTGAGGTTGGATATTGGGAAAAACTCTCTCACAAAGCGGGTAGTAAAGCACTGGAGCAAGCTCCCTAGAGAGATGGTGCACTCTCCATCCTTGGAGGTGTTGAAGACCCGGCTAGACAAAGCCCTGGCTGGGATGATGGAGTTGGGGCTGGTCCTGCTTGGAGCAGGAGTTTGCACTAGACGTGACCTCCCGAGCTCCCTTCTCGCCCTCCTTGACTATGATTTGATGACCGCGTCTACACATGCACACCCTTAATACACCTTAAAAATGTCAATCTTATCCAGTTTGCACTGAAGTTTGATTTTAAGCGCATCTAGTCCAACCCACTGCTTAAATTTGAGCAGGGGTTGGACTAGTTGTGACCTCCCGGGGGAACTCCCTTCCAACCCTCATTTTCTGCGGTCCTAGCAAGTTCATTATTACTGGCCAGTCACCAATTCTGCAGGCGAGACATCTACCATGTGAATCACCTGGTGCTAAATAATGCCCAGCTTTGAGTCACCCCCCGAGGAGACGCTGCCTCCATCCTCCCTTCTTGTTTGGAGCTGCTGCAGGGCCTTGCTGCGCTCTGGGAAACAGCTGTCGCCTCCCCCCACAGCTGGCTGCCCTCCAGACAAGGAGAAAGAGATTTTCTAAATATAGGTTGCTAAGTGCTCTGGGAGTGAGAGGTGCTTTATAAAAGTAAGTCATCGTCCCAGCTCTTACTACATAATTGCAGCTGTATTTTTCAGGGTTGGTTTTTTTGTTAAGTTTTTTGTTGTTTTTTTTTTTGCTCAAACACTTTTTCCATGCACCAGCTGATGTGGAGTTATCCAAATGAATTTCCACAAGCATAATGCTTAATCTGCTCTCATTGCAGCCATCCATATATTTTTAATATGTCGAGTGATGGAAAGTTCTCAGAACGAGTGGAGAGAGCTGTCAGGTTTACTGCCCTGGAGGATCAGGCCTTGCTTATCCATCTAACAGACCTGCAGATATGAGGTATGCAAGGGAAGGGGTCGAGGTAGGATGTTTAAAAATAATACCTAGCACATAAAAATAAGGCAGTGTCTAGAATCGGCAACAATATGATGGGATCTGCACAAAACTGGGGGAGAATTTCCTGTTTCAGTGGCTTTTTTCAAAGGCAAGTGACATTTGGCAGCGGTGGTGGGGGGTGGGGAAATCCCACATCTTTTCATCAAAAAACTTTGGTGGCTTCATGCAAAATTGGTGGAGGGGGAAGTCGCCTTTTTGGGGGGTTTTAAACCAATTTTTTTTCTTTATGAAACCAAAATTGTTTCTATTTGGAGGTTTGTGCCTGCACACACACACACACACACACAACACAACACAACACAAGGATGCTGACTAGGATGCGTGTGTGTGTACACAGCACCTAACAAAAGGATGCTGCTTGGGGAGTGTGTGTATGTGTGTGTGTATGTGCACATGCGTGCACACACAAGTCTGTGTGTGTATACGGCAACTAATACAAGGTTGCTGCCTGAGATAGGCGCTGTACACACACACACATCCGTGGCAACATCCCTGTGCATTGTGTGTGTGTGCAGCACCTATCCCAGGCAGCAAACTTGTGTTAGTTGCTGTATGCACACAGATGTGTACATGCATGTGCACACACACACACCCAGGCAGCATCCTTGTGTTAGGTGTTGTAAGCACACACACGCACACATATCCCAGGCATGTTCGGTGCTGTACATGCTACCACCCCTCCCCACTCTCCCCTCTGCCCTGGCAGCATCCTTGTGCTAGGTGCGTGCTAGGTGCTGTACACACACCCACACACACAGACCCCAGGCAGCATCCTCGTGGTGTTAGGCGCTGTACAACCCAGGGCAAGAGACGGCTCCTGCCCCGTTCCTGCCGTACAGAGAGAACGGCGCAGAGTAACCCGATTTCTGCTGTCTTCCCCTTGCCCCCAGCTGATCTTCTGCTCTGTTTCTGCTCCCTGACCTGTGCTCCCCAATGGATCTGCTGCTCCCTGCTTTATCTGGCGCCGCCTGTCCCCTCCCTTATCTTTGGCGCGCCACACAGAGCGGCACCCCTCCCACAAACCGCCCACCCCCAGAAATGCAGTATTGAGGGCGTTGTGGGGGTGCCCAAACACATGCCCACGGAGTCCACAAGCCCCTGAGCTTCTTGCACCCTTTCCCTGGGCACGAGTGCCACGCTGGGCATTTCTTTTGTCCTGTTCCTCGCCTCTCTGCCCGCACGGCTCCATCCTCTCCCCGAGGTTCACAACCCATCAGCGAGCCCGGCTGGTCCCTCAGCCCGCGGCCTGCCACGAACGCGCTCTCGGGAGCCTGCCAGCAGGCGGGATCAGCACTTTGCTTTCCAGCCCCGGGATCAGAAGAAAAATGTTTTCTGCATCAGACGCTTGAAAGACTACAGATCACCTACAAGTATTTTTATTGCAGGAGTTTTGTTCTTGTTCCGAACTGTAAATGCTTTATGTCTTCCAGGTGCCGGCGACTCGGCCGGCGATGGAGCGCCTTTCGCAGAGCCTCCAGCTGCAGCATGCAGGTGCGTGTGCATCTAGCACGCCAGGGTGAAGCTAAACAGCTGTCGGATGGGCGAGGGGGGGGCTGGAAGGGATTTGCAGGCCCGCGGAGGATGGCTGGTGATTAAACCTGAAGCAATGGGCACAGGCAGCATGGGGCTGGGTTTGAGAAGGAGAAAAGCACACAATTCAATTAAATAAGTGAGGGGAGAGGGTGATGGGTGGAAGATGACGGTGCTCTGGATGTGTAAATCAACTGCAACCTCAACAGCGTTGGCATGGAGGACGCGAGAGGAGTTGGTCAAGTAGAGACAATCCTTCGGCTCGGCTCAGAGGCGAGATGAACATAAGAGCTGCCATTGACTGGATCGGGCCTGAGGTCCATCTTGCAAGGACAGATGCAGAGAGGGAACTGGGTCTGATCGAGGTTTTTCCCCTGTTCTTCTTCCACTTGCAGTCTCCAGCCCCTAAAGTCCAGGAGACCCCCTGACCTGAAGGGCACCGTGTCGTTTTTACATGCATCTAACCAGTGCAAGGTGCATGAAGCACAATCATTCGGAGCTGGCGGCATTTGTCGGGACAGGCTTGCATCGGTGTATTTTGCTACACCTGGAGTCACTTCAGGGCATCGCACGTTAGGACAGGATGCGAAGGAGAATCCTACATGCAGCAGAGTCGCTCAGTGTAATTTAGGGAAGCAGGAAGTAGCAGCCCGGGCTGGGATCTGGGCACGGCATCAAAGGAACTGCTCAGCTGATACGATGAAAGGACAGCGGGATTCCTCGGTTGCACTGCTCAAGTTTTGGATTACATTAGAGACCTCGTTTGGAGCTATAAAATGCTGCAGACGCAGCTCTTCTTTGCAACCATGCAGACCACAACGATTAAGAGGCAACCTGTGATACCTGATGTCGAGGGCTGTGCCCAGGAGATGCAGCTATGGAAAGAAAAACTTTTCATGGAAATTAGGCAACTCCAGAATCCAGCTCTTTCTGATCCTCTTCGAACAACCAGGGCAGCAGAAATAGCATTCACAACTCTGGAATATGTGTGGTTGATCTTAAGGCTCACGTTCCTACCACCGTTCTTGGTCATAGTCTTTGGAGTAGCCTTGTTCATAGCACTGGAAAGTCCTGCAGGAATAGGCACGTCTAAACATTGCCCTTGAACTTTCAACAAACTGGACGCATCTACACGTGCACCATTACTGCGTAGTAACTGAACATTAGTGCACAGTACAGGCGCGTGTTTACACGTGTGTGCCCGTACTGCGCAGTAGCTATGGTGACTTACACTGACTTGGGAGTAAATTTGCTACCTGCATGATGCAGGTAGCAAATTTACTCCTGAGTAGTTACTGCACAGTAAGGCACATGTAGACGTCTTACTGCTCAGTAACCTTGTTCGTTAGCGGGAAGTAACTTTACTCCCAGATCAGTGCACACGCAGCATTACTGCACTGTAATGCCTACACGTGTAGATGCTGGTCTAAACAAGTACTTACTGCGCAGTAAATGCACATGTAAACATGCCCACTGTGTTTATACGTGCATTTGCTCCCTTTCTGTTCCAATCTGGCAGGAGGGTTCATGGAGACAATGAATTTTCAGCAAATGTTTAACTATGAATAATTGTATTTATCATTTCCAGTCATGCTTAAGACCCCCAAAAGAACAGATGAACCGAGGCACGGTGGGCTGAACACACATTTGCTCCAAGGAACTTCCCAGAAGAGATGGGGAATGGAAACGCGGCTCTCAGGTAATGGCGAGAGATGAGGAAGATCCACCGACAGGGAAAGCTAGACCCTCCGCTGATACAAATCAACACCATTGCTGTCTTCAGCAGATCAGTGCTGATTTATAGCAGCAGAGCATGCCGGTCTGACTTGGTAAGCATGAACACATGCCCTATCAACCCGATTCAAACTCATCCAGCCAGGCCATAAAAGCAGAGGGTGGAACTTGATAAAGACATTTCATGAGACACAAATCCTTGAAAGTTAACAAGAACGAGGTACCTAAGTCTCTTAGGCAAGCCCCGAAGTCCTACCCTACCTAATGGATCAAAATCAACCCAGCTAACTTTTGGCAACTGGCAACAAGTTCTCTTCCTGCCTCAAAACATTAGTAGTTTGGTAGCTTTTCATCCAAACTATTCACCAAAACGTCTTACAGCTGTGAGCAAGGTTTGGGTGGGTGTTGGGAAGAATTAGGAGCAACTCACGGGCAGTTAGCAGATGGGAGAAGATAGAAATGAAAAATGGGGCTCATCCTTCGGTCAGGATAAGAGCTCAGGCAGGGCTGGAAGTGCGGGACTTGCAGCTAACAACCAGACTAAAATGGAGACATCTCCACGTCTCAGGCAGACTAGAGATTTTTATCACTTTCCATTACAGATCTGTTTTCGAGGGGAAATTCATCTCTGGGCAAAACCTAATCGCATTCTGCTGTTCGCTTTGAGAACAGGTCTGAGCATGAGGTGTTGGCCTTAATCTTCGAATTTCCTGCCTTTTTTCTGGTTTTGCAGTCGTCTTATAATTAAATGTTGGTTTTCTGTATTTATACGCCGTGGCCGGGGGCCAAGACTTAAATGCTTCGCTGCATGGAAAAGGAGGGAAATACAGACTACATCTGCATCCCATGAAATATTCCAGGCTGCAGCCGGTGGAGGAAAAACGGGTTGCCCTTCAGGACCAGGGAACAGGTTCGTTTCTAAAGGTCACTTGAGAGCGACGGTCAGGAGAAGGCGGTTGCATTTGTTTCTGGTCTATAGCTGTCCTTATTGTGGAGCTTCCTACAATGCCCATTCCCGTGGAGTAGGGTTGTCCAACTGCTGGCAATTTGCAGCCCCCATGCTCCCCGCTAGCTACCACCCCCTTTTATTACTCCAGCTGCAGCAGCATCCAGGCTCTCCGGGCCCTGTCCCTGCTCCAGTGTGGGATGAGTCCATGGTATGGAGATCCTGCAGCCGGGGATGGGGGATGAGGTGCCTGCATGGTGCAGGGCAGTGGGGAGACCGTGGCCTCTGCAGATGGGGTCCTGGATGCTTACAAGTTCCCCTCTATTCTGCACTGGGGAGGCCACATCTGGAGTCCTGTGTCCAGCTGTGGGCCCCACTACAGAAAGGATGTGCACACATTGGAGAGAGTCCAGTTGTGGGCAATGAAAATGGTTGTGGGGCTGGGGGACAGGACTGGTGAGGGGAAGCTGAAGGAATTGGCCTGATTGAGTCTGCAGAAGAGAAGACCGAGGGGGGTTGAATAGCAGCTTCACCTCCCTGCAGGGGGGCTGCAAAGAGGATGGAGCTGGACTGGTCTCAGTGGGGGCAGACAACAAAGAGAAATGGTCTGAAGTTGCAGCAAGGGAAGTTGAGGTTGGATATTAGGAAAAACTCTCTCATGAGGAGGGTGGTGAAGCACTGGAACAGGCTGCCCAGAGAGGTGGTGCAATCTCCATCCTTGGAGGTGTTGAAGACCCAGGTAGACCAAGCCTTGTCTGGGATGATGCAGTTGGGGCTGGTCCTGCTTGGAGCAGGGGTTGGACTAGATGTGACCTCCCGAGCTCCCTTCCAGCCCTCCGTGTCTATGACTATAATCCTTGTTGCGCACTCCAGCTCCATGTAATCACCCCAGACGAGTAGAGAACCAGCTCCACCCTCTAATTTCAACACTGCCGGTGCGTGCCAACTCATCATGAATTATTCTCATATTGAACCCAGCATTATCCCACACGTGGTCAAGTTTGCTCAGCAACAGACATGAGGCCGGAGGATATTGTGTCCCTGTAGGTCTGTGCAGCACTTGGCAACCTCCCAGGGAAGAGGCATTCGGTGGGGCTAACTCGCAGCAGGCGAGTCACGCTCTGAATAGGGAGCGTCAGGGATGAACAGCTGGGCTTGACCCGTCTGGGATCATCTGCCACATCTGGCCAGCCTGGAGCAGAGCAGGGGACCACGTGGACTAGTGGACAGGACATTGGAGGTCCCAGATTCCAGCTTTAGGTAATCTTTGTGTCTTTGTTTTCGTCTTGCCCCAGAAAGCCTGACCCTAACATGCCTGAGCAGTGCCTAGAACAGGACCCCGAGGGGCCTTGCTCACCAGGGTGGGTTTCCAGGCATTATACATCCAAAACCATGATGCCCACAAAGAAATAACATTCAGGCACTACTGAGTTACACTCGCCTGGATTTGAACCAGGAGCGAGAGACTCCACAGCCCGTTCCCAGCGCCAGAACGATACGCCCCATTGCTTTGCATTCGTGTCTGATCAAAAGCACACATCCCCGTGATTGCACTTGTCAGGTAAAAGCTGGGAGGACTCCAGCACAGCTCTTCCTGGGCCAGAAAAACACAGATTCGAGTCAGCCAAAACAATCTGCGAATTTGCCAGTACGTGGGATTGTTTTGTCCAAAACAACTCAGAGGAAAAACAAAAAAGAGAGAGAGAGATGGGGAGGAACATTGAACTGAATCATTGCAAATAAACAGCATTTCAGCGTTTTCAAATAAAAATCAAATGTTTGTTTTGCTTTGCCCCATGGTCTGGTGGAGAGGAGAGGAGAGGGTCGGATACATTTTTAACAAGACATGGGATTGAAAAAGAAAATCATTTTAACAAGAAAAATTAAATCCCGTTCAGGATCAGCTCAGAAAGAGACATTTCTTTGGGATTTTTTTTTCTATTTGTTGGCTAACCAAATATATATATATACACACACACACACACAGCTATTATATAACACGCACACATATACACACACACCCAAACACACATAGTAAATGTCTGTGTATGTGCGTATATAGACACACACACACACACACGCATACACCTATACACACACACGCATACACACATATATACACACACACACACACATATCTATACACACATATACATCTATACACACACATCTATATATATACACATGCATGCACACACATATACATCTATATATACATACGACACACACGCACACCTATACACACGCACACACGCACACACATACATCTATACACACGCACACACACACATACATACATCTAGATATATACACGTACACACACATACACATCTATATATACACATGCACGCACACACACACACACATATACATCTATATATACACACATGCATGCACACACACACACATATGTATTGGGGGGCTTGGGGGTGTTGGTTGTAGTCGCGTTGGTCTAAGGACATATGCAGACAAGGTACTTTGGGTAAATGTGGTATCTTTTACTAGACCAACTCAAATACACACACGCACAAATACATCTATTTATCTATATATTATAACGTGCATATACATACACATATTGAGATATACACTTATGCAGACACACACGTATACACGTGCACATGCACACTCACTGTTCATTCACATAACTCTCTTGTCAGGACATTGTTTGTTCCTTGAATTCCCTGACAGTTATTCCAAACATACTGTGAGTGAAGCTTTAAGGTTTACAATACTGTTTGAGGTTTATAATGGTTTTTAATCCGTTGTTAAAACTTCAACAACAAAAAATCCTATGCTTCCAGTGCTCACGTGCAAGTCATTTCATGCAAGTACCTTAGTAAATTAGAGCTTGATTTAATACAGGGATTATTGCCTATGCATTGGGTTACAGACTGACAATTAAGGAACATATTTTTATTAGGACTGAACAGCTATACAGCAGATTAGAGATTGCCATCATTGGGCCAGCAGCTATATTCAGTGCTTCCCAGGCAGATCTTCCTTTAGACTAAACTCTGTGGGTTATGCATAAAACCCATACTTGTGCAATGGGCTCAAGCTGCAGCAAGGAAAGTTGAGGTTGGATATTAGGAAGAATTTTCTCACTAGGAGGGTGGTGAAGCACTGGAGCAGGTTACCCAGAGAGGTGGTGCAGTCTCCATCCTTGGAGGTGTTGAAGCCCCAGGTAGACAAAGCCTTGTCTGGGATGATGTAGTTGGGGCTGGTCCTGCTTGGAGCAGGGGTTGGACAAGATGTGACCTCCTGAGATCCCTCCCAACCCTCCTTGTCTGTGATTCTCTGATTTTAAGTATTGCACAGCTCTGTTCTTGCAGCTTCTCCCAAAGCAAGAGACTGATACAAAGGCAGGTTGTTCATTGATAAACTCCTTGACTAAACACCTGGAATTGCCTCTCTCATTACCATGAGACCACCTGGCAGCATGAGACCTATCTATAGTGCCTGTATCCCTCATTCCCAGACTAGGAGTGTCTTATTCCCCATGTAGGCACACAAAAAGGAAAGTCAGCTGCATTATTTTTCAGCCATTCCTCCTTCTCCATTCTCCTTTTCCATAATCCCTTAGCACGGAGCCAAGCCAGTGCACGGCAATGCCAGCTCAGAGAAAAGAGATTCCCCTCCTTTGACAGCAAGAACCAGTGAAGCCAGAAAAGAGCTGCCACTCACCAGGCATCTTTAGGTCTCTTGTTTGGTGCTGAATTGAATAAGCACTTCATAGCAACAGCATCTGGATGCACCTCGGTCCTTGCAAGGAAATAAGGCTCACCATCAGGTCCCAGCAACTCCCATAGAAGAAGCATTCAGGGCAGCGAACTCAGAGCAGGTGAGTTATGCTCTGGATAAAGAGCTCCAGTAATCAACACCTAGCCTTGACCCATCTGGGATGATCGGCCCCGGTGCTGTGGGACAGCCGGCGTCCTCTTCAGCCACAGAGCAGAGGACAACCTGGGCTCACACATAGGACATTGGGTGTCCCAAATGCCAGCCTTAAGTCATTGTGTCTTTGCTTCTGTCTTGCCTGAAATCCTCTCTGGAGCAGAGACTGACCCTAACAAGCCTGGGCAGCTCCTAAAACAAAAGTCCAGCCCCCAAGTATACCATTAGGAACTAGCTGCCACGGGGAAGGCAGGCAGGAAGCCTAAGGGAACACAGAAAGTCCTCCAAAGGGATGTATTAGGGTTTCATAGATTTGCCCCTTTGGCATAAGGGAAACTTAGAGTTGAGTATCTTTTTTGAGGACTACCTGAGGCCACTAAAGTAGGCAAAGTCATCACTTCAAGCATTTGCACTAGGAGGGAATTGAACCCTGATCCTCTACATGGCAAGCAGAAATTCTGCCATTGAATCACCAGTGCTTCATAATTTAAGTCATCTACATAAAAAGCCACTTTCCCCTTATGACTTCTTTCCTCTCCAGCCAGTCCATGCTCCTAAGAAAACACGCCTGGGCCCAACTCTTCCCCAAACTCTGCATATTTTTCCTAAGTCATTTATTTCACCTGTTGTTCATTGCTACCAAACCTGCTTCATGTCCCTACAATGAGCAAGGTCCAGTTTATATAGGCCACAGGCCCCTTGCACTCCCAGCAGCTTTGGGAAAGACTCATTGTAGTTCACCCCTAGCTCACCCTTGCCCCATCACATTGTTTGCTCTGGGCTAGCCCCCCTTGTACATTGGGGGGGGTTAGAGATGCTGTGCAATGCTAAAATAAATGTAGGATGCCCTCAGAGCTGCTCTTTTTAGGGAGTAGGAATTGCACCGGTGCTTTCTGGGAAGAGTTTGAAAGCAAAGCATGGAGCTTATTGCTGCTCTAGGCAAGGGAAGGTGACCGACGCGAGCACAGCACCGTTGGCCAACTCAATGAGGGGGTGGCCTGTTGGTTGGACTCCTGGCCACTGTCCTGGGAGACACTTTTAAAGAGCGATATCACCAGCCGGGTATGTTCCTCTGCTCACTTTGGACCTCGCTCCTCTACTGAACGTTATGCCCAGGTGTTTTGGCAGAAGGGAGTTAGAAGAACCCAAGAAAACAGCCAAAATAGGGAATTAGGGACCAGCCAGCCAGGTTTTCCAGTTAGCAGTCACCCAGCCATGCTGAATCCTGTTTGGAAAGGCCGGGTTATGGAAACTTTCCCCCATGTTGCAGTGGGGTGCAGCTGTGTGATATTCCTGACAGCTCTGGCATACCCCAAATTCATGACACTGCTCCCAGGGTGGGTGCACAGCATCCTCCCAACCTCCTCCTCACTCAGTGCTTTTCAACCTGTGGTCTGCAGACCCCTGGGAGTCCTCAGACCATGTCTAAAGATGGCTATGATCAATCAAAAGTATGTGAATGCCCATACTTATAATTACCCATACTTACAGAAAGGATGTGAACACATTGTGGACACGTGTGGTCACATCTGGAGGCCGGTGTCCAGTTGTGGGCCCCTCACTACAGAAAGGATTTGAGAATTGGTAATGAAAATGGTTGGGGGGTGAGGCACATGACTGGTGAGGAAAGGCTGAAGGAAATGGGCTGATTGAGTCTTCAGAAGAGAAGACCGAGGGGGATTGAATAGCAGCCTTCACCTCCCTGCAGGGGGGCTGCAAAGAGGATGGGGCTGGGCTGTTCTCAGTGGGGGCAGATGGCAGGATAAGGAGCAATGGGCTCAAGCTGCAGCAAGGGAAGTTGAGGTTGGATAGTAGGAAAAACTTTCTCACTAGGAGGGTGGTGAAGCACTGGAGAAGGCTCCCCAGAGAGGTGGTGGCATCTCCATCCTTGGAGGTTTTGAAGACCCAGCTAGACAAAGCCTTGGCTGGGATGCTGTAGTTGGGGCTGGTCCTGCTTGGAGCAGGGGGTTGCACTAGATGTGACCTCCCAAGCTCCCTTCCAGCCCTCCTTGTCTGTGATTCTGTGATTTGAATTCAAAGAGATCTGCACCTCCCTTCAAAACTTTTTAGGGGTCTGCAAGAGAGAAAACATTGAAAACCACCGTCCAGGTCCAGTCCTGCGTGCTCGCTACCCAGGGTCAATGCTCCCAACATTGCTTTCCACTTCTCTCCCAAAAACAAAATTAGAATAATTACTAAATAACTGATTTTCCTCCACCTAGGCCTTTTTTTCCCCTGTAATATGTGACAAGGGAAAGGGCAGGAGAGGCCACTCCAGGCACTGAAACACCAGGTGTCCCCCAGAAGCGGGCTATAGGGCCAGCTGGGTGCCTTCAGAAAGCAGGTAAAGTCATGAATATAGCTACGGAGTTTATCGCCTTGTCTAATTTCCTTGACAGATGTGGCAAAAAAGATTAGTAATAATAAAAAAAAAAATGTTTTAAAGTTAAAACCTCCCCAGTTCCTTTCTCCAAGCCAAGACGGAAGGAGGACGTGTAGAGAGAGAAACCGTGAGCTCCCAGTCAATGTTTTGCATGGACAGAAACTCTATTTTGGGTTCTGCTGTGTAAAAACAAAGGCAAACGAATAGCATTGCCCCCGCCGGAGACGAATTTTGCTACTGCTGTTTAATACTTTTTCCTTTCCACGCTGCGAGCGGAGCACGCCAGAGGTCAGGCACAGTTCAGAAATATATCCCGTCAAGGCAAGGTTTTACTATTCCCCGCAGCGGGAAGACGGGTTCTTCCCCGACTCTGCAAACAAAACGAATGTCTTCCACGATAACGATCGAAGGGCCCACGCCAATACGCCGGCGGCACGGGTACAAGATGGAAACGAATGCCGAGATGGTCTTACACCGCTCTTATTTGGTTTCCTGCTAAAGCTGCCGTCTGTTTTTGCACTGTTGGCAATGGTTGAATAGCAGCAAAGGGAAATATTGTGGCCCGGCTTCCCGGCAAAGGGGTGGCAAAAAGGTAGGCCAGGTTGGGTAACAAAGCTGCATCAAACGGTTGCTCCTGTGATGTACAGCAAGAAGATGCCACCTTTTTAATCAGGTTGAAGGTTATTAAGTCTACTCCATTGGCAGACATGCAAGACACAGTACCATAATCCTGGAAGGCTGCAATATGGCTGGGGCAATAAACTGTAAGGAGACAGCAGAGCGCCGGTATAAAAGCTTTGAGCAATGATCGCCAGACCCGGGCTCCTGAGCTGCAAATGTCTCTTCATCCCGTTCCCTCTGTATTAGGGAAGACTTCAAAGGGCTGGGTTTTAAGCCCATGCACTGGGGCTGGCCTTTCCTGCAGTGTATACCCCTCCTGGTCTATACCGTGGCTTTGCTCTTTTGAACTCTTTTGGCTCTAGTTCACACTGGCTATGTGTGCCTGTCAGATATTTATAATCGTGGCAAGAAAAGGGGGGAAAGGACCTGGAGCACCTTTGTTGGAAGGGGGTGATGGCAGCTGGCCGTGCACGCCGTTCCCCTCCGCTTCACTGGCCTATTCCAGCGCTGGCATTGCAGCCTGCAGTGGCCCAAATCGGCGGCTCTCCATCTGCCTTCATATGACCATCCCCGTGCACCCTCCAGGTCAGGCTTGAGAGCATCTCCATGCAAATCACCGTAATGCAACTGCTTCCCTTCCCCGAAACTCGCGGAGCAGGTAGTTTGGACACCAGCAGGTCTGAGGTTTCCAAGCCAAACAGCTGGTGAGGAGGAGTGTGTGTGCGTTGTGGGGGGTGGAAATTATCCAGCCAATAATCAGAGCATCGCAGCCCACCTACACAGCCGTGTCTCTCCCTCCAGCTGATACCGTAACGGGGCTCTCTATTTCAGAGCTTGTCTCTTGGCCCGAGCACGCTGGAATTCCTGCATTTTTACTACTTCTCCTTTCCTCTGCCTTGGCCGGCACCGCTGATCCCTGTCTCGGATCTGAGCCTTGTTTTATTTCATTCTCAGCAGCTGCCCGAGCTTCCAGACACTTGCAATGACAGAAAGCACATGGAGCAGGACCGGTGTATTGCTGCTGTGATGGTCACGGAGCCCATCTGACTCTCCTGGGAGCAAAGGAGTGAAGCCTCAACCCCACCGCGGCTCTATTTTGCAGTCATATGTTCTTCCTCTGCGGACTGAGAAATAGGGAGGCCGTGTGGTCTGGTAGGTAGGGCTTTGGAGACCCATCTTCCATTCCTGACTCTGCCACTAACATGCTGGGTGACCTTGCTCAAGTCCTTTGAGCCTCAACCTGGTTCCTCAAGTCAGGGATTGAATGCATAGGTTGCTTTTCAGGGGTGATGGCTGCTTCTGCAAAGGTACAAATAAAGACGGCATCTGTGGGTCACTTCTCCTCCCAAAAGCCTCTGGTATCCCCCGGCACCATCTGCTTTTTCCCTGCTAAATCCATTGCTGTTGCTTGTCAGTGCATGAGGATGTATTACATGAAGCCTAGCAGCCAGCTCCTGCTCCCAGTTAACAGGCTTGAGTTTGGAGCTCAGGTTAGATCCAAAGCAAGCTTATGACCTGGATCGAGGCAGCCTGCTGCATCCACATCCAGACGCGGGAGCTGCCAGGTCCATCGCACACGGAAAGCAGCACCACGAACGCTGGCCTCCTGAGCTGCAGGTGTGAGTTTGCAACAGGATGACGGATGAGCACGCTGCACGCGCCAGCCAAGCACAGTTAAATATGGCTTTAGAAACTTCCAAACCTATGTTAGGTGGGATATTTTTTTCTTTTCCTCCTACCGGCACGGCCAAGCGCCTCCATTACAAAGAAAGCAGCTCTCAAGTAATGGCAGGGAAAGAGGAGCAACAAGCCACAAAGGTGAAGGACCTTCCAAAAATGACCCAGATACATTGTTCTGGACAATAACTACAAAGAAATGTTGTGCAGGCCAGAGGAAAACCAGGATGTCTCCATTTCCAAACGTTCAAGCCTCCTCTTTCTAGCCTGGGCACTTTGCAAGTGATTCGATGCTATTAGATGTTCACATGTTTGCTTTGCATTTCCCCCACAAGCAGCTTTTCTGCTGCTCCCTGTTTAAATATAGGCTGCTGCCTATATTTCCTATAGGAGACTTTCTGGGTCAGGGTCTTGCACTGAGTTTCTACCCCTTTCGCCTGCTGGGAGGGGAGACAGGGCACGAAGCAGCACGTCCCTGTCATGGGGTAGCGGCAGAGTGAGGGGAGCAGGAGGCTGATGGGATCTGCTCGGAGGACTCACCACGACTCATTTGTGTGCAGGGGAATGAATTCCACATTTTGGAAAGCGAAGGACGCATTTCCCTGGCAAGACATTTTAATAAAGAAGGAGCAGCTGTTGGAAGCCGCTCAGGAAGCCTGAACTTGTTAGAGGGAGGCCTGGTGGGGACGGGATCGTGGGCAGCGGGTCGGGGAAGGCGGTCAGCGCTGCAGGGCAAGCACAGCTCATCATGTGGCTTCCCAACATCCCAGGCGGATACGGTCACATGCACGGGTGAAGGGCAGTGTCGACCTGCAATATATATATGTGCACTTACATACATGTACATGCATTAGATAGATAGATAGATAGATAGATATATCTTAATATCTCTATATCTAGAGATAGATAGATAGATAGATAGATAGATAGATAGAAGTAATGTGATAGACAGAAGTAATAAGATAGATAGATAGATAGATAGATAGATAGATAGATAGATAGATAGATAGATAGATAGATAGATAGATAGATAGATAGATAGATAGTAATGGACTCCTATACACGTGCACAGAGCCTGCTCCAACACGCTGGAAATGTAGCACATCAGAGCAGACAATTAATCGAGTCAGCTGGAGCCCGGAAACGGATGCGCTTCAGCAGCCTTCCTCGGCACGTGTAGCATCGTCTCCATGCTGAAAAAAATGGTGGTGGGGCTTTTTAAAATAAAACACAGCCAATGAGCTTTACTTCACAGCACTCCACTGCCATTTTTTCAGTGCGGGGATGCTGATACATGTGACGCATGTGCACTTTTAATTAGTGCAGCTTGCTAAAGAAAGAGCCTGGCACTGTCTCTCACAGCACATGTGAAACTGTCTACTGTGACAAGCCAAAGTAGTATGATAAAAAGCAAGCAAGCAAGCAAGCAAGAAGTGTTGTGATATACTGAATATGACAGACAGTAATGTGATAGACCAAAGTAATATGATAGATATGTACATACATACATAGATTTGTACATATATTCATACGTGCATACATAGAAATGTGATAGACCAAAGTAATAAGCTAGATATGTACATACATACGTACACAGATTTGTACATCTATTCATATGTGCATACATCGAAGCAATGTGATAAAGTAATATGATAGATATGTACATACATACAACATAGATTTGTACATATATTCGTATGTCCATACATAGAAATAATGTGATAAACCAAAGTAATAAGATAGATAGATAGATAGATAGATAGATAGATAGATAGATAGATAGATAGATAGATAGATAGATAGAGATGGATGGATGGATGGATGGATGGATGGATGGATGGATGGGAAAACAGATGGTCTGCAGAGGAAATCTAGTAGTGAGATGAGAGTCCCTGTCTGCATTCTTCGCAGGAGACCGGGGTCTCTTACTCTAGGAAAGACCATCCTGGGAGCTGTCCCCTTTGCACGGAGGGCGTCAGGGCTTTGGCTGCACATCTGGCTTTGGGCCCCTCACCCGCTCCCCCTTGGCCCTGGGCGGGGAGCAGAGCGCCTCCTGGTGAGCAGCTCCCACGCCCTGCAGCGCTGTGGCTTCTCCGCGGAGGTCTCTTTCCCGAGGCATGGAGAGCAGACCAAACCCGGCAGCAGCTGCCGAGTGCACAGCTGGAGGTGGCAGGGCTGCAGACAGAGAGCAACTTGCTGACAAGGCTCAGCTGAAGCCGGAGCTTCCTGGAACTCCCCGCGCTGCGGAGGCTTGGGGAATGATAAAATAGCCCCCAGAGCTGTGCTAAAGGGCTGGCAAGGGCAGCAGTAGCGTTGCAGATGTGCCAGGTCCTCCACCCCCTGGAATCCCACGGCCAGCTCCACCCACCAGAAATGGTCCCAGGAGGGGCCACTAAGGACACACGAGGCCACGCCGCCACGAGCAGCTCGCTCTGCAACCGGAGTAGATGCATGCCCCGGGCATTTCAAGGCCTGAATGCCTTGTCCCCTGCAAGACTGGGATAGCCCCCAGGCTTGCTGTGTTCAGACTTCCCCATCTGCCTTGATATACACGGTCAAGTCTAGTCACAGAGGAGATGGGTTGGAGTCCCTGGGCTTTGGAAGCAGGACGTGGGACTGGTTAAGGACAGGGGGATCATTACCAGGTAAGATTCAGCCCCGTGCAAAACCTGGTGGCTTCAGGTTGTAGTTTATATCACTCCCAAGGGTGCAGATCACAACCAGAGTAATACCCACGTGTGCAGTTCAGTGACTTCACCCCATTTCCCAAAAGAAGGCGGCGAGGCCTCACACTTGCCTTCTGGTCCCTGTTCTGCCACCGGTCTGCTTGCTGGCCACTTCACAGCTCCATGCCTCAGTTTCCCCATCGGGGACGTGGAGATAAAGATCTTGGCTTACACGGTTCATTGCTTTGAGAAGATTCGCAGCGATCCAAATGCTGGCCGCAGCCATCCTTCCTGGGAAAGCCTAGGTACTAGTCAACCAGTATAAAGGTGGCAGAAACAGCACCTGTCATTGCTACGGGCGCATGTAGCTTCACAAGATAACCTAGGCTATTAGAGCACTTGCCTTGCAAACAGAGGACTGAAAAAGGAAGGGGAAGCCACATGACTAGCATTTTTTTTTGTCCCCCAGGTGGTTTAGCATTTTGCAGGAAAACAAGACAAAGCTGCCTGCCGTGTTCCCACTTCAGACTGAAAAAGTTTCACTGGGAAAAAATTCCATGCAAAATGGAAAATGCAGACAATGCCAGACATTTTCTTTGGGTTTTTTCCCCCTTCCCCGTGGAAAAATATACAGTAAAAAAAGAGGAAAGCAAGTGTTCAGGTTTGGAACAAAAGAGCTTTTCCCTCCAACAATTGCAACCAGCTCGAGCTGTGAGGTCAGGAATGCAAAGACCTGGGGTTTTGGGGGGTGACTCGGGTAGGGGTGCCATCACGGCCACATCCTGTGTCTGGCAGTTAGGAAATGCCAACTTTAGACCGGTCCATACAACTTCTATTTGGGCCCATATATATGAGGGTTCATACAACTTCCATTGGGCCCATATGTATGAGGGTCCATACAACTTCTATTTGGGCCCATATATATGAGGGTCCATACAACTTCTATTCAGGCCCATATATATGACGGTCCATACAACTTCTATTCGGGCCCATATATAGGAGGGTCCATACAACTTCTATTCGGGCCCATATATATGAGGGTCAATACAACTTCCATTCGGGCCCATATATATATGAGGGTCCACACAACTTCCATTGGGCCCATACGTATGAGGGTCCATACAACTTCTATTTGGGCCCATATATATATGAGGGTCCATACAACTTCTATTCGGGCCCATATGTATGAAGGTCCATACAACTTCTATTCGGGCCCATATATATGAAGGTCCATACAACTTCTATTCGGGCCCATATATATAAGGGTTCATACAACTTCTATTTGGGCCCATATGTATGAGGGTCCATACAATTTCTATTCAGGCCCATATGTATGAGGGTCCATACAACTTCTATTTGGGCCCATATATATGAGGGTCCATACAACTTCCATTTGGGCCCATATATATGAGGTCCATAAGGAGCTTTTTTGTAATGACAGACTCATTATCTCACCGCAAGACCCCCGTCTCCTTCATCCAAGCCACATACAAAGCAGTGCCCAACGTCATCCCATGCATATTGCTAACAGCTTTTGCTTGGAGTTGACCGCACAAGAGTTTCCATCAACCTCCGCCCCATCTTCAGGACCTCCTGAAATGGTTTTGTTCCTTTCGGGTTGACATGTCCTAGGCAAATTTCCCCATCCAGGGGTTGGGGGTGGCTATTTGTTCTGTGCTATTTCAATTAAATCGTTTTGTTTGTGGAAGAAGAGGCATCAGGTTTGAGTTATAAGCCTGCAAGAAAAGAACGCACCATGTCCTGTGGGTTATGTGCCCCCACCAGCCTCCCAGAAAAGACCGCGGAGACGGGACGTTGCAATGCTGCACGAAGGCTGTCATTAATGAAAGTCAGAGCGTACGGAGGATGTGGTTCTGGGCTTGTTTTTCACACTTTGGAGCATGCTTATGGTTAAGACGGGCCCATTCAGTCTTTAGGTGGGCTCATCTCCTTTTATGATCAGGTTTGAGATACCATCGTTTCTCAAGATTTATTCCAGTTTGAGTTTCGAGCCAAATCCTCTATTTAGGTACCTGTTGGCAACCTATTTCAGCACAGAGCTAGATGGAAAAAAATGCCAGTTCCTTTTCACAATCGATGTAAGAGGGAGAAAGGATTTTTAGTTTTGTTTGGGGGATTTTTGTGGTTGTTGGCAAGGGGTGCTGTTTGCTTCAACGATTGGTTGATTTGTCGGGGGGGGGGGGGTGGTCCCCTGCTAACTTCTTGCTAAAACTTTGGGTTTTTTTCCAACAAGACTAACACCAAAAAAATTATTCTTCAATAATTTTCTAGTCCCAAGTTTGTATGATCTGGGAAGCATGTTCTTTTTAAACATTAAAAAAAAGTATTTCTATTTTGTGACTGAACACACTAACACTTGAGGGGGGGAGGTTGAATTTTCCTGGGAACGTCGACTCGCTCCATTTAAAAAAATGTCCATGACAATTCATCTTGGTGAGAAACCTGGTTTTTTTTCCTTTCTTTCTTGCAAAGCCCAAGAATTTGGACCAGGTCTGTGTTCATATTAAGAAAGAGTCTCATGACTCCACAGTTGAAAGGCAGGGTAGAGATACACCCTATAGACTAACTACATCACAGATGCATCAGCTTTTTGTAGTGATATCCCATGCAATGGAAGGGAGGGAGAGGCACCAGTTTGGGGACATAAGCATGCTAGGAGAAGCACAGTCCCCCACCAAAACCCGGGAGATGCCTTCATGGACGGCAGCTTTGCATTGCTGCATTACAATCCTCGTTGCCAAAGGCCAGCGCCCTCTGACACAACCTTGTTTTTACTATTCAAAATGCTCCTGTGATCCCCAGACAACTTCCGTTTAAATGGCAAAGCAATCAAAAGACACACAGACAAGATGCTTAGCATAAGAATAAGGCTTCCAAAGCTCAACATTGTCCGGCGATCCCAGGTCGGTGACTCTCAACCTTTTTAGACTCAAAACCCCCTTGTTAGACTCAAGGCCCCCATCAGAAAATGCCAGCTCTGATCTTTCACTTGTGTTTTGACTGCAGGAAATACCAGAGCCATTCTTCTGTTGCAAAGAGCTCAGGAATACTACAGCAGGTCACAGTGTTTTTGACACTGTGGATTCCTATAGGAAAGCTCTGGGTTTATCTTGTGAAGCATGCATGGGTATGCGTGCTCCTAACCGTGCTGATGAGCAGCGCCCTTAAAATAATCTTGCAGCACCCCCCGGGTGCCGTGGTTGAAAATTACTGTTTTATGTATTAGCAAACTCTTTGGCACATGAAATCTAGGCACATACTCGGGCACTGTTGGAGATTTAACCTGGGACATCCAAATGCACGCTCATCTTTGGAACCAGATAGACAACTTCTTGGAACCAAATAGACAACTTCTGCCCCTACCGGTCATCCGTGGCTCGACTATGCCGCAGTCGCAGAGATACCCAAGCAAGTTTTAAACTAGAAACGAGGTAAATACATCCACGTTGAGCTGAGTTTCTACCCAGCTTCTGGGATGGGTTTGTAGACTGCACTGAGCTCTGCAGAGCTGTGGTTAGACAGAGAACCAAGATGAAAGCTAGCTAGCTTATTGCTAACTGCGCCATCTCCCTCCACCTTTGCGGTCACGGCTATGATTGTCATATATACATGACCTTTTTTTTAAGCACTGTTAACCATAGTATGATGATATAACCCTAACCCTAACTTATTTTCAAGCATGGATCCTTGCTGCTAACCGTATGCTCTGAGCCCATGCACTATGCAACCCTGCTAGAACAAAGTGCTTTTGGGGCCATTTATACTTCAGTCGTACCTAAACCAAGGATTGCCATCGGCAGTCCCTGGATATGAGGATGACAGTCTTCCAGTAATTAGGGAAGACATAGGTGAGTCCATAAATGACTGAAGAAGCCAATCTGAGATCCACATGGTTGAGTGCAGACGTGGCCAATAGTTCTGGAAGGAAGCAGATGCTGAGGATGCTGCTCTTTCCCTTTGTGTCTCTTGTCTGTCCGCCTCCATGGAGTTTGCTTGAAATGACCGATGCCTGGTCATAAATGATGGCTCTGCTAGGGACGATTCAATGCCGAAGTCTCCCAGCTGACTGAAAAGTGCCGTACCACGTCTCATCCCTCCAAACACACAGGAAAGGGGGGAATGGGGACCCCTAAAACACCCCTGTTCCTTTCAGCAAAGACATTATACAGTGTAGATGGCGTCAGAAGCAGCTGGATACCACCGTGAAAACTGTAGCATGAACACCGTGATAAGCATAGAGCAGATGCTAAATACAAGTCATAAAATCACTGAAATTTCGGGCTGGCAGGGCCCTCAGCAAGTCCAGGGCAGGATCAGCCCTGATTAAACCAAGTGCTCATTTAACCTGTTTTTAAAACTGCAGGAACAGCCCGCACAAATTATAAAAGGCTTGGGGAGTGATGCTGTCTCACAAATCGCTGTTGTCGTGTTGCGTCACTGCAACACAGCACAAGGGTGAAGCTGCATGTCACACGAAGACCGTACTAAACGTGTGGACTGCTGAGCAGTGTAAAGTTAGCGCGTGCTGCGGGCAGACACATGTTAAGGGTTAATGCCTTTTCTTGCCTGCAAAGTTCAGACTTGCCTCTAGAGGGCCGGTGAATAGGGGTGTGGCTAGGAGGCAGGACACCTCGGTGGGGGGTAAAGGGGGAGCTGGGACTGGTGCATCCTGGGATACTGGAGGACTGAAAATTGCTCATTTTATTTCCATGGGGCAGATTGAAGTTACCCTAGCACGAGCTGGGTAGCACAGCCCAGAGTTAACCCTCACTTGAAGGGGCATAACTTTGAGACATTCAGGGGTGCGTTAACAAGCTTTAATCTGTGAACAATCGCATTTTAAGTGCCTTTAGTATGGTCCAAGTGTAACATATACCTTCACCCTGTAACAGCCACCGCTTGACTCTGAAACACAGCAGGGCTGAGCAGCACTGGCAAGGAAGCCACTCTTGACGGCTTTGAAGGCAGCACAAAGAGAGGGCTGTTGTAAAAAGTTGGGTTTTACTCTTTTTTTTTTTTTTTTTTAAGGATTAAAAAAAGAAGAAAAAAAATATTCTTCACATTTAAAACTCTTTTTATTACCCTCATTGCTTAAGATAGCGTTACCATAAATCGACTCAACCATGACATTATTTGGAAACCAAAAGGATTACCACATCTATTAGAATATTTAAACCATATGTCTGAAGTTCAACACTCCCAGTGCCATAGTATGTACACAGATTGGGCAGTTCAGCTTCTGCTCCTGTTCAGTATGGAGCCGCTACAGCAGGGAGGACTGCGTTCCCATACGTATGCGGCAAAATGCGCCGGGCTTTGTTCTGGTACACAAGTCTTTACCCAGGGCCCTCGGGGTATTGTAAGGGGAAGACTACATTTCACCGCAGCCCCGTGAAGCCTGGCGTGTGAATTTTGTCACCTTCAGGAACCTGAGGCCCGAACTGAGGGACAACGCGATGAAGCTGAAGTGCCTCAAATTAGGAAACCCAATAACGTGGCCGGATTCCCAGAGGCGCTTTAGATCGCATCCAAATCCCTCCCGGTAGAGAGTCAGGGGCGACCAGTATGTCTGAAAACCAGGCCAAGTTGCTGAGCTGTCCCAATGTGGATTTTGCAGTCTAGCTGTACGCACCTACGTTTCCAAGCTATGACTGAAGAAACTTATCCTAAGAAAGGAGCGGAGGACAAAGCTGGGAACAGCACACGGACTTCCCCGTGTTATATCATTCTTCTCCAGAGATACTACTGGGTAGTATCTCTGGAGAAGAATGTCATACCCATAGTACTACTGGGTAGTATCTCTGGAGAAGAATGTCCTTTTTGTCCTTTTTGTCATTATTTTGTAGCACCTCTCTTTGCACAAGTGGTGTTTTCCTGGGCATCAAACTGGGGGAAACAGGAATTTGATCATAGAGAGTTCAGGCAGCCCACAGTGCTGGCCTTGCCATCGAGCTGGTTAGGGTCCCTTGTTTGGCACCCCCATCGGATGAGCACATATGGTCCTAATTCATAGACTTCTGTGCCCCGATTTCATTAGGATGCAGGACTGTTTCCTCCCTTGGCCTCTCTGCAACATGCCTTGGCCGTGGGCTCTGTCCGTTCCTCTGTAATGGAAGTGGAGCCCTACAGACCAACTTCTGCTGGTCTCAGGAGGACCACAGACATGCGAGATATCTCAGGCCCATAAACACGTCCTCTCCCAGAGCTATTGCTGTGTGGTGTTTTGGGTGGTGGTCTAATTTCTACAGGGGCACATGCTAGTAAAAAGAAAGTGGCATCCAGACAGGGGTCTTGCAAACACTTAGATAAAGCAGAGGATGGGATGGGTCATTTAAAAAACAAATGACACATATCCCCAAATGCAGGCTCCTGTCTCTACCCCCTCCTTCCATGAGGAGCTGCATGGGCCCATCTATGCCCCTTCTTCATCAGGGTCCTCTGATGCCCATGTCCATCTCTCAAGAAGGCTCCAGGTGGTCCTCACTGACAGAGGCTCCCACGCAGTTATCGTCTCCAAAACACCACACTGCGTCTCCGGTGACCCGTGGAGGTCCATGGAGCTGTCGGTCCACAGCACAGCATCTCATCACCTACGTGGAAGAAACCCAATGGCGATGTCATCTCTTGCTGGCCTGCATTCAATCCTAAATCTACTTGCTTTGGTATCTGCTAGTCAGAGAGTCCCTAGTAATCTCTGGGATCAGCTTCAGAGACCCACTGCAAGCTGCACTGGCCACAACTCAGCTATGGAAAGGAAGAGGAGAGATCAGCTCCTCACACGGGCCCACCCATACCATCCTCCAAAGAGGTCAAAAAAGGGCTCTCCCCTGACTAGCATCATTCAACCTTATAAGATACTCCCCAGCCTTCCCCCAGGCAGAAGAAAATCTGACAGTGGGCTCATAAGCAACTATCTACGAGTAGCCTCAGAGCAGGACATTCGACAAAAAGGGGTCCCGATATCAACCAGAGAAAAGTGAAGAACTGGTTGTGGTTTTCCTATCTCCTGTGTTGAGAGGGACTTCAGATGAGGCTGGTATACCATATTATATTACTATTTCAGTGCAGATTTTGAGTAATAGAAGTGGACTTTCATGGTCCAACCCCCTGTAGAGATGCAGGATGCTCCTACCCCATCCAGGGAAGTTGTCCCTGGGCAACTTGGTCCATCATCCTGTTACTCCCACAACCAGATGCATAGTTGGTCGGGTCAAAAGGGACCTCAACAGATCATCAAGTCTGACCACCTGCCATGGGCAGGAAAGACCACTGGGGTCAGATGACTCCAGCCCAGGCAGATGCCTATCCAGCTTTCCCTTAAGGGCCCCCAAAGAGGTGAGGGAAACCCACTCCCCAGGGAGGATTCCCTTTTGCAAGCAACAATTGAACCCAGCTCACCCACATGGTAGACAATAGCTGTACCACAGGGCTATCTTTGCCTACCATAAAGAGCTCATCAGGAATTTGAACCCAGGCCCTCTCACACCCAAAGCTAGACTCATATCCCTAGACCAACAAGCCATGCACAAAATCTTTCCTGATTTGTTTTTGATTGACATCATTAATCCGTCAGTTAGCCTAACTTAACTGAGAAATAACATTTGAGCTGCAGAGAGCTATGGGATGTAAAATCAGAATCAGAGACAAGGAGAGTGGGAAGAGACCTCAGGAGGTCACATCTAGTCCAGCCCCTGCTCCAAGCAGGACCAGCCCCAATTACATCATCCCAGACAAGGCTTTGTCTAGCTGGGTCTTCAACACCTCCAAGGATGGAGACTGCACCACCTCTCTGCATAGCCTGTTCCAGAGCTTCACTAAAGGTTTTCCTAATATCCAACCTCAACTTGCCTTGCTGCAGCTTGAGCCCATTGCTCCTTCTGTCACCTGCCCGCGCTGAGACCAGCCCAGCTCCATCCTCTTTGCAACCCCTGCAGGGAGGTGAAGCTGCTATTCAATCCCCCTTGGTCTTCTCTTCTGCAGGCTAAATCAGCCCATTTCCCTCACCTCTCCTCACCGGCCATGTCCCCCAGCCATTTTCATTGCTCTTCACTGGACTCTTTCCAAATTCTCTCCAATTTGCCTACACTGACAACGCCGAATGGCCGTGTGAGCTGCGGATAAGTTGAACCCTTTCACTTTTAGCCTAGGTCATCTGTGCAACCAGCCCTCTCCTGTTAACATAAGAGCCAAGGGGTTTTTGTGCGGAGACAAGACTCTGGGTAGGGACCCCACTCACGTGAACTCGGCAGTGGAGACCAATGCATCGATGGGTTTGACCAGATGAGCAGAGGAGATGAGAAAGCAGCTGGAAACGATTAGGAGACACCAGCAATGTGACACCATTGCTATCAGACAAAGCGAAGTAGCCTGAAGTCAGGCCGAAGGAGGGCAGAGGGACACCTTGTACCCAAACTCAATCAGACACATAAGCAGAGCGAGTGGCAACACCTCCAGCTCAGCTTACCTGACACCTCTCTATTTAAAAGCCCTGTTTTCAATTGCTTATAACTTTGACAAGCTCGGTGTATTCGGAGCTGAAAGTTTCCACGCCGACGCTCTGCCTCGGGGAGAATTTCTTTTGGCAAGTTACAGGAAAAATGGTTCGGCCATTTCCAAGAATGAAATTAGTTTTAAAAATGTGGTTTTGCCCTGGAGAGAAAAATAATGAAATAAAAAGAACAAAAGAAGGGATCCTTTGCAACTCAGCAGAGAAGCACCGGCATCCCTGGCTTTGGCACGGGGACTGGGTGGCAAGCAGAGGTGGTAACCCTGATATCCGGGGCGGGTCTTGTTTGAAACGGCCCAAAATCTCAGTTCCCACCTGCTCAATTGAGGCATATTACTGTGTAGCTCAATTTTCCAGCAATCCCATCTGCAGGCACTAACTTAGGAGCTTTTCTCCTGGTTTCTGAGAACTACTGAGGCACTAGGAATAAAAGGAGAAAAACTCACTCTTTCTTAAGGTCTCAGCATCTCTCTGGGTGCTGGCACTAGGGCAAGAAGAGGAAAAGAAACAGCCAAGCTGACCTAAAGGGCTAGGGACAGATGTTACACATATAAACCAGTTTAAGTAATCAGAAACTGGTTTAAACCTGTAACATAAGTTCAGTGCACATAAACCAGTTTAAAAATGGCTGCAACTGGTTTAAGATAAACCTGCTTGAATATCATATCAGACTTAACTGATTTGGGTCAAACCAGTTTATGATGATTTGGGTCAAACATCCTAAGACCCTGGGGCAATAGGGCAATGCCCAGGAAATTTGTGGAGTCTCCTTCTTCGGAGGTTTTCAAGAAGCTGGCTATGCCTCTATCAGAGATGGTATTCGTGTAAGGGGTTGGACTACTTGACCTTAGCTCCATCATGCCAAGGACACTGAAAAAGTCCAAAACACCTCAAACAGGAGCCCTAAAGCAGCAGATACTCTGTGCTGTAATCCCTCATCTCTTGCAGACGGCTGATGTCAACGAAGAAATCCAACTTGGCCTCAAATGTGCAAGTGCAGCCTGTTGATGCCTGTGGAAATGGGTGTTCAAAGATTGCAGCATCAGACCCGAAACCAAGCTCATGGTTTATCCAGCAGTCGCAATCCTCACCGTGCTGTGCTAAGCTGAGACACGGGCAATGTATAGGAGGTGCCTCATGTTCACTGGAGATGTAGCATCGACGCTGCCGGTGGAAGATCCTTCGAATCCAGTGGGAAGACGGATGCACCCGTGCTAGTGTCCTCTCACAAGCAAACACCACGAGCGCCGAGGTGAAGATCATCCGACATCACCTCTGTTGGGCCGGCCACATCATCCGGACGTCTGACGCCAGTCTCCCAAAGTAAGTCTTATTCCCCCAGCTCGGTCAAGGTGCACGCTCTAGAGAAGGGCAGAGAAAATGTTTCCAGGATGTCCTCCAGCCCTGAAAAAAATGCAGTATTGACTTCAGCTCCTGGGAGACGATGGCCCAGGGCTGCCCCAAATGGGGGAAGATCTGCTGCAAGGATCTCAATACCTGGAAATCTCATGGCGACAACAGGAGATAGAAAAGTGGCAGAAACAGCGTGTCAGGGACCAAACCCTGCATGGAAACACGTGCTCAAACTGCAGCAGGGTCTGTCGATCCTGGATCGGCCTCAACAGCCACCTCCAGCCCCACAGATAAGGCAATTGTGGAAGACAAGCATCCGCAACTGTGAGGGATTGCTGCTGCAGCTGTTGATGATGATGATAATGATGAATCCCTCTGGGCCTTTGCTTCCCATAGGGGGACTGGCATTGTGGAAAATAAATTCAGCCATACTTGGGAGGGCTTGAGCACCACAGCAAGGTCCAGGAGGAAACGAATCTGGCTTCCCTCAGGGAAAGACTTGCACGGTGCAGTTAGCAAGGTGCAGGGCCACACGCGGCACAGCAGGAAGAACATTAAATAGCGAAGGCCTGCCCCTCCGGTGTGCTCTGAGCCAGAGAAGTGCACCTCCTTGCAGCTCCAAACCTCCCTCCTCGCACTTTTGGAGCACAAGGTGACCGACACACTTAGCAACTCGCTCATCTTGGTTCCAAGCTTTTGGGGCTGGGGGCAGGTCTCTGCCCAGCCTTTCTCTCCAAGACCTTCAGGATGTACAGGGCCTGTTCTGACCTCGGAAGCAAGCAAAGAGGCCCCAGCTTCAGGTGTGTGCATGCATGTGTGTGTATGTGTATGCATGTGCATGCCTGCACATGTGTGCATACAGGTGTGTGTGTGCATGCACATGTATGTGTGTGTATGTGTGTGCATGCATGTGCATGCATGCACATGTGTCTGTGTGTGCGTGCACGTGTGTGCATGCACATGTGCATGTGTGAGCGTGAAGGGGGGCTTTATCACGGAGGGCTGAGCTTTGGGGTAGGTCCCCATCCCCACCCAGGTCTGTGCCAAAGCAGCACTCCCTTCATCTTCTCATCCCACAGGTTGGTCAGATTAATTAGGCCCTGCCTTCCCCAGGTGTAAATGAGCCCAGCTCTGTGCTCTCCTTAATTAACCAGTCAGCTGAGGGAGGCAGGGAAGGGCAGAATAGTGTTTTTTTCCCCCTCAGGAGTTGCTTTTCTCACCACAAAATCAGCGTGATTCAGCGTCTGTCTCATCTGTAATGGAAGAGCTCCCTCTGCTGCAGTCCTGAGTCTTCTCGACCCCTTTCTTTTTGCTCCAGGAAAAGCATCACCTTGGCTGCCACGAAACTGTGCGCACTGGACAGGCAGAGGGGTCCGATGCCCCCTGTTCTTGGGGCTGGAGAAGCCAGTGTATCCTATTGCAAAGCAGCTGTGTGCAGTGAGGGCTGTTGCTGCCCCTGCCACGAGGCCACCGAAGAGCAGATAACATAGATTCATAGATTCACAGATTTATAGATGTTAGGGTCGAAAGGGATCTCAATAGATCATCAAGTCCGACCCCCTGCATAAGCAGGAAAGAGTGCTGGGTCTAGATGACCCCAGCTAGATACTCATCTAACCTCCTCTTGAAGACCCCCAGGGTAGGGGAGAGCACCACCTCCCTTGGGAGCCCGTTCCAGACCTTGGCCACTCGAACTGTGAAGAAGTTCTTCCTAATGTCCAGTCTAAATCTGCTCTCTGCTAGCTTGTGGCCATTGTTTCTTGTAACCCCCGGGGGCGCCTTGGTGAATAAATCCTCACCAATTCCCTTCTGTGCCCCCGTGATGAACTTAAAGGCAGCCGCAAGGTCGCCTCTCAACCTTCTCTTGCGGAGGCTGAAAAGGTCCAGTTTCTCTAGTCTCTCCTCGTAGGGCTTGGTCTGCAGGCCCTTGACCATACGAGTGGCCCTTCTCTGGACCCTCTCCAGGTTATCCACATCTCTCTTTAAGTGCGGTGCCCAGAATTGCACGCAGTACTCCAACTGCGGTCTGACCAGCAGTAACGATGTCTTTGCTTTTAGCGGAGGGACAGGCTGGGCAGCAGCTCTGCAGAAAAGGACCTGGAGGTGACGGGGGGCAAGAAGCTAAACAGGAGCCAGCAGTGTGCCTTTGGTGCCAAGAAGGCTACCAGCATCCTGGGCTGCATTGGTAGGAGCGTTGCCAGCAGATGGAGGGCAGTGATTCTTCCCCTCTATTCAGCACTGGGGAGGCCACATCTGGAGTCCTGTGTCCAGCTGTGGGCCCCCCACTACAGAAAGGATGGGGACACATGGGAGAATTAGCAATGAAAATGGTTGTGGGGCTGGGGGACAGGACTCGTGAGGAGAGGCTGAGGGAAATGGACTGATTGAGTCTGCAGAAGAGAAGACGGAGGGGGATTGAATAGCAGCCTTCACCTCCCTGCAGGGGGGCTGCAAAGGGATGAAGCTGGACTGGTCTCAGTGAAGGCAGGTGACAGAAGGAGCAATGGGCTCAGGCTGCAGCAAGGGAAGTTGAGGTTGGATATTAGGAAGAGGAAGGTGGTGAAGCACAGGACCAGGCTCCCCCGAGTGGTGGTGCGGTCTGCATCCTTGGAAGTGTTCAAGACCCAACTAGACCAAGCCGTGTCTGGGATGATGTAGCTGGGGCTGGTCCTGCTTGGCACAAGGGGCTGCACTAGATGTGACCTCCTGAGCTCCCTTCCAGCCCTCGTTGTCCATGATTGTATGAAATGGCTACCCCAGGATGGACGCAGACAGACAACACCTAACCCAGTGTAACTACCACCAGTATCCCTCTTTCAGGGGTATTCTGCCCCAGCCACAGTGCAGTTATCTGGGAGTCGGTGGTTTGTCTCATCTGCCTGGTGCTCCTTTACACCCGTGGCATGTTCACTGTAATGTTTTATGTGGTCAGGCCCTTTTCTATGCCCTGGCACGCACCAGCTGCATCTCCTCCTTCAGAGGTGTTTGAGTTTTAATCGTGGATGCATTGAGCCTTACACGGATGATATATAGATACAAGTGCACTGTGCTTTGTCACACATCTGTGCTCTCCAGAGGAGCAATGCTCAGTGCAGAGGTGATCAGCGTTACAGTCTCAAAGCTCTTTTGGGGAGAGGGAATGTGAGATTTCCCACCAATTTTTGGTTTTTTATTCTGTGTTTGTTTGTTTTTCTTTATAAATCCTTCCCCCTCCTTCCAGCAAGATGAAATGCAGAGAGCCGTGGGCCCATACGGCACCAGGGAATTGGTGTTTCATAATATTCTCCACAACAAGACATGCTTCCTGATGTGCTCTCTGTAACGTGATCACATCAGACTTACTAGGGGCTTTCAATACGCACGGTGGCCACAGACGGCAGTAGCATTTTAAAAAGCTTGTGTTAAGGCAGGATTATGAAGCATGGATTATAATCCATTATTCATTAGGAAGGTTGTTTGCCTGTATAGTGGCTTCCCAGAAAGGGCAAGGAGCATTATGGGAGATGTGGGGCCCTGCAGGTACAAAAACTTGGGTAAGATTGATTAGTCCTAGTTAAGCAGAGGCTGAGATTGCAATGCTTAGAGGCTGGGAGCTGGAATGCCATCAGTCTCTTTCCAGCTTTGCTACTAACTTGTTTCATAACCTTGGTCAAGTCACTTGACAGCTTAATGTCCCCCAGTCTGTAATCCAGTAGAATAACGCTGCCCTTTAGAAAGCATTACTAAAGTTGTTCCTAATATCGAAGGCTTTCTAAAGGGCAGCATTAGTCTACTGAATTACAGATGTTGCCTGTTGACGGTCCAGTGGTTCAAATCTAGTGGTCCAGGGGTCCAAAACTAGCGGTCCAGTGATTCAAACCTAGTAGTGCTATTAGCTCCCACCTGCAACTGTTGAAAGTCTCCGTAGTTTCACCCTCTGTCTCCTACTATTCTCCAGGAGGCAGGCCCAGAGCAAAGATCTTACCGCGGCCTTCATGTGATTCTCTGGGAAGGTACCAGGGAGGAGAGTTGGTATTGATCTCATGCCAAACTTTAAGGCCAGGCCGCATGCGAGGCTACCATAGCAAAGGCACCTAGATACATCACTGGAGGAACAAGTTGCATAGAGATACTGCGTGCCTTTATCTCACCAGTTCCCAAGCCCTGTATTCATCTCTAGCAGTGCATTAGTAATAGTTATGTTATACAGTGGGCATGTCTACATGAGACATTTTACTGTGCAGTAGAGCAAATTATGGCATATAAGTGTCACCTTCTACACGTGCAGACCCTGACTGTGCAGTAATTTGCTCTACTTGGCAGTTAATTTGCTACCCACAAATGCAAGCAGCAAATCAACTGTTGCATAATTGCTGTGCAGTATGGCATGTATAGATGGCAGACCAGGAGCAAATTTGCTCCCAGTCAGCTAGGCAGCAGGGGGTGGGAGATTGCTCCCTGCCCCCGGGAGTTGCCGCAGCAGCAGGGAGCTCTGTGATCACAGGGGTTTGCTGGTAGCTGCCCCACTGGTAGATTGGGGCAGAGGGCTGGGACCTGCACTTCCCCTGCAGCTCTTTCCAAGCCCCCTACCCCCAATTGGGGAGCTGAAGCCAGGGCAGGGGGATATTGTCCCCACCTGGGCTCCACCACCGGAGCCTGCCCAGCAGCAAGCAGCTCCTGGGGGCTGGGAACAATGTCCCAGCCGCCACCAGAAGACAGATGTCTCCTGGCTCCATGCTCCCTGCCAGCCCCAGGGCTAACACCCAGCTCTAGTACCTCGAGCTGCCCCTGGCTGCTGCAGGGCATCATTGCAGAGCCAGAGGGGGCTGGAGCAGACTTCTGCCAGAAGCAGCAAATTTGCCCCCAAATGGATGCACGTGCCCATCCAGGGTGAGTTTACTCCAGAGTAAATTACTCTGGAGTAAACCCATCCAGCGGCATTTGCACATGTAGACCCAGTATAATGCAAGCTTCTATGAGTGTCTACAAAGAGCTGGAGAACTGTCAGCCTTGAAGCAAAAGAAATGAGCAGCCATATAAAAGAGATAAAAGAAGACGACAGCGGCTGCTCCCAGCTGTGGCACAGATGCCCTGGGTGAATTTAGGTGAGTCAATGTACTGCTTCACGACTCAGTTTCTTGCTCTGGAAGACTGTATTAGTGTCACCTTGTGCTGTAAAGCCACTTGAAGCCGATGGATGACAGACACAATAATAGAGCTAAATGCGAACAATACAGTCAATACACCATCTTTGATGACATACCACACCACCCCCAACAAGCCACACAACTTGTTTTGGGGAAGGCAGAATGAAGAAAAAATGGATTTATTTCCAGAGTTATGGCTGAACAGAGCAGGGACAGAGCCTAATCTTCAGAGGACTCACCCCCTCTTTCCTGCTCAGCCAAAAGCTGAAACCTTAGCTGCTGCTGAAGACTAGTCTCCGGGGGTGAATCTGTGATTTTGAAAAGAGCTAATAACAGTTTGCAGGGTTATGCACTAGGAGAAATGAAACCAGGAGTAGCTAACAGACAGCAAAATTGCCAGAAGAAAGTTAGCTTGAGTGGTGGAAGATCAAGACCATTCAAAAGGAGAGATGGTTGTTAATACCTATAGAGTGAAGAGCAACCAGGGGGGCTGGACCCGATGATCTTGTAAGGTCTTTGTTTCCAGAAGGGAACCAAATCTTGTCTTGCAGCCCCTAACATCTATGAATCTAAGTCAATTGGCTCCCTCGGCTGCCTGAATAGAAAAGCCGCTGCTGCTGGCGTGAGTGAGGTGCTTCTATTCTGGGCAGAACATCAGCTTCCCTTCTTAAGACGCGCGCCCCAATTTTGGGCACCTGATTTTTAGGGAGAAAATGTGTGTTATACAAGGAACTACAGTGCGGGGCAGAAGAGCCAACACATGGACTCTGACAACAAAACCTCCTTGTCTCCATTGCACGGAGGTAGCCCAATATTGGGCAATGAGTCGACAATGGCTGCCATTAAAAAAACAGGCTGGCCTGACTCCCAAGCTTCACCTATTCTACAACCAGCCCTTCTGGCCCCCTGTTTTCAGACGGGGACACCGAAGGCAGACTGGGCTGTGGATCAGTCATGTCTTGAAGCGACACCCCGAAAGCCATGCATTCAGAAGCTTTGAGGGTGCAACGAAAAGGAAGCTCAAACTGCCTCTTCCAGCGCTATATCGATTCCACAGTGGGATCCTGGTGCTCTACGGGGATCTCTCCAGCACCCAAACCCAGTGGAAAATCACAGCAATGAACAGCCCAGATCTCACTCCAGTGTCTAACTCTCCGTAGTCCCAAACCTTCAGCCATTTCAGCATACTTCCTGGGGAAATGGGCCTTGCATTCCAGCCATGCATCTCCGGATTTACAGGGACCCGTTCTCGGGATGCAGCTGTGCCTCCCCTGCCCCCGCCAGCCCCGTGCCTTCTTTTTGCTGGAAAGCGCGATTTGCTGCAGGGAATGCAAACACAAACTGTTCTGTGGAGGCTGGTGAAGTGTCACGCTGAGGCTTTGATGTGCCTTTGATTTCCTTTGACTCTGGAAAGGGGGGGGGAAAAAACGGGACGGCCACCCCCGAACATGCCATAAAATGTGCTGAAATTTAGCATGGAAGGAAGAGGAGGGGGGCGGGGGGCGTGGAATAAGGCCTGGAACAAACCAGACATGGATGTATGGTGCAAAGCACAAAAAAAAAAGAAGAAAAAAGAAAGAGGAAAGTTCTCTTCTTAATTGGAAACAGGCCTTGGAGGGGAAGGTCTTGTAATGAGTTTACGAGTGGGTTTGGAAAGGGGAAGGATTGCACACGTAATTAAATGCGTGCGGGTAATAAAAATACCCGGGAAGCTTTATGTGGAATCAAGAGGGGGTGAAAACTCTGACAGCAAACACCAAGCTGCTAATAATTAGAGGGCCCGAGGAGCGTGACTCCCCGAGGAAATGATAGGGTTCGTTCTTTGCCGCGGAAGCCGAGAGCGAGTTTTGCGCTGGCCCAGCCCCTCCGTGCCAAAGCGAAGCAGCGGGAACCGGGTTTGCCGACATAAACCCGGGCTCCAGGATGGGACCTGACCACTTCATAAGTCAGCGGCCGACAGAGACGGGCATCAAAGCATAGGCTGTCCTGCTTCTGCTCCAGGGACCCCAGTGGCAACAGTGCTGGAAATATTAAAAGAAAGCACCCAGATGCCTGGCCCTTTTTCATTCCCCTTTTCTCAGGGCTGTATCGAGTGGTTCGTTAATGGGTCTAAAAATACCCCCAGGCAGGAAATGACATGTCCCTAGGAGTAAGCCAAGTGTCGTGTGAAAACAGCAGTGGGAATACAGTGGGTCCGAGGTAGCGGCACATAGGGATCATGAAGCGCAGGGATGCTCAAGGCTTGGCTTGGGCACGCTAGGAGCTTTCCAAGCGCTCTGCAAGGCAGGCTAAGTTATGTTTTGCAGAAGGCTGGGCTTGGGGGGGCACCTTATAGACTAACTCAGTCAGAAAGGCATAAGTCATGCTTTGCCCAGATCCCTTTCTCTCCACAGTACTTTAGTATCTGGGCACCTTGAATAACCCTATGATTTTATCGTCGCGGTCCCTCTAGGCGGTAGGGAGGTGGTGTCATCGCTAGGGACCACTGTCATTCAGGATTTGGTGCAGGGGAAAGGGGGCTTCCTGCCGGCTCACTTGAGCCAATTTCGGGCCTTTTCTCATGGCGGGCTCTGCCATGCCTCTAATTGGCATGGGCTGATTACCATTGAACAGCAGCACATAGGCTGTTCCCCAGCTGTTTTAAGGAAGTAAAGCGTACGACGTGTGAAGCAACAACGTTTAAGTAAAGCTCACCACTTAATGAAGCCGTGCTAAATACACTTCATTAAACAACTTTTGTCTCTGCCCTGCCGCGCAGAGAAGGGGACGGGGTTGCAAAATAAAGAGTGGGGGGAAGCCTCTGCGGAGGGGCACCCTGCACCCCACATCCGGCTGCCACCCAGCATGCCTATGCCCACAGCACCTAGGGCAGGGGGTACTTACCTGCTCCACTCTGGGCAGGGTTTTTAAACTTCCCACCAAAGCAGGGAGTCAGACAACCTGTAGTAGGCTGCCCCTGGAAACATGTAGTGCTTCCACACCGTCTCCAGGGCTCCGCTGCTTTTCCTCTCCATGTTTTAGGTAAGTTTTGTTTTTGGGGTGTGTTTTTTTTTTTAATTTTTCCCCCACCCTCCCTCTCCCCCATGGTCTGAGGCCACTTCCAGCCAAATCGAAGTTTTCTGGGGTTTGGGGGAAACACCTGGCATCCCTTGAAGCCCGAGTTACAGTGGTCCCTAGCTACCACCATTCAGAAAAGGGGTGATAGCAGACTGCAGAGAGTAGACGACGTGCTAGAAGTCATGCAAGAAGCTTGCAAAACCCAGGTCCCTTGAGTCCTCATCCAGTCTCTTAGCCACAAGCCCGTCCTTCCTCCCTCTGCTTTGATCATCCCCTTGACACAAAAGGAGAAAGACGGACACAAAACAGTTATGTGGTTCACCAGAGCTACACAGGACGTCAAGGACAGAGAAAATATTACTGGAGAATTCATGGAAAAACAGGGCTGGCAGAGCACATCTAGTCCAGCCCCCTGCTCGAGGTAGGATTAGCCCTGACTAAACCATCCCAGACAAATGTTTGCCCAACCTCTAATTAAACATGTCCAATGACAGAGAGTCCACAATTGCTGCAGGTAGCATGTCCCAGTGCTTAACCACCCAGACATCTCCAGGGTCCTCCGCTTTGGGTTAAGTCTACTCGGATGCATCCATTTCCACTTGCTTGGAAGGAGATAGGCTCTTAATTGTAAGCATAAAAATCTCTCTTTCTTTTTTGGCATTTACACTTCCTAGGATAGGTTGTATGGCTTTGGGAAATGGAAATGGCAGTGTCCGTCACAAAGACCCGAACCAGCACTCCAGGTCCTAACACCTGCCACTTTTGTGGCTGTTTCGAATTCAAACCTATGTTGAAAAATGGACTGCACTGAAGTCGAATTCAAACCTATTTGGAAAATGAACTGCACTGAAGTCAAGCCAAAGCAAATCCTTTCAGTGCATCCATAGAGACCAGGCCCAACACAACCATGGGTCTACTGTACGCAATGGTCCGCAAGCCACCGACCGCGGAGACCAGGATGGCAACACCATCCCACCCTGCTGTGGGCACTGGCCTATCACCACCAGGACAGATAAACCCAAATCACAAGGTTTTGTTTGTTCTGGGTTCAAAGTGCTCGGTCATTTGGTCCAGTCCCCATAATCACAGCCCAGAGGTATTGCTTCCTGTGGTTTGAGTTTGGATCCAAATTATTGCATCAACATTAAGGAGCAAAAGGGAGCATTTATACAGGACACAAACCCTCGCTCAGCCCCACAGTGAGCCCAAAACCTCGTGTTTGGTGAATACGCTGCCGTCGAGAGTTGGCCCCTGTGATTGATCACCTGCACTGTTAAAAAAATGAAAAAAATCATAGCTTATTTCTAATTTCTGGCCTTAAATCCATCATTATTGGAGACTGTGGATATAGAGGGCAGGAGAAGCCCCTAAGATAGAATTGGTGTTGCCAAGAAAACTGCTCTCCGGCACTCCCGACTGCCAATCCCAGGCATGTGGGAGGCAGAAATCACGACAGTGGCATGGGGATGATTTCCATTTGCTTCTGGGATCAGCATGCATGGTAAGGGATGCATGGGCTGGGCATACTTGTGGACCAGGGAGCACTTGGGAAGCAGGATAGACATATCCTATATAGATTTGCTTTCACAGCCGCAGCAGGAATCTGTCTCCATCGTGGCAGACATCATAACAGATCTCTTTATCCATCCATTCACCCAGTTTCTTATTCTAACCCCTAACCACCAGCCACCAAACGACCCATTCCCAGTCTCACACCTGCAACAAGCCACTAGTTTCAGCATTGCTACGCCTGACTCAAAACAGCAGTAGCAGCAACAGATTCAGGCCCCAGGATGTCTAAATCCTCAGAGCATATAACCCTGCCAAATCTACGCACCAGGAAGAGGAGGGGGTTAAATTCAGTAAAGGGAAAAAAAAAAAAGGAGGAAATAAAAGCCCGGTTGCTCAGCAAAGCAGTTGCTCCTTCCCACTTATCAGTTTTGCTTCATATATTTCATTTATGGCTTTTTTTATTGACCAAAGGAAGCTCTGGAAGCCTTGTTTTCCTTTGTGCTGTGGCAACACCGACCCGGTGAGACTGAGGACTGACCACAGGCACATCTGAGCATAATTCACTAAAAATTCCAGTAAATGTTTTTCTAGCATGAAACTAATAGTAAGTAAGCAAACCCGTCTTCCCCGGAGAGCCACTAACCTTGCTGTTACCCAAAAAGATCCTGCTGAACTCCACCAGCGACTCTGCCGAGGTAGCTGCATGCATCGGATTTGTTTCGGAGACAGCGGCGGTTGCAACCCGTGAGCACGGCCCTGGAGATCTCGCCACGTCGTGCAATTAAAGCTCTGCACGAACACGCTCACCTGCTTGGATCTTGCTGCCTTGGGTGACGATGAGGTAGCCATGTCCCTGGGAGCTGTATCATCAGGGAGCGGGGCGAGAAACTTTTAGGGTCTCTACTATTTGAGGTCACGCTGCATGGGGAAGAGAGGGGCTGATTGCAGTGCTAAAGGGAAAATATGGCTAGGGGTCAGGAGGGAGGACAGGAGAGATGAAAGGAGAAAGGTGCCAGTGAGTTGACAGGTGCCGGATTCAGGTGACCTCATCTCCAGTTGATTTTGCCCTCCCATGATACTCCCAAGTAAGACTTCATTGCCTCTCCTTAAACTTGGACCATCTTTATCAAATCATTGGGCTTGTATGACATGGGCAAGAACATAGCATTGGCAGATGGCAGCTCAAGGAGCAATGGTCTCGAGCTGCAGCAAGGGAAGTTGAGGTTAGATATTAGGAAAAAGTTTCTCTCTAGGAGGGTAGTAAAGGTCAGGAAGGGGTTACCCAGAGAGGTGGTGCAGTCTCCATCCTTGGAGGTGTTGAAGACCCAGGTAGACAAAGTCTTGTCTGGGATGATGTAGTGGGGGCTGGTCCTGCTCGGAGCAGGGGTTGGACTAGATGTGACCTCCTGAGCTCCCTTCCAGCCCTCGTTGTCTATGATGAAAACATCAGCAGTGCCATACCGGGTCAGACCAATGGTGTCTGTAGCCAAATATCCTGTCCAACAATGGCAGGATTGGATGCTATACAAGGCGATTATTGACCCAGACAGCTCTAGCGATCCATCCCCTTTGCATCCCCTCCCTGGCCTCCACCATTATTGGGTTAGAGATGCCAGAGGAAACATCTCCATCCATGCTGTTCAATAGCCTTTTATAGCTCTACCATCCATGAATGTGAACCTGGCCCTGCTGTCTTCCTCCACCCCCTCCTGGGATAACAAATTCCACTAGGTCATTAAACATTGCATAAAAAGTCCTTTCTCTTGGTCATTTTAAACCTGTCATTTGAGTGGGTGGCCCTTTAGTTCGAGTGGGTCTTCTTCAGCAATCCCTTCCAGTCAAGGATGATTGTCTTCCATGATCGTGCTGGAAGACAATACATCTAGTGGGTCCAAGGGCAGCAACCCGTCTTCCTCATCCGCCTTATTTTACCCAAAGGTCTGACAGAACAAGGAGAGACATATTACATACTTGGCAGCTATTCCTTTCAGCTTGGGCGTTTAAACACCCAAATGAGCATCACTGATAGCCAATCAGTGCAAGAGTTATATCACTTAATAAGGTAAGTGCCGTATTGTCTCGCATACAACGTGCCCGGAATAAGATACACACCTTTTTTACAAAGGCAGACTGAAGAAAAGCAGATCTTGCCTCGTAGTACGGCACTCAGTAGCAGCGGCAAGGGAGCTGAGTCTGTTCATTATTCCTGAGGACGAAGTGCAAAGTTACAGTCGTTTTGCCCAGCAGAAGTTTAAGGATCATTGACCGAGGTTACCGTATTTCCTCATTGATGCACACCCCGATTTCCAGCAGGTGGTAATGGAAAAAAGTGCATGTTGTACAGCGTTTTAGGAAGCACAGCCTGCTACTGGTCCCAGGGGGTGTGGACAGGATGGGACCTTATTAGCAATAGCAGTGATCCACAGATCCAGATCTGAGCAGGTTCCCATCCCGAAATCTGCTTCAGGCCCGTAACACCGTGACTTTGCATGATGCTGAGGGGGGCAATTAATGAATGACATGGTGGGGAAAGGGGTGAACAGCTGGGCTGGGCCTTTCTGGATTAGGTCTTCTGCTGGAATCCACCCTGGATGGCAAGGGGAAGACCATCATCCTTACCATCTCACATTTATATCATAGACTCCAGAAAGCAAGGTGGGGGTCGGGGGCAGTTCCCTTCTGTCTCTCCCCAAGCTTTCCCATTTGTCCCTCTGTCTGTCCCCATTAGTTTTCACCCCTCTGTCTGCCAGCTCATCGACACACATAGCCATGCATGTCATTGCTTGCCTTTTGACCTTGCATCCAAGGTTTACAATCCCCCCGTCCCAACCCAGACAATTGGGATAAGGCTCCAATTGCTCAAACTCCCTGGAACTGCAGCGTTTTCCACTGGCCCGAGTTAATAGCAGTCCCTTGCTGCTGCCGTGCTCGGGGTCACAGGCCAGCACACTCCATAAATCAGCCTCCCGGGCTCGTAAAGGCATGTTACACACTCTGCGTCTGGTAATGAGAGTCTCCCGCTTGCAAGGGGGGCATTAGCGCCTCCGCGAATTGACGTCACGAGGCTCTGACTAACATCTGAGCCATCCAACTGGGCTGGCAGATGAGCACACGCTAAATTTGAAGCTGGACAGAGAAAGGAGAGCACTGGGCTTCCTCTGTCTGCAGGGAAAAGCCCCCCATTACCTCCCTGCCACGCAAAGTCCTCTCAGCTCCCGTCTGCCGTCAGCCAGGTTGCTTTGCACAACCCCGTGTGAACCACCCTTTCTGGAGGAATATGGTTTCCCATATTCTTCCCCAAAATAAAGGCACCCACCCATGGAAACCCAAGCCCTGACCTAGAGGCTTCACTTTTATATGAGTTGATTGCTCAAGCTGCATGCCCACCTGAGATACAAAGGAGACATTGTCATCCTCAGTGGTACACTTTGATGACCATGGCCCATTGATGGACAAGGAGTGCCCAAGGGATGACTCTATCTCAGCATCCCTGATCTGGCCTTTATGATGTGCTCCCTGTCTCAGCAACGAGGGTGTTGCATATGGATGGCCACACGGAGGGAGAAGGGCAGGAGACAAGGTGTCGAGGGAGCTCTCAGGTGCCCCAACCTGCTGCTCTTGAGCACCCTGGAAAATTGCGGGTGCCAGAGGCACCCCAGGGCCTGCACATTGCCTCATTTCCAGGGCTGACATGAATGGATTGGGACTGGGAGAGGATGGGCAAGGCTTATTGCTTCTGCCATGGTGGTGTAGGCATCGCCCAAATGGTTTGCAGCTTATCCTTGCTAATCACAGAAAAGGGCTGGAAGAGACACTGAGGGGTTGGGGGGGGATCACATCTCATCCAGGCCTTCCTCAAGGCAGGATCATCCCTGATTAAACCCTTCCAGTCAAGTGTCCATCTAACCTGCTTTTGAAAACAGCCAGGGATGGAGATTCGCCATCCTCCTTGGGTAGCTTGTTCCAATGCCGAACCACCACTGTAGGGATAAAGTCGGGCCTATTCTCCAACCAAAGTTACCCCTGCTGTGATTTAAGGCTGTTTTTCGGTGCCCTCTCAACGGCTCCAGAGAATCATTTACCTCCATCTTCTTCCATGTAACCATCCTTCACGTATCTGAAAACTATTACAAGATCCCTCCTTAATCTTTTTCTCTCTAAATTACCCAACACATGTCTAAAAGGTGACAAACTGAACCCTTCTTGGTCGACTTGTATCGCACAGATGCGATAAAAAGCATTTCCTCTGGCCTTCCCCATGGGTTGGTGAGGTGAACAATGAGGATATCACCAAAGAAACCATGACAGTCATTCTCAAAGGATGCTATATGAGAGACTCGGAGAACATTTGGGTGGGATTTGGGCATTTGGTGGAATTCGGGTCAGCCGGGCTCGGTGAGGTCCATCCCCGGGTAAGGAAGGCACTGGCAGAGGAGAGCTCAAAGCCCTTGGCAATCATATTTATGAAGTCTGGGAAATGGGATGGGTACCAGAGGACTGGAAAAAGCCAATGTATTGCCTCTTTTGAAGAAAGGTGAAAAGGAGGACATAAAACGAGAGAGGAGCTAGCCTCACCTCAATACCCTGGGAGCGACTGGAGCATTTGATAAGGACATCCATTTGCAAACATCTGGAGAAGGAAAGACTGATCATGAGGACTCAGAGTGGATTTACTAGGATCCAATCATACCAAGCTTAATTTGAGTTAATTTCCTTCTTGCACACTCTGATTTAAACCCAAATAAAATCATTTTAACCTATAAAACAGATATCAAGCAAAAATGAGACTTTTGCTACCGTGTAACTATTAATATATAACTTAAACTGCCCATTCAAAACCTTCAACAAGACCAGTCTAATGGATGGATTATTCTGGTTTTCTTCACCCTTTCCAATGTGATGGGCACTTTTTTACCTCGTTTGCTATTGTATCCGCACTGAAGCCTTTGGTGCAATGCCTTTGGAAAAGATTCAGTAATGCAGAGCATTGCACGGTCACATCGATTTAATTCAGAAATGGTTTCCTCCAGAACTCTTTTAGAGTCTTCATTTTCTTTTAGATCAGCAGGACAGGTCCGTGAACTGCCCAGAGCGGGCCGGAAGATCGTATCGGTATCTCCGAGATTTCTCTGGAGTCATTCTATGAGATAACTGCAAAGTAAACACTATTAGCAGTTGCCAAGCTAGAAAAAAATAGTTTAATCACAATTTGCAAAATTTAAGAGCACTTTGCAATGCGCTGGGTTTGAAATGAACCCGTCCTCCGAAATCATTTGATCTGAGCAATATTCCTGCCCAGAGCGGGGGAGGGTTGGACTCAACGATCTTCCAAAGTCCCTTCCACCTCTTCATTTCGATGATTTCTACGATGATTTCTATGATGTCCCGTAGCAAAACTTTTTGCAGAATCTTCTAATTTTTTTTTTTTTCATTTCGTTCTCCCCCAAAAAAGAGGTTTCTTTGCAAGAAAGTGCAAATTTTTGCAAGGAAATCATTGAAAATGATCAGGTAAAAACTTAGCGAGAAAGGAAGGTTTTGGAAATACTGACTTTTTTTTTATACAGCGCTTGGATTTGTGGGGGGAGGGGGGTGCTTGTTCTTTTTAATGAAAAAGAAACGGTGTGGGAGAGCGCTCCAGCTCCATGCTGCAGAAGCAGAGCTGTACGGGCACCTCGTAGCGTGGCAATTGAGCAATGACTTCCTTCGGCTGCTCTGCAAGCTCCGGTCACAGGTGCGGCTCACCTGGAAAATCAGAGTGCCGTACCTCACATGAGGAGTGGATTCAGACACCAACTTCCAGAACCTCCAGAGCAAGTAGTAAGTCACGTTGGACTAATCCTCCAGAGCTATGAAGCTACTTAGAGCCCCTCGTGCCATAGTCTGGCCTGCACATCTCCCACAGTCAGGGTGGGACACACTGCCCTGCCATGGCGCATCTTAGTTGTGATGCATGCACTCTGAACCCTAGGGGTAAGATAAGGGGAAGCGAACCTGCTGACAGGAGACCCGTCCCTTTCCTGGCCACAGCGCCATTCCCATCTACTAATGAGGCCCTAATTCTCCACATCTCACAAGGCAAGTCAAAAGTGCCAGGATGGCAGGACTCGCCTGAGGCAGAGGTGGGGAGAGAAGCCAGTTGTTCATGGTGCTTGTCTGTTTGCCTACAGCTTGTAGTCCCTCTGTTCTGCACTGGGGAGGCCACATCTGGAGTCCTGTGTCCAGCTGTGGGACCCCGCTGCAGAAAGGATGCGGACACATTGCAGAACTGGCAGTGAAAATGGTTATGGGCTAGGGGACATGACTGGTGAGGAGAGGATGACGAAAATGGGCTGATTGAGTCTGCAGAAGAAAAGACCGAGGGGGATTGAATAGGAGCCTTCAGCTCCCTGCAGGGGGGCTGCAAAGAGGATGGAGCTGGGCTGCTCTCAGTGGTGACAGGTGACAGGACAAGGAGCAATGGGCTCAAGCTGCAGCAAGGGAAGTTGAAGTTAGATATTAGGAAAAACTTTCTCATGAGGAGGGTAGTAGAGCAGTGGAACAAGTTAACCAGAGAGATATACTTTACCCTCCATCCTTGGAGGTGTTTAAGACCCAACAAAGCCTTGCCTGGGATGATGCAGTTGGGGCTGGTCCTGCCTGGAGCAGAGGTGACCTCCTGAGATCCCTTCAACCCTCCTTGCCTATGATACTATTCAATGAATCCATATCTCAGTAGTGACCAGCCAGGCTTGCTGGGAAGCCCTTTGGGGACATCTTGGATGGAGCTGATGTTGGATGTTGATAGGCAATTAAATTAAACTCCCACCTAGAAGAAAGTCTTCTCCCATAGGACACCAGAGGCATCTCTTGTCTTATAGTACTCTTTTTCCATCCCCCCTACCCCAATCCAGCTGATGAACAAGCAAACCCTGACATTTCCAACCCAAAAACCTGATGTAAAAGGGGATATTAACCAAGTTATAAATATAGAAATGAAAGCAAAAGTGTCACTTCAGCAAACAATAGGGCAGTTATGGGATAAAGTTACCGCAAATTAAGACCTGGCACCAGCTAACTCGAGAGCATAATTTATACCGTAGCCTAAATCCTGGCATGCTGACAAGTGGGATAAAGTTGAGCTCATTGTGGAAGTGCTATTTTTGTACCGTGGGCAGGGGCGAGCGCTGAGTGCTATGGAAGAAATGACTCGGGCATCGGCTGGGGGATGCTTGTTGAAACTATCTAAAATGTTGTCCAGGAAAAAGGAAGCCCTGAGCAGGGATATGCTGTGTAGTGTTCAGGGCAATCAAGTGGTTAACAATATTGATCTGATGACAGATGAGGCCATTGGGCGTGGGTATACAAGGGAAAGGTGCCTAGACAACGCTGCTAGACCCTTTGGTCCGTATACTCAGAGAAAACTCCCAACGAGAGATGCAAAAGTTGTCTTTATATTGTACCATCTAGATTCCCACAAGCAAAGCCCTTGCATTATATCCCCCCAAGGGAAATGTTGGAAACCCAATTGCTTGAAAATGGCCAGGCATTTGACAAAGACAGGCATTTGCAGACTCATCATACACGAGAGATGGATAATTCATCCGAGACCATTTGATTTTGTGGCGGGAGCAGAGAGATCAGAGACAGGCCCTCAGCTCATATAACTTGAGCTGAACTAGTTGCCATGCCTCAGTTTCCCTGTGCATACCACCAAAGGGAGTCACACCAATACTTCTAGGAGGGTTTGCAAATACGGGCATAAGACACATAGCAACTAAAGCATTTTTACTTTCACTGACCGGGACAAACATGAGCCAAGACTTTTTAGATTATGTAAACCATAAAGCACTAATAAGAGCAATTTTGTGGCTTTGCTTTTATGTTTTATAATGAAGAAAGGTCAAAAAAAATCTTAACGCAACTTCGGAGCAGCCGGAGCGTACGCACGGCGGTTTTATTTAGCTTAAAATCAAGGCTGATTTAAGCCGTGGCCACTTGCCAGGGGTATTAAAAAATATTAAAATCAAGCTCAGCTACTGGGGTCTTAAAAAATTATTTAAAGATCGATTTAAAACCCTGATGGGCCACCTACGGGCTGTTTCCAAGGTGCCACTTGCCTCAGTTGAGGTGATAGGGCTCCCAGCATGGTGAGGACACAGGTTGGTGGGGCATTATCTCGGGATATAGCCTATTGGGGCAGAAAAGCCATTTAAAAAGCCTCTGCAGGCTCCCAGGATAAATGAATGTGTGCATTGAAAATGCCCTGCACAAGCAACAGAAGCAGCTGGGATAGAGTTACTCTGCGTATAATGTCCCCTTGGCAAATTAAAAAAAAACCCAACAAAACAATTGAAACTGGAACTTGATCTCCTTCGCCAATTATGGTTTGTCAAACATTGTAGAAGCCTGGTTCAGAGATAACGAGACCAGAGGTTTCCACGGTAGCCAAGCGTCCACAGCCAGCTCATACCCCCCGCTGCAAAAAAGCCGGTGTTATTTATTTGCTGTCACATATCATCAGAACGGTTGCAAGGCCCCTACCGATGCAGCCCAGGACGCTGTTAGCCTTCTTGGCACCAAGGGCACGCTGCTGGCTCGTACAGGAAACCCTCACTATTCATGGGTTTGGCATTCACGGGGGATACAAGAACATATCCCCGCGAATGGCGAGGGTCGCCTGTAATGCTTACCTCCATTGCAGCCAGTTCCACAGATGAGCCCCCTTAGATGCAAGATCCACATGGAAAAGCTCAGCATTACACATTGGGCATGTCTACACATACACTTCAGCGCACCTAAATTTAATGCGCATTAGCTTAATGCCCATTAAGCAGGTTTAGGCAGGCATTTACACGTGCAGGCATTAAAGTGCATTAGCGCTGTGTGTGTGGACTGACTTGAGACTAAAGTTAGTCCCGAGTCAGTCCACACACACAGCGTTGATGTGCTTTAACACATCTACATGTGGGTTAATGCGCTTTAACTATTCGCGCTTACATTTGATACCTGCATTTGCAGGTATCAAACTTAGGCGCAAATAGCCTAAATTTGCTGTTTTTAATGCACATTAAGGGCACACATGTGTAGAAGCATGCCCTTAATGCGCATTAATTTAGGCTAATGCTCATTAAAGCAGCATGCATAGACGCTCCCATTATGCATCATCCAAAAGCCTGGTTTGCTCTGGGAGCAGCATAATAGAAGCCAAATCTGTAGGTTCACAGGGGTTTTGCTTTGGGTGGTCAGTGATAAAAGATACAAGAGCTGCCCTTCTGCTACTAGGAAGGAGTCTGGAGGAATTGGTTAAGTCACTTTAATTACAAAGTTATTGCTGCATGACCACCACAGAGCCAGACATTATTTGACATTGCAGGATATGGTGAGGTTTTTCAAACAAATAGAAAAATTACTGAAAAATGGAATTTCAGAGGGAGAAAACTTGTTGGCCAATTTGGGTTCAATTCATTGAAAAGTTTTGGCTATTTTCAAAAAAAGCTATGTTTGGACATTTCCAAAACAAAAGATTACCCCTCGAGGACACTTTCTGAGACAAGACTGTGACTTCTCTGGGAAATGGCTCTTTCTAACTCTGAACAACTCAGGAACAAATTACGTAGAAATGCAGCAATCTCCACCACCGGAAGTTAAATGCAGGTTAGACCAGAGGGCGGGGCAATCTTTTAGGCAGGTGTGACACAAATTAGTCCCACCCCCTCCCCAAATGCCACTCTGATCCCCTTTCCTATCCAATCTGCTGATCTGCTTTCTGCTCTCTGCCCTACCTGCCCAATCCGCTGCTCTGCTTTCGACTCCCTGTCCTGCCCACCCAATCTGTTGCTCTGCTTTCGACTCCCTGTCCTGCCCACCCAATCTGTTGCTCTGCTCTCTATTCCCTGCCTTGTGCTCCCTGCCCAGTCTGCTGCTCTGCTGTCTGCTCCCTGCCCTATCTTCCACTGCACACTGCCTGTCCCCTCCCCAACCTGCCACATGCCACACACGGAGGCTGTCCCTGCCACTGCTTGGCCACCCCTGGTTTATACAGGGGTAATCCTGCCTTGAGCAGGCAGCTGGACACAATGACCATCCGAAGGCCCTCTTTTTCTGTGACTCTGATTTTTGTTTCGAAATTCACTTAATTTTAAAAGGGGAAAAATAAAGGTCAAATAATCCACGCATCGAATGACACATGTTGCTTGGAGTCCAGTGAAACACTTGGGGTTGGCCTACGTTGTTTTTTGTTTTAGCTTTGCCAACCTCTTCTATTTCGGCTTGACACAGATTCCCCTCCCCCCCACCCCCTTTCCTTTTTGTCTCGTCCCCCAAACAGAAAAGCCCTCTCCCGGGTTGTTTCTAATTCACGTGTGCAGCGTGCGCCTGCAGGCTGCCGACTTCGCTGCATTCTTCCTCGCCTTCCAGACGGTCTGGTTCTTTCCCCTTGGATTTGATTTGCATAATGACACTGAGATCAAGTTCCCGTGCTACCAGCCAGCGTGCTGACTTGTTTCGTCCAGGCATTTTAGAAAGGAGCCTCTGCCGCGGAGACCCGAAAGTCTAAATCAGCAGTGTCGATGCTTAACACGCATTCAAAAAACAATCCTATCCCACCCATTAGGTGCCTGAGTACGATCCTATTCCACCCTGCTCAAGTCCTTGAGAACAACCGCAGCACGTCTCCTTTTGAAACAGCTGTCATCTTAGCCTTAAGGGTGAAGTTACACGTTACATTTAGACCATACTTAATCCGGGGTTGTTAAGCCATGGTAAAGTTATAACAAGCTGTGAGCAAGTCTTATTGTAAGGGTTAATACTGGCTTGCCACTAAAAGGCTGGTGAGCAAGGTCATGGCTAGGAGCCAGGACCCCTGGGCTTTATCCCTGCTGCAGGAGAAGGGGTTGGGAGTAGTGCATCCTGGGATGCTAAAAGAGTGCAAATGGCTCTTTTTATCTCCTGAAGCTGTCCTATCATGTGCCTGGTAGCATGGTCCAGAGGTAACCCTTGCCCTCTGAGGTGCTCAGAGAGCACTTAGGATGAATTAATGAGCTATAATGTGAGGACACTCATGTTTTAAGTGCCCTTTATATGGTCTAAGTGGAACATGTAACTTCACCCACCGTCACAAAAAGCAGCGAGCAAGAGAAAGACTCATTCACGTGATGAGGAATTTGCCGTGTTCGTGGCAAGTCGAATAGGATTGAAGTGGGTATAAGGCAGAATAGATGATCTGTGCTCCTAATTTCCCTCAGCCAAAACAGAGCCAGGGAAAGGGTTAGTCCAAGAACCACTGAGCCCATCCAATACCATTTGGTGATTCCCCAGGTCACTAGTTGAGGAAGAATTTGTCAAACTGCAGTAAAGAGGCCACAAATCTGTCCTCTTTGGAAACCTTCTGTCTCGATAGCCACCCCAGCCATACAAAAAGTTGTGTGCACGCATGGGGGGCACTCACATGACTCGGTCAGGAGCAGGACGCATCTGCATTTGCAAGGTCACATTGCATCTTTCTTCGGCCGGGCAGAGCAAGGGCACCGTGTGTCACATGTGCTCTGTTCGTGGAACGGCTCGAGAACGCTTGATTCCAAATCCAATCTCATGCCGTAACTCCCAAACCTTCCCAAAAGCGGGGAAATTATCTGCAGCTGAAATATGACAAGGGCTGTGGTTAATGGGGAGATTCTTGGAGGTTTCAGTCACTCTGGAAAAATGATTTGAGAAGGGATTAACAGTGGCAAGCGGTGTCCTTTTTACCCAGCCAGGCACAGATATGGAAACAGCTGTGCCCAAGAGCCCTCTGCCTTGCAGACGGCAACATGGTGAAAGCCCAGCAAACGTGCATTGAGCAGGATAGTAATGGAGGCCTCGGAAATGCCGGTAGGTTAACCGAGAGCAGGCCGCTTGGTGCTATATGGAGTTTTGTGCTCCACCCAACCTGGCTAGTACAGGATACACTTGTTAAATCAAAGCCAGCTGGCCTGGGGCTCCCTAGTTAATCATAGCTGAGCTATTCAGGGGACCACCAAGCAACTTGAGATGCTTTGTAACCTGGAGGGCTCCAATGCTGGGCTAGATTCAGGTCTACGGTCTTTTGGCCACCGCCAGTTTGAGTGGACCTCCACCGGCTCTCAGCATGGAAACGACTTTAGACAAACACCGAGAGCACCGTGACAAGCACCGGGAGCTCCCAGGCTGCCACAGAATTAGGAGATCTGTGGTTAGAGTCTCTCGAGTGGAGGCCAGTTTATCTCCTGTGTCTACATCCAGGTGCCCATGGACAGCCAAAGCCTCCATAGCACCATTGTCCTCCAGCTTTTTCTAAGAAGCATGTGAGCAAGCTTGGACGCTGGGGGAGACACGCCGTGGTGTTGGTTTCTGCAGATATAAGGTTCTCTGCAGAGGCAGCTTCTGGAGACCGAGCTGTGCAAGCAGCTAGAGAATTTGACCCAACTAAGAGCCGTTTTAGAGGGAAAACTGCTTATAGGAACGGGGAGTTGTCGTTGACGGGAGAGAAGAAATTGCCCTGTATCAATGGTTCTCCAGCTTTTTAGACTCCAGCCACCCGTCAGAAAACACCAGCTCTTTGCTTTCTCTCATCTTTGGACTACAGAACATCACACTAGACCAATTCTTCTGTTGCAAAGACCTTAGCGCGATGCAGCAGGTGAGAATATTTTCGATACTACCAGGTCCTATTAAAAAATCTCTGACGCACGCATTGTCGTTTGCACAGCAAAGGTCACAGCTGCACGTGCATTGATGCGTTTTAACTAATCGAGCCTGAATTGGATCCCTGCATTTGCAGGGATCAAATTTAGGTGTGATTTGCCTAAATTCGCCATTTGTAATGCGCATTAAGGTTGTGCACATATAGACGTGTGCCTTTAATGCGCATTAAATGAGGCTAATGCGCATTAATGCATCTCATGTAGATGTACCCAAATTGTACTCATACGGCATGGTACCCTCAAAAGGATCTGGGGCTATGGCAAAATCATCTATAACACCCCATAGCACAGTATAAGCCCCTGGGCTATTGCTTGCCTTAAGACCAAGACTATACCTACAGCCGGTCTCACAAAGCTCTCCTTCACCAGGAAGCGGACCTGCCAAGTCCTGCCTCTCCATCGCTGCTTAGCAGAAGAGGGGTCAAAATATAAAAGCAGCATCACAGGACGCAGAGACAATATCCAGTTGTGTGCTTAAATGTATGAGACAGGACTCTGGGGTGGTCAAATCTGGCTCCTTTCCCCAGCACTTTTGGAAAGAAAGCTGGAGAAACAGCCCCTTTAAGAAAAGCACGGAGCATGGGCAGCAACCTAAGGGGTCGTTTCACATGGCCACGGGACACGAGACAAACGGAAGCCAGGCGCGGGAGCAAAAGAGAAACCCGGGCTTAATGGGAACTGTTGGAAAATGCAGCAACAAATGTTAGTTGTTTATCCTCCCCCCCCATAAAACCCCGACATGGAAATAATGAATGGCGCTCACAAATTAGTGACTAGAAATCACTTCACTCATAAAAAATGATTAGGCCAGAAACAGAGGCTTGGAGAGAAAAGGTGAAAAAAGCCAGAGGAACTCTTTTCTTTAGACAAATGTTTTTTACACTTAAATTAACGAGGGTCACGTCAGGGCATGGAAACAATATAACGGAGCAGAAAGAGGGGGTGGGGGAGGCATTCTTTGCCGGAGCAAGGAAGGGTGAATTGAAGTGGGATTTTGGTCAAAGAAGCCTCAAAAACGTGTCAGGACAGCCGCCTGGTTAGGCACAGGGGAGATAGGGAGAGTATTTGGGAAGCCAGAACGTGGCAGAGGAGGAGGAAGCGGAGGTATCGCAGTGCAAATTCGGCACCGGAGATACTTTGCTTTTGCAGGATCTCCCAGGAATGCAACCCCTCGGGGTTTCTTTTTTCCCCGAAACAGCTGGAGAGCGGCATGAATCAAAGCGCAGTAAAGACAGGTTCCTGACAACATCGAATGCTAGGCCCTTTGGGAGCATTTCCAGAAGGTGCTAAGTGATTTAGGAGCCCCAATCCTGTTATCTGGGGTATTCAGGTATCGAAATACCTTTGAGGATCTGGCCTCCCAGAGCCCAGCGGGTTGGCAGCACTTCAGCTCCTTCGCTGCCTCGCTCCGCTCCAAAAATCGGCTTCTGGCTCATAAGACACTGAGGCACGTTTGAAAGCGGTGCCCAGGTTAACCAGAAAACAAACTTCTCCCCCTTTTTCTTGCAGTTCATTTCTTAAACGACCATGAGGGTAATCACAAGGTGAAGAGCTGGGAGACCCCACTGTGCCATTCTGCTCCCTGCCACCGTCCCAGTGTGTGACCCTGGGCAAGTCACCCCTCTGCTCCCTGCCTCAGTTTCCCCAGTCTATGTGCCCATGTGGATCTTCAAGCCATACCCTGTGGCTTGAGGAGATTACACAGAGCCGAGCCCCGGGACAGGTGCTTGCAGGTGAGACCGTACTAGCGACAACGGTATTGCGAATTTGGCATTTAGAGGGAAATGGTGAGATCCAGACCTGTCCCCACGGGACTACGGACCCCAGTAGGAGGAGGACTGAGTAGTCTCCTATGAGAAAATGCCCTGGTGACTTGGCCGCCGGAGTTGTTTGAGTATAAGGGACAGGGAAGTGGGTTGCTTGTACCCGCACTCAGTGGCAAGTTTGCCATCCCCGTCCCGTTGCCCTTGGACAACCCAGTGGTCTCTGCCGTTCTCCGATCACGACGGGGCCTGAATCCCACCTCGAAAACCAAACAGAGGAGAAATGGCCGGGAGAAAGGGGGAAGGGCCCCGTGGTCATTTCATATTCCGGTCTTTTAATTACATCTCTTTCATCCTCTTCCTCCTCGTCTCCCCAGGGTCAAGCCCAGGGCACGGGAAATGCCGCTAAGGTGGGAACCGTCTCAAACTGCCTCTTGAGCAAATCTGCCCCATAATTTACTTTGCAACAGGTATTTATGGAGCAGCGGGGACTGGCATCTGGGCCTGAAAATGGGCCAGATTCCCATGGCATCCCACTGTGATTTTTCACAAGCTATAACCCTTCAGGGGAAGGGAGGGGAGGGGAGGGCAGGGGGGGAAGCCATCCAAACACTCTATTACCACAATATGCAATTAAAGCCAAAGGTGGAGACGGGTCCCCCGGCTGGTGCAGCCCTGCCGTGGCCTGTCTGGGCTGGATCTGGCCTTTTATATGCACTCGCAATTACCTTGAAAGCGCATTCTTTGGGGAAAATGAAAATTGCAAGCAGACCTCCCCGGCCCTCCGCGCTGTGCGGCTGGCTCGGAGCACGCGGCCTCGCCAGCGCCTGCCTACTGTACCCGGAGGCACAGCTGCCTCGGAGCCGGGCTCTAAATTAAAGCCAGGCTTCGCCTCTCGTTCTCATTGACAAACGATGTCTTTTGCCAACAGCTGCTAATAATGCTGCTAATAAACGTGAGCCAGGAAGGCATAAACTGAGGAGGCGGTGGTGGTAGGAGCTGCCCCCGCACATCCGCTCGGGACGTTACTGGCTCATTCAGGTATCCTACCCCAGAAGCTACCGGCTGGGCATGCGGGGTGAACAGCCAAGCTGCAAAGTGCTTGGCCCCTTGGCCGCTCTCACCCGTGCTGGAAGGCGGTTGTGCGGTGTCTGGATGTGCAGCTTGCGTCCCCGTGCTAAAGTGGGCACACAGCACGATTGCTAGGGATGAATTGACTCTGGAGGAGATTTCCCACTAGAGCAGTGTGTCCGCTGCACTTTCACCAGGGAGTGAAGCTGATTTACCGTGCAATAAAGGCGTTGTGTGTCTGCACCCCAAGTTTCCTCCACAGACTTGGGGAGGTCACTGGGTTTCATTGCTTCCTCACTTTCCCATCTCTGGTGTGCAATACCTGCTTCTGTTCTGCTCTCCTTCATCTGCTTCACACGGGAGCTCATCAGGGCACAGCCTGGTTTTCAGCTATTTTGTACAGCACCATGCACACTGCATGCTTGACCCTAGGGCCCTGGGTCATGGTGTATCACAAGGCACTTTTCAATCAATGCCATTACCCTTCCTCTTTTACAGACTAAGTAAAGGGTCCTGGGTCATGGTGTACCGCAAGGGACTTTCCAATCAATGCCATTACCCTTCCTCTTTTACAAACTGGGTAGAAAGGCATGAGATGGGGTAGAGCCAAATGCTTTTAGACTAACCCCTTAACGGGGGCACTGGGTGCCCACACGTCTCAAGCTGGGCACCCCCCAAAAAGGAGCTACTGTCCAAAGTGCTCTCCTAAGTGACTTGCTTGAAGTCACAGCAGGGGACAGAGACAGAGGTGGGGGGAGAACCCAGGTCTCTCACACCGATGCTGTCCCCGCGGGAGCCCATCTTGGCTGACCAAAGGACATTCAGATGTGAACGGTCACTGGTGACCAGGAGAAAACAGAGCAAATCCTTCAGAAAGCTTTCAAACCCAAGGACTGAGGAGAGCCTGCATCCTTTCATCCCATCACCCCAGGTGCCTCCATGCAATGAGGACTCAGATATAAGCCAGTCCAGAAAGGCGTGTCTTTCTCATTTCCCATCCTCTGGATGAACTTCTGCAAGGCCCCGCTCTCTGCCAGGGTGGCAGCTCTTTGGGGCAGGCATTACGCCGTGCAGTGTGTGCTCACAGTGCCCCGCACAGAGGAGTCAAAAGGCATTGCCACCAGACAAAGGAGCAGGCACACGGCCAGCACTTCATCCACCCTGTCCACAACTCCTGGGTCTCCAGCCTGTGTTTCCCTTGAAAGATCTCAACAAGTCCTTTCTTGATCATGCTGCATGGATGGAAATCAGCCGGGGGGGGGGGGTGTTAGTGACCCCCTAACCGAGATGCTAATGTAGTTTGAGAAGGACCTTGAAGCTTTGTCATCTTTTGAGTGCGTTTTCCTCTAGCACCGTCTTACAATCATGGACACTGAGGGTTGCAAAGGACTTCCAGAGGTCATATCTAGTCCACCCCCCTCCTCCAAACAGGACAGCCCCAACTCCATCATCCCAGCCAAGGCTTTGTCTACCCGGGTCTTCAAAACCTCCAAGGATGGAGACTGCACCACCTCTCTGGGCAGCCTGTTCCAGTGCTTTACTACTCTCCCAGTGAGAAAGTTTTTCCAACTATCCAACCTCAACTTCCCTTGCTGCAACTTGAGCCCATTGCTCCTTGTCCTGTCATCTGCCCCCACTGAGACCAGCCCAGCTCCTTCCTCTTCGCAGCCCCCCTGCAGGGAGTTGAAAGCTGCTATCAAATCATAAAATCATAGATTTCATAGATTTCATAGACATTCGGGCTGGAAGGGACCTCGGAAGATCATCGAGTCCAGCCCCCTGCCCAAAGGGCAGGAAGTCAGCTGGGGTCATAGGATCAAATCATAACAAAACGAGGGCTGGAAGGGAGCTCAGGGGGGTCATATCTAGTCCACCCCCCTGCTCCAAGCAGGACGAGGCCCAGCTACATCATCCCAGCCATGTTCAGACGGAGATCCGACGACTCTTCAAGCCCTGGGCATCTGGAGCCAACCTCAGGGTGAAACCCAGCTCTGCACATGCTGCTTTGCTGTCTGGTTTCCACAGCCTCGCTGTTCGTCCAGAGACAGCTCCTGCTTGGCAGGACATGGTTGATTCAGTGCTGCGGGCCGTGCGGGCTTCCCAGAAGCATATTCATCACCCGCCGTTAACCTTTGGAGGGCACACGGCAGCCCGGCACGGAGCGGTCCCCAGGCTTCTGCCCATTCCATTCGGATGAAGTCTCTTTATTATTGTTTTCTCAGTGGAGCAGGGTTTTCTCTCCATGCCATTTTTCCCATTCCTCTGGCATCTTGCACCAAACCACAGAATTTGAACTCCTGCTGGATTTTCATTCTCATTTCGGGAACAAAGGAGCTGCGATGACAACAAGAGAACCTCCCTCCTCCCGTCTGACACGGTGCCGGGTGCGTGTCTTGGGGAGGGGTCCTTCTCTGCATGGCTGTGTTGCTATCAGAGTTAAAATTAATCCCATCAGCATGGGTTTTTTGTGTGTGTATGTGGGGGTGGGGGGACATGTTCTGAAAATTTTCAATTTGCATTAAAAAAAAAAATCTATTTTAATTGCATTCACTTTCCATTTGTCAGCAAGAACATTTGTAGGACTGAAATTAGAAAATATTGTCCAAAACCCATTTTTTTTTTTTTTAAGGGATCCACTATCAATCCGGTGGCTGGGATAATCCCAGTTGAATCAGGGCCCATCATAATACAGCGCCTGCTCTGAGGCTGGGTATTTTTGCACGGAGGCTAAAGTGACCCGGGCTATCTGGAAGTGGACCCTACAGCCGGAGAGTCCCATCCCCGCACCCGAAGCACAAGTTCGTCCTCCCCCACCCTGTCCCCCATCAAGCAAACCCGCGCCTGTAACGTTACACTCAACCAATCAAAAGTAACCCAGCCAGCTCCGGTATCAAAAAAAAATCACATAATTGCAGGAATATTGGGTGAAACTATTTGGAGACTTAGTCGGGGGAAATGCAATTTGCAAGGAGAAGAGCTTCAATGTGCTGACTACACTATTCACAGCCAATTATTCACTTAGCTTCGGCATTTCTAGCCCTTGTTGCGGTGGATCCTTCTGCTTGGGCCTCCCCAGAAGGCTTTGGGAGAAAGAAATGAGAGATGTCTGTGGGTGCTGGGTGCGCTCGTCCTAACGAGGGTCCCAGAAATACGTGGACGTGGATGCTACTGTCATTGATGCAGCGACGCCCTCGTCCAAGCTCTCTGCAAGGGGATAAGAAGAAAAGACTCAGCTCTTCTTGTGGTATTTCCAAAGCCAGGAGGTTGCAACCCTTCCCGCTGCATCTGGATGAGCATCGCTGCGTCTGCCCCTGAGCACCACGGGCATAAAGAAAATGCACAGGCCATTTCTTCTCGCTGCTGGACACTCACACAATTGCAGAGCGCGATAGCAAAACCAAGCTGGCACGGCCCACGGATGGTCATATCTCATCCAGCCCCTCGCTCAAGGCAGGATGGGCCCTGTCTGAACCATCCCAGACACCCATGACAAACTGCCGAGGATGGAAACGTGCAGCGGGAGGATCTAGGATTTTGAGAAGGGGGTGCAGATAGTGAGGTGCATCCTCACATAGAAAACAACACCTATTTTTCTCCAGTGAAAAAGCAACCAGAAGCTTTACTGGGTGGAGATTTTGCACCCCATGGACGTTTTCCCATTGCATTGCGTGGGGCTCGGTGCAGAGAAACTGTGAAACGAATCAGCTTTGGGCCTTGTTTGCACGGCTCGTGTGTCGCACCCTGCTGCTGCACGCTGCTCCTTGTTCAAAGCTGAGTCCGTCCCCGCCCCTCTGGACTCGTACAGCGCCAGGCATGCCGGGCCCCTGCTCTGAGCAGACCTGCGGGCACGACCAGAACGAACGTGGTGGATAACCCCCAAGAACGAGGCGTTTGCCTATTCCCCCGTAGCAGCAGCAGCAGCGAGCCGTCTTTCCTGGACAGCAGGGCTCTCAGGCAATGACTATTTGATGGGCTGGTTTATTTTTGCTGCAACCACAAAGCCATCCGCCAACCCCTCCGTGCCGCCTTACTTTCCAGCTGGCTGGGCACATGCTGCAGTGCTGGTCCGGAGCCCCCGAGTGAAACAGCTCAATATGGGTTGCATCAAAGGAGCACGTAGAAGCCCCAAGCAAAACCGAGGTCTCCACTGTGCAAACAGCCTCAAAGTGCTTCTGTGACAGATAGATGAGGTGACCAAGGATACCAAGTGAGCCAGTGGCAGAGCTGGGATGAGACCCCCCCACCCCCAGTCTTTGCTGTTCTTCATTGTATGTCTCAGCTCTCCCCACACTGAGGGAGGCCTGGAGCAGGTCCCCACCTGGTCTGGAACTCATTTTTAGCTAGTTTTGGAGGGGTTTTTTTGCTATAAACCTGAAGCCTCAGCTTCCCTTAGGCTTTCCCCTCCAGTCTTACAGCCATCGCTCGGAGAGCAGCTTCAAAAACAGACCCAGGCAGCACCATGGTAAAGAGAGGCACAGTCACCAACCAGCACAGGGAGATGGCTTTGCAAAAGGTGGGGGAACAGCACTGTCCTACAGCAGGGGAAACTGAGTCACTGCCAAAGGCAGCTCCCTGCCAACAGGTGGGAGAAGAACCGGAGGAGTCTCCAGGCTCTATTAATCCTCCCCACCTCCGTAGGGGATAGAGCAGGGCTATTACTCCCAGCATCCAGCTGGGGAAGGGAAGCATCAATGGACTTGCACAAGGTCACACAAGGATGTCTGTGTCAGAGCAAGGACATCAGTGTCCCTCTGCTAAGTCCCAGGTTTGAATTCTAAGGGCTTGGGCCATACGTCCCATGGGTGGCACTATCCATCTTGCCCCCGGGTAGGCCAAGAGGTTGGACACCATGGCTGAAGTCCTGTCTGGAAGCCACGCAGACCTGAACCGACCCGAGTGACAGAGAGAGACCAGCATCGCATCTCTAATAGCCCCGTTGCAAAGAGACCAAAGAGTTAGGGATCAATACCACTGTTTTCTTCTCCTGCCCCGCATCCACGGCATGGATGGGCATGCTTACATTATGGACCTACCTGACACTATCTTTTTACAACAGCGTGTCGGGGCTAAATGGGGTTAATGATGTTTTAAACCCTGCTTGGGACTTGCCTCTACAAGGGAGAGGCCAATGGAAGATCTGCTCCAGAGAGACCTTGTTGGGTGCGTTTACATGTGCATTAACATGCTTTAGTTAATGCGCATTAAATCTAGTACCTCCATTGTGAGGTACTAGGAAAATGCACATTAGCCTGTCTTAATGTACATTAACTAGAGCACATGGTTTTTAAGTGATGCTTTAATGCACATTAAAATAAGTTAATGCACATTAAAGTGCACGTGTAGACATGGCCCTTCACAGCCAAACTGGGACCAGTTTCATTGGACTGGTCCAGACACGTGCCTGCCTACTGTATGGAAAATGCTATGGCAGGCGCTGGACTAAATTAGACAGGGATAAAAGCGTATAGTATACATATAGTATAAAAGCGTGGCCACATGAAAATGATACCCAAGGAAATGAGGGCTGAGGGACTTGCCATGGTCAGGCCAGATCAACTATAGTGGTTTCATCTGTCTGCTTTATCCCACAGTAGCATAAAAACAGAGAGACGTGGGATTGGAAGGGACCTGCAGAGGTTACATCTAGTCCAACCCCTGCCTGAGGCCCTGTCCAAACCAGCCCAGACAAACCATCATCTAAACTCTTCATATAATGAACATCGACCATGCCACAGCACCAGACATCACACCCAAACCTGCCCCAGGAAAAGCAGGGGACCATAGCAGCCAACATCTTGCTTCTATATAAAGTTGTTAATAGAGAGATCCCAGGCCAAGCCCGTGCCCCCATTACAGAGGAAAGTAACCCCCCAGCCATCCGGACCAAAGTGACCGGGGGAAAATGCCTTCCTGACCCCAATGCAGCTCAGTGGAGGGGAAATGGAGGAGAAATGGAGGAGAAACCTCAATTCCTTGGGGATACATCGTAGTTCAGCTTCACTCGCTGAAAACAGGAAGAGGTGATTGAAACACCGGCATACGCACCCGCCAGCAAATCCCTGCTCCTGCTCCCTAAGGAAGCATCTCTCCCTCAGAGCTTCAATCACTCTGAAAGTGGGTGAAGCCAGAGAGGAGCAAGGCCACCTTGTTGTGGAGTAAGAGCAGACACACATGGGCTCAACCAGGGATGGTCGCTGCGCTTTCCTGTTGCATCCTACCTGCCTCCGCAGGAGTTTCTAACCGTGGGGGCTGCTTCACTTCAGTGCAGATGAAATGGGTCCCCAGGTCACGAGATCTATTGCTGATTTTCCCCTAGGATCTGTATTGGCACTGGTTTAAACCACACGCTGCGGGCACTGTGCAAAAAAGGCAAGGTCTGGGCTGAGTCTTGGAGCTTGGGCCCGATGTTCTTCCCCCATTGGACCAAAGTTATACCATATTAAACCAATGTTATACCATGTTATATCACTGTTATTCCACGTTATCCCACTGTTATACCATGTTGTACAATGTTATTCCACTGTTATACCACTGAAATACCACTGAAATACCACTGTTATACCATGTTATACAATGTTATACCACTGTTATACTATGTTGTACAATGTTATTCCACTGTTATACCACTGTAATACCACTATTATACCACGTTATACAATGTTATAACACTATCATACCACTGTTATACCATGTTATACCACTGTTATACCACATTATACCACTGTTATACCACTGTTATACCATGTTATACAATGTTATACCACTATCATACCACTGTAATACCACATTATACCACTGTTATACCACTATCATACCACTGTTATACCACATTATACCACTGTTATACCACGTTATACCATGTTATACAATGTTATACCACTGTTATACCACTGTTATACTATGTTGTACAATGTTATTCCACTGTTATACCACTGTAATACCACTATTATACCATGTTATACAATGTTATAACACTATCATACCCATGTTATACCATGTTATACCACTGTTATACCACATTATACCACTGTTATACCACTGTTATACCATGTTATACAATGTTATACCACTATCATACACTGTAATACCACATTATACCACTGTTATACCACTATCATACCACTGTTATACCATGTTATACCACTGTTATACCACATTATACCACTGTTATACCACGTTATACCATGTTATACAATGTTATACCACTAATACCACTGTTATACCACTGTTATACCACCGTTAAAGCAATGTTATACCAATGTTATTCCAATGTTATACCAATGTTATACCAAAGTTATACCATGGCAATCAGCCTCTAATCCATGCACTCTCTGCCATGCCTGGAGCGCCGTGTAAAGCCAGCTTGGGTCCATGGTAGCTAGTCAGCCCTGCTACTGGCAGCACTGGGAGCAACCTGCAAAACCCCACTGGAGAAGCTGGGCAAAAAGAGGCAGCTGTGTGTGGAGGCCTGTGCTGCTCCCAGGGGCCAAGCTAGGCAGCTTACTGCTAGCTCAGTGTGGACAGCCCCAGCAGACCAGACCTACCCCACGCAGCTGAGCAATTAAAGGAATGAGAGCAAGAAGGGAAGCAGAGGCGGCGGGGGAAATGCAAGGGAACATGTCCCTTTGGAAGATCAGGGGTCAGTGCAGTCAAGTCCAGGAGCACCCAGCTAAGCAAGGAGCCTGCACCTGAGACAGGTGAGGTGCCAGGACCCACTGGGGCCTGCCATGCAGTTCCCCCAAAAGCCTAGCCCTGGATTACCTCGCTCGTGCTGACTTGCTGGAGGAAAGCAGAGCTGGAGACAG